>NW_024100606.1:12467500-13120000 GCF_016545835.1 Crotalus tigris
CCAAGTCACCAGCAAAAGCCTTTGACTTATAAATTTATTTTTAAATCTTTACTCCCACATCCTCACATCTTTTCTTATATTTAATATTTCAAGGACCAAAATAAACAAGAGATGAGACAGTGGGCATCCTTGTCTTATTTCTTTTTGTGTCTCGCAAGGTGGAAGAGTTTAATTGCTATGTTTCCCAATAGAGTTATTTGTGTATTCCAAAGAAAATCTTCTTTGGAAATATATAGATATGAAAGAACATAATTATTTTTTTTCTGTAACATATACTTTTTTAGATTTTGAAGATGATGCACAAAACACTGCCTTAGAGGAGAAAGCCACTCCAGATCCAGAAGCTTTAAATATTCAACCTGAAACCAACAACACTTTACAAGTAGAGCAAGATAAATGTAAAGGTATGACTAATTGGGAGCTGGAGATAAGATTTTATTTATGTATTTATTTATCTAGTTTATATAGCAACCCATTTCATAGAACAAGCAACACTAAATATCTGTGGTGGCGAACCTATGGCATGCATGCCACAGGTGGCACACAGAGCCCTCTCTGTGGGCACGCACGCCATCACCCCAGTCCTAGGCCTTCAGCTGGGTTTTATAAAACCTTTTTACTTTAGGCCTCCGCTGCCGGGTGCATAAAAAAAAGTTTCAATCAATCAATCAATTTCAACTCACGGAAAAAAAAAGATCTCGCAAAGTTGGGATTGATTGAACTCCCACGCTGTCTGCTGTTACCACCACAGCCATGCCCACCCAATTGGCCACACCAACCCAGCACCCGATGATACATAAGTGGGTTTTGGGTTGCAGTTTGGGCACTCGGTCTCTAAAAGGTTCACCATTACTGCTATATATTGTTTTGCACATGTTCAAAAATCATTAAAAGCTTCCTTGGCAATTTTAATACTAGTTCAAAGAGCCTTCAGTAGGCTGACAAAAAAAAAACAACAACCAGAAGCTCAGAGGATAATGTGCTGAATAATTGGATGTTAACTTGAAAAGTTTATTTAATATTAGCTGTTAGACTGTTTGTGCAACACAGCTGTATATAGTAATTTCAACCTCATAGATAAGCTTAGTTTACCAATAAAAGAAAGATTCTAGAAAATGATTCAGCACATGAGGGTATGTGATTTGTTTGCATGTTTACCTTCTGATGCAATGACCAGGATATAATTATAATATAAAAGGGAGTCTCTTTAATTGTTTTTAATGTGTTTTGAAATATTGTCTTTCCCAGATAATGGTCCCTGCAAGCACATTTGTAATATGGTGGAAGGGGAAATTGTGTGTTCTTGTTCACTTGGCTTTGTCCTCCTTTCAGATGGTGTTTCCTGTGAAGGTAAGCGTGTTGAAATCAAAATCCTTACTTCTCAGTTCCGCCTGTTGAAGGCCCTTTAGACTTTGTCAGAATAGTTCTATTATTGTATTTATTCAAAAAGATAAATATTCCTATAAGGCCTACATATTATATCGCTAAATCAGCTTTTGGTCTATTTATTTTATAAATAGTTGTAAAACAACTCAAACACATGCTTTACCTTCATTTACAATTCTCTGGATGCACTGCATATTCTAACTGGTCACACTATGAAAGTTAGTTCCTTCACTGGGCAAAAAACATGATTCAATTTTACATAACTCGTAGGGCGCTCCCATATGGATGTCTCCTGTTACCCTCCCTAACAGAAAGGCCTTAATAGATATTATGTAATAAGAAAACATGAAAAGGTTTCAGTTGCAAGAAAAGGTTATTTAAACTCCTCTTTGAATGAGGCAGCGTAGTTACCCCTTAAAAGCACCTGGTAAAGCTACTATTTATCTTCATGCCCAATCTGTCCATAAATGGGATTTGACTATAAATGTACTGAAAATGTAAAATATGCCATTAAAATCAATGTAATACTGTACTTCTGCTAAATCAGTGAGTTTCTTCTTGGTAATTGTTTGGAACAGCAATATTCCCACCAACACTCATAGGGAATCACTGTATATAAACAGATAGCAAACACCGCTCCCTTTTAACACAGGTGATGCTACATAGTTACTTAATTAGTTTTGTAATGAAACGTGTTTTTTGCAAAAAAAAAAGTACATATGCATAGATACATACACATTATAAAATGTGGACTAACTTTGTTGTACTTTAACTCTTGTTCTGACAGTTTAATAGTATTAGTAAAATGTCATAACGTTTCTGGCTTATGTTGACATTATTGGTGTTATTGGGTTTTGGCTCTGTGCTACAAGATAATTTTGAAATATAGAAATGGTTCGTATATAGTATTGCTTGTTATTTATTGCATTATCCTGCTTTTCAGCCAATGAAGTTCAGCATAGCTGATAGCTAATACCAGTATGATTCTTGCTATAGTGTGGGATAATCTGTGTCCTTGTTATGTCAATGAAAGCTATTATAGATTTCCTTCGTATAGAAATTGTTTGCATATAGCCTCAGTATACTGGTTGTCTATAAATTAGTTCTGGTGACTGAATAGCAAAAGGAAGTAGTTAGTCAGGCTTTTAGGCAATAGCAAATGTGAACCATTGGTTCTGGACTGCAAATAATTTATACCATCCCAAGAGAGGCAATAGACTTCAGGGGTCTAGAGAAATTAAGTTCTTAAAGAGCATTGGGTTGCTCTTTCTTGACCATTCCATTTGCTTTCAGTAATTAACAAAACCCTTAGATGGAATTTCTGTTAATAGGAGCCATTTCCGTGTAGGAGTAATTGAGTTGCCAACTGTGAGCAAAATTTATATATGCTTGGGGAGGGAGAGAGTTAGCCTATTTTAAGATTTGTAAACTAGATTTTATTTTTTGCCCCATAGGTTTTTGTGCCATTGCTTCTGTAGGGTGCAGGAATGAAATTCCACATAGTGCTAAAAACAGCAACATAATTGTGTTTCTTCCATTCAACACCCCATTTTGCCCTATAGCTGGTTGCTTACAGGAGGCTTCTAAAATCTCCAGTCATGCTTTGCTAGGGCAGGATTTCTTTGTTCGGCCACTTTACTTTCCAAACCACAGGACTGGAGAGAAGCTAGTGATGATCAGCCTTCATGTCCATTTAGCCCATTAAAAAGTAACACAAGTGAATTGGTACAAAAGAACACAATCTCTTTCTTATCAGTACTTGTCCACTTCTGGGCAGTGCGAGTTCAGGTATTTAGAGCTTCTTTCAATCTAGAGCCTGGCATTATCTATTAAGAATGAACTTCAAGCAAGAATAGATAGCTCATTGTAATGGTTTTCTCCAAAAAACAGGACAAGCAAAGTAGACCAAATATGCATACTCAAGTACTAAAGGGTGTACTTTTCACATATCAAAAGGGAAAGCCAAATAGCAACCACGGACTACAACTCATCTAAGCAAGGAGGTAACAACAACAACAACAACAGAGTTGGAATGGACCTTGGAGGTCTTCTAGTGCAGTACCCTGCTCAGGCAGGAAAACCTATACCATTTCAGACAAATGGTGGTCCAGTATCTTCTTAAAAACTTCCAGTGTTGGAGCATTCACAGCTTCTTGAGGCAGGTTGTTCCACTGATTAATTGTTCTAACTGTCAGGAAGTTTTTCCTTAGTTCTAGGTTGCTTTTCTCTTTGATTAGTTTCCATCCATTGCTTCTTGTCCTCAAATGCTTTGATTCCCTCTTCTTTATGGCAATCCCTGAGATATTGGAACACTGCTATCATGTCACCCCTAGTCTTTCTCTTCATTGAAGCAACCCTTCCCATTTGCATGATGCTCGGTGTACATAGGAACCTTTACCATCTCACTAAATAGTTTACAGGGAATGTGCTCTTCACATTAATAGTTAAGTTACAGCTATCCTACCCACAACCTTCTTTTCAGTTTTAGGCTTCCTATATTTGTGACAAGTCACAGTATTATCTGTTCACTTCTGTTGTACATGACTCTTGGCCAGCTAAACTTATGTGCCCCATTTTGAAGTATTTGAGGAATGGAAAACATGAAAAGATCATGAAAGGTTCATGTCTGTTAATTATAGAATTCTAATATTTAATTACTTTAATGACATCAGTATGTGTAAATGTAATAAAGTGACTATTTTTCTTGTCTCCATAATCCATCATTTTAGAACAGTGGTTCTCAACCTGTGGGTCGGTACCCCATTTGGGGTCGAACGACCATTTCACGGGGGTCGCCAAACAAGGCTGTCCGCCATTTTTTTCCCCTTTTCTTTGGCCACGCCCCTGGCACCCAGTGATGTATAAGTGGTTGGGGGTCACCACAACATGGGGAACTGTATTATGGGGTCACAGCATTAGAAAGGTTGAGAACCACTGTTCTAGAAGTTTATTGTTCTTCCCTTTTCCTGGATTAAATTATTAAAAGATTTAAATTCTAGTAGCATTCACAAATAGATTTATTGAATTGGTGATTTACTTAATTTCTGATTGAAGCAAATCTGTTAGAAAAGTCATCATCTCTTTGTGTAATATATAAATATCTCTTTTGCACTCTTTTGAATAAGCCCTTGCTATGTGACTCTTGGAAGCTTTGGGTACCAAAGATACTCATTCATTCTGTATGCAAGTGTCCCTGTGTGTTCTATATTGTTTTGCTCAACAAAGCACTTTATTGATTTCTCTTTGTGAAATTCATCTACATGTTAGGGAGAAAGACTGGTTTCAGGCAGAGGATATGCTATGCTTGCAGAAAATTGCAAGAACTAAGGGACAGGTAAAGTGCTGGAACTTTGTCTAAGACAGCGGTTCTCTACCTTTTTAATGCCGTGACCCCCCAACTGGTCGTAAGTCGAGGACTACTCAACCGGTCGTAAGTCGAGGACTGCTCAACTGGTGCAGCACCGTTTGCAGAATGGGACTTTTGGCGGGCTCAGCAGGCAGAGACAGCCTGGACAATTCCTATTGGCTTTTGAAAGCCAATAGAATTAGACTCTATTCAAGAGAGTCTATTCTGTTGGCTTTCAAAAGCCAATAGAATAAAAGGGAGTAGCACAGCTAAGGAAAAGGGGGAAAAAATGCGGACTGCGTTGTTTGGCAACCCCCGTGAAATGGTCGTTCGACCCCAAATGGGGTCCCAACCCACAGGTTGAGAACCACTGGTCTAAGAGTTTGAAGACATGTTGTTAATCCAAGGGTCCGGCTAGATCAGAGTTTCTCAACCTTGGCAACTATATCTCTCAACTTCAGTTCCCAAAATCTTAGAATTAACATCCACATATCTTAAAGTTGCCAAGGTAAAGAAACACAGAGCTAGAAGATTCTGATGTTTGGCATAGGCAGTATTCATTATTAACTCTGGAAAGTGTCAAGTGAAGTTTGTTTATTTGTTTGCTTGAAAGATTTCTTTCCTATATTTCCTTCAGGTGCTGCTTTCATGTTTATGTATGGCTGTCCTATTAAACCTATCGTTCTGTGTACTGTAACTAAAGAATAATCAGGTGCTATATAAAGCAAAAGAAATAACTGCAGAGATGTTCCCCTTTGATCCATCTGACCATCTTTCTAAACCTTTCTTTAAGTAAGAATTCAGAGTGGACTCACAGCATATCTTTCTATCACCAACTCTGGAGTCACCAGATTAAAGTCATTAACCTCACTGTTAACCATGCATGTTGCAAACGTATGCGTGATAGAAAGGTTTGGCTAGGGCATGGCAACATTAATGCCTCCATATGAAATGGTATCCAAGAAATGGAGGGACAGTTTTGTTCTGGACTGCATTGCACTTATTGCAGAAAGCTACCTGTATAACTTATTTTAATACCTTTCCCAATCTGAGAGGAACCAGCAGTGATAAAAACTTTAGGAAAATGCATATACCTTAAAAGTTGCCAAGAGCTGATTCCAGAGTATGCAGTGGAAAAGCATATTGTGAGTCTACCTCCAGTTCATACTTGAATAAAACCCATTAGAGAGAGTGCAATAAATATGTGCAAGGGATTTCTGCAAGTACTCAGAAACAGTTTAATTGATATTTCCCTTGTTTATCCAGATGTTTATAGGATCCAGAGTGAATCTTAGAAAAACTATTTAATATATAAAAAGGGTCAATTTGAAATCTCTGCTCGGGTTTCAAAATATTAGCAGAACCGTAAGTTGATTTCTACAAATGAATACGGAAGAATTATCATAGAATCTTAAAGTTGGAAGGGCCTAAGTCAGGGGTAGGCAACCTTGGCTCTTTTATGACTCGTGGACTTCAACTCCCAGAATTCCTGAGCCAGCATGGCTGGCTCAGGAATTCTGGGAGTTAAAGTCCACGAGTCATAAAAGAGCCAAGGTTGCCTACCCATGGCCTAAGGGGTCCACCCAACCTGCAGGATCTTGCAAAATTTATTACACCATTTCCAATAGATTATTATCTAGCCTCTGTTAGAAAACATCCAATGAAAGGGAAAAAAACCACTCCAACCAATATTCTTTCCACTAATTGATAGTTCTTCTATCAAGAAGTTCTTCTTAGTATGTATCTGTGTCCTTGAAATTTCATGCCTTACTTTTAATCTTGCCTCTTGGAGTAAGTAAGGATAAGTCTGAAGCTTTTGCAATGTGACAGTCCTTCAGTAATTTGATGACAATCCACCATGTCTCCTCTCAACTTTCTCTTCTGCAAGCTAAACAAAGCTAGGTCTTTCAGCCATTCCTTGTAGCACTTGGTTCCCAGAATGACAGAACAGAATAACAGAGTTGAAAGGTACCTTGGAGGTCTTCAATCCAACCCCCTGCTCAAGCAGGAAACTCTATATCTTTCCAGACAAATGGTTGCCCAATATCTTCTTAAAAACATCCAGTGTTGGAGCACCCACAACTTCTGGAGGCAAGTCATTCACTGTCCTTTTGCCATCTTGGTAGCCTGTCTCTGGACTTGCTCCAGTTTATTTTAAATTGGAGTGTAGAACTTAACCCAATACTTGAAGTAAGAATTATTATTGCAAAACTAGCCCTCTGGGGCCTTGGCTGTTCTTCAGAACTTCTCAGAGATGCTGTTCTAACTGGTAAATCAGTGACACTTCATTTGTAACTATAACAATATTTCAAGGAAGTTGTAACTCATCATTCTATAAGTGATTAAGATATTGTGTTATGAGCCCTGTTGAGTCAGCAGGCTTAGAATCAAGACTAGAAACCAGTTTTCTATAAGCATTTAAATAAACTTTTATTTTTCCAAGTATTTCATAATTTGCTTCTGCCTGAATTACTGGAAATGTTCTATGTTCATTTTACACAGAAGATATGGAAAGATTTTCTTCATAGAGATGTTCATGGATTTTATTTTCCTTCCTGCTGAAGACAAGTTCACATTTTGCATTTCCTCTCCAACAGCCAGCATTCAGCTGAAATCAATCAACATGCAACTAAAACCTGTGAAATTGCTTTGACGTGGTACATATTCCCAGGAGAAGCCATTTATAAATCTTGCAGATGCAGAAAATAATTGGACCCTTCCCTGTTTTCTTGTTTTCATATGTTTGAGTTTTGATTAAATATTCAAGGTCACTTAGAATTCACTGTACATTCTATTTTCTTTCACCTGTATTCTCTGAAGCTTTTTGACAATCATCGTGGTTTGTGGAGAAGAGTCTTGTAGGTCAACCTTTCCTTATTTGGCACTTTCCAGATACTTTGAAACTGCAGTTCAGCTGGTTGAGTACTAGTGGGAATCAAAATTCTAATAGACCTGAAGGACAACAGATTGGGGAAAGTTCCTTTCCTTAGGGTAGGAAATCCAAGTGCCAGGGCACTTCTCCATTGTTTGAAGAGCTCTAGCAAGAAAGGGTAATGATCATCAGATAATTAGCTGAAATCTGTTATTCTTGCTTAAAGGTTCTCTGTTTTCTTACATGGTCATTCAAAGAATTACAGGATGTTTCTTCTGCCCTGCTATCTTTTCTTTATTGCAGTGTTTGATTGCCTATTTTATACTTTGCAGCTAAATGAGTTTTCTACTATGTTTCTGCCTTTAACTTTATCTTAGAGATACACTTTGCTTGACTGAGATACAATCATTTTATCCAGTGCTTTTTTTCTAAAAAAAAAAAAAAAAGGTGCTGGAACTCACACACATCATACAACCCACCTTGCCTACCCTACAAGGTTCCATCCAAAAAAGGTGCTGGAACTCCATTCTGGGCGTTCTATGAGAAAAAAAGTCCTGCTTTTATCTGTAAAATGTGCTGATGGATGCACAGTTTGTTTGAGGAGAAGGCATTATAAGCTACATTATGTTTTGGTAACTTTCCTTCTTAGGCCCATATTATTTGTGTGTGTGTTGTAGCATGTGAAGTATGTATTAAACTGACTGAGAGTTTAAAAATGAAAGGGAAAGAACAGAAAGCTTTCTTTCATGCAGCCTTTTGCTGTTCCTACCCTTATATTTCCAGTTGTGCTATACAAATTAACATCCTTCGTGGATAGAAGTTGTGGCAGCATCTTGACATTTGAAATGAAACCTAATCATTGCCATAATTTTGAATTAGATTGTATGTTCACCATAGTGGCATGTTTAATGCCCAGCCAGTAATGATAACAATAAAACATTTCTAGGATCTCTGGAAAAATAAAATGTGAGATATATAAGGGTCTATACAACTTCGTAAACTGTACGGTGCCAGTCACAGTAGGATCACAAACAAAGTTCATTTCTATCAACACATGCTGGGCATGAAACTTGCCTCTATGGACATACTACTTAATTCAAAATTATGGCAATGATTAGGCTTTATTTCAATGATCAGGCTCTCATCACAGCTCCTACTTAATCATATACTACAAGTTATTCTTATGAATTTCAAAGCATAAGTTTTCCTTCATACTCATTCCTGTGATTCTTCCTTGGTTGCTTTGCTAGATTGTTCATATATTGCCTTTGTGTCCTGTGGTGACCAAATGATTGCTTCTCTTGTGAAATTGAATTATATTTGCTACATAAACTAGGAATGTTCTGTATATAATATGTGTGCTTACACTCATACTTTCTTAACTTCTGTATACAATTACAGTAGTCGATAACATAATAACTTTGACTGAATGCATCACTCAAAGCAAAATTAAAAGTAGACTATCTCCTAGAATTCCTTATACATTAAAATATTGTAAACTTCTAAAATTGGCAAGAAATTTTAAAAATGCAGTCATATAAACTTTTCTTTCTGGACAAATAATTTCTGCTATATTTTTAAGGGGTTTCCCCCTCATGCTGTAGTAAATTTGAAAAAGGTCTATTCTTTGTTATATGATATGCTGCCCATGTGGTTTTTTTCACAGATATTAATGAATGCATATCAGATACTCATACTTGCAAGAGAGGAGAGCATTGTATTAATACAATTGGATCATTCACATGTCTTCAGCAACTCAGCTGCCAGTCTGGATATGAACTTAAGGATGGTGAATGTGTTGGTAAGATTAGAATTTATTTTTGTATATTTTGTATATTTGAATATATTTTCAAGCAGCTGGTAAACTCATTTGTCAAAATCTCAAACTGAATTACATATTTAAAGTTTAAAGAAAATTTAAACTTATAATTAAATTTATTATTTTTATGAAATTAAAGGAATGATTCTGTGTAACCAAAAAAAAAACAAAAAAACAAAAAAACCCAAGCCTGTAAAACAAATGAATCATTACATAAAATAATATATATAATAATAATAAATCCTGTGATCCAGGGACAGGATTTACAGGATTTACAGAATTTATGGTTGAGAAAGAGATATTCCCCAAAATATTGTTGTATCAGTTGAATATTCATTGTTGATGCTTTGACAACAGTATGGGGGAAAACATTCACTCAATTTTAGCTTGTAATTTTATTTGAGATTTTCCAGACAAAGTGGGAAATGCCTCTATTTACCTCCCTGAGTACAGGTCTATCAAATTTTTGGAAGTGGTGATTGCGCTTTTATAAATTTTCCATGCTCCCACTACAGAATTGCTTTGTAATTATCAATTCTTATATAGCACAATGGGGATTGTAAATTCTTAGACATTAATTCAGAATACTCGAAAGAATTGTGATACTGTTTTCATATTGCAAATAAAGAAGGAATGATCATAATACTACTTGCTGCAATGCTTCCAATGATATTTGTATGCAAGAAGACCCAACTAGCAAAAGTGATAGATTTACTTTGTTGACAAATTCAAGCTTTCTCAGGAAACAAAAATTGCTACTCCTTCTTTAAGTTAATTCAATAGTCTGAATAAAGGCACAGCTAGGTAATTTTATAATCTAGACTTAATGGGTATTATCTCAATTGTGAAGCATACAATTAACATTGTCTATATAGATTAACACACCCTGCTTCCATGTTTCGATTAAACATTTTGAAGCAACAATGAGAAGAAATACTCAAGCTCTTTCTTGCTAATTTAGATACTTGCAAATATTGTGGGATTTTTTTAAAAAAATATTAAATCATTTCCAGCAGTAGGTACAGATTTTATTTAGAGATTTTAAGGAGGTAGGTTGACTGCAAAGATAATTTTTTTGTTACATTTACATTTTCCATCAAAGTATTGGAATAATATGAGTATTATTAGAGGACAAAAGTTATATTTGAGAGTGGTCAGTATTCCAACGCTTTGTTTTTCTTTTAAAATACATTTTAACAAATTTGACAAATAGATTTCCTATGTGCAGGTAGTCCTCATTTAGCAACTATCTCAGACAGTGGGGGAGGATCAGTTACAATGGGGGATGAAAAAGTAACTTTGTGATCAATCCTGCATTTATAACCTTTGCAGGTCTGTGAAGCAAAGGAAGCCTGTAGTAAGAGCACAGCTATCGTTTCATTTAGCAACCATTTTGCTTAAAGGCTGACTTGCCACTCCCAATTGTGGTTGCTAAATGAGGACTACCTTATTCAAAAACATCCAGCAGCCACTTTTCATATCCTAGCTGATTTTAAGTCTAGCATATTAAAAAAAAATGACAAAGCAGGTTTCTGTGTGGTTTCCCAGTTAACTCCTGGACTCTGGGTCTATAATTCAAACATCATTGTCATAAGCAATTTCTAATTATTTGCTGTCACCTCCATGCTTTTGCTATGGTGTGATATTGTCATATTAAACTATGATTATGTGCCATCAAGTCAGCATCATTTCTCTATAAGCCTACAGATCAATATTCTCCACGATGTTCTGTCTCTGAAAGAAAGAACAGCTGGAAGATGGATTGCTGATTTAAGACCAATAGCAATGTATTGACATTTAATCCACTGACATTAATGAACGTATAAATGCACCAGTCACCATTGTAACTGAGTTCATCATCTCGCTGCAGGTCATCCTCTTCTCTTTCCTTCTACCTTTCCCAGAATTAGAGTCCTTTCAGAGAGCTAGGCCCAAAGTAAGATTATTTGAGCTTGGATATTAAGCATAGAGGGATATTTGTTCTTCCTTTATTATTTTTTAATCAAGGAGATCTGGACATTTGAATAACATCCAAAAGAATCCAACTATGACCAATATTTAAGTGCAAAAAAGTATCTGACTTTGGATTTCTGCATCCATATTTGACTATACATGTAGAGGGCTGGTTTTCAGTTTTGCTGAATTTGCTTACATGGATTGCATATAATTTTCCAGGGGTTTTTTTACACATCAGAATTGCAGGCATTCTTTCCAAATGGAGTCAGGCTGGAAAATGAATGAAGGTTGCCTTAAAAGTATCTTACATTTACTACTAGATGTTAATAGCCTCTTTCATTGTAGCATTGCTCTCTATAAACCTATACAGTACATGCACCTGAAATGAAAGGTGCCATAAGAGTATTAGAAATGGTGTAGCCAAATTGTTTCTTTTCTTTTCTTTTTTACACAAGATATTGATGAATGCGAAAGAGGAACTCACAGCTGCAAGATCAATTTTGCATGTCAAAATACAAAAGGATCATTTTACTGTGAATCAAAGCAACGATGCATGGAAGGATTTTTACAGGATCCGGAGGGAAACTGTGTCGGTGAGTATTTCTATCCCTCATCTTTAAAGTTATTGTTTTTCCACTCTTAAATTATTATTTTTTAAAAAAATAGAATAAAAAGTAAATATTAGATTTTTGAAATATTACAATTTTAACCATAGGCTAAATAAAATCCTATCTGTCTGGAATTTATTGCACAATAAATCAAGACCAAATGAACAGAAAAGGAAGAACAGCTGGAAAATGGGTTGCTGATTAAGTTAAAGACTGATAGCAATATATTAATATTTATTCCACAGACATTAATGAATGTACATCACTTCCTGAGCCATGTAAGGCTGGATTCAATTGCATCAATACTGTTGGATCTTACACATGTCAGAAGAACCTCTTAATATGCAGCAGGGGATATCATTCAAATGAAGATGGAACCAGATGTGTTGGTAAGACAGTCAGATTAAAGAACCTGGCTGTAGATTTATTGTCTCTCTTTAATCTGATTTTCAAAGAGGTTTTTCAAAATAATATTTTTATTAATTTTCTAATTTTACATTTAGGTATTTAAAAAGCAATGTGGTGGCTGGGTTAATCAATAGTTCAGTAACATACAAAAATCTTTAGTACAAATCTCAAACTACAACCTCAAATATTTCCTCTCTTTTTCCCTTAATATCTACTATCTCATATTTAAGCTAATACAGTTCTTATTATATCAACTAAATAAAAACATCATTATTACATTTATCAATAAATTTTAGCTTATACATATCTTAATTACTTTTACATTCAATCTTTACAGTCAATCAATGTCCTGTTATTGGTTTTTCCCAATTTTTAGTTTCCCATCAATATTCAAATTTAACATTTGATGTTTATAATTTCCAGGTTTTAGGTAACCAAAGTTTCTTTTATCTCAATTCATAACAGCAATCTAATATTCAAAATACACATCTTATCTATTTGGGTATAATCTTTTTCTATTTCCCAAAAGTTATCTATTTCCCCCCATCTTACATCATCTAATTAATAATACAGTATCCCCTTTAATAAATCAAAGCTCATTATATATATTATCTGAGTTAATCAATAAATCAAACATATTCATAATATTTTTTCTGTGGGGTCTATTTTTTAAGTATTAAACAAATAGCATCCTTATTTTCAACTAATTTCCAAATGTTTTAAGTTTAATGACCAAAATTTCCCTTATCTCAACTTCTCCCTTTGATTCTCTAATTAGTAATATTAGCCCCTCTGATAAATGAAAACCCCAATTTTCTTCAGCCTTATTGTGGCTTTCTTTCTTTGCCAGCTAGCCTTCCATGTCAATACTTTTAAATCATCAAATAGATCTCCCTCTATTATTATATATATTGTTTGGAATAAGAGAGACCATTTAGTTGCCATTTTTTTGGGAAGGGCTAGCCCATTTCTATTCCTTAAATTGTCTCCCTATTATTCCAAATCCCCATAATTGTCCTGGTATGTTTATCTTCCATTCAGTCTGTTCTTCTTGCTCCTCAAATTTCTTCTGATTTATATATAAAGTCTTTTCCATCTCCAGTGTTGTCAGTCCCTTTTCCGGATATTCCATTGACTGCACTTGTTGATCAATTGAGTCCTTTGTCTTAGTATTTGATTTTTCCACTTCTTCTGTTACCTTCTGCATTATTAGTTCTTTAGTTGTAGTCAGAATTTGGGTTTGTATATCTAAGCTGACATCTTTTCCTTTTCTTTAACATCTTATTTCATCACAAGCTGAAAGGATGGTTTCATGTATTGCTTTCAACATGGAAAGAATCTTTTCTTGGTCTTTATCCATCTTATCTTAATGGTGCATTAAGTTAAGGACTTTGAAATCAGACGATGAAAATAATTTCATAGCTGGGTATGGGACCTCTATTTCATGTGTTTGTAGGTAGTCTTTATAGTAAAAGTCATTTGTCAAGTAAGATTTTATAATCCAAGGTATTTCATCATCTCCAGTAATGACCAATGTTCCTGAGATAAAAAAGTAGGAAGGCAATTCCCCACATACAGCTCTAAAAATCATTTTCAAAGAGTTTTGATACATTTCTGTAAACATGCATATTCTGAATTCCAATAAATACATAAAAGGATCTGTTGCAAATCTTTGTGGTGCTGATAGAGAAACCTTTAATGTTCTTTGGCTAAAAATGGACTGCCTTAGTTGCCACCCAAAAGAAATTGAGTTATATACACTGCCTGCCTGCTAAATCTTAAAATAGATTTCAACAGGTAAGAAAAACAAGTCTGTCAAATTCTTGGCAGTGAACATCGCTACTGATTCCTGTTGCTTTTCACTAGGCAGTCTTATTCATCAGGAGAGGTTGACATTTATACTAGTGTTTGCCAAAATAATTACTCTTGTCTTTGTTAATGCCAGCAAGGGAAATTAAATCTAAAATAATTATTTCTATGAATTAATATAAGACACATACATGTATCAATAGTATAGATGTTTCAGTGATTCATGCTGCCTCTGTTCCTTGTGATTTCTAAAAACTGAAGTAAGCATAACTCAGGCATACATTGAATCATGGGAAATGCCCTTTTATGGATCAGTAAGTTTTATTATAGAATACAGAAAATGGGGATAAATTAGCTTTTTTTCTCTAAATGGAGGTATATAAATAGTAAGACCACCCAGGAACTTCAAATCATATATGGACAATGAGAGATAAACTTTGCAAGTAACAATTTTTTCCAAACGATGATAGGAGACACTTGGTGTGCAATCCATTGTAAGTAAAGTACGCTGGGACAAAAGTTATCTATGTGTGTTTGTAAGTACATTACAAACATTAAATCTTCACTCATTAGTCTGTTTCCTTAGATCGTTCTGCAATTCTCTAGTGCTTCAATGTCCTTCTGGAGATAGTTGAATGAAGAGAAGGATGAAGGGGTACATGATAGCAGTGTTCTAATACCTCAGGGACTGCCACAAAGAAGAGGGAGTCAAGCTGTTCTCCAAAGCGCCTGAAGGCAGGACAAGAAGCAATGGATGGAAACTAATCAAGGAGAGAAGCAACCTAGAACTAAGGAGAAACTTCCTGACAGTTAGAATGATTAACCAGTGGAACAACCTGCCTCCAGAAGCAGTGAATGCTCCAACACTGGAAGTTTTTAAGAAGAGACTGGACAGACATTTGTCCGAAATGATATAGGGTTACCTGCCTGAGCAGGGGGTTGTACTTGATGATCTCCAAGATCCCTTCCAAATCTGTTATTCAGTTATTCTGTTCTGTTGTTGTTGTTGTTGTTGTTGTTGTTATTATTATTATTATTATTATCATTATTATTATTATTATACTGTCTGTGACAGATGTTTACACATTTTCTCAAATATGGACATACCACACACTTAAATATTAATAAAACTATTAATAATGTGTGAATGATTTCCAATTTAGGATTTGTTTTTTTCACCATATTCATCTAATGGAGTAGTGTCAACTACAGTATCAAAACTCTTTTCTTCAGCTCAGATCCACATTTGGAACATTCTATGTTGTTCTGGTCACCACTTCTTCTCTCATCTCTTTTTTTTGCATACTTTTTTATTTCATTATAAGATAAAAGTATAGAAGAAACAAAAAGTTGGAATAATAAGAAAAGGAAAGAGAAAGGTGCAAAGAGAGAAGAAAAAACAATGACTTCTGCTTTCTTCAGTGAAGTCAATTACAGAAATAATACAGTGCCAACTTTTTGCTTTACATTTCACATTTTAAGCCATTTCTAGCATTACAAAATCATTCTAATCAGCAACATCCAAAATCAAAGTTTCATTTTTTTCAGCTTTGTGCAAAAAATCCAGAAGCAGTTTTCAACCATGTCTTCTGACTCCATCACTTTTTCCTTTCATCCTTCCATTGTGGGAACTAGTGTGTCTTTCTATCTTGGTGCATATAAAATTCTCACTGTTGTCATATATAATAACAAGTTCCAAATTTTCTTTCCAATTCTTTATCCATCAAACCTAAAAGGAAAACATTTGCTTGCATTTATTTTATATATTTCAATGTGGATTTCAATCCATTAGAATACATCTTTTCCCAATGGGCAATCATTATACTTTAACCAAAATTCTTTGTCCATTGGACCATACAATCTCTAACATATTAATTCTCTCCCCTTCCTTGCTTTAAATGAGTAAAACTAGGGCAACTTCAAGAAATGAAAATAATCAAGAAACTGAAGAAACTGTCTAAAATAATGGAAATAAAAAGAGGGGGCATAAAATTAGGCATGACTTAGAAAAAATAAATAGGGAGATATTCCTTCTTTATATCTCTGAAAAGCAGGTTTTTCTAATAGTTAGATCAAATTATATTTAGGCTAGAGAAAAGAAGATGCTTCTTCACATTGTCTCAACCTACAAAGGTAGATTAGTCAAATTCATCTGATCCTAAAACTCTTGTGCCTATTTGGTTGTTTGTAACCCTGAATTGGGTGAAATAGGGCAACAATTTTTGCTCAAATCGATTAGCTTATAGAACGCATCCAAAATCCAGAACCCATGGCTCCCACACAATTGAAATTTGGCAAAACTATGGCTGCTTCAGTGCTGGAAGTTGCTGGTGCTTCAAATTCAAATGTAATCTCAGTAACTTGAGCAAATGAATAAAAGCTATTTGTTAAAATAATAAAAGAATAAAAGCTATTCTGTTAAATCCATCAATGAGCATTTATTAGGCAGTAGTGATGGTGGTGTAATGCAAGTAGAAAAAAAAATATACAACAGAATTTGTATGTAATAAATCATATAGCTTTCTTCAATGGCTTATGTGGGGTTTTAAACAGCCATTACAGTTGAGTAATAACAATGTGTTATTGTGGGAGAGTCTTGGCTTTGAGGGAAATTAAGAACAGCTTGGCCAACTATCATTAACCAGTCTAGAACTACAACAGTGCTTTGAAAAGTATGTCTGCTCTACTAAAGTTCTCATATTCAGAATGCTAATGTTGGTGTGAAATTCTTCTTTGTGCTCATTTACTCTCTCAGCTACTACCTAGCTTGGTTAGCACTAGTAAGACTTCTTTAGAAACTTGAAATTATAGAAATTAGAGCTTTGTTGTTTCTAAAAACAACAAGTTTATTGTAATATTAGTAATGAAAACATTGTGCCTCTGGCCTTGTAAGTATATGCTTAGACTTTAAACACTCTAATGCTTGTGTGTGTGTGTATGTGTGTGTGTGTGTATGTATGTGTTAATAGGGTGAAAGCATAAGCAACCAAATAAAAACTCATTGTGGGTCTAATTTCCTTTTTCATTTTGTAAGAAAGAATACAATGGATAGTTAAATTTTTGGTTGGATAAACTTATGGTTCTAGAAATAGATCATTGGGAAAGGTTTGGCAGAAGAATGGAGTTACTGTGGTTGCTTCTTTTTAGTTAGAGAATTCTTAACAAATTTGTTCTTTTTAATGCAACAGAGTGGTTAGCAGCAGTTTCTTCCAACATTTAGCTGGAAAATACTGTGACTGTCATGAAATGGGATGGTCTTTTGACAGAATAATGTACTGAAAGTAATTAAAAGCAGAAGTGATTGGAATGCACAATTTCAAATAAAACTAATCAAAGAGTTGAACAAATGAATTAAAGGCAACTTATGTTGCTAATTGACAGATTTAAATCATTATTAAAATTAACATTTTAATGTTTGCTGTAAAGTGAACAGAGATGTAAAGAGATGGTGCTTTATTTTTTAAAAAAATCAGGTTTTGATTTATGATATATTGTTAGGCTCATTTAAAACAAGAGTTGTAATTTCTTTATCTCCAAATACAGTTGTCTATAAGTAAATCCAAGGGTCTCAAAGACTATATAAAAAAGCAAGTGTTACCCATGCTCACAATATAATATGCCACTACCTTGTGCGATGCTAATGCCTGTACTAAGAGCCAATATTATGTAGTGGTTAAGATACTAGATTAGAATGGAGATCACACAAATTCAAGTATATGACAATTGCTTGATTGACGTAGAAAGAAATCAAGGAAAGATTTCAATTTGTAATAAAATCTAACACTGCCTTTATTATTTTACACAATTATTATCTGAAAATGCTGGTTTAATAACAGAACAGAATAACTGAATAACAGATTTGGAAGGGATGTTAGAGGTCTTCTAGTCCAACCCCCTGCTCAAGCAGGAAACCCTATACATTTCAGACAAATGGTTGTCCAGACTCTTCTTAAAAACTTAAACATTTCCAATATTGGAGCACCCACAATATTCACTGATTAATTTTTCCAACTGACAGGAAATTTCTCCTTAGTTCTAGATTGGTTCTCTCTTTGATTCCTTTCCATCCATTGTTTCTTGTCCTGGCCATTCCAAACAACATAGGAGAATTAAGATATGAGTTCAATATATGCCAAGAAAAAAATTAAAGGGAAGCTAATGTTTTCTGAACCCAAACAGAGTGCATTCCAAGGCTTTGCAACTTGAATTTCTATTTTATTTTAAATTATAGGGTTTGTCTGTAAGAACCACAGAGCTGCAGGAGGCCAGCTTTGGCAAAGGGATCTAATCACTGTACCTGCAGTTTCTGGGAAAAAGTATTCCATTTTCGCTTCTGCTGCATGCTCATTCCACACATTTGGTGAAAATTGTGATACAAAAAGGAGAGTGGCCATCAATTGGTCCATGGTGGGTAGAGTAATTGCTACTTTTTGCTTCTATAGATGTTGATGAATGTCAGTCTGCCACACATCACTGTGGAGAAGGACAGATTTGTCACAATCTACCTGGAGCATATCGCTGTGATTGCAAGATGGGATATCAGTATGATTCATTCAGCAGAACTTGCATTGGTAAGTAAGACACAGGGAATTGGTATTGCTGATTGTCAAAATATGGTCAGCTTTTATACACTATTGATTTCAGCATAAGGATTAATTCCACTGAACTAAAACTTAAATAAGATAGCATGTCTGCTTCTGAAGTTTTCTTCATTTACTTGGATTAATTTGTCGGTTCATAAGTACATGCTTTAGATGTATTTCAAGTATAGCAATTGATTGAAATTAACCTACGACAGTACTTATTAATGGGCTAAAAAGTCTCCAGCTGTCTGATTTACTAAATATTTTCATACCTGCAAAGAAAATAGTTTCTGAATGATTTGGATGCTAGGTAACAACCTACCAAGCTATTGATTTCTGAGTGGATGCTATAACCCAGTCACTGTAAATAGGTGCTGGAGTCTCCTTATTTTAATTAGATAAAATTAAAATAATTTAATTAAACAAAAATGAATGGCAGATTGTTGTAAAACTTGGTGCATGCTTGGGGGGGGGGGGGAATCAACCAGATGCTTAAGTTCTGATTATGATACACACACTCACTCACACACACTCACACAGTATAATTATGTAAGCTTAGCTTAGAAGGTTGCCTGGAATTAGCAAGAATCATATGAATATTTCTTCCTTTCCTCTTCTTTCTTGCCCAAGGTAGCATTGAAGTCAAAATGAGTTTTGAAAGAGATACCCATGGAGATATGCTTGAAAAATTTGACCTTTGCAAATTCCTATAAACAATGTATGTTATACTTTATAGCTTGCTACAAGAACTTCTGGATGTTATAAATAAGTGGATGAAACTGGCAATCTCAGAAATAATCAGCCAGTTTGTGTTCCTTTGAGATTCAAATTTCAGAAATTTAGAAAAGGGGAGAAAAGGGAGGGCAGAACACTCCTACTTTACAGAATTGCTTGTAAACGTCCAGACCACTATAATAATTTTCTCCCCCTCTTGGGTTGTTTCTACTCCAGGTTGGATATGCTCTGGCTTCTAAATGATTTCAGTTGAAGTAGAATATCTAAGAGAACTGATTTATTCACATTTAACATGATTGGGAAAATGTACACGAATGGAATCTTAAGAATGCTGATTTGGAATAAACAGATTTAAAGCTTATGAGGCTTAGAGTCTGGAAGAATAAAACACAGAGGGAATTTTGGCCTATCTTCAGGATGCTGAGCCAAAGAATGTCTTCTAATAGTAGTACAAGTAGATTGATATTGCTGTGGCATGGGACAGGGCTTTGATGGGATAGAAACTATAAGAGATTGACAGTTAAAAAGGAGGTTGTGTCCCTAACTTTATCTAAAAATTAACATTCATGAACTGTCAGTCTAAAATAGCAACTTCTTCCCTAATTATAGAGAGAAAAGAATATGACCTTGACAGAAATATGCAAGCTCCATTGCCAAAGCGAAAAACTTACTTTAAGTCCTCAACAGTCAGATAATATCAAGAAGCAACTCAGATAAGAGGCTTCCTAATTCACTGAACTATAAGTAGGAAGAGGAGATCATCAGACTTGCATGAAAGTAGTTTTAAGCTTCCTGTGGAATTCATTTCTTGGTCTGGTTCTACCTAGTGGGGTTGACAATAATTTACATCCATTAGTGTAACTTCATATTCTGGAGGTTTCCAAAACCATTCTATGTGCTATAAGTGGCTTGGTAAGTCAAAGACATAGAATATAAATGTAGAAAACTTGGCAAAAATGAAGTGATCGTTTATTTGATAAGGTGGTAATTGCATTTTTCTATACTTCTTTATTTCACTATACTGGTAAGCAAACAAAGTAAGGAAAAGTAACATCCAAAATGGAAACAATTACACAAATCTTCCTCTAACACCTTTGCCTTTTTCTGCCTTACAGTTTCCCAGGTGTATTTTATCTTTTATCAGTTTTGTTTTTGTTTTGCAATAGATATAAATGAATGCTGGAATTATCCAGGCCGACTCTGCCAGCATTCATGTGAAAACACTCCTGGATCCTATCATTGTTCATGTTCTTCTGGATTTCGCTTGGCGTATGATGGGAAACATTGTGAAGGTATTTGTAGATGAAGCTACCTCAAAAAAAAAAAAAAAGTCAGGGGGGATGGATTGCACAGAGACAACTGTCTTGCAGAAAATAACACATTTCTGAACACAAGTTTTGAAATCCTCATGCTTTCTTTTACATTATTCTATCCTAATTTATTTGTCACAGCACCCCAGTTTTTCAATTATTTTGTATAGTATAATATAAAAATGAAACCCTGCCTTAACTGCAATTGGGTCCTTTCTTCATGCCTTTGTATTCCACTGAAAATGAATAACTATAGTCTAATTTACAGGCCTATTGTTTTGAACAACATTACAATGATAATAGCATGATAAAAAATGAATTGTGTCATAACTGTTAAGTCAAAGGTGGAGAAAGAGTGGCCCAGTGCAGATTGTTAGCATCTCTTTGGGTTCTAGAGCCTCTTCCTCCTATAATGCAATGCCATATATTGGCAGCACCATCTGTTGACCCATTTGCTTGTAGACAAAGTGCAAGTACCTTTGATTAGTCATATAGCCTGGCAGCCATTAAGTGAGAATTATCTCTGCTTTACATATGTTTATATGTAAAATTTAAAAGACTTTCAGTGAAACTTAAACTTCCCAAAAACCTTCCCTGAAAAGGTCCTGGATCCACTTCTTTCTGGATTGTGTGATATAACTTTCCATAGACCTTGAGGTATCAGGAATGATACATCCCACATCTAAGTTTTAGTTATAATCATCTATGTCTTTGAAATGCTTATTAATATTATCTCAATTTAGTATGTAGTATTTTAATCAAACATATATCCTGCATGTATAAACCACAGTCATGCTGTATCTTCAGGCTTGAAGATGCTCCATGTTTTTTTTTTAAAGGCAATCCATTTAGTTAAAGGGCTTTTCTACTTTGTCTTCAATGACAGGTATGTGGCAGCAACTGATTTTAATGTCTCTTTGATACTCGTTTTTCAACACAGATGTCAATGAATGTGACAATAATCCATGCAGTCAAGAATGTGCTAATATTTATGGTTCCTATCAGTGTTACTGCAGGCAAGGCTACCAATTAGCAGAAGACAGCCATTCCTGTAAAGGTACATCTGATTTGTTCCATTGCAGCAGTAGTGTACATTACTCTGGGAGAATAAAGCCATTGCCCTCACATGTTTGCTAATGTATCAATTCCAGATATTGATGAATGTGGCCAAAGTGCAGGCATCTTGTGCACTTTCCGCTGTCTCAACGTGCCGGGGAGTTACCAGTGTGCTTGCCCCGATCAGGGATATACAATGGCCGCCAATGGAAGGAGTTGTCGAGGTAAGAATAAGATTACAAAAAAAAAAAAGACAAAGAGAAAATTGTTTCTTTCCATTAGGTCATGTTGAGTTGACCTAATTTTTAATTTCATTACCATGACTGCACATGAATAAATGAATTTCATTTTTAAAATTTTGCCATGTAATAAAAGATAGGAAGCTAAACATAAAGTAGGGAAGTACGTGCATACTCAAACCAAGTCTTGGGGGAAAACACTTATAAGAAAAAAACATGTATTAGATGAAAAAGCATGTCAAGTCATAATTTGGGGAAATCTTCTATAGCATCACAAAGTGCATGCATTAGAAATTGTGCGCAAAAAAATTGTGTAGAAGTTCATGCAGAAATTTAAAAACACACGCATAAATTTGTTCAGCAATGGAGTGAAAAGAGTTTAAGATTGGGAAAATGAGAAACTTAAAAAAAATCAAACGTATGTAGATTTGTCCATAGAAAAAAATATTTATTACCTGGGTAATTGTTTCCCAGTATTTATTTTTATTAAAATTACAATAAAAGCAACCACAGTCACTCAATGGCTGTCCTTGAAAAGAATTATCTAGGTAGAGATGTTTTCTTTTTCCCATCTGTGATTATTAGGGGATGAATGCGATTCTCCCTAGCAGGGAGGCAGCCAAAAAGATTTAGGGTGAAGAACAACTTTAAGTCAGCCTTTTCATCATTGCTTTTTGTTGTCCTATTGGACCACAAATCAAGACTAGATTAGCCAAATGTTTCATCGGTTCATTATTCCTTTAATGTAGTATCAGCACATATGGGAGTCAGCTAGCATCAGTTCCTAACACAGATAGTTTTTATACAGTCTAAAGTGAGTCCAACATACTACTCCATAAAGGATGTCACTGGTGCATGACTGATACTTTTTCAAATAATGTCATATGATATAAGGAACAGATTTAAGCCTAGGCAATAGGCAGACTGGGTTCTCTGTTCTGGGCCCAGTGCTCTTCAACATCTTCATCAATGATTTGGACGAGGGGATAGATGGGGAAGTCATCAAATTTTCAGATGACACCAAGCTGGCAGGAATAGCCAACACTCCAGAAGACAGGCTTAGGATACAGGAGGATCTGGATAGACTTGTACATGGGGCGCTATCTAAAAAAATGAAATTCAATGCTGAAAAAAGTAACGTTTTACATTTAGGCAAGAAAAACCAAATGTACAGGTATAGTATAGGGGATACGTTGCTCAATAGTAGTAACTGTGAGAGGGACCTCAGAGTCCTAGTGGCAATCACTTAAATATGAGCCAACAGTGTGCTGCAGCTGCCAAAAAGGCCAACACAGTGCTAGGCTGCATTAACAGAGGGATAGAATCAAGATCACGTGACGTATTAATACCATTTTACAATGCCTTGGTAAGGCCACACTTGGAATACTGCATCCAGTTTTGGTCACCACAATGTAAAAAAGATGTTGACACTCTAGAAAGAGTACAGAGAAGAGAAACAAAGATGATTAGGGGACTGGAGGCTAAAGCATATAAGGAAAGGCTGCTGGAATTGGGTATGTCTAGTTTGATGAAGAGAAGGACGAGGGAGGACATGATAGCAATGTTCCAATATCTCAAGGGCTGCCAAAAGAAGAGGGAGTCAAACTATTTTCCAAAGCGCCTGAAGGCAGGACAAGAAGCAACGGATGGAAACTAATCAAGGAGAGAAGCAACCTAGAACTAAGGAGAAACTTTCTGACAGTTAGAACAATTAACCAGTGGAACAACCTGCCTCCAGAAGTGGTGAATGCTCCAACACTGAAAGTTTTTAAGAAGAGACTGGACAGAAATTTGTCTGAAATGGTATAGGGTTTCCTGCCTGAGCAGGGGGTTGGACTAGATGACCTCCAAGATCCCTTCCAACTTTATTATTATTATTATACCCCATATATGGTACTCCCTTTATGGCCCTGACAGATTGTCCTGATTCTTCCCCAGCTAGCCTGCTCTTCCAGTACTACCTATGATGTTGGCACTTTGGTGGTTATACTTTTGCGGACAACAGCCTTGCAATCCCTTTGTGCTTTCTCAAAAGAAAAAAAAGTGAGAGATATCTCCCTGTCTCCCATTCATCCTTTTGCTTCTTCTATGGTGGTGTGTCTCAAATTTGAGACATGCATGGATTGCCACTGAGCAGTTACAATGCCGTGACTGTTGAGTAAGCATGTGTACAAGCAGGTGTCTGAGGAGGAAGAAAGTGGCTACAGCTACCAACAGTATTGGTAAGCATTTTAGGCAAAATCCTGCCCCTGATGTGCTGCTAGGACACATGAACAATTGATCTGTGATTTGGTATCCCAACCCTTTGACATTGTTGGGGAATACAATTTCACGTGAACCACCCACTGCAGTGATGATCAGGTTTGAATTCCAAAACTCCTGAAGAGTAGCATGTTGGGGCGGGGGAGGTAGTATAGATAGCCAAGTGATATGATTCATACTTCACACTAGAAGCCTTCCTTTAATATGATCAACATAGCTTCTTTATAACATTACCCAAGCAGCCTTAAAGAGATATATCTCCATTATTGCTATTTTGGCCCAAAGAATGTGCATGATTCTTGAACATACTGAACACTAGTGAGGAAATGATTTGAAAACTGAGAAATAGCTTTTTTGTTTGAATTATTTCATGGAATCCAGTACCAATGAAAACTTTTCAGTGCTGAAAGTATTGTTTCAAAGAATTCATGTATCAACCTTGATTGTGATGCAGATGGAAGTTGTCTATATTTTCTGCAAATTTTTCCCCTGCTTTTCAAGGCTGAATAGGAGCCAAGATATAGGATAACATCTGAACAGAGAATCTGCATCCCTAATGACTGTAAATCTAACATTTCATGCTCAATTCTGAGGTTTATCTAGGGAGACAATGAGTACATGAATTTATGTGTTAGGGAAATTTGGGATATATTATTTACAACATTTAAACACTATAACCCCTGTGCCCTTGAAAATTTTGGATCTGGGGCAGGATTGGGAAAATATATCTCACACCCCTAATATATATATAACAAAAAGCTATTGTTTCTACCCAGAAGAAATCTTGGCTTTTTTTTTCTTTTCCACTTCCTTCAGGGAGATTTTATGGCTTAGTGAATTCATGTTGATCTATTTGAACTATCACACTATCATATTATGTTATGGATTGTTGTTTTCAAAACTGTGTGGTAAAGCTTCAGAGAGTAGTAAATCTTTTGCAACATCAAATTCCACGTGAGAACAATTTACCTCTTCACCTAGTTTTATGAGTCAATGAGGAGGAACTTAAATTATTTTAATTCATTTTTTTACTTCTCATTGTGTTTCTTTTCTTATGCTTTTAAACAAGCCACACTCCATGCAAGAGTGATGTTGATTTAGGAGACAGTCTTCTCTATAAAAATTGCCAGATTTCACTGCAATACTTTGCTCATGGATTATCTGTTAGCATTTATTTAAGTCTCAAACCTCTGAACGCTGTCTAGACATTTGAGATTTCTTTTTTTAATAGCTAAAAAGTTAAGCCAGGATTTCCTTCCTCATCTTTTTGCAGCCATCACAAATCAACAAATGGCTCTTTTGTTATCCTGCTCTTCAAAGATTTTGTAGGATTTTCATTCTTACTTTAAGTACCCTATGTAGAAATAAATTCTTGTATCAGACACAATGACACAACTGGAATTGACAAAATGCTGGTCTTAAAACAAAATCTGTGAGCCTCCCAACCAAGTTGAGAAGTATATGTGCAAAGAGGGTTCTGCAGTCATTTTATCAACTTGCCTCCACTGCAGATGGAAATCCAGAAATGTGGAAATCAAACTATGTTTAGGTCCATCCTTAAAAGCAATCCTAGCGAATCAGTGGAGCACTGATTTAATTAAAAAGCCCTGCAGAGTGCAGGCAGAAGTGGAAAGTGATTTGTATGTGCCTGCCTGTCTCCGGGTGCTTCCTCACAGAGAATTGGTACTATTCCTGCAGTGGCACCATGTCCCATGTGATCGTATATTTTCACCCCCTTTTGAGAGTTGAGCTAACTTTTGGCTGTCGTGCTGCACAGTTCAAACTACAATTTGCAACTTATGATTTGTGATGCTTGTGCTTTGCAGGAATTGGAAGAGTTTTACTTTTTGCTTTATCCTGTCTTATCCCACCTGCACTCAGAGATCTCTAGAAGATGTCACAGATAACCTTATCAGTTTCTCCAGGCTTACGCTCTCTAGTAAACTCTGCGGTGGTTTCTTAATTCCTGTTTTAGGAAAAATTGTTCAGTTTAATATTTTCTGCTTAGGCAAGCAATATATAACTGAACTCTTTATTTGATCCCACTTACACAATCTGGGCTCAGGCAAGGCCTTCTTCTTCACCCCAATGTACACTTATAGAGGTTCTACACAGCAACTTACATCTATGAATACATCTGTGGGGAAGAGCTCCTGGCTGCAAAATAACAATGCTAGGCTTTCAGTGGGAATTTACAGTATATAATTTAAAAAAAAAAACACTCTCTGGACAGCCACCATATTTTTTCTCTTCTCGGGGATTCTGGTGCTTAGCCAGACAAATGCATACTAGATGTTCTGAAATGTGTTTGTATGGATTGGATGAGACAATTTATTTTCCCTCTTTCTGTGTGGAATGAGAAAAGGGGACATTTACTGCTCCTGGAGCTATGGAAGTTTAAAGAACTGAATACTATTTTAAAATATATATTATTCAGCTTGTTATCTGGAGGAAGTTTTGATTTATCTTGTTCCTTCTCAGTCCTCTGGGATTGGCTGAAGACTATCTCACAGATGAGAATAAAATGCTTAGGCAGGACTGAGTCAGGTGTGAAAATGCTTTTCCCCCCCTTTAGCAGTTTCATTAACTATTTCACTTTGACTGTATTCAGTAGGAAAAAACCTCAGAATTATCAGAGGGTATGGGAAATGGCTTTTGGTTCAGTCAAAATAAGAGTGCCTAATCTAACCCATACATTTCCTAGACCAGTGGTGGCGAACCTATGGCACGGGTGCCAGAGGCAGCACTCAGAGCCCTCTATGTGGGCACATGTGCCATTGCCCTAGCCTCACCTCCCCCCACAACCCCCTCCTCTCCAGCAGCCCCCCTGAAGGAGAGTCGCACCTGAGCGTGGCCCACATGGAGCAGCGCAGCCAAGGACATGGCAGCCAGGCAGCGTAGACAAGACTCTGCCCTTACATCCCATCGTGCACAGTTGATGCTGCAGGGTGCGGCAGAGGGCATGACTGCCATAGCGCTGCTGAGCTTCCTGGGTGATCTGCAGGGGGTCCTGGAGGTGGTGAATGGCCCTGCAGGCAGGCAGGGCAGGAGATGGGGGCGGAGTCGGGGCGGGGCCACTTTTTGAGCACTCAGTCTCTAAAAGGTTCGCCATCACTGCCTTAGACTATCCAAGATATTTACACCAACAGAGAGAAGAAATTCTATCTCAAATTTCCCATGCCGGCCATGTCTCTGACTTTGGACAGAGAAATCAATCTACTTTTATGATTCACAGATATCCCAGAGGCCATAAGAGTACAACCTATGTGTGTGGGAAAAGTAATGGCTTGGGGTGGTGAGGTTTATTTATTTATTTTAAGAACTAAAATAAAGTATTTATCCTAAGTATTACCAAATTCTGACATTAAGGAAACTGAGAAAAGGTGCTTACACTCTTGCCTTAAGCAGTTTATAAAATGAATCCATAACTTACAAACTGATTAGCTAATTTAACCGAAACTTTAGTGTGGTGAAATGAATGTATGCATTCTTTCTTTTTATTAATAGAAATGAATCATTGTGGTTGATTTTCCTATATGTAACTCAGTGGATTTTATAAGATTTGTTCACTTGTGGAAGAAGGATGCTACTAAATTGTTGCCATTTTTGTGTATGCTTCATCCTCAGATATTGATGAATGTGCAATGGGAACCCACAACTGTTCATCAGCAGAATCTTGCTATAATATTCAAGGCAGCTTCCGATGCCTTTTAATTGAGTGTCCACCAAACTACAGAAAAGTGTCTGATATGTAAGTCTAATAATTGCCCCTCTACATAGCAACTAATCACATTACGTAATGCTCAGAGCTCTTAATAATTACTCAGCTGAACATAGGGTGTTTGTTGCACTTCTATTTGCTGTGCTTTTTCCAAAGATCTAATCCATTAATACCAACAGTTGTTTAATTTTTAAAAACAAGCCTGCTACAAATGGCTTCAGGCAAGCAATTGCCTGAAGATGCTCTTTAACATCTTCATCAACGATTTGGATGAGGGGATAGATGGGGAACTCATCAAATTTGCAGATGACACCAAGCTGGCAGGAATAGCCAACACTCCAGAAGACAGGCTTAAGATACAGAAGGATCTGGACACTGAGCACTCTCTAACAAAATGAAATTCAATGGTGAAAAAAGTAACGTTCTACATTTAGGCAAGAAAAACCAAATGTACAGGTATAGTATAGGGGGTACCTTGTTCAATAGTAGTAACTGTGAGAGGGATCTCAGAGTCCTACTGGACAATCACTTAAATATGAGCCAACAGTGTGCTGCAGCTGCCAAAAAGGCTAACACAGTGCTAGGCTGCATTAACAGAGGGATAAAATCAAGATCAGGTGAAGTGTTAATACCACTTTACAATGTCTCGGTAAGACGACACTTGGAATACTGCATCCAGTTTTGGTCACCGTGATGTAAAAAAGATGTTGAGACTCTAGAGCAGGGGTTCTCAACCTTGGCAACTTTAAGACTTGTGGACTTTAACTCCCAGAATTGGGAGTTGGAGTCCATAAGTCTTAAAGTTGCCAAGGTTGAGAACCCCTGCTCTAGAAAGAGTACAGAGAAGAGCAACAAAGATGATTAGGGGACTGGAGGCTAAAACATATAAGGAACGGCTGCTGGAATTGGGTATGTCTAGTTTAATGAAGAGGGGGCTGCCACAAAGAAGAGGGAGTCAAGCTATTTTTCAAAGCACCTGAAGGCAGGACAAGAAGCAATGGATGGAAACTAATCAAGGAGAGAAGCAACCTAGAACTAAGGAGAAACTTCCTGACAGTTAGAACAATTAACCAATGGAACAACCTGCCTCGAGAAGTGGTGAATGCTCCAACACTGGAAGTTTCTAAGAAGAGACTGGACAGCGATTTGTCTGAAATGATATAGGGTTTCCTGCCTAAGCAGGGGGTTGGACTAGATGATCTCCAAGGTCCCTTCCAACTTTATTATTATCATTAATTGGGGAACAGGTACCTTTGATTCTACCATTCAGAGTAAATGTGGCCATAATCTGAAGTTTCACTGGAAAATCTAGTTTCACTGGAAAATCTAGTTTCTCTGGAAAAGAATTCATGGTAGAGTTCTTTTCTCAAAATCAAACATACATGTACTTACATGCATACACATATATACAAATCCTCATTTACACTTACTCCATTTTCTCTTGTGAATGTACTCCCCACACTCATCCGTATCTTTGCCTTTCCAAACTAAACTCCAGCAATAAAAATGTGACAAATAGTGCCATAACATTTTCTAGAAGCCTGTTTACAGTCAGGGCATGACATCTGTATATCATATAATGCTTAGGAAACTGGAATAAGATACATTTAATTATTCTGATGAACCGGCCATAGCCCTTATGGCCATTTTTTTTAATAGTCTTAACCATTTTTTGATAGTTGAATCTCATGGTGCTGTAAAAGCTATGATATTAAAAGCCATGCAGGTGCTCTAAGGGACAAAATGTGAAGTTAGTTTTATTCCCAGGTAAATAAGAAGGATCCAGGCATGTTCCCATTAAATACAAGTTTTAGAA
Source organism: Crotalus tigris (assembly GCF_016545835.1). NCBI lineage: Eukaryota > Metazoa > Chordata > Lepidosauria > Squamata > Viperidae > Crotalus > Crotalus tigris. The sequence goes on from NW_024100606.1 coordinate 12,497,427, forward strand.
ACAACTGGCATGGTGTTCACGATAAATAATCTATGGATCTTATATTACTCCTAAAGGAGGCCTCAGTTAATGAGAGAAAACATCATCCTACAGAAAATGAGAAGCAGAAGGTGACATTAGGGAGACACTGGGTAATCCATGTTTTAAATCAGAAAGTTACCAAATAACTAATGAGAGAATATATTTGAAATATGGTAACCTTAAGGAATAGGAAGAAGATAAAGGGTATATCTGGAGAAGGCAAGATTTATGGCTAGAAGCCCCCCCCCCAAAAAAAATGAACAAGAGAGAAGGGTCCAAAGTGAAAAGAAGCAGATAACTTATATAGAAGCAGGGGCTGCAAGCCTATGGATTTTTACTGGAGAAAATTTTTTTGTGGAGGAAACCATGTATTCAAAGTACAGAAAAAAGACACAGAAATCTGTCATCTAGAATTATGTGCAAGGAAGGCATTGCACAATTGCACAGTAGATGGGATTTTCAGGCATAGTTTATCTGATAGAGATCTACAACTTTTAAAAGAGGACCATCATTTGTCTCCACCCCTCTGAATGAGCCATTCAGAATTATGGTGGAAATATAATGGGCTCTTTGACTGTTTTGAAGGCGACAAAATTCCTCCTGCACTCACTAAGGTTCCTGCCCTTTGGGACATCATCCTTCTGAGATTAGATTAGTCCCAATCTTGCTGGCCCTTTGAGGATTTGAAAACTTGGCTTTGTGGCCCTGAGTATGTGATCAAGGCCATCCCTTGGCTTTGCTGATAGTTGTTTTTATAATATTATGTTGTGTTATGTGTTTTTATTTTTATATTGGATATTTTATTGTAATATGTATTGTATATGGGTGGCTATATAAATTGAATAAATAAACATTTAGAAAATCAGATATAATCTATAAAGGATATAAATGTTAATTCCTCTGTGAGGTCTAAAAGCCACTCTTTGTTACATCTTAAGAAAACTTCACCTTATTCCCAGTTGCTGAAATTAAAAAAAAAGAAAGAAAAAGAAATTACAATCATTACACAAATCTTTATTAGATAAGCACAGCTCTTGGAATATCTGTTGTATGCCAGAGGATATCCTAGCCTAGGAACTTATAGAAAGTTAAAAGTACAAAAAGAAAATTTACTTAAATTATAAACTAAAAACAACTATTCAATGACTTTAAGCATATGAGAGCCATATAATTTGAAACAAGGTTTAAACAGGATGTACAGTACCTGGCTTTAAGAATGTATCACTCATCTCCATAGAAATGAAGATACCCCAGTAAAGATCTTTTAGTTTGCAAAGATGCATGGTAATAAGGTAGAGAAGGCTCAGACCAAACCACAAAGATCATGCAATAAAAGCTTTATTTGCAAAACCTGCTATCAGTGCAGCACTCTAATAAATTCTAGTAACAATAGGATCAGTATTGATTATTTACTAGTATTTACATGTAAATTATTTACTATAACTTACATGCTGTCCATTTCTAGAATCAGAGTGGCTTACTGTATCAATATCAGCAGCTTAAAGACCGTTTCTTACAGTTATATTGGTTCAGGTCAATGTGCCACTGCTTTGTATTATGTTATTTATTCCTAAGTGTCTTTCTGGAGAGCTGTATTTTTACAGGTCCCTGGAAATGTACTGACAACGGGGGGGTGTGTGTGTGTGTGTGTGGAATATCTAAGTCTAAGGTATTCCTAAAGAGGGGTCCATCATTGAGAAAGCTCAAGCCAGAATGTCCTAAATACGACATTTTACTAAGTGATAAGATCTTTGGCAAACCCTCCCTTCCAGTTGTTACAGTTTCACCATAGGGAAAGCAGTCATGACAATATCTAGGCCCTGAACTATATAGAGCTTTAAAGGTGACAACCAGCAAGTTGAATTGCATCTAAGGCTAACTCTTAATCAGTGCAGCTCTCACAATAGTTATATACCCATAAGCATCCAGGATGCTTCAGGTTTAATCAGCTGAAATTTAGGTTTGTCTTCTAAGGCTGGGGTCCCCAACACCTGGTCCATGGACCAGTACTGGGCTGCAGCATGCCAGCAACTGGTCTGCACAAACAAGCAGAGCCCCATCCGTGAGATGCAGGCAGCACACAAGACCACGCACTCTCCAGTCCACGGAAAAACCTCTCCACGGAACCAGTCCCTGGTGCCCAAAAGGTTGGGGACCTCTGTTCTAAGGAGTGTCATATAGAATGCATTGTGATAATCCAGTAATGCAAGGTAACTGAGTCAGGCTTTCTGATCCAGAAAAGATCACCACTGGCACACAAGACATTTTATAAATGTCTGTATACCACAAACTGATATCTTACTCTGACATTTTCATTTGATACAGTATGTTCAGCCACAGAACCATTCCAGAAAGTGTTGCATAATGCAAGTTTTGCATAAGTCGGATTGCTGTGGAATTCATGAAACACTATTTTGATACACATGCATAAATGCTTACCTACTTACATGCACAACAGAGTTCCATGAAGGAACTATCACACGGTTCATGATGCAAACTTTGTAAGCACAAGTCCTAGGGATTTCATGTGGCCTGATCCAGAGTACTATGATTGGATGAATCTCATGGTTCATTTCCAGACCAACCTATGCAAAGTAATTTTCTAAGTATTCCTTTAAGTTCATTGCAGTTTCCAGGATAGGTTTTCAGATTCATGACCTCTTGATTTTTGGCTGTTACCTTGAATAATTGCATTGACATAGTGAGGATTATACAAAAAGAGCAAGCAGCTGCAAATTGTACAGTCAGTAATATTCAACCCTGCTACATATTGTTTAACACCAGAGACAGGTTTCCTGGAACTCTGCATGCTGTTCAAGACTTGTCTTCAAACCCCAGTTACTGAAGTGCTAAATATTTCCTATTTCTCTTCTCTCAGGAGATGTGAACGTATCAACTGTTTCAACTATTTGGATTGCCAGAACACTGCACTCCGCATTACTTATTATCAGCTTAATTTCCAAACCAACATTGTTGTTCCAGCTCATATTTTTCGAATTGGTCCCTCGCCTGCTTATGCCGGAGACAACATAATCCTTACAATCAACAAAGGAAATGAAGAAAACTACTTCAATACCAGAAAGCTTAATTCCTATACCGGTATAGTCTATCTTCAGAGGCAAGTGAGGGAACCCAAAGACTTCTTGCTAGATGTTGAAATGAAGCTTTGGCGTCAAGGAACCTACACAACATTTATGGCCAAAATTTATATTTTCATTACATCTCATGCATACTAAGATGGATGTATTACTGTTGAAGTTCATTGGTGCTATTTTTTAAAAAATCTTTCCTACCAAAGCTTGTGGTAATAGAGAAAAAGACTGATAGAAAAATATAGCCTCTCATATTTTTTTTCTAGCTCCTAAAATATCTTTGTTTTTGTAAAATTAACTTAAAATATATTCACCTGTTTCTCTTTTAACTCTGAATGTTTAACTGAGCAAAATAAGGCTGTTGAGCTTTGATGCACAGTAGTTATGCTGTCCTTTAAAAGTTATTTTGATATTTCACCAATGACAACCTCAGAATTAGTTATCAGGAATGGGGGCATGATCTACCCAAATATAGACAATCCAGATAAGATGGAATTCAAAGGGAAAATAAATATGTGGCTGTTAAAATCAATTGTACTTGAAAGATGCTTAAGTGCAATTCAGTTGAGCTCACAAGAGGGCCGAAGGCCAATTCCCAGTCTTTAAAACAACTATAAAAAAAGAAAAGAAATTGCATGTCAGACAGTGATCTTTTTTCACTTATTGACAATTACACAATGTAGTTTTAAAGAGAGAGAAAATCTTCCTTTTCTGAATATGCCCATAATATGTGATGAGAACTTGATGTGCCAATCACATTCGGTTTTTATTTCTCCATCTTCCTGTAACACATTAGTGAATCAGATATTGATCTATCTATGTGTTCCTCCTTCATTGATTTACCCACCCAGTTACTAAGGCTATTGCCTCCTCTGTTCAAATTGGAAATTATAGCTACAAATAAGTGACCAGGAATAAGTCTGATCAAACTTAATATGCATATAGCTCTCACAGTTAAATCACCTGAAAAAATCTCCTCATATAGTATTTATATAATCAACCTTTACTTTTCCCATATCTTAGCAAATGTCACTGTGAGGCCTTTCCATAGAGTTATTTTTCCACCTTATTCAAGGTTATTGGTACTCTAATACCATAGGATGGGAAGTTTACCCTGCAACTTCTGAGACTTGCTATTTGCTGTGCTTCTCGTGTAAATTCTTGGGACTGACTGTGCCAGGAGTTATAGATGTACATCCTCCTTTCTGGTACGTTCATGCCAACAGTAAAGGTAGTCCTCGACTTACGACTATAATTGATCCCAAAATTTCTGTTGCTAAGTGAAAGGTTTGTTAAGTGTGGTTTGCCCCATTTCTTGCCATAGTTTTTAAGTGAATCACTGTAGGTGTTAAATTAGTAATGTGCTTGTTAAGTGAATCTGACTTCCCTATCAACTTTGCTTGTCAGAAGATGAGAAAAGATGACCCCGGGACACTGCAACCGTCATAAATATAAGTCAGTTGCCAAGCATCTGAATTTTGATCACATGACTATGGGGATGCTGCAATGGTCATAAATCACTTTTTTCAGTATCCTTGTAATTTTGAACAGTTACAAGTACTGTAAATGAGCTGTTGTAAGTTGAGGACTGCCAGTATAAAACTGTTACCACACTTTGTGGGCCAATAAAATTGTTGTATAGCTCTCTCTTTGCTCTAAGAAATACATGAAGGGTGAACATCTATGTCAAGCTGGAGGCTCCCAAGAGCCTTCTTAGGCAAATGCTGAGGATCCAGGGTCCTACCACTGTGCCTCATGATGGAGACATGTGGTTTGCACACTGTGGCAGCTTGCTTTCTGAAAGAAGCCTCATGAAAGATACTGTACATACAGTGGGTGAACCTAGGGGTCATCCTTTGAATCCAAACAAGCCCTGGCATTTAATTCCTTGGATGTACCGGGCTAGCTTTAAAAGAATGGCTCATCTTAGCCAGTACTAATGCTACACGCAACCAGATGACTGTTAGAGACAATGTCTGGCAGCAAACCAAGAACAATATGATGATTTACTCAGAGTAATTTCTTTATTGTTGCTCAGCCACAGAAAGAATCTTGCCAGACTAAAACACTATCTGCACAATGGTCAGATATGCCCTGTAAATAGCTAGGGAGGGCCTGTTCTGCATATCAAGGATTCCAGACTGATTTGCCCCTTAGCTGCTCCTTCTCTCCAACAGCTCTGCACCAGACTCCCATCACATACAAGAGAACGAGTATGTATGTTACAAGTCACTTCTGCTGCCATCTAATAGTTCAGTTTTTGGCACTCTTTTGGGAGCATCTACGGATTTTTTTTCCCCTCATTATCCTGCACTGGGATTCTAGGCTGCCTAGAAGGAAAGAATAGCCATGTATTTAACCATTTTCCTATCCCGCTCAGGAGGATGCTTACTTTCCAGGTCCATAGTGAAGCATATCAGCCTGTGTAACTTGTCTTGTAAATAGCAATCTAAATCTCGTTCTATACAACTTTCCAAGATAGAAAACCCATATCTGATATTGCACTCAACACAGATGAACATCTCTTAAGTGGTCCATATTGTGATAACAGATTATATTGTGATAACTTAAACCCCATTTATTTGGAAACTAGTCCCACCATTCAGCACAAACTGGAATTATTTCTGAATAACATAGAGGATACTCTGCCATTCACTCACTATTACATTTTCCCCCTCCCCTTGAAAGTGATGCATGCTTAACTGACAATCTTTAATTTAAAATTAAATAAGGACTTAACACCAAGAGGAAGTTGATCTACACGTACAGTGAAGTAACAACAATGGATGCACGCCATCTTCTTGATGAAATATACCTTGCTAATTGGGGCATTTGTTTGGCTTTGTTTTTAAATTCTATTCTGAAGGGACACTTTATTTTCTAGGAATGTTAGATGCAGATAAGATGTATTATAATTTTTCAAGGAAATATCAAAGATGAAAAATGCCAGACCACAATACTAAAATGTTACAGTATTGAATACCTGATTGTATTGCATGGCTATCCAATTAAGATAAACTTGAAGTAAAGCGATAGGTGTGTTTTCTACTTTTCTAGCTTGAATTACCCAACAAAACTGGAAGACTATTTTGCAGTGTATGTAGACTATATAGCATACTAATAGCCCAATGCAAAAATGTACATTTTTATATTGCTCTTACTCTATATAAAAAACTGAATGAGATTGAAGCCTATAGCCCATATGTTCTAATAGATACCTTAATCAAAAGATCTGTAGAAATTTACAAATGAACAGTGATTGTTAAATAAAATATTTGGGTTTTATAGTTAAAATAGTTTCTAGGATTCAACTTCTATTTGAATAGTCATTAACTTGGTTATATACTGTTTGCTAGCGGCATAGCTACAACCCACATCTTCATATACAGCACCTATTTTGGGTATGATTGAAATATTTTCAATCCTTTGATATGTATTTTCCTAATTGTGAAGATAATGCCTCCCTCCAGCTGAGCTTAACCTTTAATAACTTTGGTCACATCCATGGACTTTTCTGGTGATGTCTTCTTCAAGTATTAATCAGGTCCCTGGTTAGTAGTTTCCAACATCCGTTAAGGTCAGTTAGATGCTGTACCTGGTATGGTGGTGCATCTTAGACACTACTGCTCTTTCTAAGAATTGTTTTGTGACATATTGGAACGTGCTTGGGGACCCACATTTGTAAGCCTTTGGAAGCATGTCTTGGGCTGTCTCCACATGCAAAGTGGCCAAACAAAAATCTTAGCAGTGCATTAACAATTTGAAAAGAAGTGTTGTAGTGTACTGCAGTTACACCTCTTTCAAAGGCTTTGTTCAGCCCTTTGTATAATAAGTTACTTTTTTCAGCGCTGTTGTAATTTCAAATGGTCACTAAACAAATAGTTCTAAATTGAGGAATACCTGTACACATAAGACATGCAGTACTCAAAACTGATTCTCCTGAAATGTCGTATGAATCCAAAAAGAAGAATGTTTGTGAATTCAGCTTAAATTCAAGAATTTCAAGTTGGTTGCAGCAACTGTAGCATGTTTTTGCTTATGGCCCTGCTGTAACACAGTAATCAGTGTATGTTGATATACTAGACAAAGTACCTATCTTCCATCCAGGATATTTCAGTGCTCATAAAAGCACTGGTTTTATTGTCATCCTATTAGGTGTCAAAGAATCAATAAAATTATGTGGGGGCATCAGATTTCAAAAGGGAAACGTTACAATTTTTCCCCCAATGTTCAGACTTTTAAGTGAAGATAATTAAGAAAATGGAACACTGTTTAATATGTATTATTTAGCATAGATCAGTGAACTCATGCAAAGAAAATGAGTCCTTGTACATGTTTAATGCATTTTGAACAAAAATAGGACATTCAGCAACTTCTCCCCTCTGCAGGGCATTGGCCTATCTGTCTAAGCACTCTAAGTACTCGGGTCAAAGGAAGTAAAAGTTGTGAGAAAAAGAGGGAAAGCCAACTCTCCTTTCTGCCTTGACCTGTGTAAAATCAGCAGTACACAAGAAATGGCAATGCCTCCACAATGGACTTTCTCCCAGACTCCATAGCACTGTTCTGCTTAGAAATGTTATTATGGCATGTGGCATTCATAAATTGGTCTCCTAGATTAACCTACCCTAAAGACACCAACTGCCAAAGTGACAGTATTAGAAGAAAAAGGGAAACCAATGCATTATCACAAGCTTTTCCACAGTATGGTATCTTTTAACCTCAAATAAATACATAAAAAGTAAAAAAAGGATAGGTAAAGATTTCTTCAAGCTTAGCTTGACACTTTATGACTTCATGGTTATCTCCATCACATACAAACAAAACAAGTGACTTGTCATTGCCCTTCTTTGAGGCATGTTGTTTCTCTCTTCTCATTCCATTAAGTTTTCACATTTAAAAGAATGTTCTTTTAATGTCACTGCAATTTAAATCCATTAACTGTTGTCCTACCCACTGGTGCAGCCAAAAACAACTCTGCTGTCTTCCATATGACAATATTTCAAATACTCTCCCTTCTTCCATGTTGAGCAATTTCTTTAAGCCATATCATTATAGACTATTCAAATTTAACAATGCTCTTCTTAAAATATGAAATCCAGAACTGGACATAATAATCCTAAAGTGGTTTGGGAATAAAATAATAATTTCTTCCCATAATCTTGATGCAAGGATTTTGTTAAAATGTGTTATAGCTTGGAGCCAAACTTAACTTTTTTTTTGTAGCAGCATTTCACTTGTGGATTATAATGATCACAGTAATACTGTGATTCACTAACCATATGCATGTTTATTGGGAAGTAAGCTCTATTAAATTTAATTGACCTTAATCCAAACTAAATGTGGAAAGGGATGCAGCCTAAGAAGCCCAAATGTTTTGCACATGTGTTGCTGCCAAGCCAGTTCATTCTTAGATAATAATGCAGTTACTTTGCCTCTAACATGATTAGCAAAGCACTTCCCTCTTCAGGCACGATCAACTTTGCCATACCTTAATCCTCAGACCATGTTCAATTTTTTGAAAGAAAGAAAGAAAGAAAGAAGGAAAGAAAGAAAGAAAGATGTCACAAGCTGACAGCTTTATTGTTCATTCTTCCATGCCTATCCATTTTGTATAGACAAGCCCTCTATAGTTTAATTGAAGCATGATAACATGAAATGCCACATTAATTTTCAATTGTTATACCACACTTGGTTGCATTTTGATCTCACTAAATGGTAAACAACAAACTATGTGGCACTTACTGAGAAAGACTACTGCAATGCTGTTTTCTGACTTTTTTTTTTTTAAGCTTGTAGAAATTCACTGGCCATGGCCCCAACAGATGCTGGATTTCTATTTGCTGTCACAAATACCTAAGAACTTGATTTTTATATTTTAACACTTAGTTTACATTTCATTATTATTTTGCATTTGCTTATATTATGAATTCTTTTTAAGAAGCACACAGTGTAGGTTATGATCAGTTTCTACTTTCTCGTCCCTTTTTTTTAATGTTTCCAATCTCTATAAAGAGGATTTTTTGACTGCAGAACTCTGATTTCCACCTTTTCTTGAAACAGCCAAAATATCTCCAGAATGAAATTATTTTAAATCTGCATTCCAGATTCTGAGTATTTTTAACAGTTGTGTGGTTTCTCCAAATTCTTGCAAGACTTACTCCACTAGGACAATGAAGCTTTTTAGACTAGAAACCAAAAATAATAATAAAAAAAGTTTGTACTACAGTTCTGCAGAGGGATAGTTCAAACCAAAGTAAAGTAAAATGTCTTTTGGAGATCTTGTACAGTACTTGCTGATCTTGGTTTTCTTCTTGCAAATGTATCATAAAGAAAGCACTGACAACATTATGTGGTTTGGTAATGAAATGTTTGCAACAAGAAAACCAAACTCAGCAAGCAGCAAGGTCCCAATATTTCAACTCTACACTACATGCATTCTTCATTATTTCCAAAGATAGGTTTGGAAGGAACTACAGGCAGGTATTAGGAGGGCATCCTAAAGTGGTCCAAAGTTCCTTTATATTTTTGGATCTGAAACACTGAATAGTCTCCTACTCTCCATCAAATGAAGTTGGGATGAAAGCTTTAATCTACCAATATTATGGTGTTCAAGAAAACATTCCCTGAAGCTATCTAACTGAAACACAGTTAAAAATGTAATTAAAATATGTTTAAAATTTATAGTAACAAGTATTCTCATTAGACCTACATCTGGGCCAATAAGGATGGTTTAGATTTTCTTAATTTATAGTATTTTATCCTGGAAAAGACTTTATCTTTGAAAAAACTCTGAGCAGGTACAATAAATGTACCATTGTAGAATCAGTTAAGTACGTATTAATTCAATAAATATGCCTCTCTACAATTCTTCTGAAGGAATAACTGTTCCATTACTCCTTAATAGAGCTAATCTCTCCATTCTCCCCTTCTCCACTGTCCAACAAAGATTTTTTTCATTATTATATTATTTCCAAATAGTAATAGCAAGGAATATTGTTGGCCTCAAATGCTCTGCTAGGTTTTTTCTATTGTATTGGCTTCATGTCTGATGTACCGTATATGCCGGCGTATAAGGCGACTTCCGCGAGCGCTGAAATTGGCGCCAAAGACGGGGGTCGTCTTATACGATGGAAATACTGGTAGTTTCCGGTGTATAAGACAACATTCTAGGAATGCGGCCCGGCAACAAAGACGGGGGTCGTCTTATACGCCGGATCGCCTTGTACGCCGGCATATACGGTAGTTAAATTACTGGAGGGCAAGTTAAAATACCATCTACCACCTTTATTGGTTGAAATCAGTTGTTTCCTTGCAATCCTAAGATGTGGAAAGCTTGGCCTCAATTATCAACACTGTTGATAAAAACACTGTTCTTCTAAGGCACTCACTAAGGCACTAAGTACTAAGAGCTCACCAAAATTCAGTGTCTCTGAAATTTTGCTTTATTAAATTCCTTCCTCCAAAAACAACAACAACAACAGACTTGTCTTTCTTGAAGGTATCCATGAAGCTGGTGACTAGTAAATCATGAATTTTCTTTTTTTTATTTTTTTTTTATTTTCTTTTTTCACCATACAGTATACACCAAAACAAACTTAAAATACATAAACATAAATCTTTTCTTTTAACAGAACAATGCTATACATTTTAACCATTCTTTACATCTTATTTACATTTTATTTACATCAATAGTTATATCTTTTTCTTTCTCTGTTCTAGCCAATTATAACATTTATTCCAAATTTCATAAAATTCTGTTGTCTCTTTGTCTTTTAATTCTAACGTGAGTTCGTTCATTTCTGCGCATTCCAAGATTTTGTACATAATCATGTCATTTGTGGGTATATTTTCACTCTTCCAACATTGAGCATATGCTATACAAGCTGCAGTCAATATGTGTATAATGATATGTTGGAGTTGTTTTTCAATCTTTAAATTTATTATGCCCAAAAGAAATAATTCCGGTTTAAAGTCCATTTGTACCTCAGTTATCTCCTGTATCCAATCTCTTATTCGTTCCCAATAGTTTTTTGCTTTGGGGCACAGCCACCACATATGATAAAATGTTCCTTCTCTAATTTTACATTTCCAACACTTCGGGTCTATATTTTTGTGCATTTGGGCCAATCTTGCCAGTGTTAAATGCCATCCATAAATCATTTTATATTGGTTCTCCCTGTATGCAGTTGATAGTGTCAGTTTGCAATTTATGTTCCATAATCTTTCCCATTCCTCCAAATTTATATTTCGCCCCACATTTCGTGCCCATGCTATCATCGGCCCTTTCACTATTTCTTCCTCTAACTCTATCTCTAATAAGTATTTGTACATTTTTGATAATCATGAATTTTCATTGACTGGTAATTTGAATTTTCAGGCTCATTTGAAATTTCTTCCTGATGTGTAGTGAATGGATCATGTTATCCAGTCAATCCAGCAAGGGTATTTTCTAGGGTATTTTTGTAGGTCCTTAAGTTACCAGGGCACGGGAGGAGGACCAATCATTATGCTTATTGCAAGAACATCCTTTTACCTCATCAAATGAAGCTGTGTGACCCACCCATAGATAAAACTAATAATTTCATTGAAGTTAGATTTTAAGAAGAAATTACATGACTTTTAGTAAAGAAATGCTAATCTGCATATCAAATAAAACATGATACAACTAAAATTATAATGCAATCTATACTTCAAGATTTGCATTAGTCCTGAAGTAGAGATTGCATTATAAAAACAGACGTTTTTACTCACCAAAATTAGGGTGAGGAATCAGAAAAATGTTTTCCCAGCCTTAAACTGGTATTAAACGGTTGCAGTTTGTACAATGTTGGTCAGCTGTAATTTGCTTGGGTGATTTCTCTCCTGGCATAGTGTAGGCCAAATGACATTCATAGCCCTCCCCCCCCCTTTTTTTTTTCTTTCCAGAATAATCATTGTGATTCCTTAAGCTTAGGGGTTATAATCAAGTCTGATTGTTCAGAAGCTTGTAAACTATTCAAAGCCCAGAAGAGTCAAGATAAGGTTGAAGAAACATACCTTAAGTTATGTTATGTGGCTTCTGGGACTCCTGGGATAGGGGGAGGGGGAAGAACATCAAAAAAAAATGAATGAAAAACATTAGTCAAGGAGAGATATAGTTGAGATGAAGGTGGTGACTATATATAAACAACCTCATAAGATTTACCTAATCACTCTGGTAAAAAAGACAAAGAAAACCCTGCCTGGGCTTGGGTAATGCCCTATTGGAGACTGGTCCAGTTGAGAGATAATGGGTAGCTCTAAGGTTTTTCCTTCCCAATCAGTTGGGTTGCCAACCTCTAGATTGGCTTAGACCAGTGGTTCTCAACCTGTGGGTCGGGACCCCATTTGGGGTCAAACGACCATTTCACGGGGGTTACCAAACAACGCAGTCCGCCATTTTTTCCCCCTTTTCCTTATCTGTGCTACTCCCTTTTATTCTATTGGCTTTTGAAAGCCAATAGAATAGACTCTCTTGAATAGAGTCTAATTCTATTGGCTTTCAAAAGCCAATAGGAATTGTCCAGGCTGTCTCTGCCCTGCTGAGCCCGCCAAAAGTCCCATTCTGCAAACGGTGCTGCACCAGTTGAGTAGTCCTCGACTTACGACCGGTTGAGTAGTCCTCGATTTACAACCGGTTGGGGGTCGCGGCATTAAAAAGGTTGAGAATCACTGGCTTAGACCTTCAATAAGACTTACCTGTAAGCAAAGAAAAGAAGGAAACAAAGAAGAAGAATGTCTAAAGCAGGAGTGTGAAACTGGCAGCCTGTGGGCCGGATATGTCACGCACAGGCCATGCCCACTCCAATTCTGCAAAGGCAAAAAAACATCACTATACATCACATGACACAAATGAGTTTGATACCCATGGTCTAAAGTAATGAGTATCAACAGTTGGGTGGAAAAGGCATGAGATTAAATGTGTTGTGATGCAATTGCGGAACTTCCTTGGTAATATTCTGACACATGAATACTTAGTACAGAGAGTCCTCAACGTACAACCATTCTTTATTGACCGTCCAAAGTTACAACAGTACTGAAAAAGGGACTTGACAATTTTTCACACTTAACGACCATTGCAGCATCCCCATGGTCGGGGTAGGCAACCTTGGCTCTTTTGTGACTTGTGGACTTCAACTCCCAGAATTCCTGAGCCAGCATGGTCATGTGATCCAATTTTGGATGCTTGTTAACTGGTTCATGTTTACGATAGTTGCAGTGTCCTGGGTCATGTGATCCCCTTTGTAACCTGACAAGCAAAGTGAATGAGGAATTCGCTTAATAACTGTGTTACTAACTTAATAACTGCAATGATTCACTTAACAACTCTGGAAAGAAAGGCCATAAAATGGGGCAAAAATCACTTAACAAATGTTTTGCTTAGCAACAGTAATGTTGGACTTAATTGTGGTCGTAGGTTGAGAATTCACCTGAAGTTTATGTAATTTCATGGCAAATATCTCTGACTGCTAATGACTGTCTTCCTCTAGAAAAGGGTAGGCAACGTTGGCTCTTTTATGACTCGTGGACCTCAACTCCCAGAATTCCTAAGCCAGCCATGCTGACTCAGGAATTCTGGGAGTTGAAGTCCACGAGTCATAAAAGAGCGAAGGTTGCCTACCCCTGGGAAGAGGAAGAGTAGACTGGAGAATGGTATTCTACTGAAGTGGAAATCTACCTAATGGTAAGGCCCTCATTGAAACAGAGCCTGCAAGCTGCAATTGCTGCACCCTAATAATCCCCTATAGAGAAAGCAGTCAGAGCCAGGAATGTTGCCAATGTATCCTGTGACCTTGAAACAAATTGGTTTTGTTCTTATCAATGCACTGCTGACTTGGGCAAGAGTTATTTTCATAAATACTGCCACCCATTTTTTTAAAAACTTTGTAAAGCATGTGTGTGATTCTTTCAGCACCTCCAAGGCTTTGCCATTCTTTGTCAGCCCCACCGCTGTTAGGTTATTTGGGGATCGGAAAGGGAGAAATACAATGTGAAAAGGATGTCGACCCAAGGTTTTCTCTTAAAAAGAATTCATTGAATAAACTCTTTTTTTTCGGAGTGGGGGGGGGAAGAGATGCAAGCTTCTGTTTGCACGGAAAATCTAGAATTTGGAAGCTCTTAGCATGGAGCAGAATCAGTGTGCTCTGTCTGCTTTGCTGCATTGAGAATTCAGAGGAGATGGACAAAATCTGAAAGGTTTGTACTCCAGCTGGAGAAAAAAATTATTCACAGATACCATCCATTCCAGTTAGCACTTAGTAGAGCATCATCAACATAATTTACTCTTCTTTTTCCAGCAGTAATCCCGAATTCTTAATTTCTTTTGCTCTTCACTCATCCTTGCACTCTGTGCTTTGTGGCATTTTCTTACTTATGGAGACTTTAGCATGCATTCAAATATTCGAAATACACTATGTGAATCTCTCACAGTTAATTTGACATAAGTGCTTAAACAGAGGCTGAATGTCGACAATAGCTTAGTAGTGGATTGCTGGCTGATCAGGGTATTTTACTAGATGACTTCTAAGATCCTTTCCAAGCCAATATTTTATTATGAAGTTGATGGGGGTATTTTGCTGCAAAAGCATCTTTGGATTTCTTGGTCTGATAGTTTGCTGCAGTGTCAGTTTTTCTTTGTATTTGGTTTGGGTTTTCTGCTGAGCTGAGTTATGTGCATTACTGCAACATTTGTTCTGGGTACTGCAGAATAGTACTGATAAATGCAATGCACACATTTAGGATGCACAGCGGGAAGGAAATAATTTCACGTTGCTGCTGTTTTCCTGGGCAGTTCATCTATCTGCCTGTCTTATAGAAACTGCAAATCATTTCTTTTCTGGCAGCTAGCCAGTACTGGACTGCCCCAAAGGGAGAAAATGTACATATTTTAAAAACCCGACTCTTTCCTCCAGGAGATCATTAGGTGACAGCAAAGGGTTTTCTTTTTCCTGTATTTCTTTGTTGCCATCTAAAGGATCGCCAGATCTCTGCAACATCAAAATTCTACTACTTGCTGTGAGATTCCAGAATTGCTTTGGGTTTCAGATTGATGAAAATCAGAACAAGCAATTTCAGATGCTACTCTGGATACTGGGTGTCCCAGAATGGACGAACAGAACTCATAGAGCTCTTTAAAATGAGCAGTAATTTAATATTGATGTTTTAATGTTGAAACATTAAAAAATATTACAGCTGCAATTACTGTAATGAAACATTGGTATATTTCAAGATTGGATTGCCAATTGTATGCAACCAACAGGAGGAAACTACTTAAAATATGCTCTTTTTTTGTACCTGACCACATCAGATAAATAAATTGGATTGGACTGAACTTCCCATTTAGGCTTTGGAACATTGTACTATTGCTTTTACTTACTGAGGCATAAATGTAAAATTGACTCAGTTAAAGGTGAGTTTCCAACTCATTTTTCCCCACCCCCATTTTTCTGCAATGTGAACTTGGCAGGATTTAGAAGACCAAGGAAAGGAAAGGAGGCCCAATTATAAACTTCCTCATCATTTGATGCAAGTGCTTTTATCACCTTTGCCAAAAATAACCTGTGTTGAGTGGCAAAGATCCAGAACTTCTCCACAATCACTTGGAGAATGTAGATTCCCAGGAAAATATGAGTTCTGATCAACAGGACAGGAATGCAGAGGGCCACAGAAACTGAAGTGGCAGCCCTTAGACAGTTCAAACATTTTCCTTGTCATCTCTCAGCATCACACAACACATCTTTCAGAGACAGCCTGGCATTTCTCTTCACTCTCCCTTCTCCTGTGACACCCAGACAAAGGATTGTGTTCAGACCAAGATAAATGCTGGCTTTGGAAACATGCTTTGCCCCCAAAATGCTTTCATTCCTTTAAATGTCATGTTCCTCATTCAAATTATACATGTGGACCAAGCACATGTATAATTTCTTTTTTTCTATCAGTTCATCAAAGAAAAAGAGTCAGAATAGATAGACTGGGTTAACTAGCCCACAAAAGTCAAGACCTCATGGCAGAAGTCAAATGAAAAACAATTAACTGTGCTTTTCTTTTAAAGAAGCATGCCAGGTTTTCCATCATTTCTGGGGTGAACTCACCCATTAAACTTTAATTGTTACTTAAAATTCTAGGCAAAGGGACTTATTTCCCAGGATGTGATGATGATTCCATTATAGCCTGTTTATCTTGGAATGTTCAAAGTGAATGATATATGATTTCGCCCTCCTTTAAATGTATTACCAAAGCAACCTTTTGGGATAGGTTGATACAAGAGAGGTGACCAATCTGGAGTGAACACCATGTCAAACTGTCAATGTATTTTTCTCTTCTCACCGTGAAACACTTCTTCACTATGAAACGAATGCAGTGAAGTCCATAGCTGCTTCCATTAGTTAGAAGACCAATGGGAAGCAATGCTGTTCCTTTCCTATTGCTGTTCCCATGAAGAAAGAGTGCTAGATTCGACAGCATTAGGGGGCCTCTCTTACAGTTCTTCCAAATGGCTTCAACTTTCAGGTCATAAGTCAAAGCTGTAGAACATGCAGTCTGAGTTTCAAGATGTAATATGAATAGTTTCAAAGAATCTTATTCCAAAGTAAGCTAGCAGTAAAGTTAGCCAAGATCACAGCAGCAATAATTAGAAGCTGGGCCAAAATAAAGTACAAAGCAGATCTTCACCACTATTTTCCAGGGAAAATACACACAGTATGCCCTTTTTGTCAATTTTGATTTATCTATAAAAGCCAATCATCTTTTTCTACTATGTTCTTACAAGGGTTTTTTGGGGGGGAAATGCTGTGGCATGGGATAAGGAGAGGAAGAATGCTAAAGCACTCTGCCTAGGCAGCCTATCAGATCATGTGGTGCTGTTATAATCCATTAAATGGAATCCTTGCTGATCTGGTTGGTCAGGCATGAAGCTATAACAGAATGGTAGAGAGATTGACATGCTGAGAGCTTTCCAGGTTGCAAATTGTTGCTCATTATAAAAGCAAGAAAAAGGACAAGAACTGGAAACTTATGGCCACACATGCTGTTCCCATCATCTAATGGCAGGCCTGTCCAAGGCTGGGAGTCATGAACTAGAGGTGAGCATAAATGGACTTTCAAAATTCCCACCCAATTTATAGGCAGACAAGGTAGGGGGAAGATGTCACTCAGTTTCTCAAGAGAAAGTGGATATTCTCCAACAAGGCATCTGACAATAGCATTGTTACTGAGGGGGGGGGGACTACAAAGGAAGGAGTTGACACCCTCCCTGGGAAGTGAACTGAAGAATGTCAAGGCTGCAGACTATTAGAACAAGAACTGGACAATGAAGGCAAAATATTTGCAGAAATCCTAAGCACAAGAAAGCTGCACTCCACTCATTTAAATTGCATTAAATTTCTTCATTAACAACAATTATCCAATGAAAGAAATTCCAAGGCAATTTCTTGTTCAATCCAAATGAAAACTGGTATTTAAAAATGCCTCAAAGAATTTTGCTGTGCTGAATTAGTGTGCTTAAATCATGGTATATCGGGGTTAGGAGTTCATTGCTGCCAAAAAATGTCTCAATATTATTTGAACAAGCTCCACACCATAATTAGAAGAAAGGGGGAAGAGATTCATTTATAGCTATGTATGTATAATATTTAAATGTAAGACAATCTTGGGAATTCAGTGGGATTTACCGGTATAAACATATATAGAATCTTGATGCATGACTGAATAATACGCTGAGAGATCAGTTTAAATTACATATGAATAATGTTTTATATATGCACATATACAGACACACATACACACACATCTATGAAGTTCCAGTTTGTGTTGTTAAATCAATTTGAAATACAAATCAATAATAAATCTGTCTCACTCCATTGATTTGGATGTAAACATTTGATCAATTTGAAATTTGATTCAGTTAGGATGAGACACCTTCGGCAAGAGGAGAAGACATTAAATGACCAAAGCTTCATCCAATCAACACAAAGATTTGCATAAAGAACAAGGCCTGGAGAGAGATTTTTTAAAAAATAATATTGTATGCACATATTTCCAGGTAAATACTGAATGCTGCTTTGTCATGCCCTTTCTTGTCCCCTTAACAGCAGCTTTTAATCTGCAGACTAGTGTTACTCTAAAAATTCTTTAGAGAAAGTACAATTGATGTCAGCAGCGTCGTGAATCCTTGGCCATTAGTATTCTGTATCAAATTTACATCTGTGAATGATGATACTTCAAAGCAGCTGAAGGATACCAAGTCTGAGAGGGCTGGTGCAGAATATGAAGTTAGTTTCAGCCCTGCTATATCATGCCTAATGCATTTATGAGGAAACATCAGGCATAATACATAGTACAATATTATGCATAAAATGAATAATATTTAAAATATGATCCAAAGATGTAATAATTTCTTTACAGTAGAAGCCTGTGAGGAGGAAGCCCTGGGGTTGAACTCAATGGGACTGAAATTGTGCTTATTGATGGCTGATCAGCTTTGTTTCAAATTACAAACAGTTTACTAGAAAATGAGAATAAATTCTGAGTTGGTTATTTTCTCTCTCTCTCTCTCTCTCTCTCTCTCTCTTAGATAAACTAGTTTAATCTAAGAAGATTAAAGTTTGTAAGAGTAATTATCTTAAATGTCTTTGATTGAGAATAATGATGAAAAATGGAACCAAGACCTATTTTGCTCAGTTTTGAAATAATACCTTGACTGCAATACATTACAAACCTAAATATTTAATTAGAAGTGAATTCTGCGGTGTTCAGTGGGGTTATAATTGATATGTATAAAAATGCAAAGATCCTGAAACAAATAGGACTGTTTGGGATTTTCTTTTATTCTGACTGAGTTGGTAACTGTACCAACTCCATTTTTGTCAGGCAGACATTGAATTGAAGAAAAAAAGCTGTGTTGTTGAATTTCTTCTTGTCCTGTGAATTTCTTCTTGTCCTTTATGGAAAATATAGCAGTTTAATTAATATCCACCTTTTTCAGCGCAATATTTCTTTTCTCTGCTTTTCTAATGCATGTGTTGAAAGAATAAAAATCTCATTGAGCCCCACCTTCACCCCAACTTCAAATTAGAAATATAACTTCTGAGTGCCATGAAACTTTCTGATGGATTAAAAACTACAGTCAAGGCATTACAGCAACATACTTCAACAAAGATAATTAGGGCACTGGAGGCTAAAACATATGAAGAATGGTTGCAGGAATTGGGTATGTCCAGTTTAATAAAAAGAAGGACTAGGGGTAATATGATAGTAGTATTTCAATATCTAAGGGGCTACCACAAAGAAGAGGAGGTCAGCTTATTTACCAAAACACCTAAAGGTAGAACAAGAAGCAACAGATGGAAACTTATCCAACCTAGAAATAAAGAGAAATTTGCTGATACTGAGAACAATTAATCAGTGGAATGTTTTGCCTTCAGAAGTTGTGGGTGCTCCAACACTTGAAGTTTTTAAAATGAGATTGGACAGCCATTTGTGTGAAATGGTAATCAGGTCTCTTGCTTGAGCAAGGGGTTGGATCAAAAGACTCCAAGGTCTCTTTCAACTCTGTTATTCTATATCTTCATCAATAAGTGGCAGATCTCAACATAGCCATTGGCTTCATTTTGTGGGGCTCCCAGGTGAGAAAATATTGGAGTGGAGAAAATCAACAATGGTCATTTTTTCCTTAGTTTGCAAAGACACAGGAAAGAAACACAAATTAAAATACAGTAATTAGCAGGTGATCCATTGTCTGTGGATAACTGGCCTTAAGTAAAAATGGGAAATGACAGCTGACGAGAGTTCAAATAAACTCAGAATATGATGTGACTAGAACAGTCTCTAACCACACATTGTCAGCTAGCAACAATTTATTAAGGCAATTGACCTCTCTTCCTGCCCCGCAAAGTAACTGAATGTATAAGCAGAAATGTGACCTCACCAACTTGCAAGGTATTTAGTAAGTCTCTAGGCTTTCAGATTAGTATATTCCATGTCAAGTCAAAAACTAGAATTTATCCTTATTTCAGAAATAATTTAAATCTCATATTTTGTGTCTTAGAGAAGAGATGGAGTAAAGCTGAAGAGACTAAGGTTTGCTTTGCCCTGCTTATTAATTTAATCACTGGAAATTTATTTGCTCATTTAAAGTGATGCGCTGGTGTCTGGAGTATGTTGTTGCTTATGAGGATCGTAATTCAAAAGCATGAAATGCAGCTGTGCAGGTTTTCTCAATAAAATCCAGTCATTATCTTGCAAGAGTGTAATTTTATTTCTGACTTAAATAAAGAAAAATAAATACAAACATTAAGAGAAGGCAACACTCCTATTTAGGAGCACTTAGATTTCAATAGAACATTCAGTGCATAATTTATAACTCTTAAAAGATACAGTAGTCCAACATGCCTTTCATATGTATAAAACACACACATGTATAAGCACACAGTATTTACATGGAAATAGAATATGAACAGGTATATCAAATTGTATTACATCACTCATTTCAAAATAGGCAGCATGTTTCAACAGAAATCTCTAGCACTTTTCATCTCAGTGGTCTCCAGTTTGGACTACTTTGCCCATTATCACAGTCACCATAACCAGACTTAGGCTTATTTCAATCAATGGCAAATGTAGCTCAATATAACTACGGGCACAGATTGGGGAAGGTTTTTACATTTTGGTACTTTGTAATCCAATTTTTAAAGCTGTGTTCCTGTTCTCCATATTTCCTACCATGGAATGTTCCTAATTACATACAATGAGCTAACAACAACAACAACAGTAATAATAATAATAATAATAATAATAATAATAATAATAACAACAACAACAACAACTTGAACACCATTGGCATTGACCAATTCACCATTAGCCAATTGCAAAAGGCGGCCTTACTAGGAACTACTTCCATCCTGCAACAATATCTGTAATAACATCAAACATCCACGTCTGCCTATCCCAGGTCCTTGGTAAGGACTCGATAGGTAGACAAAAATGCCAAATCCAGTCTGAACAACTGGCTGACTGTGTAATGATCCTCAATAATAATAATAATTGGAAGAGACCTTGGAGTCATCTATCCCAACCCCCTGTTCAGGCAGGAAACCCTACAGGTTGGACTAGAAGACCTCCAAGGTCCCTCCCAACTCTGCTATTATTCTATTCTATTCTATTCTATTCTATTCTATTCTATTCTATTCTATTCTATTCTATTCTATTTTATTCTATTCTATTCTATTCTATTCTATCCTATCCTATTCTATTCCATTCCATTCCATTCCATTCAACAAATTAGCTCTTAAAATACAACCAAATATGTATAGTTCTCAACTTACAACCAGGCACTTAGTGGCCATTCAGAATTATGACACAGCCCCAAATGGGTATGACCCAATTTCAAAGTTCCAACAGCTGCCCCATCACTCATCCCTGTTCTCAGAGTACTGCATTTTGGGTGCTCAGCAACCAGACAAGACTAAAAGTGATACTAGAACTCACAGTCTCCCTGTTTCTAGCCTAGTGTCTTAACCACTATACCAAATTGATCATCCTGCTACATTTGAACTAATTTATTTCTTAAAGAAACTCAGATGGATTTTAGCACTATTAAAGAAGTACAACATATTAGGAACATCTTATTAAACCAGTTCCTTTTAAGGCAGGATAATTCTCTGGTCTGATTTCATGAGAATGTTGTACGTAACAGTTCCGAGCAACTCTGCACTGCAGTGGGCAATTAATAGTTTTGTGCCTGGCTTCATTCTTTTCTGTTTAAAAAAAAAAATCTAATCTGGCCAAAGCATTTTTCTGAGCCTTCTGCGAAGTCTAGCTGAGAAGTTGAGCTGAGGGTGAACTTTTGGAAAATTAGTGATTTATTGCTAAGCTCAAGAGTGAAGCCTTACAGTAATTCTCTGTAGTAAGAGGTACCTTGAGTCTTGCCTGGACTGGTTTTTATAAAGCATTAGACATGAAGAATATAGGCAGCTTTATCATTACCATTTTGCCATGAATACTTTTTGGATTCTCCAGTTTTAAAGCAAGTAGTCATGTCTTCTCAGAGCTTAAGCAACACAAAAACCTGAACTTGATCTGATGTTCCTCCAATCAAGTGGAATTATAAAGTGGTACTTTAGAATTCGTACAATTTTTCTAAGCAGAAAATGCTTGTTTTACATTTTAATTTGTATTTTTGCATTTGCTATAAATTTAAGGTTCCAGCTGGATAATGAGAGAACACCAGTACTAGAGCAATTTCCTGTTATGCTACTTTTCTGAACTTGGCTTGATTTACATCCATCTAAGCATGTTTGAATTGCATTTCAACGTTGCATAAGAGGAAAAAGGAAGCATTCAGTGAAAACAAATGTAGCACATGAGCATTAAAAATAAGAAGAAAAGATTAGTGGCAGGAAGCCAGCTAATATATTGATGGAGGCACTGAATCTGCTGTTATTTTTTTATTATTTTTTTTTAAAAAACATATTGAAGCACCACCAATATGTTTTGTAAATAAATCTGTATATTGTAGTGGAACAGGCTTTAGTATTTTTTTTAGAATGATACAGAGAAAAGAATCCATAGTTCCAAATCAGAACCCTCTAATAGAAAATATAAAATTGAACAGAGTAGCTGAATCTAATTTATAAATGATCAAAGCGCCATGATTACTAGACTGCTGTTACCATACACTCTAATACTCTAATATAATGAATAAACTCTAGAGTAATCTGGTTTCATAATTATCTATGCAGTCGTCAGCAATGTGAGCTGCATTAATGTGAAACAAAGCTTCTATGCCAGGGACAAATTAAGCACTAGCATTTTTCTAGGAATGTAGCTTGAGCATTAATTCTTACATTCAGCTCCTTACCAAGAAACATTATTTCTGTATTCTTCTAGAAACTGGCATATGGGAGAGGGGATAACTAGGTCAGCCATAACATCAGAAATATATGGAAGTCAATAGAGCTAAGTTGTTACCAAACCCACACTATGTCTGAATAAGTGAGGTTTTATAGAATAATCCAGTGCCACAGAAAGAGGAAGGGTGAGGAGTACTTAAGCCACTGATTTCAAGCATTTAGTAACCTACTCCCACATTTTCCTGGTTACAAAAGAAAACACGGTGCAATTAAAAACTGCCCATTTCTCACAGCCTGCCAGAATCAGCTCTCATTATTAATGCCCTCTCTCTGTAGCATTGTATTTCCACTACTGCTAATGCCAGCCACCTTTTATTTACTCGTTTAGTGTAGGGAGCCAAAGAGATGACCTTGAGGAAACTATCCAGAGACTCTTAGAATGACAACAGGTGAAAAAGGGAAAGTGTTAGGAAGAAACTCAGACTGGGTTCTCCCTTCCTTATAAGAAGCGGATGGTGGTGAGGGGGAGGAGGTAGCATAAAATACTGTTAGGCTTGCAATAGTGTGATACAGTCTATCTCACTAAATATAGGTCTAGTCTTCTTATGGAGCCTGCTTCCTGATTTGGACGACATCATAGTGATAATGCTAAGTTACTGCATTGCTAACAACCCAAACACAAGGAAGCCCTGTCAATTTTAAGAGGGTAATGATAAACTTGCCAACCTTTCTGGGCCTTCAGAAAGTTAAAGGCTCCAAAGCTAAGTCATAAAACAAAGACAAATCACTGGTAATTAATCTTGCCCAGAAGAAACCAAGTCTGCCACTGAAACCAAGTCTGCCATTGTGTAGCTTGGCATCTCACTGGAGGCAATAA
The DNA here is from genome assembly GCF_016545835.1 of Crotalus tigris. Classification (NCBI taxonomy): domain Eukaryota; kingdom Metazoa; phylum Chordata; class Lepidosauria; order Squamata; family Viperidae; genus Crotalus; species Crotalus tigris. The sequence goes on from NW_024100606.1 coordinate 12,521,282, forward strand.
TCAATATTCTTTCCCATCATTGTCAATTTTTTATGCTAACTTACCTAACACCTCTCAAAATCCAGATAGAAGCAGAAAAGCTGCACCACTCCATAGAAAAGTACGCTGTCACTTTTTGATGTCACTCCAAGCCTGACATCCATTAAAAACAAGTGGGAGGTAAGCATTTGATTTTTGAGCATTTATGGCATGTTTTTATTTTTTAGACTGAAGTAGACTTGCTGTATTAGAACAGTACAGCATAATCTGATGGCTACTGTGTTATCCATTCTTTATCTCAGCTATCTCTGCCTTAAAATAGGTCAAGGGAAAAGATTTCACAAACTGAAATCCCTTGTAGGTATATAGCTGAAATCTGGCAAAATTAATGTCCTCTAAAGCAACATTTTGAGCAGCTGCACTGCCATGTGGCTTAATGAGTTCTAGTATACTTTTAAAAAATGAAGGAAGCTTTTTGAAAAGTCCCTAATATGTTTTCTGACTCACAAGTAATTGGATCCACTGGTAAATAACTTCCTTGTATTAGTGGCTATAAATGGGTTTTGACTTCTCCAGAGCACCATTAAAAAAAAATATTTGTGCGCTTCCATAAACATTTTCCTCAAATTAATGGTCCTTCCTTTTTTGCGTTCTGAGCCATAATTATCTCAGCATGTGCTGTTGACGCCAGTATGATGCTGTTTCACAGAGATAAAGTCAGATTAATCATAAACAAAGTCGGCATATCTGTTATTATGCCCATAAATGGATACATGGTTTATTAAGAATATGTAGAAGCTCTATAGACATACACAGATATTGAAGTGCAGCCGCCCTCCAAATATTCTACAGTATCACTGTAAACATACACAAAATGAAAAGTTCTTGTATTTCTTTATGATCTGGAATATTTCCTTATTTACAGGTAAATACAGCACCTTCTTCTCTTTGGCAGGGACCCTTGATACCATGTTCATCTCATTCCCATCCCAACTTTAGTCAACTTTAACTGTTCTGGCATTAAATCACTTTGCAATTTTATTTTATTTTATTTTTAAAATTTATAAGCCGCCCCACTCCCGAAGGACTCTGGACGGCTAACAATAAAAAAACACATAAAACATAACAAACAAACAGTACAAAGACAGTCATCCAGGGGTCAGGTTTTATAAACCCCAGGCCTGCCGGAAAAGCCAGGTCTTAAGTAGCTTATGGAAGACCAACAGGGTGGGAGCGGTCCTAATCTCTGGGGGGGAGCTGGTTCCAAAGCGTGGGCACCATCACAGAGAAGGCCCTCCTCCGCGGCCCTGCCAAATGGCACTGCTTGGCCGACGGGGCCTGAAGGAGGCCCAGCCTGTGGGATCTAACCGGACGTAGGGAACTATGAGGTAGTAAGCGGTCTTGCAAATAGCCTGGCCCTGAGCCATATAGGGCTTTAAAGGTAATGACCAACACCTTGAATTGGACCTGGAGACCAATAGGCAACCAGTGCAGCTCACGGAGGATAAGTGTAACGTGAGTGTATCGAGGAGCACCCACTAGCACTCGCGCGGCTGCATTCTGGACCAAATGTAGTCTCCGAATACTTTTCAAGGGTAGCCCCATGTAGAGCGCGTTGCAGTAGTCCAGACGTGAGGTGACAAGGGCGTGAGTGACTGTAAGGAGAGCCTCCCGGTCCAGGTAGGGTCGCAACTGGTGCAACAGATGAACTTGTGTAAAGGTCCTCCCCGCCACAGCTGTCAGTTGATGTTCCAAATTCAGCTGTGGATCAAGGAGGACACCCAAGTTGCGAACCCGCTCTGAAGGGGGTATATTTTCCCCCGCAAGAGTCAACACTGGACAGTCGACATGCTCCTTAGGAGGCAACATCCAAAGCCACTCGGTCTTGTCAGGATTGAGCCTGAGTCTGTTAACCCCCATCCAGACCCTCATAGCTTCGAGGCAACGGCCCATCACATTGGCCGCTTCACTGAGAGAGCTCGGGGAGGAGATATATAACTGGGTATCATCAGCATACTGATGAAACCTCACCCCGTGCTGTCTGATGATCTCACCCAGTGGCTTCATATAGATGTTAAATAGGAGGGGAGAGAGGACCGACCCCTCTGGCACGCCGCATTCAAGGGGCCTTGGGGTTGACCTCTGCCCTCCCACCAATACCGATTGCGACCGGCAAATATGACATGGATTGATGCTGATGCTGAGTCAGGAGACTGAGGAGGGTGAGATCAGCTTAGTACCTAACTATTGACTGCTTCAAACAACTGTGGTCAAAGACCCCTTGACTCTGGTCCTTGTATATTCTCCTTTGGGACTATTCTGTTTTGGGGAGCCAGACAATCCAATTTTATCACTTCCAAGTTTCCTGTTGAATCCACTTCCCATGAGAGAAAGAATACCAAACTACCATCCAGAAAAGCTGACTAGGCAGCTGACCATTGGAAGGAGGCTGCCCAGTACTGGATCTAATGATCTGGATTGCCTTCTCCCCTTGCAAACTTTCTGAGCAGAATAAAATGCTGGTTTTAACCTAGTTGTTAAAAAAAACAACCCTGAATAATGACATATCTGTGCAAAAGACTGTGTTATCTTAATCTCATTAGCTTCTAGAATAACGTTCTTGCACTACAGTCACATATATTACACTTTCATATGAAAGACAGATTCATAGCTGACTTTTCCCATTAAATTTCATCTCCTCCCCATACCATTTGTCATTGACAAATAGCTTTGATGTCTCAAGGCAACAGAGTATCTTAAATGGTGGAAACTGCTGTGCATAATTTTGCATAGGATGCTGAGAGTTTCTGGACTGCAGCGGGATAGAAATGTGGACAATAAATAAATAAATAGTGGCAAACTTCACAGTGCAAAAATGCAGCTGCACAAAGGAATTCATTAGCTGACAATTCAAGAAAGTCTGGAAGTGAAAATCCATTCAGTAACATTTAATATGAGATGCAAATTGGAAAACCTTCTGAACCTGCATGAGGTGAGGTTTTGTTGTGGATTCAGTGAGAAGAAGGTGAGCTTAGGAAGCAGTTACGCTGTTGACCAATGTAGTTCTTTTATTTAGGTGGAACTGGTGCAAAATTTCCCTTGAAAGAAGTGATATTCATTTTGCTAGGAAGGGGTGGCTGGGAACGGCATTGAATATGTCTTGGGAGAGCCATAAAAGTAGGAGAACAGTGCTAGGAGGATATGAGAATATCATTCATATGTCTGGGTCCAGGATTTTCTCCCTGTATTTCAGGAGAGGAATGAGTGCTGGCATTCCTCATTTTCTTTTCTTTTTTAAATAAAAAAATGTAAGGCTTATTTTACAATTTCCATTATTATTTTTGTCTATTTAGTACTTCAAAACAAAGGACCAGGATTTGAGAACTACATATGACCCCAAGGCTTGGGTTGCTTACCTGGTGTTATGTCCCAAGCCTTGCAAACGGCTCGGGGTGTTTGCAGGCGGTCCCGGGCAGGTGCAAAGCTGCCCGGGACCAGACAGGCTGTCGCCAGCGCCGTGCGCATGCGCGGGTGCTGGCACGGGAAAAGTATCGCATTGACCCGGGAAATGCCTATATAAGAAGCTGGGAGGTTTTGGGAGCTGCTGAAGCCATCTACTTGTGAGCTGAACACAGAATAAAGAAAACTGAGAACTACAACTGCTTCTCGTGTCTGCTTTTCGCCAAGGACTCAACACCTGGTGCTCTGTTTTTTTAGATAGAAGAGTGGACACTTTCTTGGGGGTCCTATTGGATAGGCAGAAGAATACTGTAGTTGGAAAGCAGAGGTGCAGAATAATAGTAAGGATTCAAAAAAGTTAACTTCAGGCATGCAAGGTTCTGAGGTTCTTTTTTCACACAAGGATCTCACACTATGTGTTTGCATTTTAGCCCTTTAGAAATTTCTTCTCAGTTCTATCCTAGCCATCCTGATCACTCCTCCAGACGAGAGGCACAAAAGCTGGGCCTTTGGGGAGGAGTTATTTGGAAACAAACAGGGCATTTCACTTTTACCTCAACTGTTCTTCAAAAATTTCAATGGAAGTACAATTTCTTGTGTCTATCTATAACTTGTAGTCTCCCTGGCTTTCTTGGAAATGTAGAAGGGAAGATTGCAGCACTTTGAGGTTCTGGGACTATAACTGCTTCTCAGTCAATGACTGAAAAATCAATTGCTGGTCTTGGGAGAATACAGTTATAGAACTAGCAAGAAAGGAAATAAAAGCTGGAGACAAACTTGTTTGGGTTTAGTGCACTAAAACAGAAAGTTGATTTTGTGGAGAAATGAAAAAGATTAAAAACCAGTATCCTTAGCTTGATTAGGGTATTAGTTTTGACTAGGTTAGCAGAAGTGTAGATAAACTTGATCTGATAAAACAGCTTGGTCTTCCTGGGAGAAGGATTCTCATGCCGAGGAGTTTAGCAGGCCAGAGAGAGTGAATTAAGGTTTTATTTACTTTTAAAGATTTATTTAGAAACAAAATCAACAGGGAATAATTCTACACATCTATGTATCTAGGATTTAGTGTGACCTTTTTACCTTTGGATTGCTTTCCTCTCTTTTAAAAAAGAGATGTGGAAATCTCTTCTTAAAATCAAACCCTCATATTCAAGTGCAAAATATCAATGTCCCACAGGAGATATTCTGCAATACACATTGGGCTAAATCAACATTGTCAACTTACCTTCTGATTCCCCCCCCCCCATAAACTGAATTTCTTTAAATGTTTTGTGAATGAACAATAAGAAATACCAATATCTTATTCTACCAATAAAAATACCAAAAGTGTGATTGGAATAAAATGTCACATTAGTAATCTCTCTGTGTGTGTCAGGAATAAAACCACAAGGAATAATGGGCCCTCTGCTTGCCAAAACACGGGGATTATATTTCTGGGGTTTTTTTGCAAAAAAAATCAACAAATAGCAAGATAGCATACCCAATGGAATCCATCTTTGGGGGTATGTGTTCTTTTAAGGGCTTTTACCCAGTAATTTTATTGCTGAAGAGTAAGGGGTTTTGCACTTACATGAAGAATATTCATGAAACCATTTTTTCTACTGGTCTCATTTGTTTCTCTGCATTATGCTGAAGGAGAACTTTCTTTAGAACTTCCTATTAACTGTCATTGTCAGAGTGAGAAGACAAGGATAACCTTTCACTCCCTTACCAGGGAGGAAATCAATGGCTTTATTAGGATCTCAGTGTGCTTTACTGTAAAACTCAGCAGTTTGTTTAGGTTATCTGCTTAAATTTGGATTCAGCTGTGCTTTCTGACAAAAATAGCTAAAGGGCATAGAATACTTTACCAGAGGGCAACAACAAATTGACACAGCACTGAAACCACCACAGATTGTTATCTTTCCTTGCACAGAAGCCTTTCTTATTTCCATTGAGCTCAGCTTATGCCGATTTCGTCTATAGTGACAAGTGTATGATGGACAGGACTGTGTCAGCAGGAAAGCGGGGGGGGGGAGTGTAATTCTTTTTTTGCTTAGATGTAAGTAGTATGGCTCTGCAAAACGTTAGACTTTTATTTTGATGGTGCTTTGAACAAAAGCATCCTTTCAGTGCTGTTTTGTTAAGGATGCTTGAACCAACCACTTCAAAAAGGTGATGCAAATCTGCTGTGATGCTTTGCTTTGCAATCATTCAATGCCCGTACAGAAACGTCTTCTGATGTCTGGATGCATTGGAGGAAAAAGCCTTCAAATGACCTGAAGCCCTCAAGGAGATGAACTGCGTCATATACATGCCTTGACCAGGTAAATATTATAGGATCATTGTTAAATGATGATTAGTTAAACACTCTTCTAAAAAAAAAAAAAAGATTACCTTGTCCAGATTCATCATGAATAAAAAGCACCACCATGGAGGTGCTTCCTTGACTGCAACTCAATGGAAAAGTAACCTTGCCTTTCTTTTCTCTTTCCCTTGCTTCAGTTAACTAATTTTTGTACTTGTAGAATATATACAAACAGAACACTTTGGGCAGCACACAAAACATCTAAAAACATTTTATACAAAAGAGAAAACAATATAGAAATAAATGCAGAAAGAAAGACAATAAAAAAAACATTGTTAACAATATTGCTAGCAGCAAATACAGTAAAAAAAAACAACAACAACAAATCTCAGTAGGAAACTGGCACTGAAATAGCATGAAACTGTTTTCAGGCCTCCCTGCTCAGCCAGGCAGAAATCAGGATTGGCATATGTGTCTCTGCAGTTGTAACCCACTCAAGTATAGCACTTGGATAAGACTTTAGTCTCCCTCTTTAGCGTTCTGGCTCTGAAAGATTAATTCTGCATCTCATGTATTCAGATGGCTTATATAGTATCTTATCTCCCTGCAATGAAACCAGTTGGAATAACTGAGCATCAATATTTTTCATTACAAAAGGAATTGAAACAAAAGAACCCCATTATTAGCTAATGTGTCACGCCCTTTCAAAACTGTGCTGTGCAATAGCTATAGTAACAACCCTATACTTTTTCTTCATCAGACTAGAACATGGGTTGGTACACTCTATCAAAATACGAATTATTAACACATAAGCATCTACAGCAGAGCAGATTAGAAGCAATTAAAGCAATTACACCGGCATGCTCCAATCTGGTGCAATACTCAGTACAGAATTCACAGAAGAAACCGGTTGCTAGGTACTGTATTTATGAAGAGTATTAGATCTGCACCTGGTTGATTAGATCCGCATCTTCTTTTTGCAGCCCTAAGGGGGAAAAATAGCTTTCGTTTACTTCTCTTGGATGTGACCTTGCTGCCATGACTTATTCCATGAGGAAATTCTTCCTATGCCCTGTCTTGAAAGGAAAAATGCATTTGGGGCTGAGGAAACAGCAGATTAGGTTCTAGAGAAACTGCTTGGTGCAATACAGATGGAATCTTACTTGTGATCAATGTGCATAATGAAAAGGATCTATCAAAGATCATAAAAATGCAGGCAAGCCAAACTAGGTAGTTGTGAGATGGGAAGGATTTACAGATTAACCAGAGTTAGGCCAAAATATCTTGATAATAAATCACATTTGGCAAGTCTATAAAAGGAAATGCCTAGATTAAATAAAATAAGTATCTTTCATTGTAATCTAGTCTCAGAAAGGAACAGAGAAACATTATTATAGTCTTGATATTTATCAGGTTACAAAAACAGTGACCGTTGTTTGAATGGGCTACTGAGGAATTTTTCTCCTCTTGAAACTGCCTGAAAATACCTTTATATGGAATCAACTTGAGCAGCTGAGCTGCTTTTGTGACATTTGCTTTCCATTTGTAAGTTAGTGTATCACCCATTATATTTCTAATGAGCTTAATTAGTTTGTTAAGATAGCTAAAGTTTTATCTCAGTGAGGAATGCAAGATCAAGGGAAGGATAAGATCTTTGGTTCCTCTGGCTGCCACTGTCCTCTGCTAAAAATACATTTTGATTCAAGTTTTTTAATACCAGGGCAGATCAAATATAGTGACTCTATTTGCAAAATGACTAAACCTCCTGAATCTGGCGAATTAATAAACTTTGTTCATTAATACAACAAGCAGTTGTATTGAAACAGTTTTCAAATCAAACAATCTTCGCAACAGATAAAGACAGACTTGAGGGAGCAAAAGACCATCTATATAAATATATATGTTGCACACTCTAAATCTAACTATGTGGTCTCTAAGAGTTGGCACCAACTTGACAGCATATATTCAACCAATCAATCAAACTCTAAAAGTTGCCCTAACACTTCACAGGGTTTTAGGCAACAAGAGTATAGTGCTGCTAAATTAATTGTGTGTTCTGGCTGATTCTTCCTTTTGTACATTTTTGGCTCTTGTATTGGGTGGCAGTCTTGTAAATTGGTAAGAATATAGTATTAAGCTCTGTATATTCTGATAAAAAATCTGAATAAAATTAGGTGCATAAACACAGTGAATAAAGCAATTAATCTGCCAGTAACTAGACAGTAACAAGGAAGCAGCAGCAAGCTTGTTCTATGGCTAAACAAAACACCCAAATAGGTAGAAAAATGTAACAATCTTCCTGTCATTTCTTCAGACAAGAGAATGCAAAAAATAGGGCGGTAATGATTAAAGGAAAATCAGGCTTTAATCAGGCTTTAATTGATGTGTTCTTTTGTTTTTGAGCCACACATAAGAATATATCTATACATTTTGGAGCTAAAATGAAGCTCAAAATATTCTTTGTGGGGTAAACTGCAACAAAACACAATCTCCGGAATATTTTTGTTTTGTTAAATACCTTTAGGGTGTGCTCAATTTCTGAGCAGAGCTAAAATCTTTTCAGACAGTTCAAGAGTGCCATCTACAGGATATATCATCTTTGTAGGAAAAGACACCTTCAACACCATGACTTTTAGTTAGCTGTGTGCATATAACTACAGCTGGTGTATTCATTCCAAGCATTTGTGACTGTGAGTCTAGTGTTTTGATTTGCCTTCCTTTGCCCCATATCAGATCAGTAAGATTGCACTAATTTTTCACTATGTAGAGAACGCAAATTGCTTTGAAAACTTAGTGCAGATGCTAAAAGACTCTTGACAAGATTTAAAAAAGATTTATCACGAGAAATTTTATTTAGTATATCATTCTGAGAATGCCTATTAAAAACTTTTAATGCAAAATATCAGATTGTATTAGTATCTTATCTTGTTCATTATATTTTTAAAGTGAGTTGTGGACTGAGAACTCACTGTTATTCCCAGGACCATTACTTCATTCAGTGCGGAGGGGAGACGATGCTTTGTCTTACTTTTTTCAAAGATTTATTTATCCCACCTTTTTTCATATGCACCTCAAGTGGCAAGCATACCAACACTTCTTCCACCTCCTATTCCCCCTTCACAACTCTGCAAAGTGAAGTGGGCTGAAAGAAGGACACTGGCCCAAAGTCACCCAACTAGTTTTTCATACCAAAGTAGGGAAAAGAAGTCATTGACTCCTAGCTTCTAGGCCAGCACTTTAACCATCTCACCAAACTGTCCTTCTTTCTCCATTGTGCAGTCAAACATATTGCTGTAATTACATTTTTGTTCTCCTGTTCTACATCTTTCTTCTGCTCTACTGCTCTCATTGCTCTTGCTCCCGTTTCTACAGGTAGTCCTTGTCTTACGACCACAACTGAGCCCAAAATTTCTGTTTCTGAGTGAATTTTGCTCCATTTTATCACTTTTCTTGCCACAATTGTTAAGTGAAGCACTGCGGGTGTCAAGTTAGTAACATCGTTGTTTTAAGTGAATCTAGCTTCCCCATTGAGTTTGCTTGTCAGAAGGTTGCAAAAGGGGATTACATGACACACACACGCACCCCCAGGAGACTGTAACCGTCATAAATAAAAGTCAGTTGCCAAGCGTCTGAATTTTGATCACATGGCCATGGGGTTGCTGAAAAGGTGTGTGAAAAATGGTCATAAGTCACTTTTTTCAGTGCCATTGTAACTTTGAACGGTCACTAAACAAACCATTCTAAGTCGAAAACTCCCTGTATATCAAGGTGGAGTGGAGAATCAGTACAGGGAATCACAACTGTTTCCCTTTGACAATGCAATACAGGTTCTGCAGAACCACCCCAAAAAATATTTCAAGTTTCACAGGAAACATGTTTCATAATAAATTATCTAGATTCCTTTCCTCTGTCTCCACATCCCCACCCATCCACCAAGTTTCAAGCTCACAGAAGATCTTTAAGTCAGGGGTCCTCAACCTTGGCAACTTTAAGACTTGTGGACTTCAACTACCAGAAATCCTCAGCCTCCTGGCTGAGGAATTCTGGGAGTTGAAGTCCACAAGTCTTAAAGTTGCCAAGGTTGAGGACCTCTGCTTTAAGTCATCCAAAGGGGCCTGGATCAAATCCCTTGTGATATCAAGATGAACTGAAATCTTGTCAAGAAAATTGTAGGAATACTGATTCAAAGGCACCAAAACCAACCAACCAACCAACCAAAGTTTGGTAAAGAGAGAAAAAGAACCATTTCAGGGATCTACTATCCTTAATTCCTCCAATTTCAATGTCAAGTTCAAGAATATTTAATTAATGTACTGTTACTATAAACTTTATCTTTACTTTCACGATGAATGATTTACACCTTCTTCTTGAATTGCCTACCATTTCAATGTAACAACAACAACAACAACAATAGTAATAGTAATAATAATAATAGAGTTGGAAGGGACCTTGGAGGTCTTCTAGTCCAACCCGCTGCTCAGGCAGGAAACCCTATACCATTTCAGACAAAAGGTTGTCCAGTCTCTTCTTAAAAACTTCCAGTGTTGGAGCATTCACAAGTCCAGGAGGTAGGTTATTCATATCAGTGAATTCCATAAAATATGTATGTATTTTATGTTATGTTTCTGGGGCAAGAATTATGGTGGAAGGCTGTGTTTTCATTTAGTTTGAGCCATGAGCTCCTTTCTAGATCCACTCTACAGATTACTTCTTCAGAAAGGAAACTTGGAAATTACTGATAGAAGCATTCCCTTATAATAATCTGCCAATGAGTATTTGAATTGTATAAATGTCTCATGTTGTTGGCCACTATGACTAGGCTTTGAGTTCAGATATATAAGGAGCTGTGATAAAAATGAGTCCTAAAATTGTTTTTCTCCCAGTTGTAAGGACCAGCACTGGTACTATTAATGTTTTTCGGCTAAAAAACAAAATGTTTCCTAAAATATAAAGTCAGAGCAATTATCTGAATGTTTAACCTCCAGGGATATTAATGAAATGAATATTTAGTTATAACCTGGCCGTAGCAACCATTGGCTTTTTACTGAATTATTGTTTAAAAATTTTTAAAAATGCAATCCCAATACTCACTCTAAGCAGCCATAAACCCTCCCTTTAATTTGTGAACCTCTATGTTTGCACATTCTTGTAATTTAAAGAGTACAAAATTGATTTTTCGTTTTCAAACATTTTTAAAGTGTTTCTGGGCTTGCAGCCAGGTGTCAAGTTCCACAAACATCCCTTTCTTTTCCTTTCTTTTTGTTGAGAAAAATACATATATTAGCAAGGCTCACGACTCATTCATAATGAACATGCTGAACTCCATATTCAGGTTTAATGTGGGCTTCCATCCAAGGCAGACAATCTAAGCTGTGATGCTCACATACTGGGGCTGCTAATAGAATTTGTCTTGTTCCAAGCAAGAAATGTTGATGGCTTGCAACAAGACCTCTTGTACTATAAAATGAAGAAATATTGCTCCTTAGCAGCAATTTCCACTTGGGAAACTGAGAAAGGAAAGCCCATCAAAGGGTTAAGGGGAAGGGACAGTGTTATTCATTCCTTTGCTGCATTTGTCATTTATGATAAGCCTTCTGCTAATTTCATTATTCAGCAAGCAGTTGGAATTGATTTTAGTTTCTCAGCTGTTAGCAAGAGGAAATTTACATTTTTAGTAGAGTTCTACCTTTCAGCAGAGAAAAATGAGCCAATAGGGTTCATAATTGGCTTTTTTTTTCTGGAAATGTAAAGGTGGTGGAGATGTTCTGTATTAGCTGCCCTTGAGTTAACAGGAAAGGAAGGAAGGAAATATAATGTATAATTCTGTGTGGGTCTTAAATAAGACAGTCCTCCTTTAATGTAAATCTTTGTAAAAGAGGCATATCATATAGATTTCTTTCTCCCATATTTGGGCCTACAGGGTGCATTAAAAAAAAACCACTCAAGGTAAATCTCCTCCCCCTGTCTCTTCCCTCCCTGATACAGCTGACAAAGTGAGAAAGAGCCTGTGGCCTAGAGGTTAATACAGCTGCCTAACATGCACATAGCCCAGGTTCAAATCTCAGAAGGGTATGTCTGGCTGAACAGAATTAAGAATCTCAAAATAGCTATTCCAGTTCTCCCTTTATTCTTTGTTGGCAATCTAAAATGTGTGTGTGTGTGTGTGTGTGTGTGTGTGTATGCAGGAAGTTTTTCAGACAGATGTCTAATTGATTACACCTTGACATTTTTTAACTGCTATACTGCAGTTTTACTTTTTACAATCTGCATGGGATTTCGTATACTCCTTGATTTTCTAATTCAACGGAAAAAAATACAAACAAATAGAAGGAGCACCCATGGGATCACCCCTCTCACCTGTCATTGCAAACCTCTACATGGAACACTTTGAAACCCAAGCTCTAGAAAAATCTGAACACAAACCCAAACTCTGGCTCAGATATGTAGACGACACCGTCATAATCTGGCCACATGGGAAAGAAAAACTGGACAACTTCCTCATACACCTCAACAGCCTACACCCCAAAATACAGTTCACCATGGAAACAGAAGCTAACAACCAACTTCCCTTCCTAGATGTCTACACACTCTCACTAATGTACTTATATCCACTGGATTCCAACGAAATAAGATTACCAAACTAATCCAAAAAGAAACCCCCACTAAAACCCAAGATAGAGAACAAGAAAATGGCAAAGCCCTCCTCCCTTACATAAAAGGCACCACAGACAGAATCAGTAAGATCCTCCACAAACACAACATTAAGACAGCATTCTGCCCAAACTGAAAAATATCCACCATCCTAAGAAACCCCAAAGATAGATAGATATATACATATATATATATATATATATATATATATATATATATATATATATATATATATATTTTCTGAGGTTTTCGCGGGTGTTTGTATGTAGGTCTTTGGTTGTTCGGGTTTTCTCCTGCGTAAAATTGGAAGTGTCTTGGCGACGTTTCGACGAAGTCCCATTCGTCATCTTCAGGCTGGTGTTTTCAGCTTCGTGCTTCGAGCAGCATATATATGGGTCTTTGGTTGTTCGGTTTGTGCAGAATGCTGTTTTGATGTTGTGTTTATGGAGGATCTTACTGATTCTGTCTGTGGTGCCTTTTATGTATGGGAGGAGGGCTTTGCCGTTTTCTTGTTCTTTGTCTTGGATTTTAGTGGGGGTTTCTTTTTGGATTAGGTTTGTAATCTTATTTCTTGGAATCCATTGGATGTTAGTACATTGGTGAGAGTGTGTAGTTCGGTTTTTAGGTGTTGTTCGTCAGCTAAGCGTTTTGTTCTGGAGATGAGTGTCTTGGCTACAGAGTTGATCTGTGCTGGGTGGTGGTGTGAGAGAGCGTGCAGATAGCGGTTTGTGTGTGTTTTCTTCTGGTAGATGGTGTGTCCTAGGGAGCCATTGGATTTCTTGTAGACTAAGACATCCAGGAAGGGAAGTTGGTTGTTAGCTTCTGTTTCCATGGTGAACTGTATTTTGGGGTGTAGGCTGTTGAGGTGTGTGAGGAAGTTGTCCAGTTTTTCTTTCCCATGTGGCCAGATTATGAAGGTGTCGTCTACGTATCTGAGCCAGAGTTTGGGTTTGTGATCCGATTTTTCTAGTGCTTGGGTTTCAAAGTGTTCCATGTAGAGGTTGGCAATGACAGGTGAGAGGGGTGATCCCATGGGTGCTCCTTCTGTTTGTTTGTATTTTTGTCCATTATAGATGAAGTATGTGTTGGATAGGCAGTGGTTGGTCAGATCTAAGATGTGTTTGGGGGGGTTATATTTGTTTTGGATAGCTGTCAAGGCTTCTTTGATAGGCACTTGGGTGAAGAGGGATATGACATCAAAGCTCACGAGTAGGTCGCTGGGCTGTAAGTTTTGTTTCTTTATGATCTCTATAAACTGGAATGAGTTTTTTACTTGTGAGGTGATGGATTCTGCATAGGCTGTAGTTGTTTGGCAAGAAATTTGGCTAGGTTTTGTAGAGGTGAGCCTATGGAGCTGACTATAGGTCTGAGTGGGGTTCCTTCTTTGTGTATCTTGGGGAGACCATAGAGTTTGGGGCATCTGGATGATTTCTCTCTGGGAATGATTCTTTGCTGGATCTCTTCGCTAATGGGGGAGGCTTTTATTTTGGATCTGGTGGTTTTTTCCAGGTAGGTGGTGGGATCTGTATTTAGGGGTTTGTATGTGGAGTCTTGGAGTAGGTTGGTTAATTTGGTTTGGTAGTCAGATGTGTTCATAACCACCGTGGCGTTGCCCTTGTCTGCTGGTAGGATTATTATGCTGGTGTCTTCTTTCAGGTTATGTAGTGCTGTCTGTTCCACTTTGGGTAAGTTGCTTTTGGGTGGCTTGCTGGTGCAGAGGATGTTGGTGATTTCGAGTCTGATTCTGTTAGCATTGTCGGGGTTGATTTTGGTCAGCCTGGTTTCAACTCCACATATAATGGTTTCAGTGGGGATGTGTTTGGGAATGACTGCAAAGTTGAATCCTTTGGAAAGGACATTGGTTTCGGCTTTGGTGAGGATCCTATCTGAGATGTTATGCACTGTTTGTTTCATGTGTGGCTGTGAGGGAGGAGGGGTTTGTTTCTGGCGTTCTTGTAGTCTTCGGGGTTTGTTGGTGTGTGTATCTGTCTTGAGGGTGGTCTGTGTTTCGGCTCTCCAGACGGTGAGTTGTTTGGATTTGTCCCAAAGTGCAGGGTGGATCTTGTTGCTGAGTTTGAGGTGGAGTGTGAGAAGATCTTTGTTAATTCAGTCTAGGAGGAATCTTTTTGTGTGAAGTTCATTTTTGATTAGGGCCAATTCTGTTCTTTTCAGGATCTGTTTGGTGGCTGCAGAGTTGGAGTGGAATTTCAGTTGGAAACACGTGGGGATTAGATTTTGATCTCGGCAGTTGTGTAGGAATGTGAGGTCACATAAAATGGAAGCTCTTTGGACTTCAAGTTTTTCATAGGTCCTGGTCAGATGGTGGATTTCCTCCCCGTAGAGGTTCGATATAGAGGTTCGACCCACACTCACAAAAACCACACAGGATGTCACCACCACACATCCATGAAAAAAGCAAACCCAAAGCCACACCGATGATGAGGCACGACCACAAACCAGAAGACAGACCACAGCTGCATGATTAGCCACTTTAAACCCCTCCAATCCATACATGGAGCAAACTGACACCCTCCATGAAGATGAGGCATGACCACAAACACGAAGCCAAAAAATAGCAAGGCAGCCCAAAATCTTAAACCCCCCTGCAACTCAGACTAACCTGAGCACAACCAAACACAACACTCCCCCAGCCAATCAGAGCACAGCCAACCCCCCAGCCAATCAGAGCACAGCCAACCCCCCAGCCAATCAGAGCACAGCCAAACCCCTAACCAATCAGAACACACCTCCACCCAATCAAAACACAGCCAAGCTCCCACCCAATCAGTTCATACCCCCACTGGCAGTTAAAAGGAAGAAATAGCTAAGACCACACATTGCTGCTCGAAGCACGAAGCTGAAAACACCAGCCTGAAGATGACGAATGGGACTTCGTCGAAACGTCACCAAGACACTTCCAATTTTACGCGGGAGAAAACCCGAACAACCAAGGACCTACATATATATATATATATATATTTATAGGTTGCTAACAAAGAATAAAGAGAGAACTGGGATAGCTATTTCGAGTTTCTTTAACTCTCTTCAGCCAGACTTACTCTTCTGAGATTCGAACCTGGGCTATATGCATTTTAATATATATATATTAAAAATTACATTAAAAATTAAGGAATAGCGATTCCTGAGTACATACATTACAGTAAAAAAGGAAGCGATCACCAGGAAATAAAACACCAAGGTTTTAATAAATAAAATCAAGCTTTCGATGGCTAGCATCGAAAGCACGAAGCTGAAAACACCACCCTGAAGATGACGAATGGGACTTTGTCGAAACGTCGCCAAGACACTTCCAATTTTACGCGGGAGAAAATCCAAACAACCAAAGACCTACATACAAACACCCGCGAAAACCTCAGAAAACATATATATATATATATATATATATTTGTAAGGTTGTCTGAGAAATTGCAGGTTAGGAAATTGCAGGTTAGGAAAAACATGTTAGACTGAAAAACTAAAGAGCATCCCTGTGATTGCATTTAAGCTTAATTCACATAGTCAATTTCCAGAAGGAGATCTAATTAAAGCAGGATGTTAAATAAGAAGAATCCAATCAAGTAAACACAGAAATAACTCAGAAGTTGCATCCAGAAAAACTAGAATCAATTATGGTGTTCTCAGCAAGCTGCATCAAAAACACTACCATCCAATCAAATTATTTATTTTCACATTGATTTGATACTAGAATTGGATCAACTTGACATGAGAGATGATGCTAGAGAGAAATGCATTTTGTACACTGTAATATATAGTATAATATAAAAAGTAACATATTCAGTAGTTGAAGCCCAAAGAGAAATAATGCATCAAATTATAAGCTAGATATAATTATTTCTACTGGCAAAATAACATCGAGTGCATTTGTTTTATGAAATATATGCTGAACCTCAATCCTGTTGGATTCTAGGTGGCTTACACCATGTTAGGATGTTATAGGCCAAAATCAGAGCCTTGAGAAAGCAGAGGATGTTTTTCCCCCAGTAGGCCTGCAAAGAAATTCTCAATTTTACAAAAAATTATCCTCTTTTCCTTTCTCATCAATTAATGCCAAGAAATAACTTGAGGTCAAGAAACCTAGAGCCACCTTTAGACATAAGCCTTCACGCTTTACTGAGGGTATAATTAGAGCTCTTTGGTGTCCAGGAGACACCATTCAGATAGGGTGTCCAATGGTGAAAGAAGCTGAGCAGCGGAAACAGCCCAAAGCACCATGTGGTGTCCTGCCAGGAGCGACGGCAATAAGACCCAGGCTTGGCTGTGGTGGTCCTAAGATAAGACACCCCCAAAAAATAACAGCAGGATGCCTCATGGCCACTCGGATTCTTGCCGCCACATGGCGTCCTGCCGTGTGCAACAGAAACAGCCCGAAGCGCTGTGCCATGAGTGGAGGCACTGCATGGCGAGCCACATGGCTTGACAAAGTGTCGGGGTGCGGGAGACCTAGTTGTTGCGGTCCTACCGGTAAGGTAAGCAGGTATGGTTGCGTGGGGCAACTTCACCCTCCCTACCCTCACCTGTAGCCCCAAACTAGGGCTTACTTTCATAGGGGCTTATATTAGGCCCACCCATGGGGGTGGGCTTACTTTCAGGGAAACACGGTAGTGGCTCCTCTTTCACTCATTGCAAATACCAGGGTCTTGTGAATACAGCTGCTCTTGAGAATTGAGATTCAACGGTGTCAGGGCCAACTTCTGAAGGACAAGAGATACTCTCTTGGGGTGCAGGCACACTAGTAGTTTGCATTGTCAGTTTCTGCCTGAAGGCCCATCCCACCCTTTGTGTTGCCCTGGGCAAATTACGTTATGCCACGGGGAATGCATGAGCTGACATGGGATGAGTGTTATAAGGGCTAAAGTTTGAACACTCCTAGACTTTACATCTTTGTTGCTATGTCTGCTCTTGGGAATCCCCTTCCTCCTGATATTCAACCAGCCTCCATTTTGTTAACTTTATATGAATTATTAAAAGCAGACCTACAGAGAAATGCTTTTGTTTAGAGCAGTGGTTCTCAACCTGTGGGCCGGGACCCCATTTGGGGTCAAACAACCATTTCACGGGGGTCACCAAACAATGCAGTCCGCCATTTTTCCCCCTTTTCCTTAGCTGTGCTACTGCCTTTTATTCTATTGGCTTTTGAAAGCCAATAGAATAGACTCTCTTGAATAGAGTCTAAATCTATTAGCTTTCAAAAGCCAATAGCAATTGTCCAGGCTGTCTCTGCCCTGCTGAGCCCGCCAAAAGTCCCATTCTGCAAACGGTGCTGCACCAGTTGAGCAGTCCTTGACTTACGACCGGTTGGGGGTCACGGCATTAAAAAGATTGAGAACCACTGGTTTAGAGAAATGTTGGCATCTATTTATTGATTAGTTATCTTATGGTTTGCTACGGTGGATGGCTTTAATGTATCTGATATCTCAGTTTCAGAAAAGTAGAGAGTGTGAGAAACTCAAAACAAGTCCACCTTGACTGTCTTAGGCATAAATGAAGTATAGGGGGGATTTTGACAGCCTTTCAAGATTGCTATCAACCCTCAGAGGAAGGCACAGTCAGGAAACATAAGTACCTAGCAGTCTTATGAATGAAAATGTAGTTAGGTTATTATAATAGAATTATGAAAATCTGTCACAGCCCCTCTGTATTTCAACTTAATCCTGGCACAATCAAGGCAGAATTATTTCAAGTTTCTTTCTCATGTTTTCCACTTCCCAGGATAAATGCATCTTTATTCTTACAGTTCCAAATTCTCATGACGTTTCATCAAACTACTGTGCCGTGGACATTTTAGTGTATTCAGTAACAATACTGTAGGTTTCCAGAAGTCTTTCTATAGTGAGAGATAGAAATTTAATAGATGAGCATACTTTTTTTTTAAATGAAAGTCTTAACTAGCCAGGTCCTCTGTGCTTGCAGGCCTCCCCACTTTCACTATATTTACATCAATCATCCAAGATTTGGTGTTGAATTCCAGCAACCCATTATCTCTCAGTGGGACATAAATTCCTCTTTACTTCAACTACCAGAGGAAGAAGAGTAGAATGAAGACAGTTCTGCATAAGCAAAGCTGATGACCAAGGCAAAGAATGAAGAGGCTTCCGGCTTTTCAAATCTCTCCAGACAAAAATGAGGCAGAGATCACTCACAAGTGCCATAGACCAGTGGTTCTCAGCCTGTGGTCTGTGGACCAATCATCAGAAGGGATCCACAAGAGCTTGAAAAAAATTTTAAATCATAAGTCTTGGTAGTCCATAGCCACAGTCCGTGGCCACAAAAGTGGCTCTGTGAAAAAATTGAAAAAAGGTTTGAGAACCACTACATTAGACCACTTCTCCTTGTGAGGAGACCACAAGTGACTAGTCTCCAGCAGATTCTGAGTACTCATAATTTCTAATGTACATAATACGAAGAAAAATTATACCTTTGTTACTCTATAAGATAGGCATTTTCTTTTTGTCAGAGAAAATTAATCTTTGTCTATATCAGTGGTGGCAAACCTGTGGCACGGGTGCCAGAGGCGGCACTCAGAGCCCTCTCTGTGGGCACGCGCACTGTCGCCCCAGTCCTAGGCCTTCAGCTGAGTTTTATAAAACCTTTTTGCTTTAGAGCTCCGCCGCTGTGTGCAAAAAAAAAAAAAAAAAAAAAAGGTTCAATCAGTCAATTTCAACTTCTCGCAGGAAAAAAAAGATCTTGCAAAGTTGGAATTGATTGATTGAACTTTTTAGTCCCACCCAGTCTGCCATTATCATCACAGCCATGCCCACCCAATGGGCCACACCCACCCAATGAGCACTCAACGATGCATAAGCGGGTTTTGGGTTGTAGTTTGGGCACTTGGTCTTTAAAAGATTCACCATCAGTGGTCTATATCATGTACCAATCACTTTCCTCAACCCTGCTAACTTTTGTAATGTTAATGTTTCTTCCTTTATAATGCAACAAACAGAATAGAAATAGGAACAACAATGTTGGTTTAGTTAAAACCTGATTTATTTGGTTTAATTAGTATAGTCATATTGCCTATTCTTCTTTGGTGTAAAACCATGGATGGAAAAAAACTTTCTCCAAATTGTCACAGCATATTTACAGTTGTTAGAAGTAGAGGATGAAGGCAAGAAGCTGAGATGATGAAAGCCTAGAATAACCAATAAAACAGCAATATGAATATAGTACTGGGGTCTTCAAACTTGGCCCTTTTATGACTTGTGGACTTCAACTCCCAGAATTCCTCAACCAGGCACGCTGGCTGAGGAATTCTGGGTGTTCAAGTCCACAAGTCATAAAAGGGCCAAGTTTGAAGACCCCTGATATAGTATATAGGGAAACTCTGTACATACTATAACAGTTCTGGAATAAGAGGTTTATAGAGTCAGTATGTGATACTGGCGACATCTACTGGTTGAATATGATAATTAAAGATTCTGAAAGTTTTCTCCTATATAAACATTCTTGAATAATTCATACAAGTTATCAGTCGCTTCACTGTAATAAATAAATATAAAAATATTTAGAATAATTGTAATAGGTTGGAAGAATCAAATATGTTTTATTTAAATCAATTTATTTGGTTTTTTTGCTTTTTGCCCCTAAAGATAACAATACAAGTCTGGCCTTTTATTTGTACTTCCCATTAAATTAAATTTATGACAATATTTAGAATAATTGTAATAGGTTGGAATAATCAAATATATTTTACTTAAATCAGCTTACTTGATTTTTTTTTCCTTTTTTCTTTTTTTCTCTAAAGTTAACAGTACAAGTCTGGCCTTTTATTTGTACATCCCATTAAATTAAATTTAGTACCTTAATTACTATTCATCCAAAATATTTATGAATTTGAAACTTTTGAAGAATAAATCAAAAGAATATTTGATATTCACAATATTGCTTGTATTTATTTCCATTTTAATTCATGGCATTTTGCATATTGCAACTTTGAATATAAATATACCACCCAGAGATGGGCAGCTACATAAATTTGATAGAAAAGTAAATAAATATCACAGAAGCGAGATAAAAATTTAGTATTGCTACCTGAATCAATTTAAATGGACCACCCCAGAACAATATAGAGAATAAACCAGCAAGCAGGGCAAACTATAGAAATCCTCACAAGTGCCATGATATTCTTGATGATTCCAAGCTACTGCATAGGCAGTTATACACTATTCAGTATGTTGTCTTAATCTTATTCTGTAAAATCAGATGGTAAGTTCTGGGAGATGCTGTGTCCATAAATGCATTACAATTTCTCAGTTACATTTTTTTAAGAATTACCAAAAATGTGGGAACTAGCTGACTTTTTAAGCATTGGGAGAGCTTAATTCATATGGATTTCTGGGCAAACAGGACACATTAATTCACAGTAAATTCCCATTAAGCTACTTGTTTCACATTTTCAGTTCAATCGTTGCACAGCTGAAATGCACTCAAATCTATGGTTGTGTAATCTGTGGTACATTAGCTCATCGTTCTTGCATCATCTCATCCAGAAAGAATTTGGGAAATAACTGCTTTAGGTATAGTTTGGATTCATAGTTTTAAGAAAGATGTTATTGATAATGCTACAAGATTTCTAACTTTTTTTTTATAAAAGTGCACACTAGGTGACTTTACAAAGAATCTGTCAACATTCCAGAGATGCATAATTCAAGATCAATGGTGCAAGTTATTAATTTTGTTTTGCAGAACAAATTACTTTAGATTTTCTTGCAGCTGAGGTGTGTGTGTGTGTGTGTGTGTGTGTGTGTGTGTGTGCCCGCTGCTCACACAGCCTGGTTCTCCTATTCCCCCCCCAGCCAGAACTCCAAGCGGAAACGTTGGGGACTGCTGGTCTAAACAACATTAAGCCATTCACATAATGCACTATGGACCTGTGAAGAGCTACTCCTATGTTGGCTAAACTTTTCAGCAGCTCATTTACAGAGATCTGTGGTTCTGTTCTGTTTGTAGATATGACCTGGAATTATTCAGTAAGCAGATCCCTGTCAGTCATGAAGAAGGCTAATAGCTAAGAAAGAAAAGGCAGAGTTACTCCTAGTTTGGTTTAGTCTTCAACATCAAAAAACAATAGTTTCCATCAAGAATTTGTGAAAGGCAAAATGAAGGGGCAGGAATCCATCTACTTACTACCTATCTATCAAACAGTTTTTATAGCATCCTGCTCCCCAGACTCAAAAGAGTTTGAACAGGTTACAAGTTAAAATCAATATAAGTGAAGATTTTAAATAATCAAAATTATTTAAAAAAAACAATAATTAAACAGCTTGAGAGAGAAATTGTGAATACTTCTCTATTCAAAATCTTCTGTATCATGTATTAAAAGAAGCAGATGATCTGTCCAAATCCAAGTATATTGTCTTAGACAAATCCAGAAGAAATAGTAAAGTCCTAAGAGCAATTGTTGTCCCTATTTTCAAAAAGAGGCTAACACAGACTTTTCTGGGTTCAGGAATGTGATCTAAAGCCCAGGACTCCAAAATACTCCTTGTGAACTTTTTCTTTTTCATTAACACAGCAAAGCAAGTCAAACAAGTTTCTATTTCTGATTTGAGTCAGCATTCCTTTGCAAGAGTTATTTGCAACTAGCTAAGCCCAAAGCCTTCCCTTGGCTCTTCCGCTCCCTCTGCCCACTTGATTGATAACGGCAATAAATTGCAGCATGGTAGAAGTGACTGCTCAGGCATTTTTAAAGTCAATTGTTTTCCTCTACAGAAGATACAAACAACTAGAAAAAGTTTCCTGTATGTAGCGAAATCTACCTTGTTATGAGCGAAACCTAACATATCAAGTACTAAGTATAAATTTTGCAATTTTTATGTCTAAATTCTCTTTTAGTTCCTAATTAGAGATACAAATGGGGTTTATTAAACCGGCTGATATTTTCTGTCCTACAGGCAAACACAGAAGTGGATTTTGGCTTCCTCTCTCCCACCAGCTGCCTGCCAAGACACTTTGGACAGTGGGTAGATTTCAACAATTCATTGGTCTTCCTTAGGCCCCACAGTATTCTCCTACTCTAGGGAATTTCAGCCTCCCCTCAAGCCAAAAATCTTCATCAGTTCCATAACTGCACTTTTTTCTAAAATTTTGTTGAAGGAAACGTCAACAGCCAACCTTGTCTTGAATCCATCACAGTTTTCCAGCCATCATGCTTCAAGCTCACTTTATATAAAACTTCTGTCTTCTTTCCAAAATCTCTTTTTTAAAGACTAGCTGTTTGGATTTTATTTATTTGTTTGTTTGGGTTGCATACAATTTGTAAAACAATACCAGAACTACATGAATAATGTATAAAAATTTGTTGGGGCTCCACAAGTACCCTGAGAACAGAGCCAGGTCTTAAGGAATTAACAGAATATTTGGAGGTTGGGAGCCATATGTACCTCTGGGACATGTTGTTCCAAAGGGCAGGACCATAGCAGAGAAGGCACACTGTCTCATTTCTACAAGAGGACACTAATTAAATGAAGGGACTCAAAGCTTATCAACTCTGCCTGACAATATCAGGCCGGCAGAAATAATTAGAGACAGGTGGTCTCCAAATAACTAGATCCTGTGGCATGAAGGCTCACATTAATTAATTAAATCCAATTTTGAATCTGCCAAATCCTTGATGACTATGGGAAGTTTACAAATAAAGGAAAAATAATTCACTACTTCTAAAAAGAGAACACAGCTGACTGGAAAAATAGGTGGTGACCTGCACCCAGAAGCTGGTAACCCATGCAGCTCATGAAGCAGCAATGGCATATGGGCTTATCAGAAGCACCCATTATACCCATGTCACTGTATTTTGAGCCAGCTGAGGCTTTTCCAGATGAAGCAATTGAGAGTTCTACTCTCAACTAAAAGATTCATGTTTCTGTTTGGGTGACTATGTTGCAGGATGCTAGAGAGTTGTGGACTGTAGCAGGTTGACAGCAAAGCAAGTCAAGCAAGTTTCTACTTTTGATTTGAGTCAGCATTCCTTTGCAAGAATTAAACATCCAGCAAACCACAGTTCAATCAGTCTGACATTCTAGCGTGGATCATATAGAGAATGATCTTTAAGCACCATGAAAATAATATGATAATTATCAGAAGTCAGTATGACTTTGTTAACAATACATAGTCCTAGGCCTGTGGTGGCGAACATATGGCATGCATGCTGTTGCCAGTCCTAGGCCTTCAGCTGGGTTTTATAAAACCTTTTCGCTTTAGGCCATCGCCGCCGTGTGCAAAAAACTCACAAAGATTCAATCAATCAATCAATTTCAACTTCTCACGGGAAAAAAATCTCACAAAGTTGGAATTGATTGATCAAACTTTTCAGTCCCACCCAGTCTGCCGTTACCACTGCAGCCATGCTCACCCAATGGGCCACACCCACCCAGCACCCGATGATACATAAGTGGGTTTGGGGCTGCAGTTTGGGCAGTCAGTCTCTAAAAGGTTCGCCATCACTGTCCTAGGCAATATACCTTGACACCAGCGAAGTATTTGACAAGCTCTTTATGTATAGGTTAGTAGGCATAACTATTAAAGAGTTATACACCATTAGTTGAAATCACATTCAACAAATGTTCACTTGTGGTTTCTCAAAAAACTGGAAAAAGGTATAAAGTGAGGTGCCACAAAAGATCTGTACTGGCTCCAATAATTTTCATTAATGATTGGGATGACAAGGGAGAGTGAATATTTATGAAATTTAAGGATGATAGAACACTTGAGTGAAACAAATAATACACTTGAAGACAGGCATAAAATTCAATGCTGTCTTGATAGACTGGAGAAATAAGCTGAAAGTAGCAAAATAAAATTGAACAAAGATGAGTGCAAAGTTTTGGAAACTTAGGAAACTTAGGAAACAAAAAATGACTATTCAAATATAGTATGATAAGAAATACCTGGCTTGATAACATTATTGTGTAAAAATGCTGTAATAGAGTGTATTACAAACAGAATAGGAGCCAGCTCAGGGATGTGTGTGGGAAATGCAGTTTTATGAATGAAGGCGAATATACCTGTTCCAGGATAATTATGCGAAACCAAGTTTGGGTTGGTCATCAGGACCAGACAGGTGGAGCCCATCTTCAGGACTATAGTTTTAAATGTAGTTTTAGTGTACATCAAAGGAAGTATCATTTCCATATTTGAGAAACTAATTATTCCACTGTATTCTGATAAGATCCTTTCTTGAGTAATGAAATCAGTTTTGACCATTTTTTGACCACGAGAACAGTAATGCAAAGGACCAATAAACTAGAAATGTCCTAGGAAGAGAGATTGGTAGAAGTCTATCCATTTAGCCTGGAGAAAAGACAAATGAGGTGATATATTATAGCATTCTTCAAATGCCTAAAAGATAGAGGAAGGTCAAGAACTGTTTTCTCTCTTCCCAAAAAATAAGACACAAAGGTGGATTTAAATTTTCAGTGAACAGGTTCCAGCTGAATTCTATGGGGAAAAAAAGCTTACATTAATATAAATTTGTTAACGAAACCATAAGATACTTTCAATTAAAGACTAGGTTTGATATTCTTTAACTTGGATTCCTGCAATATTCAGGCGTTGGACATTACCGTATATTTTAAATATCCTCATCTAACTCTATGATTGCATAATTTTTACTATTCTTGCTTCTAAAATTCTATTATTCTATTGCCCCATTGCTGTAAGCTTTGAAAAGCTGCATTTTGTATACATGGTTCATTACTGTGTGATCTTTTAATGTTTTGCTCAAATGAATAACCTCTAAATAAAATAAATTACATCATTCATCATTTTAATTTAGTGATTAAAGCATCCTTACATAGAGTATTGATTAAAACCAAGCACTACATTATAATGATTCCACAAAGTAGTTACAAATAAGGATTGAAGGTATTTCACTGACAGATTTTTTTTTAAGAGGTATATATGATGAATAGATATGATTGTAGTGAGTGAAATTATCTGATCTCTGTGGTAGGTCTGAAAATAACCTTCAGTAAAGAGCAGCATTAATTGGTCTGTTTTAAATATATCAGTGCTGGAAAGGATTGCCAAATTGTATGTTCATAGACCTCAACTACTTTTTTAAAATACAATTTTCTAAAAGTCATCTCAGTATAATGGCACTGTTTTGTCTTCCCACTGACTAAACAACAATGGTTATGATTCTCCCCCCACCCCTTAAAATTACTCTATCATTCTGCTATTACCCTCATAAATCTTCAGGCATGTTGAAAGGGTATAGGCCAGGGGTAGGCAACCGTGGCTCTTTTATGACTCGTGGACTTCAACTCCCAGAATTCCTGAGCCAGCATAGCTGGCATAGCTGGCTCAGGAATTCTGGGAGTTGAAGTCCACGAGTCATAAAAGAGCCACGGTTGCCTACCCCTGGTATAGGCTCTTTAGAGAAGAGGAGGTAGGGACACAAGCACACACCAGCTCTCTCTGTTCCCCTCCACATATAGGCAATGTTCCATTTGTCTACAAATATTTTCCATGTAAAAGTCACTTGAAAAGCCAGGCTTCCCCATCCTGGGAGTCTCTGTAGAATAAGAACAGAGAAAGGAGAAACAGAACAAGAATATTACACCAAACTGCCTTTCCTAGAGTGCAGTGCCTCAGCACCATCAAAAATCTTGAGTACATTTCCCAAAGACCTCCAGAAGTTCTTCCTAGTGTTCAGTCTTGAACCCTAAATGCATTTTGATTGATTGGCTCTTCCTAAATTGTAATACTTAATGTGACAAGAGCAGGAAAATAGTAACTATATGACTGGAGATTAAAAACATTGGCTATTTTAATTTCCATTCAATTTACACTTAATAAAGTAAAATAATAGTTATTTTTTTATCTTTATCCCACGTCTTAGTGTGGAAGAATAGGAAATGTCTGGCAGACATTTTCAAAGGTCAAGCATGGACCTTATATAAAATTTGATACTTTCAGGATGCCTAGAGGAAATTGCTTTCTGTCTATCCATTATGTTTGTCTGAGGCAGAGACCTATAAAATGCTATCAAAGCCTGGGGAATATTATCTAGGATATTAAACTGAATTTAAACATGCTTGTGATAAAGACATGTCCATCATCCAACAAAAATCAAAAATCAAAATAAAAAAATTTAAAAAGACAACAAAAACAACCAAAAACTCCCCTCAGAGGATCATTAGGTCTTTTTTTGCCATCAGTTTTCTGTTTTTATGTTTCCATTGTTCTTATCTTTATCTACAATTCTCCCCTCTCATTAACATTTCCTATGCAGCATTCTCCCCCGCCCCCATTTCTGGAACACTTTTATATTTCAATCAATGTTTGACATGAAAATATTCTTTTTTATCCTTTCTCAGTTCTGAAGATGATGTACCTTGCTCATCAGTGTCTTGATTCTTGGCTTCCTCCAGGCCTGTTTTCCAAGTCACATTCAGCCTCTGGCCTAAAATGTTATTGTTTTAGCAACCATAGGCTCCACCACCTTTGTCTGAACATTCATAAATTCTGTAACAGCTGCTATACAAATGAATGGAGTAGCATAACTAGTCAAGTGCTTACATTGAGAAAATTAAAACCAGAAAGCCAAGAGGATGGGAAACAAAGTCTGTAGATAGAGGCTGCTCAATTCTTTATATTGTTAGTTTGAAATAATATGTGCATCATTTCAATTATGCACTACTATATTTGTAGGAATGTAAATTCCAACTGCTGTGATATTTCTCACCAACACTATGTAGCCTTGAATTTCTGCCATAGTTGTGTGTGATATATTTTGGGGTTTCTGGCTTTATCTTCCTGTTTCACTTATTCATAAACATAAGACTGCATAAAACTCTGTTTCTGATGTTCATAAGTGAGTGCCATTGTCAATAAATCCTAGACTATATCATCCATAAGAAGAGGAAACAGCTGAAAGTACAAATATTGTTTTGCAAGTACAATTTAAAATGGGTTGGGATCAGATCCAGCTGGGACCAAATACTGAGCATCTTTCTTGACCATTGAATGTTGATTAATTATTGAGAATAAAAATATAAAGATAAAATTATAAAACAAATGGAATGGAGCATCTTAAGGAGAAAAAGTTCGTACATAGTTTTAGGGCTTGTATGGTATCTCAATAATACAATTAAATAGATAATGAAATAAATAGGTAATAATTAATGAATATACAAGCAAAATAAATATGTTTCTTATCTTTATTGTTTTGAACCAGCATGCAAGAAATGTTTAATGCAGGAAACCACAAAATAACAAGTATATGTGTCTATCTATAATTAGTCACAACTGAAACCTATTGTGTGATACCCTTCCTATGTCCATCAAAGCATTTCTTCAGAATTTGATATTCATATATAGTTAGCAAAGAACTATGATGGTAAGATACCCTGCCCCAACCCAAAATGTAGGTGAAGGACCCACACATTGAAACATCCTTTAAACTGGAAGATAGAAAAAGAGCAAAGAGCAGGCCAAGAGCAAGGGAGGATTGCAAAGATGATAACAAAGGGGGAAACCTTCTATTATTATTATTTTTTTGGGGGGGGGGAATCTTCAGGTAGTGTTTTTTTACACCCTCTCCCCCCAAAAAATCTTCTTTGGACCTTCTCTTATATAGATGTAAGTGTGGTGCAGGGAACTGGGATAAATATAGCAGTTCAGATGGGTTCTATGCCTGCCTTCCATGTAGGAATCAAAGCAAAGAAAAAATTGTCAGGAAACATCATCAACTTTATGCAGAAAACACATAATAGAAATAGATTCATTTGGTAAAATATACCAATATTATCTCTCCCACACTGAGTTTATTTTTCCCATACAGGCAAAAGGAGAAAAGAGCAAAAATGCTATTTCAGAATTCAACAGAGAAAAGGGATTCGGTTTATGTTTTATCAAGTCAAACAGGACTTTGAAAACCTTGCATTTGGATTGTTAACATTCAGTAGCTAAGATAATACCAGCCAGCCAACCATAAATTATGCATTTTAAGAATATATGTCATATTTATGAAAAATATCTTTCTTAGAATAAATTTTGTGATAATAATGAGACAACGCAGTCATGGATAATTTGCTCCATAGATTGAATGAGACTAATTTAAATGTGTTTAAATAGTTTAAATATCTGAAAAACAGGGCTAGGTATGCCTGCTAAGGAACTGCCTACTTAGCACTTTACAAAAAACCAATATCCCTGAAAATCAGATGCTTCAAAAAGGTGAAAATGAAGTAATGCATGGTTAAAATCAATCTTTTAAAGCTTTGAGCAACAGCTATTGAAAACAGTCTCTTGAGCTGTTGACATTTTCTCTGAAAATGCTTAACACTTACTTATGGTGCTCTCTGAATTTCTAAAGGCAAAAGGTGTGTGTACAGATATATTTCTGCCTTCTTGAGTGTAGCATTCAAGGTTTTTAGTTTTTTTGGAAATGCTAAGTGCCTCTTATTCATTTTTGTAATTGTTATTAATATTATTTTTGGAGCAATTAATAGATCTCCTAAATTTACATTGAACAGTAAAATGATTTTTTTTAAAAAAAAATCCAACTTAATTGTGTGTCTATATATAAATTTGTGTAAAGATATTTATGCTATAAACAAGTCTATAAAAATATTAGGCCAATTATTTTTTATATAATTAAATCAGAATAAACTGATTTAGAAAATTGTAAACAACAGATCCTTTGGCATATCAAAGATGATAAATTATGATACACTGTATACTGTTAAAACAAGGAAATTTCTAAAATAAGTTCTTCCTTGTGTGTGGACAACATCAAGCTGGCAGAAATAGCCAACACTCAAAAGATAGGCTCATAATCCAAAAGGATCTTGACAGAATTGAACACTGCCCCTATGTAACAAAATGAAATTTCGTGATGAGAAAATTAAGGTTTTACACCTTGGCAAGAAAAACCAAATGCACAGGTATAGAATATATGGTACCTGGCTCAAAAGTAGTATCTTTGAGAGAGATCTTGGAGCCCTGGTGGACAATTACTTAAATATGAGCCAGCAGTGTGTTGCAGTTGCCAAAAAAGCCAATGCAGTCCTATCCCATTAACACAGGATAGACTCAAGATCCTGTGAAGTGTTAGTACCACTTTATAATGCTTGGTAAGACCACACTTAGAATATTGCATCATTACAATCACTACAATATAAAAAAAGATGTTGAAACTCTAGAACAGGACTGTCAAACTGCCAGCCCACGGGCCGGATGCATCATAACAAAACCACGTCCACCCCATTGCCGGCAATGGCAAAAAAGTTGTGATATGTCATGACACATCATGTGATGTTGCAAGTTTGACACCTCTGCTCTAGAAAGAGTGCAGAGAAAGATAAATACGATTAGAGGACTGAAGACTAAAACCTATAAAGAACAGTTGCAAGAATTGGATATGTCTAGTGTAATGAAAAGAAAGACTAGGAGTGACATGATAGCAGTATTCCAATATTTAAAGGGCTGCCACAAAGAAGAGAAGGTCAAGCTATTCTCCATAGCACCTGAAGGCAGGACAAGAACCAAGGGATGGAAACTAATCAAGGAGAGAAGCAACCTAGAAATAAGGAGAAATTTCCAGACAGTTAGAATAATTAATCAATGGAATGGCTTGTCTTCAGAAGTTGTAGGTGATTCATCACTTTTTACCTCCTTGCAGTATGTTGTTAAACTGTTTGGCAATGAGTTGATGTAAATGAATCAGATGCTTCAGTGAACAATCATGCAGTCCATTTACACCTGATACTGACCAATTCTTGATTTTCCTTGCCCTTTTCTCCACCATTTCTGCTGTTAGTAAAAGTTCTTTCAGCTTCTTTTTTCCTGCTCTCCTTTATTCAAACTGCATTTTTGTTGTATTTTTTGGGACTGTCCTGTAAGTACATCCAGAACTATATTGTTTCTGCTTTTTTGTGTGTTTGTTAGTTCATTGCAGTGTCTCCACTGATAAATTGATAGAAATGTTTCTGATTTGACTGAAATTGGAAATTCTGTCTATGGTGTGGAATTCAAGCTTTGTATCTGCTGATTTTCTTGGTTACTGGCTGTTATCTGCAGCTTTATTATTCCAGTGATTTCTTGATCTTCCTTGTTGCTAGGTGGTATTTATTGATCAAGTATTCTTTGGTCTTTGTGTCTTTGGTCTTTGATCTTTGGGATAAGACATCAGCAAATTTCTCTCTCCTGGTTGGACTCAATTGTCACTTGGCCTTTCCAGTGTGGTTGAAGGAATAAACTGCTTTGGAGGCTTTTAAAATTGATGTGGACAGAAATTCAAGGGACAAATAAACATTAGTGTTATGTCCCGAGCCTTTGCAAACGGCTCGGGCGTTTGCAGGCAGTCCCGGGCAGGTGCAAAGCTGCCCGGGACCAGACAGGCTGTCGCCAGCGCCGTGCGCATGCGCGGGTGCTGGCGCGGGAAAAGTAACCCATTTACCCGGGAGTTGCCTATATAAGAGGCTGCGAGGCGTTTGGGCGAGGCTGAAGCCATCTTCCTGTAAGCTGAACGCTGAATAAAAGAAACTGAGAACTCCAGCTGCTTCTCGTGTCTGTTTTCCCGCCACGGACTCAACACTGGCGACGAGGGTGGGATGCCTTGCACTACCTGGAAAGGAAGAAGTGTAAGCTTACCCAAGGAGTCCTGAGCGGCGGAAGAGGAACGGCGTCGACTCGGCAGCTGCCCGCCATTCCGGTGCGCATTCGGGGGTAGGCTGGCTGATAGACCCGTCTCCTGAAGATCCGAAGATGGCGAAAATTGGAAGGCTTTCAGAATTCGACGTCTCACATCCAGAGCGGTGGGAGTCCTACGTATCCAGAATGGAGAACTACTTCAAGGCAAACCAAGTGAGGGAAGATAGCTTGAAGGCGCCACCCTGCTTTGCGTTTGCGGCCAAGACGCCTTCGAAATCGCAGAAAACCTTGCAGCACCTGTCCCAGTAGAGTCTGTAAGCTACGCAGACCTGAAGAAGCTGCTGAAGGAGCACTTCCACCCCAAGGTGTCCGTTATCTCATGGCGCCACACCTTCGAACAGAGGGATCAACGGTCCGGTGAGTCAGCCAAGGAATACATCGCCGCGTTACGGAAGGCCGCCAAGCCCTGCGAGTTCAAGGACCTCGAGGAACGACTGAGGGACCGATTCGTGTGCGGGTTAAGGCATCGAGAGCTACAACAGAGACTTTTCGCTAAGGAAGAATTATCCTTCCAAGACGCCTTAAGGGAAGTCACCGCAGAAGAAGCAGCAGGCGGCGCCGTCAAGAACATGCGGCCGATCAGAAGCAGTGAAGAGGGTGCGTCCGTGCACCAGGAAGACGTCCGACGAAACTCCGAGGAGGATCCGGACGAAGAAGTCGACCGTCTACACCCCGCGAAGGAAGAGAACCAGAAGGGAAGCTCTTCGGCTCCGCTCAAGTGCATCGGCTGTGGAGGTCGCCACAGGAGAACCGACTGCAAGTTCCGCTCCGCTACCTGCCGGGCATGCGGTAAACAAGGGCACATTGCAGCTGTGTGCCTGGGCCGACGAAAGGCACAACCCCAAGAAGAACGCCTGAAGGGTACCAGATTCCCCAGCCAGAATAGGGTAGGTTTTTGCGCTTCGCGAAGAAGCATCTGTAGAACAGGCACACACAAGCCCATGAAGAAAAAGCTGTCACTCAACGTGAAGCTACAAGGGGTTCCATTATCTATGGAACTAGACACAGGGTCTGCCCTTTCCATTATTTCATTGCATACATTTAGGAAGATTTGTTCCAGTAGTGGGACTAAGGCCAAGTTAAGGCCTTCTGATATTGTATTAACAGATTTTCAGAACTCAAGAGTGTGTGTTAAGGGGGAGGCCACCCTTAACGTGCAATACAAGAGTTTTGAAGGTCCACTAGACTTATTAGTAGTAGGGGGTGAACGAACGAGTCTCATAGGACTCGATTGGTTTGAGGCCCTGGGGATACACGTCACAGGACTCAACAGCTTACAAACACTCGACCTACAGGAAGTCTGCAAAGAATTTGCAGATGTTTTCAGCCCCCAGCTGGGCACATTCAAAGGACCACCTGTGTCCTTAAAGCTAGACCCCACTGTCACTCCCATTAGGATTAAAGCAAGAAGGGTCCCTTTTGCTTTAAAAAGTAAGATTGACACTGAATTAGACAAACTAATCCAACAGGGAATCCTAGAACCTGTTGATTCCAGCCCGTGGGAGACCCCCATTGTCACGCCTCTAAAGGCAAATGGGGACATTCGCATTTGTGCTGATTACAAATGCACACTCAATAAGGCATTGCAGCAACATGCCTATCCTGTTCCTGTGGTCAGTCACATCCTGGCCTCTCTCAAGGGGGGGCGTGTTTTTGCAAAGCTTGACCTAGCTCAAGCATATCAACAGCTGCCTGTTGATGATGATGCTGCCATAGCTCAGACCATTGTGACCCACAGGGGAGCCTTTAAAGTAAAAAGGCTACAGTTTGGAGTGAATGTCGCTCCTGGGATTTTCCAAAGCGTTATGGAAAACACACTACGAGGTATACCAGGGGTCTGCCCCTACTTTGACGATGTCTTGATTGCAGGAGACTCCACACACATTCTAGCTGAAAGGCTTAGGGCTGTCCTGTTAAGATTCAGGAAATCAGGCCTCAAGCTCAGAAAAGACAAATGCAAGATTGGGGTGCCTTCTACTGAATTTCTGGGATTCAAAATTGATGCTGCTGGGATTCATCCTGCTGAATCCAAACTAACTGCTATTTTAGAAGCACCCAGGCCAAAGTCAAGGCCGAACTTCAGGCCTTCTTAGGCCTCCTGAATTTCTACAATTCTTTTCTTCCACATAAAGCTAGTGTAGCTGAGCCTCTTCACAGGCTACTAGACAAACATGCTGTGTGGCTGTGGTCACAAGCACATGAGGCTTGCTTTAAAGAAGTCAAGGCCTTGCTCACTTCTAACAGTGTTCTTGCACATTTCAACGAGTCTCTTCCTGTGTGCATCGCTTGTGATGCGTCCCCCTACGGGGTTGGAGCTGTCCTGAGTCACCTCAGGTCTGATGGAACTCAGGTTCCTATTGCATACTACTCCAGAACACTGTCTTCTGCCGAGCGCAACTACGCTCAGATAGACAGGGAGGCTCTGGCTGTTGTTGCTGGAATTAAAAAATTCCACGATTTTCTATATGGCAGGCATTTCACGGTCTTCACTGACCATAAGCCTCTGCTGGGACTGTTTACCACACGTAAGCAGACTCCCCACATCATTTCCCCT
Source organism: Crotalus tigris (assembly GCF_016545835.1). NCBI lineage: Eukaryota > Metazoa > Chordata > Lepidosauria > Squamata > Viperidae > Crotalus > Crotalus tigris. Next base: position 12,554,887 of record NW_024100606.1, read on the forward strand.
AGAATGCTTAGGTGGTCTATTTTTTTGTCTGCATATGATTTTTCATTACTCCACAAGCCTGGGAAAGAAATGGGCCATGCTGATGGCCTCAGTAGGTTGCCTCTGCCAGTAGTAGAAGCTGACCCCGCGCCAGCTGTCAACATTCTATCAATCCAAGCCTTGCCCGAGCTCCCTCTTAGTGCCAGGGATGTTACCGCTGAAACGGTACAGATCACACACTTTCACGTGTCCGCTCCTGGGTCCTGTCCGGGTGGCCTGAGCACTGCCCTAGTCCTGAGTTTCAGAGTTTCTGGTCCAAAAGAAACGAACTGTCCCTTTCTCAGGGTTGTCTGCTTTGGGGAAACAGAGTTGTCATTCCCACCTCAATGAGGACTAGGGTCTTAGAATCCCTCCACGAGGGTCATCCTGGCATTGTTCGTATGAAGGCTCTTGCACGCAGCCACTTGTGGTGGCCTGCTTTAGATAAAGATATTGAGGCTAAGGTACACGCATGCCACCTGTGCCAACGATCTCGCCCAGAGATGCCCCAAGCTCCTGTGCATAGATGGGAGGAAACACAGTCCCCATGGTCTAGGGTGCACATTGACTACGCTGGGCCCTTTCAGGGCCAGTTCTTCTTGGTCCTTGTTGACAGCCATTCAAAATGGCTTGAGGTTGTGCCTGTCTCATCCACCACCACTGCAAAGACTATTCAGGTACTGAGGGGGATTTTTGCTGCACACGGGCTGCCAGATGTCATCGTGTCCGACAACGGCCCTCAATTCACCTCCTCCGAATTCCAAGCTTTCTTACAGGCAAACCTGATTCGTCATGCCACGTCTGCGCCTTTTCACCCGTCCACCAACGGTATGGCTGAACGCATGGTGCGCATCGCAAAGGACGCCTTGAAGAGACTCACCTACGGGGACTGGCATCACAGGTTGGCTGACTTTCTCCTTTCTTATCGCACCACACCGTCCACTTCTACAGGGAGAAGTCCAGCTGAACTTCGTTGGGGGCGCCAACTTACTACTAGACTTGACCGGTTGCATCCGGACAGACTGCCTTCATCTACCTCACATCCTAGGGCACCTAGACAACTACTTGTGGGTGCCCCGGTTTGGGCTCGCAATTACGGGCCTGGTCATACATGGGTCCCCGCTTCTGTGTCCAGGATCACAGGTCCTCTCTCCTACGAGGTTGCCCTGGACAACGGTCGTGTCCTGCGGCGGCACATCGACCAACTTCGCTCTAGGCGAGACTTTTCTGCTGAGACTCCTGGGTCTTTTCCAGGGGGGGAGGGGGACCCTTTGGAGCAAAGGGAAGGGCAAGAGCTACTGCCCATCTCCACTGAGGGAGCCACAAACGGCCCATCCCAGGGTTTCGCAATTGCTCCGAAAAGAAAGTCATGGAGCTTACCCACACAACAGGCAATCACGCCTACTCCAGCCAGGGAGTCACCCCGGGGGCATACTCACTTTCCACACACATCACACAGCACTCCAGCAACGGAGGATACCCGGGGGCATCCCAACAAATCATTCCCCGCAAGAGAGCTGGCACACAATTCCCAAGGTTGGCCTGACCTTACCCCAAATCCTACAGGGGGTCAAACATACACAGAGCTAGTCGAGGAACCAAGTCCCGACTACAACAACCCTAGCACAAATCAGGGAACACCTGAGTTTTGGGAAAGTACAGAAACCCACACGAGCCCGAACACAGAATGGGGTTCAGGGAATGGACAGCCTCCTGACAGGTCTTGGACTGACCTAGGAGGTTCTACAGAGACGCCCAGCAGTGGCTATCACTTCAAGGGGCCTGAGGGTCTACAGCTAGGTAGGACAACCAGGTCACAAAGCAACAGAAGCCCTGGCCTGACGAGCCCGGTGGGCAAGCAAGCAGGCCAGGCATCGGGGCACAGTCCTTGGAAGACACCAGGGCACAATAGAGAGAACAGGCTCACGCCTCCCTCCAGTCAGGGGACTTATGCCAGTAACCCAGAGCTAAGAAGGTCACAGAGAGCAAAGAAATCTCCTAAGTATCTAGAAGATTACATAACATTGCTGGCAAGGCAAAAGCCAGTAATCAGTGGGAGCACTGAGGAGCAAAATGTCATATAAAATAAATGTTGTATGTTGGTAGTAGTTTTAGCCCGGGGGAAAGGGGTGTTATGTCCCGAGCCTTTGCAAACGGCTCAGGCGTTTGCAGGCAGTCCCGGGCAGGTGCAAAGCTGCCCGGGACCAGACAGGCTGTCGCCAGCGCCGTGCGCATGCGCGGGTGCTGGCGCGGGAAAAAGTAACCCATTTACCCGGGAGTTGCCTATATAAGAGGCTGCGAGGCGTTTGGGCGAGGCTGAAGCCATCTTCCTGTAAGCTGAACGCTGAATAAAAGAAACTGAGAACTCCAGCTGCTTCTCGTGTCTGTTTTCCCGCCACGGACTCAACAATTAGTGCAGTTGGCATTAGGCATCGGGAGTTCTTTAAAAATTGCATTGTAATTTGCTAGTAAAATGAATCAGTCTTAACTCACTGCTGTGAATATATGTATATAGACATTAGGAGAAATTTCAACTGTTGTTTCCCTTTTTTCTAAGACTGGGCCTCTTCTTCCTTTTGGCACAAATTTGGGAACTGTGGCAGTATAAATGAAATTCTTCAGAGGTTAAATCCCTTTTTGAGTTGATAATAATAGTAACAACAGCCCCAACAACCCACAACAAAGAAGTTTCTTTTAAAGCTCTCTTCAGTCTGAAGTGCGTTTTTCAAAGAGCAGAGTCATTATCTACTCCAAGGTGAAGAAAATTCCACAATGATTGGCATAAAATGGGTGTGCTCTGTCCTTTGCAGATTTTACTATAGCAAATGCTAGATTAGCTTTTCTGGAACATTTTTTTTTAATTTTTATTTTTAACCAACAAGACAAAACAGAACAAAGCAAAACATAACACACATACACACACAATATATACTCCTCCTTTTTTTTTTTACAGCAATTACGTAACGGTAATCTAATATTTACATTTTCCCCTTATTCTTCTTTAAATATTTGTCCTTATAGCCCCATTATTTCTTATTTACATTTTTCTTCCTTCATGTTCTACTTCTTACTAAGAATAATTCATATTATTATTATTATACATTATTATACACATATTTTCACTTTTGACCTTTCCATATTTATTCTCCTCTATTATTTCTAGTCTCCAACCAGACATACACCTTGTTCCATACTATATAATACTCTGTGTCTTCCTTTTCTTTTATCTCTTTTGTTAATTTGTCTATCTCAGCACAGTCCAGGATTTTTCTTTTCTTTTTTTTTTTTTTTTATTGAAAGTTTTATAAATTTTACAAAAAGACAAAAACAATACAAAACAAAAGACAACATATACAAAAAAGAAACTAAACATTACATATATTAAAACCCCCCCCATCCCCCACCCCTCACAAAAACCCTCCCTTCCCCCCCCCTGAGCTTCCCAGAGCAGAATATAGGCTTAATTAAAAATTAAGAAATAAAAATAAAAAATTAAATTAAAAAATTTATATTTATATATATATAAAAAAATATCTATATATATATATAAAAATAAAACTTATAAAAAAGCTATGTGATATTTTTGTATACCCAATCTAAATTGTATAAATTTTATCCATTTGTCCCAAACAGCAAGGAACTTCTCTTGCGTTTGTTGCTTTAAGAAAGCCGAAATCTTTGCCATTTCCGCCAGATAAGCTACTTTAAGAAACCATTCCTGCAATGTAGGCAAAGATTCCTTCTTCCAATATTGTCCTACTAACAGCCTAGCGGCTGTAATCAAATTTAACATCAATACAACCTCCTTTGTATCACAATCTGTAACAATGCCTAACAAAAATAATTGCGGAGTAAATTTTACCCTCCTTCTAAAAATTCTCTGGATATTCCACCATATTTTGATCCAAAATGCTTTTATCTCTCTGCATGACCACCAAATATGATAATAGGAAGCATCCTTATAACCACATCTCCAACATTTGGGTTGCACGTCAGGGTACATAAGAGACATTTTTTGTGGATCAAGGTGCCATCTATAAAACATTTTATAAAAATTCTCCCTAAGGTTCTGTGCTTGTGTAAATTTGACATTTCTCACCCAAATGGTTTCCCAAATGTCCAATGAGACTGGGACACCAAAATTCTGCGCCCATCTAATCATACAATCTTTAATTAATTCCGTTTCTGAGTCCATTTCAACTAATACCCCATAAATTCTCTTGATATGGGTTTGTCTTTGATCCTTGACTTGCTTAATAAGATTTCCATCTTCTCTAAGAAAACCCAATTTACAATCCACCTTCCATTTATCTACTAGTTGCCTATATTGAAACCAAGAATAAATAATATTTTCTTGCGCTAAATCTTCCCGTAATCTTAACTGCCAGTTTTGCCCATCCCATCTAAGTAACTGACTATAAGACACCATGTCCATTTTTACTCCTCTTTTTATTCCTTCTATCGCATGCCAAGGTATAGCCCATAATGGAACTTTAAAATCACTTTTATAATATTTTCTCCAAATCCTAAGTAAAGAAATTCTTAAAATATGAGATTTAAAGACCCAGTCCATTTTTTTATTAAATATTAAATAGGCATGCCACCCATAAAGTAAATCCATCCCTCTAAATGAAGTATCTCAGGATTTGTCAAATTTATCCAATCACTGATTAGTGTTAAGACCACCGCATCGTAATATAATTTCAAATTTGGTACCTTAAGTCCACCCCTCTCACGGAAGTCTTGCATAATTTTAAACTTAACCCTTGGCTTTTTCCCTGCCCAAATAAATTTATTAAGACCCTTCTGCCACTCACTTAAATTAATCTCATTTTTCAAAATCGGTAACATTTGAAACAAAAAAAGAAACTTGGGTAGAATATTCATTTTTATCACTGCAATTCTTCCCATGAGGGATAATTGCAACTTCTCCCAATTCTTCAAGTCCTTCAGTCCAGGATTTTTCTTATTACTTCTTCCTCTCATGGTATATTCTCATTTTTTCAGCACTGTGCATATACTATTCTTGCTGCCGTTATTATATGTAAAATTAAGTACCATATTTCTTTACTATATTTTTTATTTAAAATACCCAACAAAAAGATCTCTGGTTTCCAGTCTACAGGTTGGTCTATTATTTCTTGGATCCATTTTCTTATTGTAGACCAGTATTTTTTTGCAACTGGGCATGTCCACCATAGATGATAATATGTTCCATGTACTTTTTTACATTTCCAACATGTTGGCGAATTATTCTGGAACATCTTGGCAAGCTTTGCAGGTGGAAGATGCCATCTGTAAAACATTTTCAACTGGTTTTCCTTGAATGCCACCGACATAGTCAATTTTATATTTATTTCCATATTTTTTCCCATTTCTCCAATTCTATATTATATCCAAAATTTTTTGCCCATCTAATCATTGTGTCTTTGACAACCTCGTCTTCCATTTTATATCTCAATAGGTATTTGTATAAATTGCTAATTAATTTTATTTCTGTTCCATGTATAATTTTATCCAATTCTTGCAGCTCTTTTTGGATTTCATATAATTTTTTGTCCTCTGTATATTTAGATTGAATTTGTGTAAATATCCACCAATCAATCTCTCTGCCAATGTCTTGTTCCAATTCTTGTTTTGTTTTCAAATTTCCCTGTTTATTTACTAATTCCTTGTATCTAATTATCTTATTTATATCCAATAGGTTTGGATATTTCAGAGCTTCCGACTCTGGAACATTTTAATGAAAATGGAGGAATGTATCTAAAAAGAGCACAAATGTTCAGCGTTCCATAAAGATTCAAGAATTCCCTGGATTTAGATTAACCAGAATGTGCTATTTGTCAGAATCAGAAAGATAGAGAATAATTCCATTTCTACCTGACCATTCCCCCTATCCAAAAGAGAAAGCTGCATATTATCTTTGGATTCATAACACAGGCCATGTTTACTCTTTCTGCTTCACCTCCCCTTCCATAATTTTTCATGGTTTTTGTCATGGTTTCCTTGTTGAAGCTCTTGCTCATGGTTTGCTTATGGCTTCCTTGCTCAAAAATCTTGAAGAATCGTTTTCTAGGCAGTCCTTCAATTACAATGCCTACAACTTGAATGTACTGTAACATCATGATCCTAGCTGATTGTACAATTTAAATATCTGTTTACAACTGCTTAGCAATGTTTGCTCACTTTTTATACAGGAGGGGGAAGAAGAAATGAAAGGAGGAGGAAGAGGTGAAAGGAGGAATGAGCAGAGGTGGCGCAGCAGTTAGAGTGCAGTACTGCAGGCCACTTTAGCTGACTGTGTTCAGCAGGTCAGCGGTTCAAATCTCACCGCTCAAGGTTGACTCAGCCTTCCATCCTTCCGAGGTAGGTAAAATGAGGACCCAGATTGTTGGGGGCAATGTAAATATATATACATTGCTTACTGGTGTACACCGCTTAGAGAGTGCTCGCACTTAAAGTGGTATATAAGTCTCATAAATAAATAAATAAATAAATAAATAAGAGGAACAGGAAAGGGAAAGGAGGAAGAAGAAAGAAGGAGAAGGAAGAGAAAGAGGAGGATGTTAATGGTAGCTATTAGGACAAAATCAAAGAAAGGAAATCTTTTCTCTGTCCTCTCTGAAATAGTTGATTAGTTCATAATTTCTCCCTCTACCTCCTATCTCTTCAAACTGTAGATGAACATGATATCCTTTGCTTTTCCTTTCTGGGTGTCTATAAATAGGATGGAAAAGTGCATTCTTATTCAAGTAACCTGAAGACCAAATGCATGGAACTGACCCTTCCATAGTCAACAGTCTAACTAAGAGCTCTTCCTTATTAATTTGTAGCTGTCTTTTTACTGAGGGAAAGCAAGGTTTGACAAATTATTCATTTCCACCATTCACTTTATCAGTGAAAACGTCGTTGCTTGACAGAATGCCAGTACATTTTTTGGAATACCCAATTGTAGGAAATGAGGCTGTGATATCCTGTCTGAATGAGGGATATTTATTTTTTGTTTCTCAGCATCAAAAGTCAATGGAAATAAACCCAGCAGAAGAAGACTACCATTTCTGATTATGTGTAAGTTATTCATCATTCTTTAACGTGGAACCCAGAATTATTTAAAAAAACAAAAAAAAAACAAAAAAACAAAACTGTCCTTAGAAAACAATGAAAACAATGAGTATGGGTTTTCTATGACAAAATATAAAATGCAACTTTTTTTTTAGGTACATAGCAATGTGTAGCTTCCTCCTGTTTGTCCTTAATTCCAATGCAGATCCCCTATGGCTGGACTTTCAATTTCTAAAGCACTAAAGGATATGAAGAGTCTTGGGTGTTAAATGCCCCATTTTTCTTGCTTGAATGCCATATCAGATATTAGGTGGACGATCAGGGGCCAGAATCAGTTTTGGAAGAGTTTAATGGATGAAATTGATGGTTTAACAATTTGCAAAGTTTGAGGTATTGTTGCCGCCACCCACACAATGCAAAAGGCTCAATGATATGGCTTCACTCATTATGGAAATGACTTTGGGGATAAAAAAAAGTATATTGGAAATCATTGTTTCCATACCTAGACAGTACTTCACAGCCTACCTCTTGCCTTCCTCCTATTTAATATCATACAAATGAATATGTAAAGAGACAAAGATATTTACTTTGTCCCATGAAACAGAGGGACAAAGTAAAAACACTCCTTCCTTCCTTCCTTCCTTCCTTCCTTCCTTCCTTCCTTCCTTCCTTCCTTCCTTCCTTCCTTCCTTTTCTTCCTTGGATAAAAGTGCCATCTAATCTAACATTTAATTGTAAAAGCAAGTAGCTAGATGCTTTGAGAAACATCTCATGCTAGGCAAGAAAATGAGATCTTTCCCTTGTTTACTTATTGATTAGATTTTTATCCTACCTTTATTACTTTATAACAAGGTAGTGAACATACCTAATCCTCTTTCCTCCACCTATTTTCCCCACAAGAGGGGAAAATAGTGTAAGACGCTAAGAAAAAGACTCAGGCATCTCTTGAGCAGAGATTTGAAGCTGCTGCAGAGCTGCTTGTCACAGCTTGAGACAGCTTGATCTTCTCTGTGTGTTTATTGGTTTTTATATACTTTTTACATACATAGGCTTTACCATTAAATGCTGACATTTTACATTCATAAGTTTAACCATTAGATGTTGACATAAAGTTTCTTCATTGGAAAATTCCTTCATATAAGCAACTATTTTCTAGGAACACATTACCTGATCAAAGACCAGGTAAGAACAAATACAGATAGATCAGAAGGAGAAAGATCTGACAAAGACAGGAAGAGATAGGAAGTAACTTAAGCATATTTAGGTAGGTGAGGCATTAAGTCAAAAGGGGATGACCTTCTGGCTTCTTCATTGGGACAAAGGGTATCAAAAGGTTATGAGGTTTGTGGGGGGGGGAAAGCATGGCAGTTTGCTGCCTGTGCATTTCCCCCCACAAATAGGGCTGAGAGAGAATCACTGGCCCAAAGACTCCTAGCCAGCTCTCATGCCTAAGGCAGAACTAGAACTCACAATCTCCTGGTTTACTTCTGTAAGTAGGGTTTAAAACTATATCATGATACACATGCAAAGGATACATTTCAGAGGTGGAAATATTAAATAAATACTCATTTGGGAACTTAAGATATTGAGTTTACAGTTTGTCTTGATTTTGCTCTTAGCAGACCTTTTTAGCTTGGGACGTTTTCAATTATTTTAGCTACTTAAGGTTATTTTCTATTATAAGCAGAAAACCCAGCGAGAAATCTAATCAATACAGTACATCTTTATGGACTTGGATAAAAGACTGACTCCAAATACTCCCACATCTAAACAGACTCTGTGTGCTTACAGACAGGGAATTAAGCCTATCTCACCATCCTTTTCTGTCCCCTGAAGTGTATTTTAAGTCCTGCAAAGTTCTAGCAGAAGCCCCATGGAACCCATATGGCAAAATAGGAGATTGTGTTTTAATGTACTAAGCAGGTCAGAGGGATGAAGAGCTCTGTTGAAATATAGATAATTGCTATTAAATAGGCAATTTGGAAATAGATGGACCAAGTCTTATAGCAGCTTTATAAATTTTATCATGTTAGAAGAATGAGGTTGCAGGGAACATGTCTACTTATCTATTTTTGGCATTTTACAGACAGGCATGAATGCCCCTTTCTGTTGATTGTGATATCATTTGTGTGCCACTTACTAATTTATGTTCTCTGATCTGCTTTGCTAGAATGGTATTTACAGATCATATGTGTATTTGCAGATGGAATTTTAAAACATTAAGTGAATTATATAATGACCTGGTTGCTTATATGTGGTCTGGTGACAGAAATGCAGGCAAAAGAGTATTCTATATCCATCTATTATTATTCAGTTGTAAGAAGTTGTAGAAAGCAGAGACTGACTTTTGTTTATTCCACTATAGAACCACTGGAGGGCAGAACAGAGATAAATCTGTGTTCTAAGAAGACCTTTGAGATAATCTCTAGTGTTTACTTTTTCATATCATTATTTAAATACACTGAAATTTCTCCCCACTTCATTATGATGGATAAACCTGTACTGTTCCTCAGTCATGCACATACCAAAAATATCTCTAAACTTATACAGTTGCCTGATCAAGGCAACCTGAGGTATTTCTTTAATTGACAAAAGTAAATCTAAAAAATGCACTGCACAAAATAATAATGACCAGAGAAAAAAAATTATAATAAGTTTAAATATGTCAAGTGTCAGCTTCTGGAATGAGACATGTTTAGCCTCGGGGTTTCTATTCTTTCTTATCCAGTTTCAAGACTTTAAAAAGAAAGTGGGATAGAGAAGTCTCCTTTTTTTATCATTTTCGTGACTATAAAGATACACAAGACTGCTGAATAAATTATAGAGTAGTTCTTTGTTCTGGCTTACTACATGGAGATGCTAAGGTAAATATTTCTTTAAATTGTATCTCCATACCATCTGCAAATGAAAATGTGTGTGCTTTTTGATTTATCATTTATTTTATATTTTGAATACTGCCATATCTATTAGACAACGTGCCCATCATGAAGTAGTGTGGAAAGGGCAAGATGTGATATTCCCCACAACTAAAATCTTTATCTTTATATAATAATAACAATAATGATGATGATGATGATGATGATAAAGTTGGAAGGGACCTTGGAGGTCATCAAGTCCAGCCCCCTGCTCAGGCAGGTAACCCTATACCATTTCAGACAAATGGCTGTCCAGTCTTTTCTTAAAAACTTCCAGTTTTGGAGCATTCACCACTTCTGGAAGCAGGTTGTTCCACTGGTTAATCGTTCTAACTGTCAGGAAGTTTCTCCTTAGTTCTAGGTTGCTTCTCTCCTTGATTAGTTTCCATCCATTGCTTTTGTTCTGCCTTCAGGTGCTTTGGAGAATTTTGTGAGAAGGACAAACAAAAATAAATCAATTTTAGGACACTATTTGAAAGGAATAAAAACCAAAATTGTTAGGAGTAAAAGAAAGGAATATTGAGTTGATTTATCTGATCAAGGTTAAAGGAAACATTATTTCTGGTAAACCGTAATGGAGTTTTGTTGACATCAGGACTAAAATTATGAGGCTTTAAGGATTTGTTTATAAGACAAGAGTTTGGATATAGAAAGAAGAGAACATTTGCTGTATTTTAAGAAAAGGTGATGTTATTAACATTATTTGTACTTATAATAAAAGAGGAAACCATTTCTTTATATATATATATTTTTCTGTACTATATTCTTAGCTTTTTCTATTTTTTTCTTTTTTGTACCTTCTATTTTTCTTTTTCTTTTTAGTTTGTATTATTTTTTATTATTGTGTTTTTTTTAACACAATTACTATTAAAATAGAAAGAAAGAAACTAGAGTAGGGAAAGTTCTGGATATTTAGTGCCCTCTGAATTTTTCTTTTAAAAATTCCCTGTGTGAGTCAGCCTTTCCCAGTCTAGTGATTTCTGCTATGCTGGCTAAGGAAATAATGAAGTTCTAAATCCATGTTCCCAACCATGCTCTGTAGACTAGCGGTCCCCAGCCCCTGATCCGTGGACCAGTAATAGTCCACGCCTCTTGGGAACCAGGCCATACAAGCAGGGAAGCTTCATCTGCACAAGTATGCAATCTAGATTGCACGTATGAAACCATTCCCCCCACCCCCTTACTGCCCCTGGTCTGTGGAAGACAATTTTTCTTCCAAAGCAAGTCCATGGTTGGGGACAGCTGCTGTAGACCATTGGTGATCTGTGAAGAAACTGCAAATTGGGGAAGAAAAAAAAGGTAATGAAATAATTCTGTGTATTTCTAATTATATTCAGTATTATCTTATTATTTAATGCAATTGCTTTGCATTCCTTAATATTTTTATTATGTAACATTTAATAGATATTTATGGTGGTTGTCCAGATGCTTAGACTGGATTTGGCATTTTTATCTACCTATCAATCCTTCCCAAGGACCTGAGATAGGCAGATGGTGTTGTTTGATGGTGTTATAGTCATCATTGCAGGATGTAAATTTATTATTATCACCATCACCATCATCATCACCATCACCACCACCATCATCATCATCATCATCAATTATTATGCAGTATTTAAGTTTAATTAGAAGAAATAATAATAAGGCAAAAGGCGGCCTTACTAGGAACTGCTTCCATCCTGTGATGATAACTGTAATACCATCAAACATCCACATCTGCCTATCCCAGGTCCTTGGGAAGGACTTGATAGATAGACAAAAATGCCAAATCCAGTCTGAACATCTGGCTGACTGTGTGATGATTAACAACAACAACAACAACCTTGGAGGTCATCCTGCTCAGGCAGGAAACCCTATACCATTTCAGACAAATGGCTGTCCAGTCTCTTCTTAAAAACTTCCAGTGTTGGAGCATTCACAGTTTCTGGAGGCAGGTTGTTCCACTGATCAATTGTTCTAACTGTCAGAAAATTTCTCCTTAGTTCTAGGTTGCGTCTCTCTTTGGTTAGTTTCCATCTGTTGCTTCTTGTCTTTTCCTTCAGGTGCTTTGGAGAATAGCTTGACTCCCTCTTCTTTGTGGCAACCCCTGAGATATTTGAACACTGCTATCATGTCATCCTTCATCCTTTTCTTCATTAAAGTAGACATGTTAGAGCATGGGAATAAAATGTATTTGGCACAATAAAGCAATGCAAATTTAAAAGGATTGATGGTCTGCATGGATCTCAGTAAGTAGTCTGCATAAATATAAAAGTGGAACAACAGTGTTCTAGATAATAAAAAAATCCAGCACATTATTATTTTGTTTTATAAGCTTTGTTATGGAGCATATCTATGAAAAAATTACCATTGGATTCTAGGTTTATTTTTAAAAGATTTTGCAATGCAGTATATGAGTCCATCTTGTAATACAGTTTTTAATGTAAAATAAGAAAGTATGAAGTTTTATAATTATCACTTGCAAAAGAAAGATAAAGAATTGGGGCACAAATTTATAGGGATATAATTTCAGTAATCTTGGCAATCAAATAATATGAATGTGAAACCTATCTCCTTTAGATGGCTGATTGTAAAATTATGTCACATTGCCGTCTGTTTCTTAGCAGCAATATTACAATGATATCTAATGTTTATACCAGTGGTGGGATTCAAATATGTGAACAACCATTTCTCTGTGTGGATGCCGCTTCCAGAAATCCATTCTGGGCCTGGACAACAAAAAGTAGCTACTGTTTCTGCCGAAGTGGTGCAAACTGGCTGAATCCCACCACTGGTTTATACCATAGAAATACTGTTTAGCATTCTACATGCTTTCCCATTTTTAAATGTTATTTCTTTCATCTTTTCCCACTCTGCACCTGGGAGCTCTTGAACTAGAAAAGAAATATCAAGGCTTCCAACAATTCTCACCTTGATTAAGCAGGTAAGTAACAGGAATTGTGGCTTTGCTACTGTTGGAAATAAGTTTAGGGTAGCCAGATTCTCAGCAATGAGTTCTGAATGGAGTAACCCACTACTTTTTTTTAAATGGTCTTTTCCAAGGGCATCAGCTTGGGGAACTAAATGTGTCATTTAATTGGGTTTAAAGGTAACTATAAAGTGGAGCTAGTTTATCACTGCAAATTGGATTTGTTGTGGGATAAATTTAAGTGATTGCTCATTTACCCAGGTAAGCTGATTTTTTTAAGGGACTTTCCCACAACACATTAACTTATATTAAATGGCATAAAAATCAAGACAGTAGTCAAGGACATGTGATTAAACCCCAACTCTTTTGTTGAGCATTATCATCATATACACAAATGAAGAGCCAAGACTTCAACTACAGTATTGCATCCACCATCTTCATTTCTTTGATGCACCCATACAAAGCAGATTCTCCTAGGCCTCTTTCATTGACTCAGCTGAGTTGATCAGTTGAAAATAGCCAGTCAAAAGTCTTTTATAAAACCATCAATTTTGCGGTTCTGATTTAGCTTACAGCAATGAAGAATGAATTACTCATATGATGGAATGGATTTGGGACAAAATACAAAACTAGTTATTCTCCTTTCTTTTATTGCATGGAAAGTGATAGAAAGCTGCTTGGAATAATAGCAGAACTGAGGTTCCCACTGTCAACAGACATATAGTAATAATCAAGCATAGGTGTTTAACAATGTGTATTTGCTGCCAAAAAAGTATATTTTCTTTTTAAAATGGTTTTAATTGCTGTCCCATCTTATTACAAATTAATTCTGTAAATGAAGGCTCATTCTGTTTTTAATTTACATTTACTCTATAGGCTCATTACTGAGAACAGTGTGAATCATAGGAATTATAAGGTCAAGATAAGAAATTGTATAAATAGGAACAACCTTTTTATGCTATCTATGACACATTTCCTCTTTAGTGTTTATAGCCATTCAGTTCCTTTCCAAATCACGCTTAGTATCATTTCAGCATTTGCTCGCATTGGTCATCCATCTCCTCATTAAAGAATAAATCTGCCACTTTTTTTGTCTCTTGAAGATTAAAGAAAACCCATCATCAATAATTGCTTAAACTCATATATGTTCAGTAAAACTGAGTCATAGGGAGTGGATAATTCTTGATGTTGTTACATGTCTCCGAAAAGTACCTATGAGTGTCTATATCCATTTCAAAAAAGAAGGACTTGTTCGAAAGAAGGAGGAGGTTATGGATTCCATTGTTTCTGTAGATGGAACAGAAGAGGGACAATTGCTTTTCTTTCTTGCACCCTACTCATGCAATCTTCAAAGCTGCTCCAGAAGATCCTCCATCTCTGAGCTAAATGTTGATGGTGAAGAGGGGCAAATGACTTCTCTCTGCACAATGTTGAATTCCACTTTTTTAAATGACTCCAAGACATAATATTGTCTAGAAATGAACTTGAAATAGTATGTCATTCCACCAATAATTATTTGAGGAAATGCTAAGAATATTTGCATCATGTTTGTTTGCTTCATACTCAATCCAATTTAAATATTCTGTACAGTACAAAATGCCACATCTCACCACGCCACACTATATAGCTGGTACCTAGCAATAAATGTAACCAAGGCTCCAGCTAACACCCATGATTAGCTCATGTAATTAGGCTGAAATTCTGAACCAACTTACCCAAACTGAATAAGACTTACATCTAAATAGAAAACATTTTACCTTTGTCTCTCGTGGTTAGTCAGCTACAACACTAAATATAAATTAGGAGTACTTCCATACAATAGGTTATTTTTCTATATAATCCAGACGCTAATGCTAATTTATTGTTCATTTTTATCAGCTGTTCAATTTGGTACCCAGAGTGATCTGACGCTTAAACTAAAACTAATTTAACAATTACATATGCAACAAATCTCAATTTCAATAATGCTATAATGAAAGTGAGCCAATTGAAATATCACTTTATATTTACAATTTTAAACTAATTACATTTACAATTACTTTAAAACTCCTCCTCTAAAGAGGAGATTACCTCTGTTTTGTTTAAAAAAAAAATTATAAGCAGAGCAAGAAATTATCATGTAAAAGAACAGGGCATTGAAAGGGACATTGTCTTCATCCTTTGTTTCTAGACTCCTTAGAGACCTCTGGTTGGCTCCTCGGAAGATAAGAGACCTGGTAGTGCAGTGGTTAGAATGCAATATTGCAGGCTAACTCTGCCGAGTGCCTGCAGTTCGATCTTGATGGCTCAAGGTTGACTCAGCCTTCCATCCTTCTGAGGATGGTTATTGGGGGCAATATGTTAACTCTGTAAACCATTTAGAGAGGACTGTAAAGCAGTATGGAGCAGTGTATAAGTCTAAGTGCTGTTGGTATTGCTATTCTCATTTGAGTGAGGAGACTGATTTAGGATTAACCCATTTCCAGGGGCATCCATGGGGGATTAAAAAGACAAGATACAGATGTGATCCTGTGATCAAAACCTCTCTCCCTTTTTACAAGTGTTGCTGTATGTCATAGCCACTGTCTTTGATTTTGGGGTCCTCCAACTCCTCCAATCTCATGGTATAATTAATCAAGCAGTAAGGATCAGGCCAGCTGAATCTCACACTTAAGGACAGTTTAACACCTAAAGGTAATGGGTGTTATTTCAATTTCCTTTCTTGGTTTAAATTTCTTATTAAACATTCTGTTTCTAATTCACTAACATTTTGCTGCTGGAAATCTTACTTCCAGAATTAACAAATCATTTTTCTTCCCTCTCTTGAACAGATAAACACCATAGGTATTCGTAATGTTATCTTTCCTTGTAGCTAAAATTGTCTTTGCAGGGAGAGCAATCGCCAAAGCTTGTTACCAATACAATTCTAATGTTTATTTTTTAATATGGCAGACAGGTAGTTTCTTGTCAGAAATAAGCACATCTGCAAGTGCAATAATTACCGTTTAATTAAGATAATTATAAAAGAGGAATGTAAACACTTAAGGTGCAGTATGTCTGAACATTCTTTCCTTTCATATTATTCAAGTATTTGCCTTATACCTGATTCCTTCCTGTCCCCCTCCCCCTCCCCAACCACTACATCAATTCTGGATAATTATAGCAGAGTAGACATAAAACAATTCAATTACTAAATTTAAAATGGGTGGTTCGTTGGATCTCATCTAGAACTCCAGAACACACATTTTGTCCTCATGTCATGTGGTCTTTCCATTGCACTCCCTTTCCATGTCCTCTCCTGTTTGTTTCCTCTGTACTGATAAAAAAAAATTACTCAGTGACACCCATTAGCACTAAAGCCAACACCCTGGAATTACTTTTCAGAGTTGCGTTTTTAAGCTTTTGATTGTGTGTGTTTTTTTAATTTGGCCATAATCCTAGTTACCTCTTCCACATAACTAGTCAGAAATTTCTCACTTGATCATTGATCTCTTATGCACAAAAGTGGGCTGGTAGGAAAGTATGTCAAGTTGGTCCAGGTCAAAGCAATTATATGAGAACTTTAAATACTGTCCATGAACTCAGTTTTCTTGGCTCTTTTATCTCAGGTGTTATCCAGCAGGTTATCTGGCACATCAGTTCCACAAGGAAAGGTGGTAAGTGCAGCCTCTTGGACCCTTGTTTAAAAGAGTGAATAAAGGAAATATCATTCCAATAAAGTCATCCAACCCCTTCCCAGCATCTTTCTTTTCTATGTAAATAGCAAATCACAAGGAGAGGCAGACAATTGGCAGTGCCTTTAGTCTCATAGTTGAACATACAAACCTTTCTCTCTCTGAGAAAGAGTCAGCAATAAACTAGGTTGAATAGTATCCCTGTCTCATAATCCAGCATAATTTGACTATGTCATAGAATCATAGGTTTGGAGCGAATCTTAGAGGTCATCTAATCCACTCCCTATTCAGAAATTTCAGAAATACATAATTTTAGGTCTTCCAAAAATATCTCTCTTTTGGAAGACTTCTTATATTCTCTCTCTCTCTCTCTCTCTCTCTCTCTCACACACACACACACACACACACACAAACAAACAAACAAACACACTTTTTCACGAACATAAACATCCAACAATACTTCGTATTTTGGACCTTTGCCAATTGCTAAAGTATTAATAATGATCAGATCATCTATTTCTAGAAAACATTTTGCCTTCATCATCAACAACTTGACCTAACAGTACAGACATCACTGAGTATTATTTGTATAATTCTTGAGAAAATGAAAGGGATTTATTATATTTTGACAGCTGTTAAAGCACTGCTTGTCCATAAGTCATTATGGTTATAACTTATACTTTCTCTCCCCTATGTTTCCACCTCTTTAAAATCATGAAATAATAATGTCTCTCTAATTAGGGATGTAGTGGCAATTACTTAATTGTTGTCTGCAAACTCTTTGAAGTTAAAACACCTGCTTCTCCTTGATCTTGACAAGACTAATCATCTATATAGGCTGGGCTAGAAGGATGTCAGTCATACCTTGGTTTGGTGTCATTCATTCCAAAATAGATATCCATAAATTGCAGCATCCCAAATAATAGATTTTAGTCGAAGAAAAAAGTAATATCCAACTTATCTGGAAGCAGTTGCTTGCTGCAGCAAAGAGGTGAAAGATAAGATCATTCATGTGGCTCCATTACCCTCTCCTTCAGCCGCTATTTCATCAGATTGAAACAGGGACAAATGGGACTGGAAAGTCACCATCTATGATTGCGAAAGTTGGACCTTATAAAAAGCAAGACAGGAAGAAAGACAGGCAAAATCATGAAACGGTGTCTTATTTACTTTGGCTATGTCATGCAGGGGAATTCACTGGAGAAAGCAATTATGTTTGGAAGAGTTAGTGGTAAAAGAAAACCAGGCCATCAAAGAACACGGTGGCTGACACCAGCCAGACCATAGAAAAACTCAAAGAAATAGTGCAAGATCAGAAAAGGTGGAGAAAACTGGCCCATAGAATCACCAAGAGTCTGACACAACTGAATGGATAACATCATCATCACCACCACTATCACCACCACCAACACCAACACCATCATCATCCACTGAGCTCCATTGACCTCCCCTCTCACTCAATTCTTTCAGTTCAAACTAGATGTTGGATATCACTGTGACTAATAACATCTTTCTAGTACTGCAACAAAATAGATAGAGCAGCACTCAGTCTTCACCTATGACAATCTTGCCTTTGGCAATAGGGATATAACCTACTGCTTTTTTCCTGTTTTACAACACCAGAGGAATGTGGTACCAATAGTGGGTCTCCTCCCAGATTCTTCCTCTCTTAAAAGGAAAACAATAGGCACTAAGTATTAGATAATTAGATTTGATGCTCGTTGTTCTTGCTTTCTCCCCACCCCACACCCATACTTTCCTTTTCCTTTTAGATTTAGATTGTAAATGTTCAGGTGGGAGTGTCTTCTTGATATTATGCAGGTCTGTTCAATGAAGGTGTAACATTAACACAATTTTATTGAATGATAAATTATGTCCATTCTCAGATAAAAAAGTAGAAACTACCTCCATACTTAAGCTACGTTACTAATTATTAATTTTGAGCTGAAGAGGAATGGAAAGAAACCTGTGTCCTGTCAAATCCTTTTGACTCAGCACTTTCATCAGTCATGCTGGCTGGAGTAGATAGGACTAGAAATTCAATATCTGCAGACCACAAATTGCCACCCCACAGGCTGAAAATGAAAAGGCTGAAATATTTAGCTTTTGTGTAAGTCAGTATCTCTCTCTCTCTCAAAAAAAAAAAAAAAGAATAGCTAGACTTTGTACTTTGTCTCATTTTTTTTTGACATTACATTTTTACAGGTGTATGCCATAAGAAGATACATACATATTTTATTGGATCATAGCTTCCACATAAGCTCTTCTGCAGTTAAAATTTATTGCATATTTCTAGCAGACCAAGTACTGTAGGCAGATCTAGTCACAAAGCAAGAAAGCTGACATTCCATGAGTCAAGCAGGTGATTTGGGAGGATAAGTTACAGTGCTAAGTGCAAACATGCAGACCTCAAAGAAAAAGGAATGGTGCTTATCACGCAAGGAAGATTCTGTTGCTTCACTCTGTGTTGTGTCCAAACAAAAGACTTGCAGATAAATAGCTCTATTATTTTTAAAGAGATACTCGAGAAGGGAGGGAATCCTTTGCATATTTATTTCAGAGAAAATTTGTTACATAGGATCAACTTCCCAGAGATGGGGCATGAAAATTTTAGTTCCAACTTTTAAATATAGTTTTGTTTCTATTGTGTGTTCAAACTCACATGGAATAATGGTTTATATTCTCAGAATCAATTTTTCCATCCTTTTCTCACACGTGACCTTTAAATTTATAGTCTATGAATTGGATTTCAAGATATTTTTTAATCTTTATATGCATTTCAATAGAGGTTAAAGTTCCTGAGAGTGTTGTTTTTTAAAAAAAGAGATGAGAGAGAGAGAGAGAGAGAGAGAGAGAGGGAGGGAGGGAGGGAGCATCCCATGCCATATTTGCATTTCTTCCCCCTTTCCCCCCCCCAAAAAAAATTCTGAATTCAGCCTCCATCCTGTATGGGTTATCCAACTGGGATTTGAAAGTATTTTCCCTCCCATCTCTTGAATTGTCAGTTGGATCTGCAGAAGCACAAGGTTCACTTTCAGTTCAACATGATAATTGATCAGCAATTAAGTAGCAGGCAGGTGGAAAATAGGAATAGGGTGGAATTTGCCTGAGAGGAAAAAAGGATTAGAGAGCTTTGGCTGTATGTGTCAGCCTGTAGTTCCTTTCCTGTTTCTAACCTTGGGGTGGTAAAGCGATTGGTATCTCATTCCTCTGGGGAATTCCTCTGTTCTCTTTCTCTCTCCCTCTCTCTTTTTCCTTCATGGGCAAATTATGTAATTTATTCTTTCTAGCACTATTAATTGTGAATTTAGCCTGGTTTTCTTGGGCCATGGAGGTAGCAGAAGAACAGCCAGTGTGTGCCTAAGGGGTTTAGCAAAACCCATCAAGGCACTGATTGCGATATTGATTTGGAGCTTAATGCTTGAGCAATCCTGCCTCACCCTCAGATAGTAGCTGCATAGTTGAAAGGGTGGATTACAAAGCTATTAGGGATATATGGCTTCACTTAATTAATTTGTTACTCAGTCCTGTCCCTACAAAAGGAGGGAACTCATAGGAAATCACAACAGGAGTGTACTACAGATAAATAATAATGCCAGACTTTTTGGAAGGAGAGTTTCTATTTCATCGTGAAAATGTGTAAAGTTCTGAAATTTAAATTTCAAGTTTATAGATCAGGAAATCACTCTATGCAAGGCAAATTTTGGCATTCAAGAAATGAAAGTTGCACTCTGCGAGTGCAAAAACTGACATCAGCTACCTGAGAATTTTCTCCTAACTGGTTTTGTAAAGGTCTACTGTACATCATATTATACAAGATATGAATGTACATTCATTTATACCATATATCAAAAACCAATAAAATCACAGTGAAACATTTACCACATCAACAGTTCCTAGCCTTTTCCTTTACAAATACTACCATTGTACATCACCACTGAAAGCTTCCATGGACCACCACTTTGGTCTTCTCCAAAATTTGACAATGTGGGTAATGTACTTTCTAACATCTTTTTCATTTTTTTAAAAAATGAAAAATATAAAATGGACAAAATCATACAAGATTTTTCAATCTTATATAATTTAGGGCAGAAAGGTAAATAGATACCTATAACATGACTCACTGCAATATCCCAGTTTGAGAATAATTTCACTACCATAGATGTGTCAAACACAGGAAATCAGGAGTCTAGGCAGTTCAAATGGTGGGATTCAAATATGTGAACAACCGATTCTCTGTATGGATGCTGCTTCTGGATGTCCTGGGCAACAAAAAATTAGCTACCCGATTCTGCCAAACTGGTGCGAACTGGCTGAATTCCACCACTGAATATAGGTTTATTGTCTGCCAATGCTCTCAAGATTCTAAACTACTAATGGTCAAAGTGAGATTTATTTATTCATTTATTTATTTATTTATGAGACTTATATACCGCTTTAAGTGCAAGCACTTTCTAAGCAGTGTACACCAGTAAGCAATGTATATATATATATATATATGTGTTTTCTGAGGTTTTCGCGGGTATTTGTATGTAGGTCTTTGGTTGTTCGGGTTTTCTCCCACGTAAAATTGGAAGTGTCTTGGCGACGTTTCGACGAAGTCCCATTCGTCATCTTCAGGCTGGTGCTTTCAGCTTCGTGCCTCGAGCTGCAGTGTGTGGTCTTGGCTGTTTCTTCCTTTTAACTGCCAGTGGAGGTATGAACTGATTGGGTGGGAGCTTGGCTGTGTTCTGATTGGGTGGAGGTGTGTTTTGATTGGTTAGGGGCTTGGCTGTGCTCTGATTGGCTGGGGGGTTGGCTGTGCTCTGATTGGCTGTGCTCTGATTGGCTGGGGGAGTGTTCTGTTTGGTTGTGCTCAGGTTAGTCTGAGTTGCAGAGGGATTCAAGATTTTGGGCTGCCCTGCCATTCCTTGGCTTCGTGTTCGTGGTCGTGCTTCCTCTTCATGGAGGGTGTCAGTTTGCTTCATGTATGGATTGGGGGGGTTTAAAGTGGCTAATGATGCAGCTGTGGTCTGGCTTCTGGTTTGTGGTCGTGCCTCATAGTCAGTGTGGCTTTGGGTTTGTTTTTTGCGTGGATGTTTGGTGGTGACATCCTGTGTGGTTTTTGTGAGTGTGGGTCTGGTATCATTTTTTGTGTTAGGGAGTCGTTTGTCAATGAGGGCGGGTTTCCAAATGGCTGGTAGGCGGGAGGTATCATCTCGCTTGTTCATGCTGTGTGGGCGTTTTTCTATCTCGATGGCTTCTCTGATTATTCTGTTATTAAAATGTTCACTTTTGGCAATGGTTCTGGTATTTTTAAAGTCAATTTCATGTCCTGTGCTTTAAGGTGTTGGACCAGGGAAGATGTTGGTTCCTCTTTTTTGAAGAACATAAGAACTCAGTCAAAAAAGAGGAACCAACATCTTCCCTGGTCCAACACCTTAAAGCCACAGGACATGAAATTGACTTTAAAAATACCAGAACCATTGCCAAAAGTGAACATTTTAATAACAGAATAATCAGAGAAGCCATCGAGATAGAAAAACGCCCACACAGCATGAACAAGCGAGATGATACCTCCCGCCTACCAGCCATTTGGAAACCCGCCCTTATTGACAAACGACTCCCTAACACAAAAAATGATACCAGACCCACACTCACAAAAACCACACAGGATGTCACCACCAAACATCCACGCAAAAAACAAACCCAAAGCCACACTGACTATGAGGCACGACCACAAACCAGAAGCCAGACCACAGCTGCATCATTAGCCACTTTAAACCCCCCCAATCCATACATGAAGCAAACTGACACCCTCCATGAAGAGGAAGCACGACCACGAACACGAAGCCAAGGAATGGCAGGGCAGCCCAAAATCTTGAATCCCTCTGCAACTCAGACTAACCTGAGCACAACCAAACAGAACACTCCCCCAGCCAATCAGAGCACAGCCAACCCCCCAGCCAATCAGAGCACAGCCAAGCCCCTAACCAATCAAACACACCTCCACCCAATCAGAACACAGCCAAGCTCCCACCCAATCAGTTCATACCTCCACTGGCAGTTAAAAGGAAGAAACAGCCAAGACCACACACTGCAGCTCGAGGCACGAAGCTGAAAGCACCAGCCTGAAGATGACGAATGGGACTTCGTCGAAACGTCGCCAAGACACTTCCAATTTTACGTGGGAGAAAACCCGAACAACCAAAGACCTATATATATATATATATATATATATATATATATATATATATATATATATATATATATATTTACATTGCCCCCAACAATCTGGGTCCTCATTTTACCTACCTCGGAAGGATGGAAGGCTGAGTCAACCTTGAGCCGGTGAGATTTGAACCGCTGACCTGCTGAACACAGTCAGCTAAAGTGGCCTGCAGTACTGCACTCTAACTGCTGCGCCACCTCGGCTCAGATGACAGTAGATAAGAGTCAATGGAATTCAAGGATCTCTTGTGGGTGAGAAGGAACTTAAGATTGATGATGCTCTTGACTGCACTCTCAGGTTCATCCTGGTCATCTCCTACAAGCTGTTTTGATATCTTCACATCACATACAGTTTTTGTTGCCTATACTACTCAAATCTTTATGTAATACAGGAGTGGCAGCATTAAGCCAGATCTAGCCAATAGCAAGAGTAGTTCCGGTTCTAACTTTAGGCAGACAGACGGCCAACAACAATGATCTGCTGGAGCTGTATTGCATCATAAGCTGCAACTTTAGTATAGAATAGAGAACGTAGTATAGAAAACTTCCTTTCTAGACATGGTACAACTTTAGGAACAGTTTTGAAGTAAGATTTAGCTATCATGCTCATCAGCTTCTGGGTATACAAAAAGGTGCCTCACTTAGTGCTTCATCTCAAACTGTCACATGATTGTGGCAGTCTACAAATCTAATAAATAAAAATTGGGCTAGAAAAATATGCTATTGCTATGGAGATTCTAAACGGAGCATCTATTATCCATATGGCAAACGTACAGTGCATTACGTGTCAAAGGGAAGAATCATTCATGGTGGTAAGGAGGTTTATTTCATGGTATCTTTTCAGAAAAGTACCCCGTAGCTCACTGATGAGTGCATACTATTATCCAGGCCAAGGCCCCACTCTTGATCTTTGAATAATGTACCAGGGTTTTCACATCAAATGACCAGTTTGGTGTAATGGTTAAGACCCCAGAGTAGAAACATAAGACTGTGTGTTAGTCCTTCCTTAGGCATGAAAACCAACTGGAAGACATTGAGCTAGTCACTCTCTTTTAACTCAACCCATCTCAGGGGATTATTGTTTGGGGGAAAATAGGAAGGATTATTATGTGCATTACTATCGGTCGTACAGTGAAGGGATATAATTCTAATAAAATAAATAAATAAATAAAGTGGAGGGGTGGGAAGCAACCTGCAGACCAAAGGCTCCAAGAATGTGATAGAAAAAATGGCCATATTTGAGCACATTTTAGAAAAAGCACCAGAAAAAGAAAAAAGAAGCAAAAAAAATTAGTTATTTGAGGACCAAAATTTATTTTTTGGATCTTATTTCCAAAACGATATTGAAGGGGGTCTGAAAGAAGGAGGCTTCTAGATGACAAACTGCTTCAAATCCTATTCTTAAAATTCTGAAAAAGCAAAGCAATGTTTCACCCCCATTTTTTAAAATAATGACATAAGTCAGCGGTCTCCAACCTTTCCAGCTTTGTGGACTGATGGGGAGCAGGGAGAGGAGATGGTTCACACGAGTGGCAGGTAAGCATGTTCATATGCAGGTCCATTTGTGCAAGTGGCGGGAACGCCGTCTGTCGCTCACAGAAATGGAGCTGCACACACGTGCTCGCCCATCTGCTGTGCATGCAAATGGAGCTATGCGTGCCTGTGCACTCACCCACCACTTCCGCAGCCCCGTTCTGATTGGGCCATTGCCAAGGGATTGGGGAACACTGTCATAAGTCACTGGGTGGCCTTCTGTGGCCTTTTGGAAGGTTGAGAATTTTCCCTGAGCCCTGAATCTTTTGTGGTCAGTTGTGGTCCTCTGACTTAGATTGCTGACTGTTGTGGAGCCCTTGGTGCTCTCTGAGCTTAGTTGTTTTCTTGCAGACATTTCGTTACCTAAATAAATAATACCATCAGTGTTAGAAGGGAGTAGGGTTTGCTGTTTGTTTATACTATTATTGACTCTTTCCCAGTGAATGTACCTCGAAGTATCATGAAGAAAAAGCTAAAACTTCCATGTAGGAGGATAGTGCCTACTCTGATGTTTATTTATCAATTGGCATAAATAGAACAAATGGGAAAGGCTACGTTAAGCATCTCTTTTTTCACTATGTGCCATCTGACATGTAGTTATCATCATCATGCTAAAATGTATTTTTAATGATTTCTTCAAAAAAACCATTTTCAAACTCTGGGATATATTGTTTGGTAGCTAAGATTTTAAAAGAAAGAAATATTGATTTCTAGTTTTGTTTTGTTTTTCTTCAGTAGATTAGCAATGATTTCACTCAACTGTTAAGAAAAAAATCCTTCTCAAATATTAAATGCAGAAACTCCCAAAGGCGAGGCTTACTTTAAGCCTAGAGTATTTAAACTATAAAGGAATGGTAAAATATTAAAATCTCTACTGTTTCCACATTACAGCATAAGGTCTTGAGATAGCCATTCCTTTTGAAGGAGGATGCTTTCACTTTAGTAATCAGAAATATTTCTCTGACTAATTCTGCATCTTATGCAACACTTGTAATATCATGGTGTCAATTCTATAGGAGATTTGATTAAAGAATGCATTAAATCCTGACAGCCATGGCCAGAGGCTAGGGATGTGGTTCTTCCATTCCATTCAAATTGCCAGATCAAGGATCCTGTTCCAACAGTAGCGAAGGATTCAAGTTATGGAATATACTTTTCTGCCAATATTTCTCTGTTCTCTTCCTTCACCCTCTTTTTATAATTTAATAGCAAGGCAGCCCAAAATCTTAAATCCCTCTGCAACTCAGACTAACCTGAGCACAACCAAACAGAACACTCCCCCAGCCAATCAGAGCACAGCCAACCCCCCAGCCAATCAGAGCACAGCCAAGCCCCTAACCAATCAGAACACACCTCCACCCAATCAGAACACAGCCAAGCTCCCACCCAATCAGTTCATACCCCCACTGGCAGTTAAAAGGAAGAAACAGCTAAGACCACACATTGCTGCTCGAAGCACGAAGCTGAAAACACCAGCCTGAAGATGACGAATGGGACTTCGTCGAAACGTCGCCAAGACACTTCCAATTTTACGCGGGAGAAAACCCGAACAACCAAAGACCTACATATATATATATATATATATATATATATATATATATATATATATATATATATATATATCACTGTCCATTTTAAATACATAAAATGGACAGTGATACTTGAGAGTTAAAATGGACAGTGATACTTGAGAGTTCACAAGGTTGATACTGTATGGAACAAAACTATGACTGAATCCGGACATTCTGCTTCAGATGCCACGGAACCTCCTCCCAGAAGGTATCAAGGAAACAGGTTGCGAAGAGGATGTGTGGTGTCCCAGACAATCCTGCAGACCTTGCTCAAGCTATGTGCTATGTCCTGAATGGAAAGGAGGGAACTGCCAATAACCTTTTCAACCATCCTCACCACTCTCTGCACCGCCTTACTGTCTGAAGCAGTGATGCTTCCAAACCAAACTGTGATCTTTATGACAGGATGCTCTCGATCATCCCTCTGTAAAGGTGGTAAGGACAGGGGAAGGAAGATGTGCTTTTCTAATGTGACTCAGAAAATGCGGGCACTATTGTGCCCACTTCACCAGTGTTTTATGCTCGTAGCACTAATATAAATGTTGAAACAGAATCACTACACTTTCTGTAATTATGTCTTCAAGTGTCTTCAATGTATTTTAATTCAAATACAAATGCAAAAACAAATTACATTCAAATACAAATACAAATCTATATTACATGCATCAAAAAGCAAATGGAACCAAAGGCATTTATTGATATTTAAAAAACAATGCATGGAGGGAGGAGAGTGCCACATCCGGCCCCAAACATCTATTTCTGATTTCTCACATTGACCAGAAACACTAAATGTGATTGTATAACCAAATACAGATGGATGCCATTACTGTTTCTCTGGAATTTGATATCCTGAACAATTGGGATTCCCAATTCTGTGGAGTAGTGCAACTCTGTTGATCTAAGCATGGTTATATGTTCACTCCAAGCTTTCTGCTCCAACAGAATGTCCCTATTTCTCATCCATTTTGTCTACAATTAACAATAGAGCAAAGTACACTATAATATTGTTAAAAGTCTCTGCTTTGCCTAATCAATTCAAATAGTGTGAGAAAAAATTATTTTCATATCTCCCGTCCATGCAAAAATGTATGTTACTTTGTTTCTTTTGTTTTCTGCTTCAAAGGAGGATATGTGTGTGATGGGGATAAACAGCAATCAAAAGGAGAAATATTAAGAAAAAATGGACAAACCTTAAGGAAATAACCTTACCTTATGGAATGTTTATGATTCTAAGCACAACCTCTTGAGCTCATAGTTGTTGTTTTGTAATCAGGCATAAGAATGATGCAGGCGACTGAAAAAGAAGAAGGAAAATGCTCTACTCTATTCATAAGACCAAATTTCAGCTTGCTCAGCTTCTTTACATTCAGAGCAAGTAGCACATGTATGTATGGCAGACTTTGGCCTAAATCCAGGAGACTGATTATACGGTCACCAGAACTAATCACAATCAGCTGTGCCAAGAAATTAGGTCATTCTAGTCCCTAACTCAATAGTAGTATGTACCTCAGAATGAAAACAGGGACACTGCCACTATGAAGCAACACAACACAGAAAGAAGGCAGATATAAGCACCACATTTTAAACTCAATAACAAGACAGATAGGGAAGCTGACTAAAGGCTCATCCCCTTGTTTCCTGAATCAAAGCACTATGATGTTGCCTGGGATTTAGCTCTAACCACTGCTAAAAAAAGCATAAAGTCATCTCTGGTTGATCCAGTTTTTTAAAACCATGTTTTTTATCATGTGTGTATGTTGATTTGCTATTTCATTTTCATCAACAATTTCTTGAGAACAAAGTCACAGATGGGATCTATTGCTCACTTTAGATGTAGCTTTTGCTTTCTAATCCATGGAGAATTTTTGGTGCCATTCTGCTTTAGAGATAGGTTCTCCCCACATATCCCTCGGGTTTCTGAACTGGCTGGCTCAGGAATTCTGGAAGATGAAGTCCATGAGTCATAAAAGAGCCAAGGTTGCCTACCCCTAGCCTAGAGAACTGAACCGGGCCAAGTTGCATTTGACTAACAATATTTGTCAGAGCCTCAATCACAGGAGAAATGTATAGTTTCTTATTCCATGGATCAGCTCCGCAATAGAGAGAGACCTGGCACTTAAAGAATTGGCTCCCCACTGGCCCTATTTCTGTGACTGGAGATCTAGTGAGTCAAAGAGCTGAGAAATATGATGGGATTAGGGTGATAAAATGGCAGAGAACATCATGGCTCCCCCGAGGGCCTGTCAATTATTTGGGTTCCTTTTCAAGACAAGCTTTAGCACCCCTTCAGAAGAGTGCATTTAATAATAATTTCAGAAAAAGCTAACAGTATGGACAGGTAGCAGTTCTGTCCAACTGCACCAAGGAACTGCACTTTCCTACTGAGAGGTGGGGCCCTTTCAAATATGGCTTCCACCTCTTTTCTGAATTATACCAGACCTATATTCAAATCAGTTAAGCTCCAAAGAGTACTAAGCCCAGACTTAAAAAATATCTGCTACCCTGAAAATCAGCTACTAGCAGAATAGGGGGAGGGGTGCCCACCCATCCTATGGGATCATTTGTCTTGGCACTAAGTTTTGACAAATGATTAAAGCTAGGGGTCTAACAATCTATCAAAACTGTCTCCACCATCTGCCTCCGCAACATCCCACATTAGGGAGTGATTGTTATATGTTGATTGTTTTTCTGCAATGAAACTTGCAGGAGGGGAAATGAAGCCAGGAGAATCTACAAACTGCTTTTCTTAACCAGCATTAAACTGAAAGGACAGCACCATTCACTAGCTTCCGCATTCACCATTTGCCACTGAGGAGTTGAGGTTAGGGCTTGACCAGTAGACTTAGTTTTCAGCCAGCTCAGAGACCCATCCTTCTCTGCTGTGTGAACCAAATTCCATATTAGAGTATTCCTGTTATGACAGCCATGCTGGAGATGTATGGATTGAAAGGAGCAGGTGCTTCTTCACTTTTTTTCCCTTTTGTGCCTACACAAAATTATCCAGGGAAGCTATATGGCTATGCAATTACCTTTTCCATAAAACTGAGTAAAATGCCTCAGATATTTCAGCAACAATGAACTAAATCATAGGTTACTTTTATCCCATCCTTTTATAATGTATTCCAGTGATAGAGAAGTGGAAAAGATAAGTTTTTACTAAAGTAAAAAAGCTTCTTGAAATTTCTTTCCTAAGCAGGACATTTTGTAGACAATGCTGAGATGTTTGTTTTCTGTCCCTGGGTAGGACTATCTTTTTTGCTTCCAGAATGGTTTATCCAGGTTCATGGGCATTTTACAATTTTTATAGTAGCAAATTTCCCAATCCTTCTTTCAAATTCCCAGTGAAGAAAAGTTTTGTCTATGTGGCTTGCACAAGGAGACACAAGGAACCATGATCATAAGGTCAAGACATTTGTGAGTCTCCAGAACATGACAAAAGATTTATTAAGTAAAAAAAAAAAAAAAAAAAACCTAAGCCAACAGGACATTAGTGTGGGAGGTTTCTTGTCTTGGGTTTATCAGTTATTTGACCAAAATCTTATGCTTCCTTTTTCATTAAATGTATAAACAATCTTCAATAGTAAGTGGTTAGGTTCAGGCTCATTTGTCTTAAACAGACAAGAAATATTTTCTCCTGCTCATAAATTACAAATTTAATAATCCAGGACTTTGATTATTCTATGTGGTCTGACCTGCATTGTAATCTAGGAGAGACTATTTGACACCATTCCAAAAGTCAGTTCCACTTGTATATGTTACAAGATCACAGTCTGGTGCATGTATGTTTTACTGGTAAACAGTATCATAAATGAAATTTTTTGTGAGCTTTGCTCCCTTAAAAAACATTTTTCCAGAAAGTGGTACTACTTTTTTTTCCTTTAAAAAAGATACAGTTTCTTTTTTACGCAAATGAGTGTTATCTTATAGACATATATTTAACACTTTTTTTTTTAGATTACCCTGAATATGTAATTCAAAATAAGGCTTCTATTTCTCCCTACAGCCTAGATCCCCAGTTGAGTATCAAAAGCAAACATTTTGATTAGGTTTCAAGGTCAAATGAAGTTCCTTGGAATTTAACAGAACAAGAAACAATCCCAGCTTTTATTAGTGTGAAACTTGCATCATTTAAAAAAAATACAGAGACTTGAATGGAGAAGGGTATGTGCACGTGCACGTGTGTGATGTGGTGGTGGTGGTGGTGGTGGTGGTGATGTGTGTGTGTGTGTGCACGCGTGCGCACACGCGCGCGCGCGTTTGTGAATATTGTTCTTATCTGAGGGCTTTTTCCCACTAGCACCTAACTGCAACTCAAGATGCCCTGGCAGTATTTTTCTGCATCTACTCTTCATCTCATTCCCAGACTGTGGGTGAGACATCTGCTCTGACATCTGCTCCCTTATTCTGAAATCACTCTGTGACTAACCATCATTGTCCTGAACGGCCATCAATTGACCAGAATGACTTGTAATAGAGACAGGCTACAGATTGGCAAAACAGCAAAACACTTTCCCAGGCTCAATTGTGGACATAGGTTGAGGATTACTTATAGGATCTGGAACATGAAGTAAGACAACCCAAATATCCAATAATGTGAATGCATTTAAAAAGAACAATTAAGTAAAGCTATCTAAATATGCTCAAACATAAAAATAGTGTAGCAAAAATTAAGAAAATATAATTATAAAATGATAAAGGATATGGACGTTACTGTGAAATCTTCCCCTTTATATTAACCACACTGGGAATTTTGCTTTAAGTTTGGGGATATCTTGGAAAATTCTTCTTTCTTGGTAATTTTGATTATCTTTAACATTTTCCTAAGCTTCCCAGATATGGATGTGGTGTGGTGTGATGAGCAATATGTGGTGTGATGACCAAACCAACCCATTCAGTTTTGTCCCTGTTAATAGCAGCCTTATTCCCTCTAACATAGATATATATATAAAACACAGGGTTTTGTCTTGATGACTATCACACACAAGCTACACCCATATAGATTCAAAGGGATATTAATGCACTGGCTTGCTAATTTAACAAGAAAATGGAATCTTATTCCTCCAGAGATTAGAATTGACCCAACCTTTACAGCTATCCATATGGTGCTAAAATGTGATTTTGTGGCTGAACTGGGGTATGTGGTTGAGCCAAAATTATGATTATCTTGACTGTGTGATTGATTTTATCTCAGTTTTTGGGCTTGTTATTTATCGTTTTACTAGCATGTTTTTATTTTGCTTTTATTGTCTTTTAGTCACTCAGAGTCATATGTTTGAAATGGGCAGCCATATATTTTATATTGAATAAATAAATAAACCCTGCAAATCAGCCCCAATTTTATTAGGTAGCAGCCAATTTGGTGTAGTAGTTAAAGTGCCAGTCTAGGAACCGGAAGGCTGTGAGTTCTAGTCCCGCCTTAGGTATGAAAGCTGGCTGGGTGACTTTGGGCCACTCACTCTCTCTCAGTCCAACTCATCTCACAAAACCTAAACACAAATTAAGTGTTGTTGTGGCGGGAAATAGGAAGAGAAGGAATATTAGATATGTTCTCTGCCTTGTATAAAGTAATAATGGAGGGATAAAGATGGGCTTGCATGAGGGGCACAGAGGTCCATGCAACCATGGGGCTGGTTAGTGCTGTGAGAACCTTTCCCCCACTCCCCCACCATCAATAACTATTATTAAATGATCATATTTGGATTTTTCTTTTTCCCCTTTTGATATTTAATTATCATTCTATATTTTAAAAAAAAATAATAATCCAAATTTAATTTTAATGTTAGTGTTAATTCTCATGTCATCTTATTTATTTATTGGTTATATTATTGGCAAGTTGTAACTAAGAGGCACATAGCTGCCGAAGTTATTTGGATCCTCGAGCTGAATGTGACAATTATATTGTGTGTACCCCACCCCAGAGCCCCTCTTTGAAGGAGAAGGGCAATTTAGAATATAAAAAAAATAATAAATAAATCTTCAGCTTGCCTTCTGTAAAGTTGGTTACCCATGCATTGCTCTTAAAGTTCTTGCTTCTTTCTCTCCCCAGCTCTTTGCAGTTTGAAGAGCTGCAATAAGAAACAAGGAAAAGCAATCCTTACCTCATTGTTGCTTGCTTGTTAGGATTGTTGGTTCATCTCTAACGAATGACCTGTTTTGTACATTACACTAAACCATAAAAGAGGAGAGGGGCTTGGCTGAGAGCCGGCATGAATCTAGAAATCTGTGGCTTATTCAATAACCTGGTTAAAGAAGTTACAGTTTCATACAATATGTGAAACAAGGCAGTTCCCAAGCTTGAAAATTTATGAAAGCTTGGGTTCACTATAGAGTTACAGTTATAATGCAACCATTAACATCTCAAAGCTCTTCATTAAAAGTCATCCATTGAAACAGGCAATAGAAAAAAGGAATTTAAAATTCACAGTAAGTCTTTCTACTTTTGAAGGCTAAGTTGGCTGATTGCCTCTCTGATGGCCTTTGGGCAGTTGGTGAAGACTTCTTAAAAAAAACATTTGTTTCACAGGGAATGCAAATGTTATTTGATGTTTCATTTTAGCTACTTAGTTTGCTCACTTTTAATATGACATTTCTATGCACTGTTTTAATTGTTGCCAGCTGTCCATGTTTAAGCCCTGAAAGAGTTAGATATTAGGGCTCTGTAAATGCTTTCCAAAAGTCATTTCAGAATGCACATGTGTGTTCACACACACACACACACACACACACACAACTTTTCAAATCATTAAAGTAGCCATGACTTTTTCCCTGGAACACAGGGCTGCTTTGAAAACTATTCTCTGCTGCCTTGGCATGCATGTGCCTGCATAGCCATTTCTCTCTCTCCAAACTGCTTCGTTTTACCAACAATAGATTGTACACAGACTTTTAAAATCCCTCATAATCACTTTGTGATCATAATCATTAGAACAGATGTTGAACATGTTGCCTCAGCTTAATCCAAATTAATTAGTTTACAATTGCTACAATTTGTTCTAATTTATTGTATTTTGTTGTTTTTATGTGGCTCTTTTTTTGAAGAGCAAAAAGTTAAGGAGCTAAGCCACTGGTGTCAAACTCAATCGTGTCACGTGATGTATCACAACATTTTTTGCGCTTGAGGAGCTGGGATGGGCGTGGCCTGCACATCTGGCCCACAGGCTGCCAATTTGACACCCCTGAGCTAAGCCATCCTGATCACAATGTCATAGTAATTTGAATTTAAAGTTGTTAAAATGTAAATATTGGTGAAAATTGCTTAGTATTCCTTTCTTTCCAATAACTAGTATTTGTTAAAGATGGCAGTTCATCTTTAAACTTTTGAATATTTGTAGCTCAATTAAGTTTGGTAGGTGTACTTTTATTATCAGAGTGTCATTTTTCTGAACATGATTAACAATTAACTTTGTTACCTATTTTGATGATTAATGTTCTTACATGTGATATATTCTTGCTATGTCATTATATGTAATGTATCTTTATTATAAATGAACTGAAGTCATTGGGTTTATTCTATGATACTGGGCTTTTTCACATCACTTGCTTAATATACAATTATTATTTATTACCACTGAATGTTCATAAATCATTGTAAACCAGAACTGTGAATTTTCTAAATAAACCTTTCATACCATGTTTATTATGACTGGTGATCTAGGATTGTTACTTGTCCCTCCAAAAACAAATCAGGGTTTATGTTAACAGGGAATGGTAGGCAATTTTCAGGTTGCATAATATCCTTTTTACTCCATACACCGATAACTGAATTTTGTCAGTGCATTTTATCTTTTTTCAAATTAAGGCAACATAGCCACAAATAGCAGGAACTAAGTCTATATTGCACTGTAACCTTCAACTCTTAGAAAACTTATAAAATGGTCCTTAAATGCTGTTCTGATTCTGGAAAGAGGTTAATGATGAGAATAGGTATGGTTTAGATCAGACATGTCAAACTCGTGGCATCACGTATCGTAGCATGACGTATCGGAATTTTCTTCCCATTGCCGGCAATGGGGTGGGTGCGGTTTCTTCGTGACACATCCGGCCTGTGGCCCAGCAGTTTGACGCCCCTGGTTTAGATAAGTATGTACTCCAAAGATCTTACTGTATCACCAAGTAGTTTTTCATTTAATCAGTAGGCTCCATTTTTCACTGATCCTTTTGTGGTTGCCTAATCCCCATAAATCTAGTTTGGGTAATCTGATGAACATTTGGTAGGTGAACATTGCTTTCAGCAAGGGTCTTTAGGGCTATAAAAAGCAAATTCAGGGGCTTAAAAAAACTCACATTTTTTTTTAAACAATCTGTGACTTATTTAACTTCTCCTTCCTGGTAGGAAGAGCCAAAAGTGTCTGAACAGCATGCATTCTTTTGCTACCAATTTTATGTGCAAAAAATGACTATTCTGTGTTTTGTATACAATACCACTTCACTAAATGCATTATCATAGCATTACCATAATGGATATAACTGAAGGGTTTTAAATTGTGTACCAAGAGAGAATCTTAAATTGTATAGAAATAACCAAGTTGACCATAGGTTTTAGAGCAAATTCTGCAAATGAAGGTCAGAGGCTCAAACCTTGGCATCTTTCATTATTTCTGTAAAATCTGTTGTCTGAAATCCAGAAGAATGGTTGTTGGTCATTGTCAATAATACTGGGTTGCACTCAGGATAAAGCAATTTCCTGTACTCTTATGTCAGCTGAAAAGGAATGGCCAAATTATAGTGGGAAAAAAACTCAATGCATTTTCAGTGCTGTTTTGGCATAAATGATCAGTGGAAGCATAGTTCAGAGTTACATGTTTTGAAAAGAAATGTATGGCACCTTCATACATTGCATAACAATTTCATTATCATAGCTTTTTTGTTGTGTGACTTATTTGAAAAACTCAGGCTATAGGTTTTGCATATAACTAGTGGACCAACAACACTTAGCTGAGCAAAATGTGTTACTTATTGTTAAGTTTCAGGTAGCAGCTAAGCCAACAGAAAACTGACCAACTGTGTTGTCCATCTACCCTTAATGTCTTTACTACTTATCTAAAACTATTGTTTATGCTGAAACTAGTCCACACCGCAATATATATAAAAAAGAGCATGTAAAGGTCATTAATAAAGATTTTCCTTCAGGACTGCAGCCAAGACTTGTACGAAAACTCATTTGTTCATGGATTTGGCAGCAAAGACTGACATGAGCATTTAACCATGGAGACTGTGTACATTCCTTGCAGTGTGTTAAATCTCACCATACAATGCAATTCAATAGTATATTTTGTTGAATTAAGTGGATCCTTGACACTTATGTTAATGTATGCCTTTGCTTAGAAATATATAAACAGTTTTGTTATGGGTGGGTTTTTTTTTAATCCGTCGTTGAAGTTGGCACTTGAGTAAGTCCCTTTCTTTTTTCTTTTTTTTCCTGTACCTTAGATTGCACATATTTATTCATAACTAATAGACCACCTACAATATCTTGCCATCCCATGCCCTGCGATATCTCAGGGCGTTTTTTTTTTTACCACTGAAGTGCAATGACTTGATTCCACTGTGCTAATATAATCTGGCATCTATTTGTACACTTTCTTTTTTCCACGTTTTCCTTATGGGATTCTTGCCAACACCTCACCCTCAGTAATCAGAGGCAGAGCCTGCCTTATTGTCCCCCATGCAATTTCTTATGAAAGTCAGTGCCACCTCTTCCTCATTTCTCAAATTCCCTTACAGTACATTCTTATATTTTTATCATACTTCATATTCTAATTTAAATAAAATGACCTTTTGTTCTTTCATTTCTCATTTTGCAGATTCTCAGGCCCTGATAGCACTTAAATCAAGCATTTTATTTTCTCTGTGTGCACTAATTCTTTAGGTCACCTTTATTCTCTCCATTGTGGTCCTTTCTCTCCTGAAGGATTCAGTGGCCTGCATAGTATATGTCGGTGTGTGTGTGTGTGTGTGTGTGTGTTTGTGTGTGTATGTGAAGCATGGCCTAGCCCAAGGCTACTTTCCCAAACTTGCCATCTGCAGTGAATATTTTGCTACACAATTGCAATATCCAGCTGCTTTTGACAAAAGCAGACTATCTGAGAATGAGACAATGAACCTTGGCACTTAGAATTCTGCATCCAATTCTGATCACAATACAAAAAAGAGGTAGAGAAAGAGTGCAGAGAAGGGCAACAAAGATGATAAGGGGTCTGGAAGCTAAACCATACAATGAATGATTGAGGGAATTGGATATGTCTAGTCCAACAAAGAAGAGGTCTAGGGGGTAACATGATAGCTGTCTTCCAGTACTTGAAGGGCTGCACAGAGAAGAAGGAGTCAACCTATTCTCTAAAGCATCCGTGGGCAAGACAAGAAGCAACTCATCATTAAAGAGAGAAGCAACCTAGAACTAAGGAGAAATTTCCTGAGAGTAAGAACAATTAATCAGTGGAGCAGCACCCAGAAGTTGTGAGTGCTTTCCCACTGGAAGTTTTTAAGAAGAGATTGGACAGCCATTTATCTGAAATGTTATAGGGTCTCTTTCTTGAGCAGAGGGTTAGACTAGAAGACCTCCAAGAACCCTTCCAACCCTATTATTTTACGCTCTATGTTCATACAGAACTGTACCATGCAGACATGTACAACATGTAAAGCAGGGCATAGAAGGGCAGGATTGTTGACCCAGCTTCTAGTGAAATCTATGACAAGGAATTGACTTTTATGCCCCCACTTGTGTAAGTCAGACAGAATTAATATCACTCTGTCTACTGTTACATGGCTTCAGCCTTGGACTTTTTTTTTTAATGTTTCATTTAGACACTCTGGGCCTGGACTATCTATGATGTAGCATTTCCTGTTGCCACATAGAGAGACTCCCATATGGCTACCTTCTTCTTGCCTTCTTGATATATCTATAATAGAGGATTATTGCAGTTATCTACAACTCTTAGGCTTTGCTTCTAACTCTGTCAAGAGGCAAAATTCTGTGTTGAACATGGAGCTGATGCTCTCTTTTCAGATATTTTTGAAGCTTTAAGGGTTATGCCTGAGTATGGATTTTACTGGTGTTTTGTTATACATTGGTCTGAAAGCTTTTATCTATAGAATGACTCATACATACTAAAAATAAAATAAATACTGAAATACTCGATCTGGGGTTTGTTTGTTTTTTGTATAGTTCTATACTTTATATAGTTTTTATACAGCTATAAAATTTTGTACATTTTCAAGCATTTGATTGTACAATCAGAAAAATAATATGTTATAGTCTATAAGATACATTACTGCAATCTTATTTCCTCATTGCTATTTTTCAGCAGTAAAGGAGTGGCTTTTAATAATATTGTTTATATTAGAATAGAGCTATTTTTAAAACTGAGTACAAAATGTGGATTTCTTTTAGCACATATTAAATATGTCCGCATTAAGTCTGCTCTGATAGCAAGTATCCAGTTTAGATATGACATCACTGACAACATAAAAGCAACATGCAGACTTTTAATTCATTCTGACCTGAAATGTTAATCCTTGAAACATTCCTCCTGTAAGTGATATTTCATCCTGCGTGCAACTTACACTTGTGATGCTGTCCACCCCTTCTTGAATTGAGTGGATACAATTTGAAAGCAGTGATGCACAGCTAACTGCTAGTGCATTGTGTTCAGTTCCACCCATCTGTGAATGATTTCCAGAAGTTGATTATTCCAGGATGAATTGTTTTCTAACAAAAAGTATGTGCAGGTTTGCGAAACTGTGGCTCATATTTGCTATTGCAAACATGTAACTTTAATCAAGTGTCCAACTTCATTGATAAATTAGTCTTCAATCTGTACGTTCCACTGACTATGTTCTTTGATATTTAACAATACACTGCTCATGCTTAAATGATATATGTGGTCATGAAATATTTAGAAATGGCTAGGTGTATGAGTATAAGCTAAGTCAGTTATATTATTATGTTGCCCTTCTTGGAAGGGAAGGAGGGAGGGAGGGATGGAGGGAGGGAGAGAGGAAGGAAGGAAGGAAGGAAGGAAGGAAGGAAGGAAGGAAGGAAGGAAGGAAGGAAGGAAGGAAGGAAGGAAGGAAGGAAGGAAGCCACTACTACTGGAGCTCCAGTAATTTGTTTCTTGGGATTGTTTCTGCTGTCATATGTGGTCGATGGATTTTCTCAAATTCCTCTGAGAAAATGATATCTCAGTCTGGTTGCATTAAATATACATTGCTTTTCCATAGTATAATTCCAAATGGAAAGATTTAATTTCAAACAACCTTGTCATCCTTTACCAGGAAAAATATTGAGACTCCTGCCACTCACTGCATCAATCAGGAAAGATGATAGGGAAATTAAAATCCTATTACTACTTGCAGTGATTAGTCCTTTGCCAGACTCTGTATTCCTTCATTAAAGCAGGGAAATGGGCTTGATGTTCCAACTATATAATTCAAAAAGCAAACATTTGTTCTGTTAACTTGTGGGAGATTAAATATGAATTAATATACTGTAGCATCTGATTGCCTTTATTTCTTCCTAGTTTCTGGCACAGCCTTAGCATTTCCTAGTTGCTGGACTCCACCAGAGCAAATTGTAGTGCAGTTGTTGAAAAGGAAAGAGTAGTATTATGGAAAAATCAGTAGAGACATTCTGTGTTCATTGTAAAGGACCTTCATCCCATTTCTTGGAATCACTCCTGCCTCCCTCTCTTCCCTACCCCTGCACAGAATGAAGCTCCCAACTTTGAGGAATCTGGGAAACATTTTAGGGCTCAAAGACATGAAAATGGAAATTTGCATTTGTCCATTCTGAGGACAGATATTGAAATCCATTTTAATGTTCTATATTCTCACCAATTTATATTCATTTAGGCATTCTCTCTCTCTTGCTCTCTCTCAATTAAACATAGCTAAAAATTCAGACAAGCAACTATGAACTCATAGCTGAACTGTCTCAAAAACAAGTGTTTTGCTTATTATGTAAAGAAAGTTCATAAATATGAAATCTGAGCAAAAAGTTACAAATCTAGTTTTAGAAAGTATGAAGACCCTAAAAAGAAATCTTAATAAAAATGAAAATGAATTTGACCAAAGGTGAATATGATACATCAGATGCTATTTCGAAAAGCAAAAGAATTGCACTGAAAATAGACAATGTTTTGGGCTAAGTGAGAAAGTTGACTGAGCAGGTGTAGGTGTGTGTTTGCAGGAATTTTTAATTCATTAGAAGCCATTATCCGCTTATTTTTTAATGAGTTATTCCTCAGCAGTATCTTACAACAGATCTTCGCTATGGTTTTGTTCACATATCACATCATCATTTTATTTTAAAATAATGTTTACACCCCAGAAATTGCTTCATCTTTAGCTATTTCCTCTTTCTTTTGGTCGCCTTTCGAATTCCCATTATGAAACCGATAAGATTCAGGGTCGGCCCAAACAACCATGGGGAGGAGGCCTAGAAAGAAGGAAATACCTGCCCTTTTTAAGGTGTGGTTCCCATGGAAAGAATACAGATACATTGCAGCCAGTGAAAATAATTAGAGTCAAGAATAATTAGTACAAGATTGAAGGAACTTTCATTCATTACTTGCCACAATGCAGGTCATAATAAAATGTAAATCCAGTTCAGTGAAATGTTGTAATTTGCTCAATGCAAAAAAATCATAAAGCTGATTAAATTCCCATGACATAATTGAAAGGAAAAATAAACAGTCTTGAATTCATCCTAGAGGGTAAAAGCAAAGATATTAAGTATTTTGTTTTAGGAGCGTACTTGGTACTAGACAATCCATATGCCATTGGGTCATCCTTTCAGAGATATCTCCTTACTTAAACAGAAGCAGAATAGCCAGGGCATTTTAACACAGGCAAAAAAAGCAGTGGGAGTAGAAGTGACTTCTGATTTCCTGCCACCTTCCCCACTGAGTTTCCTTGTGGGAATCTGGAAGGCAACTTCAAAAAAAAAAACAAAAAACTCCCCTTCCCTTCCCAGCAGGCAAATGGCTACTGCT
This sequence comes from Crotalus tigris, assembly GCF_016545835.1. Taxonomy (NCBI): domain Eukaryota; kingdom Metazoa; phylum Chordata; class Lepidosauria; order Squamata; family Viperidae; genus Crotalus; species Crotalus tigris. The sequence continues at coordinate 12,594,748 of NW_024100606.1, forward strand.
GGGTAGGGGTTGGAAAAGGGATTGTCAGAGTGGCTGAGAATCTATTCTGGAACAGTGAAAATGAAGATCATTGAACAAAAGGATTTCAACATGTCCAAGTGTTCTTCAAAAGTGAAATAAAAAAGCAAGTTGCAGGAATGGTAATTTCATTAGGTTTGCATAACAACTGGGCAGGGCCATGATTTGTGGTCTAGTTTGGGAATGGTAAGTGATCAGGTGAGTGCCTTAAGCATCTGCAAATTTAATGTACTGATTTTGTCTGTTAGCTCCTAATCACTCAAAGTACAAACAGAGATCTAATTTTGGCCCACCCACTCTGATGTAGGGAAGCATTCTATCTTAAGATCTGTAGAAGGGGAAAGACCAAGAAACACATTCTCTTCTTGGAGGGCAGAATTCCTGAACTATTTTTTTAGTTTTCTCATTCTTCCTCTGGAAAGATGGAGGGTCAATTTCATATAATATTCCCCCCACATATAAAAAGTATAAATTATGAGTTGCCACCATTATTGCCAATAATTCTCATGTGGAAGATTTCAAGCCTATTTTTACCTTAATTTTTATTCATGCATTATTTAGTAAGGATACTTTGTTGAGATCAACATAAAATCATTAGTCTTGATGTTACAATTATTCATCTTCTGCTCAAATATTCAATATTGGAACCTATCAGATTTAGCCTAAGGAAATCATTGTGATTCATTAAATAATAATCACAGACAAGCAGAGAATTGCAAGCATTAGTCCTGTTTCAGATCTCAAACTCACATACATAGAATTGCTAGGTGAGGAAAGCAATTTATTCAAGGCTGAACAGATAACAACAGACAAAGAAGAAAAGTAAATGATCAAAAAAGAAAGAAATTTAATATCTTTGTTGTATACTGCCTACAGTAACTTCTTTGAGATTGACAACCATATAAATATGATAGAAAGAAAGAAAGAAAGAAAGAAAGAAAGAAAGAAAGAAAGAAAGAAAGAAAGAAAGAAAGAAAGAAAGCTTCCTTGGGTGGTTTTGCTTTAAATAGGAGCACACAGAAGAGTAGTCAAAAACAGTCCAAGGTTCAGACCCCCAGATTGGTTTGTCAACCAATCCAAGGTCAAAGTTTCATGAGCAACATTCACAGGAATGACACACCAGACCAGGAAATCAGATAGTTGTTTCCAAACACAGTCAGAGTCACATAAGTATTAGTGCAAAATAATCATTGGCACTAGTTGTTGAAAATGGTTCTAAGAGGAATCAAGGATAGTATATTGAGCATGAAGACTATTTATGCAATGGCAATGATCTTTAAAATAAGTAGATTTCAACATAATAAATAAGAATAATTCAGCATAAGGGATATTTCATCTTACTGTGTACATGAGTCCCTGTTGCCATACAATAATGGTAATAATATAATGCTCATATTACTTAGTAGTAATATATTTTGCATTTTATCTGAAATCACATTTTTCATTTGACTTTCTAATAATATAAACAATATTTCATAATTATTAGCAAATTAGTAGACTCTGCCTCAACTATGTATAAGCTTTTAACCTTTGTGACAGAGACTCAATGAATTTGATCTTTCTGGCCTAGTGTTAAAAGATAAATGTAGTTTTCATTACTATTTTGCTCAGAAACTAAATGGAAACTGTGTTGGATCTTGTTGAGATCTAATATTTCAATTCAATACTACAGGCTATGTAAATAATATCTAGAGTTTTATATATTTAGCAAAATGAGGCCTGACAAAATTTATTGTTGCCTCTGCCTTAAGCATTTTCTTCATCAATGTGTTTTTCCCATAATATCCTGTCTGTACTTTATAATTCTGCCATATAAGATAAAAACTTGTAAATCATTATGCTAAAGATCCTTCTTATACACTTGAAATCAAAGCAATACCCATACACAAACAAGGAATAGATAAATTTCTCATTTTTAATTTCTGTTATTTTCTCTCTCACACACACATACTCACTATTTTGGCAAAACATTTCAGAAGTAATTTGCTCTTCATTTCTTCCTAGAAAGCAAGAAGGGGGGCACAGTGGCTCAACTGGGTTTGTCAGCTGGAAAGTCGGCAGCCCATGCGAGTAGATAAATAGGTACCACTTTGATGGGAAGCTAACAGTTCTCCATGATGTCATGCTGGCTACAGATTGTGGGAGTCTTCAGACAGCGTTGGCTCAATGGCTTGAAATGGAGAGGAGCACTGCCTCCTGTAGTCAACAATAACTAGTAGAATAAAATCTGCAGGGACTCCTTTATCTTTAACTTTAGGGCTGAACGAGAGTATTGGGCCAAGGTCACCTAGCATGGTCTCCTGGTTTCTAGCCTGGTGCCTTTAATATATGCATGAAATTGCTCTCTATCAGGCATTTTAATATGAGTCTGAGTTTTTTTACAAATGAAAATACATTTTTGTGTTCAGGTACTGATTTATTTTATGCATACTCCTAATATCATTCTTTTATTGGTTTTTCTTTAGTCATGTATGATTTTAATATGTTTTAACATAGAAATAACAGCACGTTTCACAGAATATATGTGTAAGTTTATTTATTAACATTACTCAATTGTTCCAAAATAACAGATCTGAAATTCTTCCATCAAAATATACAACCTCCACCATGATTATGTGTTAAAATGTTAGATTATGTGAAGGATTACATAATCCTTACATACAAAGGATGTAAAGATCTTTAAAGAGGTCTCAAGCTCTGACCCCACAGAACCTTGAAAAATTATTATAGATGGCCACATCTTTTGGGCACAAGATAAAAATAAAAGTAAAGTTTTAAACATGAAAAAAAAAACTTTGTGAAAAAATTGCAAGTTTTGTATGCTTTTGCAAAAATTCCAGATTGGGATATTAGAGGTGGCAGTCATAGTGGCTGAGAGAAGGGAGAAAGAAAATGGTGGTAAGAAAATAGAAGGAAAGGCAGATGAGTCAATGGAATTTGCCACTTTTGAAGTTGTAGAAGTGAGAGAAAAGGGTTCACACCAGCTGTATCATACTTCAGACCAACAATCAAGTAAGCAATATCCCAATCAAGAAACTGCCAAAGAGCCACTAGTAAGCAGCCCAACCAAATAATCTCTAAGACCCCCCTCACCCACACAGACAGGCAAGACACCAGAATATACTGTAAACTGACAGCAATCAGCACTCCTTACTAAAATTGATGATGTTACTTAGTCAGGGTAATGAAACATCTGCAAGAAAACAAGCAAGCTCAGAGAGCACCAAGGACCCCCTCGTATTATACTTTCCCTATAAGATCACTCTAAGATCTCTTTAGGATTCCTCTGGATTTTATTTTGTTGTTCCCACTGACATTCATGATATCTCATCTCCAGCTTAAGCCAGGGAAGAGGTTTTCATCTCAGCAGATTTTTAAAAATTAAATATAAATGTAATCCTTTTGGGGAGGAATATAAACATAACCAAGCTTGGAATATTTTATTTGAGACTCATCCTGAAACCAGTGTGGATTCATATAGAAAGGTAAATATGTAAGATACTCAGAACTGTAGCTTAATTTTTCCAGAGAAAATTTGATTTAGCACAGTGGAGATGAGCAATTGTATGGCTTTTGGTGTTTTTAGTTTGCAGTTTTAAAACTGGCAGTTCTATTTCCTTTGTTATACTTTCACTTAGTACACATTTTGCTAAAGTTTGCTGAGAGCGAAATAGAGATTACACAACCTCCAGATTTTTTGATAATGCTAAAAGCTGCGTTGATGAAGTAGGCTGCCCTATGGGATCAATTTATTTCTGTTTCAAACATAGAATATATTCTCCAAGTCTGCTGAGGCAGAGATGCTTCTCTTCATGTGTCCAAATATCTTTGCCAAACAATCAAAGTAGATCCAAAACAGGAGTAGTCTTGTTAACATATTTTAGAGATTTGACTCAATCATTTTGCACAATGTAACAAAAAGTGATTGATATATTATGAGTGTGCTCACCATGCAGCCCATTAAGGCAAGCGTGTGTGTGTGTGTGTGTGTGTGTGTGTGTGTGTGTGTGTGTAGAACATTTCTGCAGCCAATCTTGAACATCTGTGGTTTACTTGGGTGTCACAATTGCTATATTTAATGGAGCTTATAAATCTCTTACTTTAGAATTAGTGCCCATTAATCATTACTGTTATTTTAATATTTGTTATCAAATTCCAATCCTAGAATAAAGAAACAAAGGACTATCAAACCTAAATCTTGTACTTGCAAAGTTTTATAGAAAGCAAATATAAAAGGAACAGTATAAAATAAAAATAATACTATATATCACACAATGTTATATGGACTATAATCTAGTATGTAAAAGTGTACACAGCATGCATCCTTATTATCTGAACATTTAAAAGCTTTACATTGTTGTTTTTATTTTGTTGTAAGCTGCCTAAAGCAGGGGTCCCCAACCTGGGGTCTGTGGCCCATTACCAGACTGTGGTCCATTCACAACTGGACCATGTGTCTGGCTAGCTGGGGCACACGTAGCCCAACTCACATGAACAGCAGATGCCCGTGCCTGCAGCTCACACAAATAAAGCTGTGTGTTTGTGCGCGCACCTGCCTTCGCACAAAATCATCCTCTCTTTCCGCTCCCCCCCCCCCACACATACACATGCCAGGCAGCCATCCCAGAAAGATTGGGAAACACTGGACTAGAGTCACCTCTAGGTAAGATGGGTGACATATAAATTAATAAATTAAAAATCTACCTAATATACACACATAGATAGATACATACACACATATATGGAAAAACTCTCTTTATAGAATATATATATATAATTATATATTATTTATGGATGAAATACAGAATCAGAGAACAATGATATGCCTACTTCCCCACAACTGCATCTTTGAGTTAAATCCTTCCAGAATTGATTTGGCCACATTTCTTCATAGATGCAGGATTTTCTCCCCACTCTAAATTTCAATTCAGCAAATAAATTCAAAACATGCCCTGCATAATATGAATTGCTTCATCCAATCAAAGTCGAACTCATAGGCTGAGATGGAGATGAACTGAACATTTGCCCTATTTTCTACTAGCCTTTTCATTTTCACTGCTAGCAGGTGTGAAGTAGGTTGGGACCTATGTGAAATTACAGTTTTAAGGCTGGAACAATATAAAGCAGATGAGACATGGGGAAAAAAAGTCTAAAATAGGAATTCTCCAACCTTAAATTTGTGCAATCCTCCACACAAGTGAAACTAATTAATTAATTAATTTCCTTGATTGGTAGAAGATTTGACAAATGGTTAGACCCATAGGTTCAGACATGTCTCAAAATACATTCCCAGCTTTGTTCCCTGATTAATCTGTGCAACTTCGATCAGCTTTAAAATTCTTACAGAACACCCACTTTGCTTCTGCAAGCCTGAGCAGCCTAACTGAGAAATAAATATTTCCAAGAAGATTTGAGAGCTCATGAATATGTTGAATTTCTGCTACTGTAATATTTATAGGCATTTCAAGGGTTATTGCATGTAATGTATTTTTAACTTTGTACTCCATGTGGTGATGCTTGGCAAGTAGAATAAATAATTATATTTCACTCTTTATTTAAATAAATAAAGAGTGAAATATAAATCGGATGAGGGTCTAGGCACAGAATATAAGCCAACATTAGGTCCACGAAAATAAATTGAATGGGACTTTGCTCATGGCACCGATGGAACAAAGCATTAAAGCCATTAGTCAGCCACCCTGAGGGAAGTGTCTTCAACACACATATAGGGACTTGTAAGAGACCAGAGAAGGTTTTAAAAGTAGTCCCACGGGTGATTTAAGAAGCCTCTTGATGTTTTAAGGAATCTGTCCAAACAGTGGATCTTTGCTGCATTGGGAATTTCTGCATTTTTAAAACTTTTCTCATTCAGTCAAGTGGACAAGATTATGGGGTTTTCTCCTGAACAAAAACATGCCAGTGATATTCTCATAGCTGAGATGCTGTGTTCCATTGCTCAAACATATCTCCAAGAATCTGCAGCTTTCCCAACTTCCAGGTCCAGTCAAGGAATACATCAAGCAGGAACTCTTTGCATAGGGCACTTCAGATGGGAAAGTCTGGGAGTGTGGGGCAGCTAGGGAGGGCAACTGGAGACCTTTCCAAAGGAGACCGCACGCAGCATGACAGTGCTAAGGCCACTTTACCTCTGTCATCTTATAACAACTCGAGAATTCAACCCTAAAATAAAGAACCTTCATCATGATGTACAAAAACATTATAGCTTTCTAGTAAACAAGGGAATCCAATTTGGAAGATATAAAAAATTCATCACAATATTAGAAAATGAAATTTTATCATTAAGCATATGAGATGAGGAGAACTTGTTTTGTCAAAAAGTATTCAGTTTTGCATCTAGTTCCAGAATAGATTTCTAAGCAGATTTATGAAGATGGACTATTTTAGTTGAACATTTAATTTGGCCAAGGACATACAAGGAATTTGTCTCCAGTACAGAAGTTCTTAATCTTCTCTTCTTAGATACCTATGAAGTGACTAGATACACATATAGTGAATTCATAAACACAGAAAGTAACCATAATGATATAGCAAGTAGTTTATAACATAAGTTGTATGTTACTATATACTTTAAACATAAAGCATCTAATGGAGCTTTATAGCTTTGTGAACAGTAGAGCTTTCTTCTTACTTATAACTCTCTCGGCACACTTTTACTTGTTATTAAAAACATGTCAAAGTCTTTTATTATTAACTGGCTTGAGGGAACCAGTCAATGCAAATACAATTGGCATAAATCCTGCTGTATTCTGGGGATACTAGGGATTAAATATGCTAACTACCAAACAGAATGATAGCAATTAAAATTAATGAAAAAGTTAGCACGTAACACCCACACATACCAATTTGATTCTTTCAACACTTTGCAGCATTTTAGAAATAGCCATTATAGAGGATGTTTTGGAACAGCACAACAGATTTTCAAAACAACTTCAGAGTTTAATTAATATTTCCAAACAAACTGGAAATAGTATTTCTTTAGATTAATCTATAATTATGGGATAGTAAAATAAATGGCTATTGTACAGGGTAGCAAATTACTAATGCAGCCAGTCTTCTGTGTATTAAAGCTACATGTGAGAGATTTAGCTCAGCAGTTAAGAGGATGCAGTAATACAATATTTTCAGCTACACAATATTTTCAAGATATGTCAGCTCTTCGAGGTAATCTAAACAAGAAACCAAAACACTAACTTTATTGTAAGGTTACAGTAACAGAATCTTAAATGTCTGAAAGCACATCTCTCATTTCCTTTCCAGGGAACTAGAAAGAATCTCTTCCGAGATGCTCATCACATCCCTGTTCTTTCAGGGCTGAAATATCTCTTACCTGACTGTTGCCCCAGTTGTGGTTTTTTCTCCTCCTTCTCTCAAGGATATTCCCACAGGCTGTTATGTCATCTTAAAAAAACAGAAAACTACTACTATTTAGTCCAGGGGTCTTCAAACTTGGCCCTTTTATGGCTGTCTGAGGAATTCTGGCAGTTGAAGTCCACAAGTCATAAAAGGGCCAAGTTTGAAGATCCCTGATTTAGCCACAAATGCACAAGAACATCCTGGTAAGAGGCAAGGAGTCTCCTTTAAGCAGGTGAAATGAGAATTCATTAACCAAAAAAGATGCCTCCATGGACTATGCTACTTCCAAGGTCCATTCAAACTCTGGGTAGATAATCAGTCATCCAGGTCAAAGTTGTCTCAGAAGTGCTTTTTCAAAAGGCAACTGGACTGGTTTTTTCCTTGAGGAAGAAGAACAAAATGGTTTGTTTCTCATCCAAGAAACTTCATCATTTGTGATGGGCGGGGGGTCTCTGTTCCAATTCTGTTATTTTGTATTCTGTAATTTTCAGAATTACAGAAGCTATTTATCACATTTATATCTACCTTGTCAGTTCTAAGTTGGTTGTTCTACTTATCATTAGTTTGGTCTTCTTAATCTTTAGTTTTAATTCTATTTTTTCACTGTGATCCTTGAGTTTTATTAGAGCTGACAGTTCCTTTTCATTTTCAGCTATCAGGGTACTGTCATCAGCATGGTACAGGTTATTGATGATTATTCCTCCAATTTTAAAATGGTCATCTTCTTCCAGTCCAGCTCCCTTAAAATATATAGGTTGAATAAATAAAGGGACTGTGTACAGCAGGGGTGTCAAACTGCCAGCCCGCGGGCTGGACGTGTCATCCAGAAGCCACGCCCACCCCATTGCCAGCAATGGCAAAACCGTCCTGATATGTTGTGCAACATCATGTGACATCACAAGTTTGACATGTCTGGTGTACAGCCTTGTTGAACTTGTTTGCCCACCTGGAGTCATTCTGCTTTACATTTTGTCTATACTATGGCTTCCTGACTTATATATTGATTTCTCAATAAGATATTCTGGAATTCCCATTTTTCAAAGCACATTCCACAGCTTAACGTGATTGACAGAATTAAAGTCATTTCTATAATCAATGAAACACAAAGTGACTATTTCGCAATTATCCAGAAATATGCTGTTCCTGAAGAAAACTTGTCTTCCTTGGCCATTTCTAAACCAGTTTGAATATCTGGTATCTTTTTATCCATGTAGGGATCTAATTTGCATTGGATGATCCTAAGCATTATTTAGCCACCATGTGAAATTACACGCTCTGCTACCTCTCCTTTTGGAATTGTGTGAAAGTTAATATTCTAATGTAGATTTATCTCTTCCAATCGGTTGGCCATGTGTCATTTTCCAGGTTTTCTTTTATTAGTCTGTTCCTTGAAATATTTCTGTGAGCATTCCTGTAGTTCCTGTAGTCTTCCAGCTTGGTAATGACCTGATCTAACTTCATCATTCAATACTAGAGGTTCTTGTAAGTAGTGAATATCTTCTAACCCTACAGGAATCTTTAGTACTGGATGATGACTTGAGTGTTGACATCTCTACTGTACAGTATTTCAGTATATCCCTTCTATCTTTGACTTTGATCTCCTGTGTCTTTATAGATGTTCTTCTTGCCTTTTCTAACAGAAATTCTTGATTAAGTTTCTTCCTTAGATTTTTCTCTTTGGATTCTCTTCTCTGTTTAGCAATGTCCGTTAGTTCTGACTGCCTGTTTGCTCTTTTCTGTTTCTCCATCTTTGTGAGTCTCTTTTCACATTCATCTTGAAAACAATTTTTGTTTTTAACCCCATAGCTCCTCTATTCCCTATCAGTGATGATTCCTGATTATATCTTTGCACATGGTATATATATATATATATGTAGAAACTGGTTGATTTCCTTCTTCAACTTTGGAACTTGGAATTTGCACATGAGGACTTGGGAATTACTTCAACTATTTAAATATCTTTTTAAATAGGAATACTAAATATGTATTTAGTATTTAAAATTTTGTATATATCCTCATGATATATACACTCCCAAATTATGTGTTTTCCTCTAATAATTAGCGGGGGGGGTTATTGTGCTTTTTGGGGTTTTGAACGTGTTACTGTCTTATTTATTTAAATAAATACTGAGAAATTTGCTCAAAAATATATATATATATTACCTCAGGAAAATAACACACATTACGCAGAACATACAGTTGCACTTTTTTAAAAGAATGAAAAGCAAAATTAACTTGCTGTTTTTCGACCATGTTCTTGGGATAAATGATTGGAAAGCTGTTTCAGTATTCTATTCATTGTTACTGGTTTTCATGTGTTCTTAATGGCTTTCTATGACAGTAATTCATTTGGCTATATTGTCTGCACAGTTCAAAGAAAGGTCAGAGAGAAAAGGGTAGCTTTTGGGGAGCACAAGGCTTATAAAAGAGGGGAAAGAGTCAGAAAACACTAATAGCAGTACCTAAGTTCTGTTTAATATAGCCGATTTGTTAATATTAGCATATTACAGGTAGTGGCCCAAGGATGAGAAAGACTGGTTGTTCTTACTAGCGTCCTAGTAAAATCATGGTACTGTCAGCTATTCCAGATAGCACTTGGTACATTGGTGAATTTCTGATTATTTGGACATCAACTGTTTCATATTCTAAAATGTACGCTATATTTTTCTTTTTTGTTAAGCCACCATCTTCCTGTCCCATATCTTCCAAATTTGTTGGACCAAAACTCTCATTATCCCCCAATAGTTATTGGTTATGATGGGAGATGAAGTTCAACACATCTGAAGAGCACCAATTCAGAGAAATCTGTCTGTGGCAAAGAGTTGTCTTTACAGTTTGTAAATACTGGAAACTTATTAAAAACTTATTACCATTATTTTTTTTTCAAAAAAACTTTATTAGTATTATTCCGATGCTGCAGTAGAAATTTAATTTATTCTTAGAACTTTAATTGTTTGACAGACAAGAGAGTGTTACATAAATCAAAGTCAGAATTTGTAGAGCCCTGGTATCATCTTATCTCTTGGAATGGAATGAAGAAAATCAAGATTTTCAAGCTGCAATCTTTAATAACCAAATAACTTTGATTTCAGACAATTACACTGGATGCCTTCTCCAGTCTAGCAACCTCCAAGATATCTGAAGGGTGTCAGGTTGGGGAAGGTTCCCTTAGATATTGTTAAAGATCTCTATATTCACACAATTATGGTGTCATGGTTTGATAGCTGGGAAATCACAGACCAGATCAAGTCAGTGTAATAAAATAAAACATAACGTAAATAACACTAAGTCATTTTTTTCTTATCAAGTGTTAGGCATTCTTGAGGATTTGGCAGGATTTCTTAATCCCTCAAACTCTGGATAATTTATTGTTGTCCATTATGTTCAGCAAAGTATTGATATATCAGCTGCACAGTTTGCTTACCAGTGGCAGTCTCCTACTCCCTAATCCGAATCTGTATGTACTGAGACAAGACCCATGCCTGCATATCCCTAACTATAAATTGGAATAGATTTTATTCCTTTGAACTATGCCCTTCATCTAGATACACTGTGACTTGTTGCTTGATTGCTCTTTAGACCAAAAGTAGTCTATTCCTCTATTTTCTTTACTGGTCATTCTAAAATGGTTTATCTAGCTAGAGTGATTGATTGAGCCATTATGTTTGTGTTTTTTCATGAGGGAAAGATAACATATGGAATAGGTTATTAAATAGTTTTCAGATTATTAATGGCTATGTAAACACATTCTTGATAAATATCTACACCATGTATCCTCTGTAATAATTTTCTGTTACCACCACAAGTTAAAAAATAATATTTAAATCTTGTGAGACCCCATACACAATATATCAGCAAGACTACTGTACTTAGATAATTGAGAATACAAAGGGTTCTTTTTTTCCCCCTAGGCTTCTGTCTGATGTGCAGAGATCCACCACAGGGCAGAATTTTTAGATTTGTTTTAGAAGACAGGATAATGAAGCAGATTTCAGTAAGGCATGAGCAGACTTGCTTTGGGAAGTTGTGGACTTACTTTTGTTTGTGTTTAAATAAGGGCTGGTGGCCATTTGTTAGAGATGCTGTGCATTCTTGGGTAGGAGATTGGACTGGCTAATACCCAATCCTTGCACTCTATGAAAATGTATGTAGACTGCTAGATTCACTCTGGCACCTACCTCCATTGGTTGGGATATTTGATATTTCATTCTACTGAGATGCTTTCCCCAAAAACAGAATAGCAATGGAGAAAGTTTTTCTCAGTGCTGTCCCACTTGTGAAATATTTTCTTTTGGAGGCAATTTTGGGAGTACCAAAACATCCACATTTTTTGTCCGATACTTTTCTTCCTCATTTTAAAATGCAAGAAGTGCCTTGCTGGATTACAAGAACAATAATAAAATCCTCTTTATGATAGATTTCTAGAGAAACTCTGCTTCTTCTTAAGGGCTGTGGTGGAACGGTGGTTAGAGTGCAGTACTGCGGGCTAATTCTGCTGACTGCCAACTGCCAGCAGTTCAGCAGTTTGAGTTTCACCAGCTCAAAATTGACTCAGCCTTCCATCCTTCCAAAGTCGGTAAAATGAGGATCCAGATTATTGGGGGCAGTATGCTGACACTATAAACTGCTTAGAGTGGGCTGTAAAGCACAGTGGGGCAGTATGTAAGTCTAAATACTATTGCTATTGCTATTCTTCTTCTGTAAGATGATCTCTATTAGCAGCCATTAAGTTAATTCCAGTTGTATGTTTTCTCCTTTTCCCATCAAAGTTTTATAGTAGATTGTATGAAATTGGGAGAGTTAGTAGAATTGAAGGAGCAAAGGTGAATATCTACTAGTGATACCATAGCTTTGTCCTCTATGATTCTGGCCAATCCCTTTTCTTCAGTTTTCTAAATTGGTGCCTTCCAGGGAGGCTGTGGGAAGCTAGACATCCCTGCCAAGCAAAATCTCTCCAGAAAATTGACAAATTATGAGATTGTCATAGGCAATCTGGGCAGCTGCTCTCCATGAGTAGACTACAGGAACTTAGGTTTTTGCCATTGGTTCATGAGTTGAGCAGCTGGGAATTATAGGATGTCATCTAAGCTCACACTAGTAGCATGGTCTTCATGGACAAAAAGCTCAACCAAACCTCTTTTCTTAATCACCCTTGGAATTATTTTTTTACTGCTTTTGAAATATCAATATCCTTTGGAATGGTAAGGTTTTGTTGTATTCACTGGTGAGTCTTTAGTCTTTAGAAAAGAAATTTTACATACAACTTTAAGGACTTAAAACAATATTTCTTTTGGAATAAACAGCAAAATGGTATTTAAAGTGTTCACTCTGAACAATTAAAAATGGTCTAGATGAATTTGGAATACAAATTTGAAATTAATTATAAAAATCCTCCCCATGGGAAAATGACATTATTTGTGTTGTTTGGAAAAAAGAACATGATACGAAGAGACTTTGAAAGTTGGACATTAGAGAGAACTAGAAGAAAATAAATATTAGACATAATATTAGAATGCCTAAATTTAACTTGTTAACAAAGAATGGAGCAAAAATATTTTAATAGTAGATGTCTTGAAGGATAATTTTTCACAATGTGCTCAGAAATTAATTTTTTAAAAATCTGGTATCATAAAGAGTGTGTTAATGATGTCACAGAAGAGGAACAAGCTATACCAGATAAGACTGAAATTGATTTGAATGTGAATAGTTAAATTTGAATGTGAATTTAACTATGAGAAGTTACAAGAATTGTAAGGAAAATGATAATATGCTGGACATACAAATGAAACTGGTTGATGTTTTAATACTTTAAGGAAATATACAAAATATCAAATCCAAAGAATGATTTGAATAATCTTTTTTACTGGATGTACAAAAGAGATTTGTTAAAAGTTTTGAGGGGACAAAAAATTGAAAATAAATCAAGTTCTAGGATGTTATTTGAAAGGATTAAGAACCAAGATCGTCAAAAGTACATGGAACAAATATACAGTTGGTTTGTTTGATCAAAGTTAAAATAGATATGTAGTTATCTCTAGTAATCCTTAATGGACTTTTGTTGGTAAGGAATGTATAATGAAGCTTTTGGATCTTGTTTATAGTTAAAAGATGAGACGTGAGAGAAAGACAAAATTTGTTGTATTTTAATGGAGGATGATAAGTTACTAAAATTATACTTATGATGAAGGGAAAAGTTACTTCTTTTTTCTTTTCTAAACTTTTAATTTTTCTTTTTATTCTTTTTTTATCATTTGTATTAGTTTTTTTTATTTATTCTACTTCTACTCTAATAGAATTATTACTAAAAGAAAAATAACTGATACCCATTGCCTCTTTTTAAACTATCCAAGCACTTGCTTTTCTCTCTCCTGCATCTCTCACCACTTGGCTTCAAAGGTTCAGCTGGAGCTTAAGATTTCTGAAAGAAAAATCTATCATCTCCATGTCATTTATGATTTTAAAACTTCCATGCCTTCCTTCTTTCCCTTTTTTCTATACTAAAATATTTCTAATATTATATCTCTTGTTAATAAACCAGTTACTATGGGGGTTTTTTTTTTCCATTATTTTGGCCACCCTGTATTATCTGTGTGCCACTTCAGTCATACAATTCTGAACATATATTTCACATGCAGTAATATAATTAAAATATGATGAAGGATAAAGGTAGCAGAATAAACCAATCACATAATATCTAGCAGTATTGAGAATATAGGACAGCAGTCATTTACTCTGTCACTATAGAAGGGATCATAGACTCCAATCAGACTCCCGAAGTCTTCTGAAACAGCCAATCTAATCTCAACAGGCAATCTAATCTCCAAGGAACAGGGAGAAGAGTAACAAAGAAGGCCAGCCCCATGTTCTCACTGGCAGTACTCCCTAAGAATAGACATTCCTTGTAGATCTTATCAGAGGAGTAGGTGGTGACACGGATACTCAGGACCTGAGCCATGTAGGACTTTACAGCTGACAACTATCAGTTTGAATTTCACCTGGAAATCAAATGGTACCCAGTGTGATTCTCAAAATGGTAAAGTTACATGGCCAAAATAAATAGCACCTGTAAACTGTACAAGTGAACAACTGTACTCAAGCTGCTGCATTTTGGAATAGCTGTAGCTTCTGGGTAGACATAAGAGCACTCCCACGTATGGTGCATTCCAATAGTCCAGCTGAGAGGTGACCAAGGCATGAGAGGATCGTGACAAAGACTTCCTGATCCAGGAATGTTTGAAACTGGTGCATAAGATGGAGTTCTGCTGTGCATAATGTATTAACCCAGACGCTATTGGGGGAGTTTAGGCCAAGTGTAGCTAGACCAGTGTTTCTCAACCTTGACAATTTTAAGGCATGTGGACTTCAACTCCCAGAATTCCACAGCCAGCAATGTTGGCTGTGGAATTCTGGGAGTTGAAGTCCACATGCCTTAAAATTGTCAAGGTTGAGAAACGCTGAGCTAGACTGATATGATATCAGCATAACAGCATCCATCCATATTTAAACTGCAGTTGCATTTTCTTTCAAAGTGAAGTGGATTAAATTATGCTATATTAAATTAAATTATGCTGAATTTTAATTTTAACCACAATCTACTCTATTGCCCTGAGTTTCTCTTAGAGCACTTTCTAAGAGAATGATAAGCTACTACCAGTTAGTGCTGCTGGGAGACAATCTGCATTCCTATGTGTTCTCCAAACTCCCCCAGAAATCTTCAGGGATTTCACGAATATGCTTATATTTGCTTTGATTGATGCTTTTCTAAGTATATAGTTAAGGGCCTGCTGAGTTATTGACTCAACATTTCGAAAAGATATTTGAGAGGGTGTGACTTAGTGTATTTTAATTGCAAACACATAGAAATTAAATGCAATTAAAGCATATTTTAATCTAAATAATGCAATTGCAATTAAACTGCAGTTTAAATAGTGATATGCTCCTTGTGTAAATATTAGCAGAGGTAAACTGTTGTCTGTAATAGATGGTATACACTGTGTAGAAGATACTAAAGAAACTGTGGCATTTGATTTATTTCTCAAAAAAGTTTTTCCCATTTCCTTTCTGAAATGCATCCATATCTTTAATTCCTAGTGCAAATGGTTCACACATCTTCTGTAAAAAGCTTTTCAAAAATTGTTTAAACAGGGAAATTTTGTAAGTGATACCAAACCATTTACAAGATTTAACTTTACAGATCCACCGAGGTAGTCCACCCAATTCTGATGCCTACAATGGATTACCCATTTTAGGTGACTGAAAGTCAATTTTGGTATAGGCAAAAACTATAGTGGGCAGAACAGGGTGAAAAATAGTGAAACTCTGTTTTTGCAGTTTTGCGGAATGAGATATTCCTGCTATTGTCCTACATTTCCATATGTTTTCCACCTCAAAGTGATGGGATATTGTGCTGCTGAATTTTGGCATCAAAGATACCCAAACAGTAGCATGTAGACCACACTTGGAAAACTGCATCCAGTTCTGGTCACCACAATGTAAAAAAGATATTGAGACTCTGGAAAGAGTGCAGAAAAGAGCAGCAAGGATGATAAAGGGGCTAAAGGCTAAACATATGAAGAATGGTTGATGATGATTTAAAAAAAGTGTCTAGGACAACTCACTACAGCCAACACACCACGGCATCTAAATTATTATAACTCTTGTATGTATTTCTCAATTGACTTTTTTTATTATTGGCCATTGTTCAGTTGAAATTAATTTAACTTTTGTATTTGTTGAATTGTCCTGTGGCGAGTGATCCCATTTTGGTTGGGGAAGATTCCTGGACATTCTTTGAATGGCAAGGGTGACACACAAGCAAGAACTGGAATGTATAAAACCAAACATATCACTGGAAGGCAAAATCACAAAATTCCACCTTAGTTATTTCTGCCTTAAGTGCAATCAAACTCAAACAAAAATGCAGTTATGCTCAGAATGGTCAGTGTAAAAGGAAATGAGTCACCCAAAACCACAGTGGCTGGTATACCAAAGCTGGCACTAGCCAGAACATAAAACAACTGAAAGAAGCCATAGAAGATCAGAAAATATAGAGAGAGCTGGTCCATAGAATTGCCAAGAATCTATTATGATTGAACAGATAACATCATTACATGCCATCATATCAGCTGCTGTTCAACCATTGGATAAATATCATCTAATGTAAAAATGGTATCATTCATCACAGTAAAGCATTTAAAAAAATTTTTATCATTGTTTACAAAAATGTATCTGATCTAAGTTGCAGAAAATTCAGACAAGTACTAGATGGTAGGGGAAACGGATTTCTCTTTGTTGTCATTTAATGGTTTCATCTGATCTGATGCTCTTAGGTCTCACAATTCATGTAGCTGTGATTTTTAATGTTATGTCATTTCTTCTAGTTCAGTGGTTCTCAACCTGTGGGTCGGGACCCCATTTGGGGTCGAACGACCATTTCACGGGGGTCGCCAAACAACACAGTCCACCATTTTTTTCCCTTTTCCTTAGCTGTGCTACTCCCTTTTATTCTATTGGCTTTTGAAAGCCAATAGAATAGACTCTCTTGAATAGAGTCTAATTGTATTGGCTTTCAAAAGCCAATAGGAATTGTCCAGGCTGTCTCTGCCCTGCTGAGCCCGTCAAAAGTCCCATTCTGCAAACGGTGCTGCACCAGTTGAGTAGTCCTTGACTTACGACCAGTTGAGTAGTCCTCGACTTACGACCGGTTGGGGGGTCGCGGCATTAAAAAGGTTGAGAACCACTGTTCTAGTTTAATTTAAAGGTATTTATCAACTGCTTTGTTTTCAAACAGCAGATCAAAGTTCTTGGTAGGCAGTTCTGAATCATGAAAGAAACATCAATGTTAGTAAATATAAATCTACAAAAGATAGTTCAGCTAAGATTATGATAGAATGAACTTATGTTTCGCTTTTCACATATTTTTCCCACAACTTCAAAAAAGGTATCTGAGGGACGATATAATATTATACATGATGTGGAATAACCACGAACTCATTTTTTTTCAAAAATATAAACACAAGCATAGGGTACTCCAAACTGAATACAGCAGTTTATCCTTCTTTCCCTCTATTTCCCTAGAATAGAATAGAACAGGAAGGGACCTTGGAGGTCTTCTAGTCCAACCCCCTGCTTAAGCAGGAGAACCTATACCATCTCAGACAAGTGACTGTCCAGTCTCTTCTTAAAAACCTCCAGTGACGGAGAGCCCACAATTTCTGAAGGCAAGCTGTCCAATGGTTAATTGTCCGCATTGTTAGGAACTTTCTCCTTAATTCCAGGTTACTTCTCTCTTTGATCAGTTTCCAACCATTGTTTCTTGTCCTGCCCTCTGGTGCTTTGGAGAATAATTTGACCTCCTCTTCTTTGTGGCAGCCTCTCAAATACTGGAATACTGCTATCATGTCTCCCCTATTTCTTCTTTTCTTTAGACTAGCCAAATCCAAGTCTTGTAGCCATTCTTCATATGTTTTAGTCTCCAGGCGTTTGATCACTTTAGTTGCTCTTCTCTGAATTTACAGTCTCTTAGTCTCTCTCCCTCTCCCTCTCTCCTTCTCTCTCCCTCTTTAGTGATGAAAACAACTGAAGATAATTGAAATTTGAATTAGCATTATGTTCTTCTGGTCCATTTCACTAGAGCATTTGAGGTCCAATTCATTAGTCCATTTCATCTCTGGTCCATTTCATTGAGAGCATAAGACCATTTCAATAAAGCTTTAGTCTAGAACTTAACGTATGCAGAGGTTCTGAGATGAAAATATATTTTGGTGAAATAGATAAAAATGCATTTCATCTGTCTTATGGTATACTAACTTCCTAAAACATGAAGGAAAAAGAAAAAAATCTAGGCCTTTAAGAGCTTGCCCGTCCATTCACATTTTCAACACCTGGCTAAGGGAGGCTTTGGTGTTACAAAGGCTGATGACAGATCCTTACAGAAGCATTCTGTGTGGTGCTGCCTGCCTGTCTGTTCGCACACTGCTACTTTGTAAAAGTAGAATTGCTTTACAGCTTGCTTGTTTTCAGAACCAGAAACACATCCTTTTGAACTTAAACCCATGAACTGCAATCTCGTATTAGTCAACTCCCTGTGAGTGTGACAAGGAGTTTGGAGGGAAAAATGATGTTTTCCATAGATAAATCAAGCCTTGTGGTTCTTTATGAAACAGTGTTTTTGCCTCTTTGGCCTGGAAAACTAGAGGGGAATGACATGAAGTTCTGGATTTCAACAATTAAAGAGTGTAATTAAGATAAATGAGTCTGATATCATGGACATTGGCAAGTAGGAATTGTTGACACCTCTCCTCCCTTCTCTGTTTTCATTTTCAAGAAAGATCTTGTTTCTAGCTCTTCTAGAACCCATTACAAACTATATTAGTCATTAATTCACATACTTTTATAAGAAAGGCCTGTAGCTGTCTTTCAGTAATTGTAACTAAAGAACTGTGCTTGTTTTGAGTCCCTAAATATTTTAAAGAAATATCCATTATTTAACATGTAGTTAAATAATTTGAATTATGTCAGCTCTACAAGATAATCTAATATCGTTATGTCGTGGGGGGAATGGGGGAAGAATTTATAATACGTCATCCTGCATCTTGCATTGCATATATCACAGGTGTCAAACTCACCACGTCACATGACATGTCGTGACGTATCACGACTTTTTTCACATTGGCGGAGCTGGGGTGGACCACAGCAGCACAGCATTAGGGAGAAAATAAAATGGGTCAGAAGAAGTCCATGTGGACCTCCTGGAACTTCTCAGAGGAAAAGGAGGGTTGTATAAATAATAAATAATGGGGGAATCTTGAAAACCAAAGAACTTGAATTTCCATATAAATAAGCAATGCTCCCCTGAAGAAAGATTAGTTCACAGTGTTTCGAACTTGGGACCATGCCAAATCCTAGGCAGTTTCAGAGGAAAGAAACCATCATCCAATGGAGATACTGAAGAGTTGAATGGAAAGAAGAAAATTCACAGAGGATTTTAAGTTTCAGACACCATCTATAATTTAGTGCACCCATGATGTTTTTTCTGTATTAACAAACAAGCTTGTCAGGATTGCAAAGACTGGATGTTCATTAAAACCAGTCTCTGGGAGTTGTTTCATTCACGCTCTTCCTCCTGTACAATATAATGAATTTTTTGACTTTGAAAGTGAGCTGTTGTGGCCTAAAGTAACAAATCAGTTTTGGAATGCATGCTGTCTGTTGTAAATGATTTGGTGGTAATAAATTTTCTGTTACAAAGCAATAGTCAGAGTTTTCATAATGTTGAAAAGTTTGGACTTGTCTTGAAGTGAACAGTGTCACTAAAGCAATGCTCTGGTTCCAACTATTTGTTATTATAAAAGGTGAACTTTTTTTGTCCTTAAGGTAGAATCCTCATCAAATTTCATTCTTTGCAGTAACATGTTTTATTTCATTTGTAGAACAAATTTTTAAAAATCCAGGTTTGTTCAGTTTTTGTTGTAGTCTTTAATGTAAACCACCTCTGGCTAGTTTGTAAAGTAGATTTCTTATTAATGAATAAATCAATGTGTGGTTAATGCTAGCATATGGGTTTTTTAATTCCTTTGTTATTTAGCTATCTTGTTATAATCATTATGCAAGCAAAATGAAAATTCTTCAAATATATATATTTGTGGATTGATAGTTTTTACTACTATTGAAATTATTTGAACCTTATTTTAAAATTATTTTTTCCAAAATGGTTTATAAAAAAATTTCATAAATAGTTAACAACAAAACAAAGATTAATAATAAAATAAACACAAACGTAAATGTATGACTGTTACTGCTTTGCCCTTAAGACAGGGATTGCTATTCTAATTTCTGGAATCTCCTGACTTCCAACTTTTGCTATTGCTGAAGCACCCAATCTTCCCTTCCCTTCCCTTTCCTCCTCTCCTCTCCTCCCTTCCCTTCCCTTCTCTCACTTCTCTTTTCTTCATCACTGTTTAAGTTATGCAATCATGCACATTAAGCATAAGAACATAATAAATATGTAAAATGCTAGTTTATGGAAGAGTAAAAGCTATTAGTTACCAGGAATGAAAATTCTTCAATAATATTCAAGTACCTGAACCAGTTGCATTCCTTTATTGACCTTTTTTCTTCAGCAAGCCCTAAGACTTTAGAGTAAGAAAGACTATAGGAAGAATTTGATATGTCTTAATTATAAACAAGTCAGAAATTCTCTTTAAATTTCTTTGCCTATAGAACAATCAGACTCCTGTGGCTATTCCTGATAAACACATAGAGACAGAAGTCCCCTGAGGATGGGCTCCAGTATGAGTCCAAAAGTTGGCAGACTAAATCTCTGGTCCAGTTGCCAACTCAGACTGTATCTTGCAACATTATCCTAAGTCATGTATATTTGCCTTCATTCATAACAGATGCAGGCAGCTATTGCTTCAAACAGTTCAATTTTGGGAATCCTTTACAGCACGCAAGGTGTCCGCTTATGAACAACTATGCTTCTGACACCAATGCTGTTGGGAAAGGGTCTTTCCATGTAGCCTACGATACCAACCACTAGTCAGCTCAGAAATGGGTAGATGCACGACAAAAGCATTCAGCAAATTATGTTAGAGGTCTTAATCAATGATTGCCATTTACAACTAGGCAAGAATAAAGCAGCTATTAAAATACATAAGGGGCATTGTCTATCACAACTTGAAGAAGAACTAGTCACTCACCTAGAGAATATCATTAGGACCCTTGTGAAATAAAGACAGATGAGAAAAGGGAAATTGTTGGAGGATAAAGTTCAAAAGCTAAAGCCATGCTCACAAACCTGTGTGAATTTGGTCCATAATTTATTGAATAAACAATTAAGCCACCAGGAATTACAAATAATTAAACATGATGAGGGGGTTAACTAATGAGATGCCACACCAAGAGAATTCATAGCAGCATTAGAATCTATATTGAACAGAAAGAAATAGAAGAACCAGAAAAACAGTATTGGAAATGCTGGTTACCCATAAATCAAACAATATGTTCAACCCAATGGAGAGACATTCCATGAAAGTCCTGAAACAAGATCAGGTCATTACTATTTTACCAGCAAATAAAGGGCACTCAACAGTGGTGATGAACTGCATAGATTATGAAATGAAGGCATTTGCCCTGCTCAATGATTCCTCAGCATAGAGACCAGTAAAATCATCAGGGATGAGAACAATGGTTATATAATTGAATGCATATCTCAGTCGACTTAAACAAAACAACTGTATAATGGAAAAGGAATGGTAGAGAACATGATAGGAACAGATGCTGTCCCAACAAGATTTTACGGCCTCCCCAAGATACACAGTAGGAGTTCCCCTCAGACCTATTGGGCACATAGAGAGAAAAATTCCCTGAGGATGGGCTCCAGCACGAATCTGAAAGCCTGGAAGATTAAATCTCTGGACCTGGTGACCAGTTCAGATTGGATCCTGGGACATATACATTTGCCTTCATTTGTAACAGTTATTCAGATCGTAGATGAACAAATTCCAGCCGGAATATAGATTTCAAATATTTTATATCAAATCATATGCTTTTTCCTAAGAGGAAAGCATATAAATATAAACAATTACACTTCATTTATCTAAATAATTTAATGTTGGGCATTGTTAAAGTTAACAATATTTGAAAATTGGAAGAAAAACTCACTGCCTACTTTGGAAGAATGGATACTTAAGGTGTCTAACTTAGCAGAAATGGCGAAAATCTCCGCCTATTTGAAGGACTATTCACAAGAAAGATACATTATGGTTTGGAGAAGATGGATTGATTATATTCAAAAGAAATATGAAACTGAAAAGTATTACCTTGCTTTTGAATAGATTTTAGATAATTATTAATAGTTTTAATTATATTATTATTTTTGTTTTAATTTGTTAATATTTGTTTTGAGAAGGAGTTAAAGTGTGTTATGGTTTTGATTAATAGTATAGTTGGTTTATGTTAGTTAGATTATGTTTGTTTATTTGTTACCCTGTAATCAGCTCTGGGAAATGGGGGAGGGGGGAAGGGGAGAGGAGTGGGGGGGTTTATATTGTAATAAATTTTTAAAAACTTTTAATAAAAAAATATTTGAAAATATCTTTTCTGTTTGAATTGAATCATACCTATGATTTCTTTCTGAAATAGCTGTTTTTCCTGTCTCTCTGTATCCATAATTTCCATAGATAGATTGCTTATTGGCATGAAAACAAGTTCGCACCAAATACCTCCCATTCCATTCTTTTCTGCACACACACACTATAACACTTGACTTGACTTTTTAACTTAACTTCCCAATATGCTTTAAAATCACTTGTTATCAAATAGTCTTAAATCAAGCTGGTATGCAAAGCCTATCCCACATGATAGAGAAGAGGTTCTATAATATGACAATGAGATGCAAAAGACATTTTTACTATTGCAACATTTCAAGATAGCACATGTTACAGTTTGGCAGGATAACTTTAGTGGGTGTAATATATAGCCATCTGAATGATTAATGAAAGTTTATGAACTGTACTGAAGTAAGCATGAAGGCCACAAAATTGCCTAATACAATTCATAATAACTGCCAAAAATGTATCTAGGATATTATCAATATTTTTGGACATATAAGAGCTCTTCATGGAAATGGTGGCCCAGGTTAAAAACTAGATTATATAATCTCAGTTACCTCAGAGCTACATGCTGTTGTTATTCTGCTCTTCAATAAACTACAATCTTCTTTCTAAAGCAATCTCCATTTTGTTTATTCCCAGCTTGGACTGTACCCCGATGAAGATTTTTCTTTCAACAATAGCAAGAACTGATAACAAACAAAAATAGAACAAAAATACATAGAAAGAGATAAATGAAAGAAATACCTAAAAGTGCAAAATGATGTTAAGATAAGGAGTTTCTGAACTTCTTCAGAGTGATTAAAAGCATTATTATATTTTAACTTTTCTCTCTAAATTTACATCATGAATCTTTTCTTTCTATAATCTATCCTGACTAATCGTCAAAGCCATACTCTTAATTTCTTTCTTCTTATGCAAAAAGTTCATAATGGATTTCCAGTCACCAATAAATGTAGATATTGTATTTTCACTAACCAAACAAATCAATTTAACCATTTCAGCAAGTTTTGTCATCTTCCAACCATTCCTTCATTTTAGTATTGTTAAATCCTTCCATCTTTGTGCATACAATAGTCTTGCTGTATTTTTCACATAATGTGATATGGAAAGAAATATAAAAAGGACATATTAAGATGGGTGCCACAATTATTACTGGTGGAGAGAATTTCTGTGATAAAGATGAATGTTCTGCTAGTTATATCTAAGTTATGTATGGCAAGGGAAAAAGCCACAAATTAAAGATAACCTGA
This sequence comes from Crotalus tigris, assembly GCF_016545835.1. Classification (NCBI taxonomy): domain Eukaryota; kingdom Metazoa; phylum Chordata; class Lepidosauria; order Squamata; family Viperidae; genus Crotalus; species Crotalus tigris. Next base: position 12,618,506 of record NW_024100606.1, read on the forward strand.
TCTGAAATTTCAATTAATATTCCCTCCAAAGTTCATATCTCCCAAAGCTATAAAGAGAAAGTCCAGTTCAAATTGTCACAGGCCTTTTCTGTATCTAAGAAAATCAGTGCAGTTGTTTTTCATTACGTTGCTCCAAATATTCCAAAATGTCTAACACATTTCTAATATTAACCTTTAATGGTCTTTTAGGAAAAAAATCCACATTGCTTTCCATGAATAAATTTTTGCAAAATAATTTCAATCTCTCAGTCAAAATTACTGTAAACAATTTATAGTTATTTTTCAATAATTGTATTAGCCAACAGGTTTTTTTTTTGTTAAAGTCAAATGTTGGCCTTCTTTAGGTATTAATGTTCATTAATGCTATGTTAGTCTCTTTCCAGCTATCCAGTATCTTTCCCTTCTATAAAGTAGAATTTATTATATTTTGTAAAGATTGTAAAGTTCACCCTTAAAACATTTGTATGAGAAGCTGGTAAACCATCTGATCCCGGCTCCTTTTCTGTTTTTGTCTTTTTTTATAGCTTCACAAGCTTGCCTTATTTTTATAGGCCTGTTCATAATTTATCTTTGTTTCTCTGTAATCTTAATATGACATCCAGTTTGGTGTAATGGTTAAGGCATTGGGCTAAAAACCAGGAGACCAGGGATTCTAGTCTCACCTTTGTCACAAAGTCAGCTGGGTGAACTTTGGCCAATCTTTCTCTCTCTCTCAGCCCTAGGAAAGAGGCAATGGCAGACCACATCTGAAAAGCCTTGTCAAGAAAATTGCAGTGACTTGTCCTGGCAGGCTTCAAGAATAGGTCACAATTGAATGGTGAAAATAATAATAATAATATCATTTTCTTGTCTTTTTCTTTTCATAATTTGTATGCCAACCATTTGCAATTTGCCAAACTGATCTGCAAACTTTTTTTAAATTTTATTTTCCTTTCTGTTACTGTTAGCACAGACAATTGCTGACTGTAGAAGCTTAATTTTTTGAGCAATATTTCTAGCTCAGGAAATTTCTTATTTGTGTATCAGTTTTGTTTCTGAATGATGGAACTAATGAGTTCCCTAATATCTTCCCTCTAATCCAGACATGTCAAACACAAGGCCCGGGGACAGATGCGGCCCGCAAAGTGGTTTCATGTGGCTCGCGAAACCATCCTGGAAACAGTGGGGGAAACGGCCCCCACTGCCTTGGCCCTGGCCCAGGCCAGCCGGGAGCCAATATACAATTTTGTGGTGGCCATCTATGCTGAAACACAATCAGTCTTAGCTCCACAAGGCCATCTGGAAACAGCGAGGAACCAGCCCCTGCCGTGTCAGCCCCACCCCCTGGGTGCATGCTGGAGAGGTGTCACCCTTTGTGAGGAATAAAGAAATGCACCATCGCCTGGAAGTGGCCAGCAAATGGCCCTCACCTATTTCACATACTTCTGGGGGATGGGTTTCAGCAGGCAGTGGGGCGCTCTCCTCACAGCATCTAGAGCTGAACTGGATGGTGTGAATCTGTTGAGAAATGCAATGCTGGTAGCCCCCAGCCTGCCCAGTTTCAGCAGGCAGCAAGGTGCAAAGCTGGTGAGCTTTGCACTGCCTGGCTCAACCTCTCAGCGCTGTGAGGACAGCACCCTGCTGCCTGACAAAACCAGGCAGGCTAGGGGCTGGGTGGCATCGCACTTCTTTTTGGATTTGCGTCGCCTGGTTCAGCCTCTTGGTGCTATGAGGAAAGCGCCCTGCTGCCTGCCAAAACTGGGCAGGCTGGGGGCTGGGCGGCATTGCGCAGGTAACGTTGACTCTCACGCTGCTCATGGCATCCCCTCTCCCAGAGCCCACCAAGCCAAATATGTGAAGTAGGTGAGGGCCATGTGCTGGCCACTTCCAGGCGATGGTGCATTTCTTCATTCCTCACAAAGGGTGACACCTCCCCAGCTGCCTTTCTTGTCTGTTTTTCTCCCTCCCTCATCTCAAATATTTTCCCACCACTCTGTACTTAGGAAGGAAGAAAGGAAAGAAGGAAAGAAGAAGAGGGAGGGTCTGAGGAAAGTCCTGCCTTAGTCCTGCCCTGCTGCCCTTTCACCATCCCCTTGCCCCCTCCTCCTGGCCTATCCTGGGGGGTCTCCCATCCTATTGCTAAGGAAGCTTTGGATACAAAGCTGGGTCTCCTCCCATGGAGAGGGAATGGGCCTCCCTCTGACTTTGCCCTCATACCCATCATGAGTAACCTGGGTAAGGAGAGCAAGCACAGCAGCAGCAGCCTTGAGGAGCAGGTAAGTGCAGCTGGGCGCCCCTTTGGAGAAGTGGGGCTGGGCTTGGTGCCACGAGTGCTTGAGGGCCAGGCTGGGCATTTGACCTCTGCTATCCAGGGCTCCCGGCAGCCTGCATCACCATCCAGCCCCCCCCCCGCATGGCCTGAGAGGAACAGTGAGGCTCCTCCAGCGAACCATGCCTTAGCACTTGCCCTGGTCCCACCCCCTTCTGCCAGAGATCCTCAGATCTGTCCCACTCCTGCCCAGGCCCCCATAGACACCCTTGACGTGAATGATGTAGAGCTGGTCACACCCATCCAATAGCCCACACCCACTCCATCCATGCCCACACAGTAGGCCGCATCCACTCTGGCCACCCCCCCACACTGCTGATGTGGCCCTCAATGAAATTGAGTTTGACACCCCTGCTCCAATCTTTTTCTCCAAGATTCAATTGGCAACTCTTGGAGATTCTCAGCTGCAATTGCTTAAGGTGATAGCTTTACATTCCTAATCAACCCACATCAAGGCCAACAGGGTGAGACAGACAGACCGATATATAGCTATACAAACATGCTCATTTATACATAATATTCACCTGACAGCCAAAATATTATTCTAATTATAATTGTAGATTATAATTGCCAATTAAGGTTATCACGTTAATGAAAGTACATTAGAAAGTACATTAGAAGTACATTAGAAAGTAATAGCCCTATGGAATGTTGAAGTATTAGTTACTTAAATTAGTTACATATCTAGGTATTCTAAAAAAAGTAAGTTGAACTATTTTTTCTGTAACAAATTTATGGTGATTAATACTGCCAGAGAATAAATCTAGGTTTTGTTGCTTCTTTCTTTTGGCTGTTTTCAGAAAGCAGTTTGCCTACCTATTTATAAGCATTTGTTCTTCATGCTGATTTTATTTATTTATTTATTCAATTTCTAAGGACACCGATCTCAGCCAAGTGATTTTAAGCAGCTTACAATTCTTAAACTATAAAACAGTTAAGACAATTAAAAATGAGAAAAATATACAGCAGCCAAGAGAGTTAACCAACTAACAGTAAAGCCAAGGAACAGGGCCTTAACCCATTCAGAACCCAGGTATTCAGCCATTTTTTAAAGCCTTACAAAGGGCCAACTGGTTCGGGTCTGACTGGTCAGTAGGGTTATGTTAGCCCAAAAATTCCCTTGTTCTGTTGTAATACGGTTTGATCTCATGGATTGTAGTTTGTAGCCCTTCTCATTAGTTATAATATCACTGCATGATCCTTTTGAGCTAATGTGCCAAGAAAAAAGAAAAGGCATTCTCTTTAGGGTAGGAGAAATGTGATGGCAGAACAGGAAGAAAAAATAAAGGTCCCATAGCATCAGTTTCTTTTTAAAATATTTTATTGTCCAAAGAATTGTTCAAGCCTCTAAATCTGAAAAATGTATTGCCATCCTAAATAAACCACAGCTCTATTGTAATTTAAAATGCACATCTTTATGGAACATCAAGTCAACATCAACTCTTAGTGACCACACAGATATAAATTATTTAGGAGACTTTGTCCCCAACCTGGCCTTTCATGTCTTCCAATGGTACACCTATTGCCATTGCCATTCTACTTCCAATTCCATTCCAATTTAGTCCATCCATCTTACTGATGGTTATCTTCTTCTCCACCTTTCCAGCATTAAAGATATTTCCAAAGAATTAGGTACTTGCATAATGTGTTTCAATAAATCACACATATTCATACAAATAACAGGGCATATGACTGAATTTATGAAAATGATATCGTCAAATATCTTTTTACACCATTGGTTCTTAACTTTTCATATCTTAAGTCCCACCAGGCAATTAAAAGAAACTGGATTCCAGCATGATCAAAACAAAAGGCCTTTTTCCCCAAGAGTATTTAAATCTATTATTACTATGTTAATATATTGATATTTAATATATTAATTGGTTAATTAAAGTTTCAGTGACTTAAATCAATTAATGTTTCATTGACTTAGATTTCTTCTGAATTTCACTTGTGATACAGATACTAATAAGAAAAAAAAATTGTCCTACATTACAGGCTTCTACAGCATCCAGTGCAAAGGATGCTATGGCTGGTATGCCTACATTTATGGAGATTTCATACAATTCCACTAAAGTGAAGGGTAACTAAATATGGCTATTTGCATGGATATGGGTAGTAAGGTCATATAAAAGTAATGGGTTTGTAGCTAGATGTATGGTTTGAAGTATCATCCATGCACAGCGTGTACTCTATCTAGAAAGCCAGAAACACAGCTCAAGGTTGTCCTGATAGTTCCAGTGAAATGCCTAAGAGAACTTTCACTAACTTATATTGGTTCACCAACTGCAAATCTAATTTAATTATATTACTGCAATATTTTCTGTTTGGAACTGTCTTTAAATGTGCTTTCACAACCTTCAGCCAGTAAAATATGCTGCTGACAGGTTGGCCATTTAGAGCATATTTGCACTTTTAGAAATTGCTTATAAGTATGGATTACCAACCATTATGGGAGGGCAGAAATGGTTGGGATCATCCTCTATTCATCCCAAGCCCACCACAAATATGATCCCACTCAATATACTGAAAGCAGCATTATACTGGCTCAAGCATTGTTGCCCAGTTGGCCTGTTGCACTTTACTTTCTGCTAGATATAATCCTGCATTTTGATAGGTTCCTGTGCTCAGTCGGAGAAAGCAATTTCACATGAGTCAACAGTTGCCTTCATGCTGTTCTCCAAGCTCTTCTTTTCGGTTATAGTTGCTAATAGTCTTGAGTACTGCAATGGTTATAATATGTGCCTGATATGGGAAGGATCACTGGTTTGAAACCTAAGAGAAACAAAGAAACAAAAAAGTATTATTTTTCTTTCCCTGAGCTGGTCACTTTTCCCCTGGACATCTTTTCAACAAGTTCATTGGTGCACTATTGAAATGCAGCAACTTCCTCCCCCCCCCCAGTGCAGATAGCCAAATCAATCAGTCTTTTGCAGTATTTGCTCACTTGGAATACTTGAAAGCTGGGATTGAATCATTCCATCTTAATTGCGAAGAAAATCAATGGAAAAATGAACTGGTGAACTTAAGACTTGGAAAGAAGGTAATCCCCTATAACAGTGATAGCGAACCTTTTAGAGACCGAGTGCCCAAAAACTGACCCTGCCCCTCCTTCACCCCCTGCCCTACCCCTGCTCCACCTCCACCCCATCCCCCACCCCACCTTCCCTCAGGGCCACTCGCCGCCTCCAGGGTCCATCGCAGATTGCCCAGGCAGCCCAGCAGTGTCAGGGTGGTCATGCCCTCTGCCTGCGCCCCGCAGCATCAACTGTGCAGGATGGGGCATGAGGGCAGAGTCTTGTCTATGCTGCCTGGCTGCCATGTCCTTGGCTGTGCTGCTCCGCGTGGGCCACGCTCAGGGGCTACTCTCCTCCAGGGGGGCTGCTGATGAGGAGGGGGTCATGGGGGGAGGTGAGGCTGAGGCAACGGCATGTGTGCCCACAGAGAGGGCTCTGAGTGCCGCCTATGGCACACGTGTCATAGGTTCGTCACCACTGCTCTATAACCTTAGAGAGGTGGGATAAAATATGAATGCAGAGAACTTCAGAAGTCACTAGTTTACATGTTTTTCTTTTCTTTCTTTTCTGTCTCTTTTTTATTTCTTTCTTACTTACATTTAATATAATTGTGGGGTCTGGCCAGGAGAAAGCTGGATTTTAAATCTCTTATTTCATTTTCAGCATTTAAGTTTTAATATGTTGCCAGCTAAGCGATGGAAAGGCTGTAAGGTATCTTTGTTGGGCTGTGCTTAGGGCAGTAAGCTATGTATTTGATTACTTGCAAGTTGCTGCTCCTACTATATCTATTCTTCTTGTTCTTTGCATTACTCCTGTCCTGTCAGGGGCTCCACAGTTTAGCATCTCGCCTGCCACTTGGTCTGATCTGCAGCATCTCTTATGTCTGCATCTCAAGTGTTGTGTCAGGTTTGATGCACAATGATGCAGCATTGAAATCTTGGCCAACTTGTCACAGCATCTGATGCCTACCCTTTCCGGCAGTGGCAAAAATTCCCTCTATAATCATTATGATGTAATAATGATCAATTTGTGCTGAAATTTGTCTATGAAACGTGAACTCGTATGACTGCTAGTAGGAGCAAAATGCAACAGATAATGCATTTTAGATTTCAATGAGAGTTAAATTTAAATAGTGGATGAAAAAAATGGGTTATTTGAATTATATTGGTAGCTTGTATGCAATCCTATCTTCCCTTAAGTTAGCAGCATTAAACTAACCTCTGTAAGAAAAAAAACAAATTATAAGCATTACATAAAATGAAAATGAAATGCCATAGAGTTAAAAAGAAGTATAGATCCATTACAATTGGGCACTAAAGTGGTTTATTCATGAATTAAAAACTTTAATGTGCTCTAAATCAAAGAAAATCCTGAATATTTCCTGGCATCACCTTCAATAACCCCCTCTCTCCCTCACAATTTGAGGTTTCTTGCCTTTTGCTGGGTGGTTTCTCTTCTTTCTTTCACAAACACCATTCTTTAGAAAACCTTCAGACAAATTTACATTGTTTCACAGAGGTGGGATAACTGAACAAATTCCCATAAACTATAGCTTGCTAACAACTAATAGCTGTGATCTCAAACAAATCTAGTCATGATGAAATAGAGAAACCAATAAAGCAAACAGAAAAAAACCCTCTCATTCAGCAAGAAATCTAATACAGTTCCATAGCAAGTAATCAATAGCTTGAATAAGTACACAAACTGGACCTAAATTGCCATCCACTTATTCCTTGTAGAGCAGAACTCTCAAGAAGGAAACTTGCCAATATCTGCCAGGTAATCCATAAAGTGGAAAAACAATAATATGTTGGCAAAAGGAATATATCTTTCATCAACATCCATTGATTCTGACAAAAAAAGTTTTTTTTTCTTTTATGGTTGAAAATATAAATTTAGCATAGTATCCAGTATTTCTTGAGGGGATAAATCATAATCAGCAAAATATGAGAAAGGCTAGGCTAAAGAATAAAACTTACACTGCATTTTCTAATGTTGTCCTGCAATTTTGCAATAAATACTCTATGATTTTCTTAGCTCATATAACTGAATCAAATCATGCTTGAAGGTATCTAATTAAAAAAAGCCAGGCTGGACTGCACAAAGTAATATCTAGTACTGTCCTGTTGCTTTTTTCCCTTTTTATTTGCTGTATGTATCATCACAAAAATTATATCTTTCTGTTGTCACTACATGGAGCTAAAATCTTAATCCAACAACTTTCCCTTTCCCCTTTGAACTTAGATTACAGCTTGTGTTTCTGTCTGAGCAGCTCAGCCTTCCTTGTCATTAAATTAAGGCAGCCAGTTAATTTACAGTTTTTACAGGAGGAGCATGTAACTTCCAGCAGCTCAGAGTTCATAATTAGACAACGCTGTACATAAAATGATCCCTGCCTCCTGGGACTTGCCAAATGTAAATTATCTGGCAGAGGAGACCCGCATCATACCTTGTCTGCCAGACCTGATGGAGCAGGCAGAGGTAATCTGGGAAAGGTGGTCCCTAAAATAACCCAAGATAACCCAAGGTCAAAACCATCACCATGAATTAAACTGAGTTGGATATGGATGCAGATTGGCAACCAATGCAGCTGACAAAGCAGAGGTGTAAATGTGTACCAATCTAGGATACAGATAACTGCATTTTGCACCAGTGGCATTTGTATCCAGCTGAAGCTTCTAAATACACTTCAAGGGCAGCTCCATGTAGAGTGCATTACAGAAATCCAAATTGGGGGGGGTAGGGTGAAGTTACTAGGGCAACGGCATCAAAGAGCTCAGGCAGGGAAGTTGCTTTGCCACAAAGAGGCTGGTACAAACAGCAGCAGACTCAACTAATATATGGGGTGGGTGGGTTATGACATTTTCTACAATAAAAGAATTTATAAGCTTTGGTCAACCTAGAACTGTGGGCAAAATCATATAAATATAGAATCCAGAGGATAACTGTATCCCAATCTACTAGTTAATAAATTTGATCTGATAAAAATAAAAACCAAATAAAATTGTGCACTACATTCAATCCCAGGCATGCTTTCTGTTAATTGCCTTGAAGGTTGTCCACAGTCTTTATATTTTGCATTTATATCCTGTTTTAGTCATCCCATCTGTTTTGATAATAGACAAAAAAAATATTTCTTTTTAACAGCATTTTATGTAACAATATCTCCAAAACTGCTAAAATTGTATATTATGGTGAAAAAGTTCAGAATTTCTCTCTTTATCATTTGATTTTGGTTATAAAAAAATGATTTCCTTCTAAAATGTCTACCTAACATCCATTTCTAAATTGATTATAGAGTCTTTTTGGAATGAGAAGAAGCAAAGCTGGAATGCCATGTTAGCATTTTTGTTTTCACGTCCTCTTTATCACCAGCCAAAGAATGTGCTTTTCATTTATACCTACCTGGTATTTTACATGGGTTGACAAACACTTCAGTGCATTTAAAGAAATGAAGATGTATCGTGGTAATGATATGTTATTTTTCCCACACCCTTACCTGCTACCACGTGAAGAGTGATTTAAATAATCTTCCAAGGCATGTAGGTGAGTAGGTAAGTCAAGCACTGTGAATGGATGGCATAGGAGGAAGAGATTTTTTTTTTTAGAAATCTCTAAATCCAGATACAGAAAATTAAATCCTATTTCATTAATTGTAATTGCATTTTCTGTAAATATATTTTCAGAATTAAAGAGCTCCATAAAAAATGTATAAACAAAGAATTTATTTTCTGAAAATATTTTCCAGATATATAAATTCAATTCCTGTCAGAATATAAATTAATCTGGGAATAATATTAATTTTGGGAGTTTTCACCTTTCCCTAAACAGTGAGGTTTAATTACTCCCATCTAGTGATATATGAAGAAATCTCTCTATATTGTATTTATATTATATGCTACTAACTGAGTTTTATTATTTGGTTTACACATACCTAAATATTTAATAGATTTGGTACAAATATAGATTTGATATTGATATTGATTTCGAATTGAAAATTGATACTGATATTGAAACAAACAAATATTTTTTTTGTCTTTGTGTGCATGGAAAACATTAGAGAGGGAGGGAAAGAAGAGGAACTGGACAACTGAGAGATGTTTCCATCCCCAGTGAATAAGACACCATGTTTGCCTAATCAGAGGTTTTGGAGAATAATTTGTTATTCCCTTCTATGCTCTTTCTTTCTTCTTTCTCAGCTAATAGGAATGTATGAAAAACTTTTATGAAATTACAGATGGGACTTACACTTTTTGGTGTTGCCAAAGGAGATTTTCAAAATACAATTGGACTTCCCTGGTTTTTTCTTTGAAAACATTTCGCTTCTCAGCCAACTGAAAAGGTTCTTGGATGTTTTCAAGGGGAAAAAACCCAAGAAAGTCCAGTTGTTTTCTGAAAAGCACATTTGGAACAACCATGACCTGAATGATTGAGAATCTCCAGACATTTTTGGTGTTTCATATTTTTTCCGCCCAACTAACCACATTCTCTACATTCATAAGGATTTTCTTTTTGTGCTCATCTGATTCTTTCACAATCTGATGCTGCCTCTAGAAGTTAACTTTTATGTATTGTTGATGTCACTGGTATGTTTTTATGCTATTTTAATCAGTATCATTCCACCGCCCCCCTCCCTTCCAGTTTTGGCCCAGTCAATTCATGTTCTCTGTTACCTCATCTAGTTCTTAGACTAGCACATATCAGTAAAATTATACATAATTCACATAATGTTTTGTGGTGAGTGAATTCTTTAGTTTGTTTTGTAAATTGTGCAAATATTTATTTTGCATGTAAAAACTGGTGTGAGATGAGTGACAAACAAAAGTATTTTTATCTAGTGAAGCGTATTCTAAGTAACCACACTTTTTAAAATCAATATAAAGAGTTTGAGATTATAGTAAACCATGGGTGGTACCACTTTGTAGAAGAAGCAGAGTCAGAGTTGTTGGTCCTGTTCTTACTTCAGTTAAGATGCTGTATCTTCAAAAGAAGCCATAAATAAATGTATTGATCTACTATTTGCAGATAGGAGCTGTTTGGGAGAAATAGTTACTATTATCCCACTTCTGAAGCTGATACTACCAGGAAAGAGGACCTTTTTATGGAGGAAATGAAAAACTGAGAAATTGGAACAGAGACCTGGAATCTATTCACAGTGAATCCAATCACAGAATATGTAAAAGAGGGTTTCTAGTGGGCACTGAGCTTCCTAAGGAAGTCTCAAGTGACCTAAGCTGATCAGTAAGTAGGCAATTTCTTCCACCTATTTGCTCTCTTGCAGAAGCCCATATTAATGAGAATAGGTGAAAAGCCAAAGCAGAAGCACCCATGCCGACAGATGGTTCTCTAATGTTTATCATAAATCAGTGATTATGGAGAGGACCAGCATTAAGGCAATAGATCCAAGTCATCAGAGAGCGCAGCATAGTCCACTTTAATGGGATAACAGATCCCAGGTATGTTATTTGATTATACTTTGAAAACACCCTAGCATAGACAGGCACTGAGAGTGGTATGTTCCTACAAGTCTGGTCTTGAACTTGAGAAGACAAGAACAAGCACTGTGTAACAACCAAAATGCAAAGCATTGCAGCATAAAAGCCATCGTATTGCCCATATATCTCTGAACTTTGCCAAATTTCATTCCTTCGGAAGGTCTGTTTTGCCTAGAGATTTCACCCAGTTTATATATGTATGTATGTATGTATGTATGTATGTATGTATGTATGTATATTGCTCCTCGAAGCATGAAGCTGAAAACACCAGCCTGAAGATGACAAATGGGACTTCGTCGAAATGTCGCCAAGACATTTCCAATTTTATGCGGGAGAAAACCCAAATAACAAAAGACCTACATACAAACACCCGTGAAAACCTCAGAAAACATATATATATAATAATAATAAAATTTGGATTGCTAACAAAGAATTAAGGGAGAATGGGATAGCTATTTCGAGTTTCTTAACTCTCTTCAGCCAAACTTACCCTTCTGAGATTCGAGCCTGGGCTGTGTACATGTTAGGCAGCTGTATTAACCTCTAGGCCATAGGCTCTTTCTCACTTTGTCAGCTGTATCAGGGAGGGAAGAGACAGGGGGAGGAGATTTACCTTGAGTGTTTCTTGATGCACCCTGTCGGCCCAAATATGGGAGAAAGAAATCTTCTTTCTTTTTCTTTTTCTTTTTTTTTTTTGCCTGTATCAGCTCAATCCAGAGCCATCCACAGGCAGCAGTCGCAACTGTGACATCATTTATATTATAAAATTTGGATTGCTAACAAAGAATTAAGGGAGAATGGGATAGCTATTTCGAGTTTCTTAACTTCTTAACTCTCTTCAGCCAAACTTACCCTTCTGAGATTCGAGCCTGGGCTGTGTGCATGTTAGGCAGCTGTATTAACCTCTAGGCCACAGGCTCTTTCTCACTTTGTCAGCTGTATCAGGGAGGGAAGAGACAGGGGGAGGAGATTTACCTTGAGTGTTTCTTGATGCACCTGTCAGCCCAAATATGGGAGAAAGAAATCTTCTTTCTTTTTCTTTTTTCTTTTATATATTAATATACATTAAAAATAACGCTAAAAATCGAAGAATGATTCCTGGGTACATACATTTCGATAGATAAAAAAGGCGATCACCAGGAAATAAAACAACAAAGTTTTAATAAATATAACCAAGCTTTCGATGGCTCAAAACCGGACGAGTTGTGATGGGAGCATTGTTGAGGATGGGGGGGGGTCGGTATAATTGCTGGAGTGGCAAGCATGCTCCATTTCAATCGGGCTACATTGTATCCATCAGAAGGGACTGATAGCGAGGAAAAGAAAAATCTACAATCTGGAGCCCTCTTGACTAACAATCCACGCATACACCTGTCACAAATTAGGAAGCTCATCGATGTCAGTAGCCCGCCCCCCCCCTGATGCTTTGGATGCCTCCTTATGCTGTGCTCAGTAGCTGGAATCACGGACGACATGTAGCCTGATTGAAATGGAGCATGCTTGCCACCCCAGCAATTATACCAACCCCCCCATCCCCGACGATGCTCCCGTCATAACTTGTCCGGTTATTGATGTATTGGGAATGTGTGCGAACCTGGAGGGGACGACGACTGCTGCGAGTGACGGTAAAGTGGTACCTTTAAAATCTCCGCCACATCACCGTACCGACCGGAGCTGTCTGAATAGAGTCATGCTCCCAAAGAACGCACAGAGGATGAATACTTACAGCCGCTCCATCGCGGGGGTAGTCACACGCTCCCAGAAAGTGGCGCAACAAACACAAGGGGGTGAGGGAGAGGTAACCGGATTGGGAGTTGTGCCAGACCGTACAAAGGAAGAGGATGGGGGACATCGATTAGGCGCTATACAGACATCCCGGAGAACATCTGTTGCAATGGAACAACGTGGATCCTGGACTCAATTGTGTGATATACTGGGAGCTGTGGGGGGAAACAAGAGGATGGATGAGGTTAATTACAGTGGTTGTGGAAATGCCGGAAGGGTGATAAGAACAAACGTGTTGGAACATGAGAGTCGATGCAGGATCCCCAGGGCGGAATATTGTGATAACAAAAGTATAAATGGTTATGGCGCATGCCGGAGGGGTGGAAGAAGGAAGTACCCTGAAGAGCACAAGAGGAAGAATCGATCCAATAATGTGAAGGATACTCCAACCTGGGGAAATACAGGACGTCTCCCCCCCCCCCCGATTTGAGAACACAAGGGAACAGGGAGGTGGGTGGTGACATAAATGTAAGTAAAGGATGTAAAGATGAATCAACTGATGTTGTAAGTGAGGCAAGGATTGGCCGGCTGGGGCCCGTCACGAGATCCATGAGCCGAGTGCAGGCGCGGCTGCATTTAGGTGCAAGTTTCCCCATTGACTGGTTTACACCCTGACGATAATGGCAGATTTTGAGCCATCGAAAGCTTGGTTATATTTATTAAAACTTTGTTATTTTATTTCCTGGTGATGCCTTTTTATCTATCTATCTATCTATCTATCTATCTATCTATCTATCTATCTAGGTCTTTGGTTATTCGGGTTTTCTCCCGCGTCAAATTGGAAGTGTCTTGGTGACGTTTCAACGAAGTCTCATTTGTCATCTTCAGGCTTGTGTTTTCGGCTTCGTGCTTCTAGGAGCAATGTGTGATCGTAGCTGTTTCTTCCTTTTAACTGCCAGTGGGGGTACGAATTGATTGGATGAGAGCTTGGCTGTGTTCTGATTGGATGGAGGTGTGTTCTGATTGGTTAGGAGCTTGGCTCCTAACCAAAGACCTACATACAAACACCTGCAAAAACCTCAGAAAACGTGTGTGTGTGTGTGTGTGTGTGTGTGTGTGTGTGTGTGTATTCATGTATGGATTTCCCATGGCAGCCAAATGTTCATGCTTCTAAATCTATGTAAATTTAGTTCCAGCTCAAATTGGACAGTCCCTAGTTTGCTTTGTGGCCATTTCCTCATGAATGATTTATAGCTTCTTATACTGTGGTGATATAAACCTCTCTTCATTATGCTCCTGTATAATCAACATGGCAATGATTGAATAATGCTATTAAATGCTACAAATTATAAAGAAATGGCTTCGGTTAATCTTGATTGCTTTTCTAATCATTAAATTTAATACTGAGTCAAATGTGAATTACTTATGGAAACCTCCAAAGGGGTATGAAACCCGACAGAGTTGAATTTATTTTCTGGAAAGTAAAATGACATAAGAAATGAAAACATCTAGGTAAATAACAGCACGATGTCTACTTATTTATCCATGTATTTGTTTCCATTTATATGGCCACCCATCTCAAATTCATGATTCTGGATGGCTAACAATAATCACAAATAAAAGCCTAAAGAAATTAGGAACCATCAACATATATGTAATCCATAGCCAAATAAAAAGCCACAACACAGATCAATACAGCAATTACACCCAGATACCCTGGCTCAGTGATAAAACTTTACAGAGACAAAACACTTTAAAGCCTTACAAAAGAGTCAATCTAAATTCAAGAGGGAATGATTTTCCAAAGGTCATCACAAAAATTAATTTTCCATTTCATTCTGCATTATAAGATTCCAGTAATGAAAAAAAACAGCAAATTATAAAGAATGATGTCCATAAAAGGAAGAGTATGAAAGTCAAGGGTGCCTGTACTAAACTCAGATAATTTAAGAAAAAACAAAGGTGACAGATCACAGACTGTGATCAGAGTTGCTGCACCTCTTTATCACAAGAACCAAGAAACATTAAATTTTAACAAGGACAGAAATAAGTCTGAAAGACTCCCATTACATATAAACATATGTTGTTCTACCCAAAATAAAAGTCATCTGTAATACATCTGAATTTCAGATTGTGTCAGATCTGGAATGCAAGAAAATGGGTAGGCCATACAAATGATAAAATAAAACAAGAGGAAAGGTTTTTCTAAAGGAGGCAGGAATGAGCATAGTAATCTTACCTTCTTGTTGTTCTCTTCCACAGGTAGAGACAAACATCTCAAGTGGGAAGCTTTCTCTATCTATGGAAACTTTCTCCATGAAAAGACAGACTCTCCACATTCACCTTCTAACAAGTAGAAGGCAATGAGAGAAGATGGGAATAGCACATTGCTCAATAGAAGACCTAGGCATATTTATCTGAAGTCAGGGCCACTCATTTCCAAGCATGAATAGGTTTCCTTCTGCACAAACTTTCCATTGATTCAGTTTCTTTATGCAAACAGAAAGGAAAGGCATTTTAGTAATCCAAAGATCTTCCTTCCCAGTTTACATGAAGAAAGTTGACTAAACAGATCTATTCCCAATACCGCAGTAATCTATACACTCTTCTCTGGAACTAAGAGCTTCTTAAATCAGCTACATGTAATACAGAGTAAGTGTGCATAGATTTCTGCAGATGCTTTTTTTCTTCTTTGTGTACTTTGAATGAGAGCGAATGGTTTATATTCTATATGAACATAACATGAATTAACTAGGCTGCTTTATTTTTCAGGCAATTCATTTTAATCCAAGATTGCACATCATTTTTGACCAAGCTTCACCCGCTTTATAATATATAGCAAGTATTTGTGTAGGTTTATGATCATTTTAAATCTAGTTAGTCCTCTTTAGAGAATCATCTTGAATCTAGGATAGTTTTTCCTAAGATAAATACATTTGTGGAATATAATTTAGAGCCCTGATGGTGCAGTGGTTTGAATGCACTATTGCAGGCTAATTCTGTCCACAGTCTGGAGTTTGATAGTGACAGGGCTTGAGATTAACTCAGCCTTCCATCCTTCCAAGATTGGTAAAATGAAGACCCAGATTGTTGGGGGCCATATGCTGACACTGTAAACTACCAGAGAATGCTGGGACAGTATATAAGTCTAAGTTTTATTGCTATTGCTATAATTTATATAATTTGTTTTACATTAATTCTATCATCTATCTATCATCTATCTGTCATCTGTTTCATAATAATAACTGAAATATTCCAATATAGTCTGATGTGATCTTAAGTTTGGCAAGTAGAAATGCTTGACCGAAGCCTTTCTTAACTTCTCTATTCCTTTGTAAAACTAGGCCATGAAGATGTGGCATTTTGTAGATTCATGTTTCTTCATTCTGTGACTCAAGAAATAGAAAAGAAAAAAGAAGGTAAACTGATATATAAGCCATACTTGTCCACACTTTTATCTCACCGTTCGGAAAGTGAACTAAAGGTTTAAGGTAAAGACCAGATGAATTTGTTTTTTACTAAGGCCCTTTTATTACTTCCTAAATATAGCTCCTTCCCAGAAGCTTTTAAAAGTAAACTATCTGCAAATCAGCAACTGGATACTTGAGTGACATTTCTAATATGCATGGATAGAGAGTATTATATAGTAGTCAATTTTGTGTTGTCAAAATAGGGCACCAAAGCTTTAAAAAGACACATTATTGCTAATTTCCACTGAAGTGAAGGTTCAGTGGTCATGAGTATTTATTTGATCAGGTGAAAAGAATCGATGAAAGATTCATTAAGTATACTTCAGTGCTGCAGTAACCTGTCCTGTGGATCATGCATTGTTTTATTTACCCAACTATTTTAAAATCAGCAAGAAACATTAGTTGAACCAAAATAAACTCTGTGAGAATGGAAAGGATTACCTACTTTGTCTTCTAGCAGAACTCAACTGAATGCAGTATTTGGGTTTTTGAGTGTTCAGTGAGCGATCCAGCAACGTATTGTGTTCTGTCTTTGCACCTTGTATTGGTTGTTGCGTCCTTCGCGAAATGGCAATGACACGAGAAGCAGTTGTAGTTCTCAGGAACTTCTTTATTTCTGTTCAGCATACTGGTTACAAGACGCCGACAATGCCCAAATCTCCCGGCCTCTTTTATAGGCCATTCCCGTGCCAATCTGCAACATTTGGCGCACCAGCACCCGTGCATGCGCGCACGTGCTGGCGACAGCCAGTCTGGTCCCGGGCAGCTTGCACCTGCGCAGGACCGTTACAATGCCCCGAACCTGCTTCCACAGGCTCAGGACATAACACCTCTTCCCCCCTGGCTAAGACTATGATCATACAATAATAACATACAACCTAATGCGAGCGTGGTGCCCATACTACCTAGTGCCAGTTATTTCCTCTGCTTTATCATTCCCAGTGTTCTATTTTCCTATGTGTACAGGAATGTTCTCTGTTAACTCTGTTTTGCCAGTAGAGTTACAAAATCTTCTAAATACTTAGGAGATCTTCTGGCTCTCTGTGACCTCCTGACTTCTGGGTACCTACCAAGTACCCCTTGACTGTGATGTATGCTTGTCACTCTTGCTACACCCTGGTGATTCCCAAGGACTGTGCTCCAATGCCTGGCCTGCTTGCTTGCCCACCGGGCTCGTCAGGCCAGGGCTTCTTTCTCTGTTTGACCTGGTTGTCCTGCCTGGCTGCAGGCTCTCTGGCCCTCTTAAGTGACAGTCACTGTTGGGCAATTCTGTAGAACCTCCCAGGTCTGTCCTAGACCTGTCAAGAGGTTGTCTTTCCCCTCGTTCCCGTTCTGTACCCGGGCTTGTTGGGGTTTCAGTGCTGTCCCAAAACTCAGTTGTCCCCTGAGTGATGTCAGAGGTGTTGTAGTCGGGATTTGGTTCCTCGACCACCTCCTTGTGTGCTTGCCCCCTTCTAGGGACAGGGGTAGTGTCGGGCCAACTAGAGGGAATGTGTGCCAGCTCTCTTATAGGGTGTGATTTGTTTGGACGCTCCCAGATATCCTCCCTGACTGGAGCACTGAGTGATGCAGGTGAGTAGGGATTATGCCCCCGGGGTGACTCCCTGGCTGGAGTAGGCACTGGTGCCTGAGTTCTAGTTGGGCTCTGTGAATTCCTGTTTGGAGCACTCGCAGAACTTTGGAATGGGCTGTCTGTAGCCTCCTCGTTAATGATGGGCAGCAGCCCGTACTCTTCCCTTTGCCCTAAAGGGTCCCCCTCCCCCCCTGGAAAAGACCCAGGAGTCTCAGTGGGAATGTCCCGTCTAGTGCGGAGTTGGTCGATGTGTCGACGCAGGACACGACCGTTGTCCAGAGACACCTCATAAGACAGAGGACCTGTGACTCTGGATACAGTGGCGGGGACCCATGAATGGCCAGGCCCATAGTTACGAGTCCAAACCGGGGCACCCACAAGCAGTTATCTAGGTGCCCTGGGGCGTGTGAGTGTGGAAGGAAGTCTGTCCGGATGCAACCGGTCAAGCTTGGTGGTCAGTTTGCGCCCCCAGCGAAGTTTAGCTGGGCTCCTCCCGGTAGAAGTGGACGGTGTAGTGCGATAAGAAAGGAGGAAGTCAGCCAACCTGTGATGCCAGTCTCCATAGGTAATTTTCTTCAAGGCGTCCTTGGTGATGCGAACCATGCGTTCAGCCATACCGTTGGTGGACGGGTGGAAAGGCGCAGAGGTGGCATGACGAATCATGTTTGCCTGTAAGAAAGCTTGGAATTCGGAAGAAGTGAATTGAGGGCTGTTGTCAGACACGAGGACGTCTGGAAGCCCGTGTGCAGCAAAAATCCCCCTCAGTACTTGAATAGTCTTTGCAGTGGTGGTGGAAGAGACAGGTACAACCTCAAGCCATTTTGAATGGCTATCAACTAGGACCAAGAAGAATTGACCCTGAAAAGGCCCAGCGTAGTCAATGTGCACCCTAGACCATGGAGACTGTATTTCCTCCCATCTATGTACAGGAGCTTGGGGCATTTCAGGGCGCGAGCGTTGACAAAGGTGGCATGCATGCACCTTAGTTTCAATGTCTCTATCTAACCCAGGCCACCACAAATGGCTGCGCGCAAGCGCCTTCATGCGTATAATGCCAGGATGACCCTCGTGGAGGGAACCTAAGACCCTAGTCCTCATTGAGGTAGGAATGACAACTCTACTTCCCCAAAGCAGACAACCCTGGAAGGTGGACAATTCATTCCTTTTGGACCAGAAACTCTGAAACTCAGTGCCAGGACAGCTCTCTGGCCATCCAGATAAAACCCAAGAAAGGACACGTGAAAGTGTGAGATCTGTGGCTGATTCAGCGGCCACATCCCTGGCATCTAAAGGAGACTCGGGCAAGGCCTGAATGGAGAGGATATTGATAGTTGGTGCAGGGTCAGCTTCTATTACCGGCAGGGGTAATTTACTGAGGCCGTCAGCATGGCCCATTTCTTTCCCAGGTTTGTGAAGTAAGGAAAAATCGTAGGCAGACAGAAAGATAGACCATCTCAGCATTCTGGGGGAGATGATTTGGGGAGTTTGTTTATGTGTAGTAAACAGCCCCAACAAAGGCTTATGGTCAGTGAAGACCGTGAAATGCCTGCCATATAGGAAATCATGGAATTTTTTGATTCCAGCAACAACAGCTAAATCCTCCCTGTCAATTTGAGCATAATTTCGCTCTGCAGAAGACAAGGTTCTGGAGTAATATGCAACAGGAACCTGAGTTCCATCTGATCTGAGGTGGCTTAGCACGGCTCCCACCCCATAAGGAGAAGCATCACAAGCGATGCACACAGGAAGGGATTCATTGAAATGTGCAAGCACACTGTTAGAAGTCAGTAAGGCCTTAACGTCATTGAAACTTGCTTCGTGTTTTTGTGACCACTGCTACACTGCCTGTTTGTCCAAGAGCCTATGAAGAGGCTCAGCTACACTAGGCTTGTTTGGAAGGAAGGAGTTGTAGAAGTTCAGAAGGCCCAGAAAGGCCTGTAGTTTGGCCTTGGACTTTGGCCTAGGAGCATGCATAATAGCTTTCAATTTGGATTCAGCAGGGTGAATTCCGGTAGCATCAATTTTGAATCCCAGAAAATCTGTAGAAGGCACCCCAATTTTACATTTGTGCTTCTTAAGTTTGAGGCCCGTTTTCCTGAACCTCAGCAGGACAGCCCTCAATCTCTCAGCTAAGTTGTGTGTAGAGTCTCCTGCAATTAAGACATCATCAAAATAGGGGCAAACCCCTGGTATACCCCGTAGTGTGTTTTCCATTACACTTTGGAAAATTCCAAGAGCGACATTTACTCCAAATTGTAACCTCTTTACCTTGAATGCCCCCCTATGGGTCACAATGGTTTGAGCTACAGCAGCAGCAGCATCAACAGGCAACTGTTGATACGCTTGAGCTAGGTCAAGCTTTGCAAAAACACGCCCCCCCTTGAGGGAGGCCAGGATATGACTGACCACAAGAACAGGATAGGCATGTTGCTGCAATGCCTTATTCAGAGTGCATTTGTAATCTGCACAGATGCGAATGTCCCCCTTTGCCTTAAGAGGCGTGACAATGGGGGTCTCCCAAGGACTGGAGTCGACAGGTTCTAAAACTCCTTGCTGAATCAATTTGTCTAATTCAGTGTCAATTTTACCCTTTAAAGCAAAAGAAACCCTTCTTGCTTTGATTCTAATAGGGGTGACAGTGGGGTCTAACTTCAGTGACACAGGGGGTCCTTTGTACATGCCTAGCTGGGGGCTGAAAACATCTGCAAATTCTTTGCAGACTTCTTGTAGGTCAAGTGTTTGCAAACTATTGAGCCCTGTGACTTGTATTCCCAAGGCCTCAAACCAATCGAGTCCTATGAGACTCGTTCGTTCCCCCCCTACTACTACTACATCTAGTGGACCTTCAAAATCCTTATACTGTACGTTAAGGGTGGCCTCCCCCTTAACACACACTCTGGAGTTTTGAAAGTCCGTTAACACAATGTCGGAAGGCCTCAGCTTGGCCTGAAATCCGCTGCCAGAACAAATCTTCCTAAACGTGTGCATGGAAATGATCGAGAGTGCAGACCCTGTATCCAGTTCCATAGCCAATGGAACCCCTTGTAGCTTCACTTTAAGTGACAGCTTTTTCTTGATGGGCTTGTGTGTGCCTGTCTTGTAAATGCTTCTTCGCGAAGTGCAGAACCCCACCCTGTTTTGGCTGGGAACCCTGGTACCTTTCAGGCGCAATTCTTCCTGAGGTTGTACCTTCTGACGGCCCAGACACACAGCTGCAATGTGTCCCTGCTTTCCGCATGCTTTACAGATAGCGGAGCGGAATCTACAGTCGGTCCTCTTGTGGCGACCTCCACAACTGAGGCACTTGGGGAGAGCTGAAGAGCTTCCTTTCTGTTTCCCTTCTTTCGTGGGGTAGAGACGATCTACTTCATCGTCAGGATCCTCCTCTGGGTTCCTTTGGGCTCCTTCCTGGTGCACGGACGCAGCCTCTGGAGTGCTTCTGATCGGCCTCATGTTCTTGATGGCGCCGCCCGCTGCCTCTTCTGCAGTAACCTCTCTCAAGGCATCTTGGAATGATAAGTCTTCTTTAGCAAAAAGTCTCTGCTGTAATTCTCTCTGCCTCAGTCCGCATACAAATCTGTCTCTCAGCCGTTCTTCTAGATCCTTGAACTCGCAGTGTTTAGCGGCTTTTCTCAGCGCAGCAATGTATTCTTTGGCTGATTCTCCGGGTCGCTGATCCCTCTGTTCGAAGGTGTGGTGCCAAGCGATGACGGACAGCTTGGGCTGGAAGTGTTCCTTGAGTAGTTTTTTGAGATCTGTGTAGTTAACAGATTCTAGAGGTACAGGTGCTGCTATGTTTTCAGCGATTTTGAATGTGTCTTGACCGCAAACGCACAGCAGGGTGGCGGCCTTCAAACTATCTTCTCTTACTTGGTTGACTTTAAGATAGTTTTCCACCCTGGCTACGTAAGACTCCCATCTTTCCGGATGCGAGACGTCGAATTCTGAAAGTCTTCCTACTTTTGCCATTTTTGTAGAAAAGGAAGGGTCTATCAGCCAGCCTACCCCCGATGCTTGCTGGATTGGCGGGTAGCTGCCGAGTCAACGCTGTTCCTACCGCTCAGGACTCTCTCGGGTAAGCTTACACCTGTCTTCGGTCAATGTAAGGCAATCCCACCTTCGTCGCCAGTGTTACGTCCTTCGCGAAATGGCAATGACACGAGAAGCAGTTGTAGTTCTCAGGAGCTTCTTTATTTCTGTTCAGCATACTGGTTACAAAACGCCGACAACGCCCGAATCTCCCGGCCTCTTTTACAGGCCATTCCCGGGCCAATCTGCAACATTTGGCGCGTCAGCACCCGCGCATGCGCACACGTGCTGGCAACAGCCAGTCTAGTCCCGAGCAGCTTGCACCTGCCCAGGACCGTTACAATGCCCCGAGCCTGCTTCCACAGGCTCAGGACATAACATTGGTAAGCAGAAGGAAGTTTTCCTTTTACATATTCAGTTCATGGGCATTATTCACGAACCTCAGAAGTCTTCCAAATGACTCCGGAAATAGGCAGCCACATCTTCCATAGGGAAGAAAAAGGTGACTTCCATGAGGTCCGGTGCTCAGAAAGCTTCTGCTTATCAGATTGAAGCCTCTTCTGCCAAGTCTTTTTTCTTTTTAAATTATTACTTGAACAAGCAACAACAACAACAAAAGGAAAAACAAAAAGAAAGGGAAAAATACATATACAGCATATATATATAACATGAACTTTATATTATAACAAAGGTTGAAATGAAAACATGATAATTATAACAAAAATTAAGTTTTCCTCTGCATACTCTCCAGCATATTTTTTTTAAAACGACCAAGTTTGTCCACAGGGTTGTAAAATGCACATAAAAAGTTGTGGGGCTTTGATTACATCTTTGCATCCATTGGCCTTTTTTTTTCAGGCCTCCTGCAGATGCTCATGATTATGTGATACAGAAAAGCAGCTCAGCGAATCACCAGATGAAGTGGTTCTAGCATACACTTGGATAAATGTCTACTGTATCATAATTAAGGCTTATTTTGTTTTTAACTAGAAAAGGGATCTTATTTCACTTCAATCTCTGCTTAATAAACTTTAAAATGGAGAGGCACAGTTACCTCTAGCCTCCTGGCAACGTGCTTCTTTCTTCAGCTCATCATACAGGGTTCCTATCTTCTTTATTTTATGCAGAGAGTATCTGGTGTGCTGCTCACAAAGCACTTGTTCAACCATTTTACCAATGAGAGATAATTGATAAGGTAATTGGTACATTGTATGGATGTCACCCTGAGGCATCTCAGATCCAGCTGCACTTTGCAAGCAATTTCTCAGAAAGTCAACCATATTTGTTTGTCCAATGCTAAATTTATGGACAAGTCCATATACCGTATATGCCGGCATACAAGGCGACCCGGCGTATAAGACGACCCCCGTCTTTATCGCCGGGCCGCATTCCTAGAACGTCGTCTTATACGCCGGAAACTACCAGTATTTCCGGCGTATAAGACGACTCGGCGTATAAGACGACCCCCGTCTTTGGCGCCGATTTCAGCGCTTGCAGAAGTCGCCTTATACGCCGGCATTTACTGTAATTTTCTCAGGCAACAATACCAAAGTAGTTTCTTACAGGTTGGTGGTTTTGCTTTGTTTTAATTCCCCAATCTGATTCAATGTTTTAATCATGATAATTCATATTTGAGACATATACAGAAGGACATAGATTTATAATTTTATCTTATGGTAACACTTCTTGTATACAATATGAATGGAAGAATAGATTTGATGGGTCAAGCCAAATATCTCACAGTAGTTATCCAAATGCATCAGGAAGCACCAGAGCATGAGTAAAGTATTAGAAAGTGAGACCCATGGAAGATCACTGTCCTGAGGTTTCCTCCCAAGAAGCAGCTGTCTGGAACACAAGTGGGTGATCTCTTATCCTCTCTTTATCTAAAGACATTCCAAAGAACCACCCTACTCATGAGTTACTTGTTCTTTGCCACAGCTGTCAGCTCCACTTTGGTGGAAACATTTTCAATTCAATATGCCTTCCCCAGACATTCTTTTATCGTCGATATGCTTATGATCCAACTCCAACAATCTAAGGAGATGCTCAGTCACCATTCTGAATATAAATTAAAGTACCATGTTGCATCAAGATGAGAAACATTTATGTGTATAATGTTTGTGTGTGTGTATGAACCTTATTCAACCACTTCTGGAAGTACAGAAGGGACCTACTCTGAATTATATCAGAAGCACAAAGAACTTTCTCATTTGGCTCATAAGTATTATGGGTAAACTTCCCCCTGTTTAATTCAGGACTGAATCAGATAATGTAGTTTTATTTTGGCATTACAATTTTTCAAAATTGTGTGTTATATTTAACTCCCAATAATGAAATCATTTTTTCTACTTAAACCAAATAACCATGGAAAGGCCACATTCTTGCTGATCACTGCAGTGACTTCCAAAACTTTGGTCTGAAACTATAAAATATAGTTTCGTCTCATGCTGTGTCCATCTCTGGGAAAGCATCAGTAGCAAAATGAGGCATTTCAGTACACCAAGCATCTGTCTAAACACATCCACTTTTTGACTCAAGGCTATTTAACTATTTACTACATTTATTACTGAGATTTGGCTGTACATCTGTGAGTCACACCGAGAACAGTTTGATTTTATATAAATATTTATATAGCAAGTACTTGCCCCTAATCTTTTTTTATTTCCACTAGAGCAAAAATGATAACACTGGTATGATGTGAATTGGCTTACGTGAAAATCAACTTAGATATATGCAAATTCTCAATAACATGTTCTTCATTATCGTTACAGAGATTGGCTTTAGGCTAATAACTTTTCAGCTTTGCAGCTAGGCCAGTGTAGGAACCATAGTTGGGAACGGTTTGTGTTACTTCATCCCATGAAGAAGTGGTATAATCAGAACTGATCTTATTTAATTATTATGGGAATCTATAATAATTAAAAATGTAGACAAAGCTGAGGACTACCTTTCAAAAAGGAGGGTTTCTTACTTTTGCCAAATAGATCATTGCTGACAGTATTTCTTGAGGAGAGACACATACAAAACCTATATTAGGATCAACAAAGATTTAATTTGGAGGCATCACACAGAAACTGTAAACCGGTTTAGTAGAGTAGCTGTACATTTAACTAGAACTAGGAAGTTTCAGGTGTAGATCTACCATCACTAAACAGCTTAGGGGCCTGTTGGAAACCAATCTTTCTTAGTATGGGATAAAATGAAAGAAAAAAGCTATCTTGTGCTTAAGAGAAAAGATAAAATCAAATCTAAGAAACAAATAAAGGCCTATCAGGGGAGCTTGACTACAAGATACTTAATTTAATAATTTTAAAATAAAAATGGCTTGCTTTATAGAAAACCTAAGTCCGCATAATATCAATTCTTAGGTCTTCTTTGAAAAACAAATTTGGGGGGAGGTGAATGATACAGTGAAATAATATGGCTGGATTCACATTCAACTTTATATCCATAATGTGCACTGTATTCAACCAAGAGCTCTAAACCAGCGGCCCCCAACCTTTTGGGCATTAGGGACCAGTTTCATGGAGAAAGGTTTTTCCGTGGATCAGAAGGGGCATTGCTTTGCATGTTGCCTGCATCCTATGGATGGGGCTTCGCTTGTTTGCCTGGGCCGGTTTCTGGCATGCTGAGGACCAGTGCTGGTCCACGGACCGGGGATTGGGGACTCCTGCTATAAACTGTAATGCTTGAAGTCCTGCTCTGAGATCAATCATAAAGAAAGCAACATGTTTTAAGACAATGACGCTGAATTGCAGCCAATGAATCCTTAAGCTTTCGGAGTATTGAACACCTCTGTTGTCATTCAGAAGACGGATAATAGGAAACAGACCATTGTGGAGTATGATTGGTCTGAAGTGTTTCAGCAGTTCCATTACTTAGAAACAGGGCACCATAGCACTCCTACTCTTTGGAGGAGCCTTTTATTTGAACTTTCATCAGAGTAAGGAGTCCTTTTAAAGATCAACCCAACTCTAAAGCACATACATACACACATAATAATTTTGATTTTCTGAATTCCATAACTCTCTCTAGCTTTAGTAGAGTAAGCTATAAATGTGATTTAATAAAAACTGGAACATTCTGCTATATTGATCAATTTGGAACTCAGTTGAGGACATGGGAAACTGGGCCAAATTTAACCAGTATAAATTCTAATTAAAAATTAAAATGCACTTAACTTTTAATTTATTTTATATCTCTATTTTTCAGTCTCATAAGATTATCAGATAATTTATTGTATAAATAATTTATTAAGTTGCAAATGGAACTGCCTGAATTCTTTCTATAGATAAATTAATACAATGATTCTACTCACTAGGCACAGCTTTCTCTTTTTCTCATTGTATTGAAACTATCAACCTCTCTCCGCCATTCTACCTGTCCATTCACTGCAATTTGTTTATGGGTGATCCTTAATCTTTCCTTTTGCTCTTTCCTGTCATCTCCTTCTTAAAAGTGATTAGAAACCTTCCTCCCCTTGAGGAATGATATGTCACAAACAATATATACAGATGAAAGGGAAATACTTGACCAACTCACCTTGTCAGCTCTTTGATCTGTTTCTGCAACTTCCAACATTTCCTTTAGAAAAGATGAAGAAACGAATCACTCTCTTGTTTGGACAGAGAAATCAGCATGTTTTACATACAAGGGAACACTGATCCTATGCCACTCATTTTGTGCAAGAAAAAAATTGAGTCTTGAGAAATGGAAAATATGCATAGAACAAATGTTTTCATGCAAGTGGGCCAACTTGATATAATATTACATATTTTAACAGTTTTTAAAATATTATTTTTGATGGATTTCTGTGAAATTTCTTCTACAAATGGGTTAAAATGCAGATAGTTATTAAATATATAAATCCTTACTCTCTTTTGTTATTTATTTGGTTCATAAAAATTGATGCAGTCTACACAAGAAAGTGCTTGGTTCCAGGTAGCAGAAGTCTATCTCCAAATTATCTGTAAGATGATAATTTCTAAATCATGAAAGATTTTTTTAACTTTACAAAGTTTTGAGCAAAACAACCACTTAAAGGTGTTTTTCAGAGTCATGTACCCTCCTTGCTTGTAAGACCCAAGACTACCATGTTGTTTTATGATGTTCTACCTGAAGCCTTTTGAGTCTTCTTCTGTAGAGCTCACATTTTAGAAGAAGGCTGAGACAAGATTTCTTGTCAGTATTGGCTGAAGGGACTGTGAGTTGGGCAGTTTCAGCAACTGCTATGAGTAACTAACTGCATTTCAGACTGAATCTGGCTGGCCTCAAGGCCACTTGACATACATTCCAAGGTAGGATGTTTCAATACCCTGCAGGCAAAGCCACAATCTACACATGCCAAAGCTATTCAATCTGAAATGAACACATCAGTGGTCTCCTTAGCTGGCTACTTTTGATGAATACTGCAGGTAGTTCCATAGAGCTGGCCTGAAAAAGCTCTAGGCCACACAAATTCTTTGTTCAAGGTGAATAGTGTTAACTCTACAGAAAAGGGAATTATTCACTTCCCCAATATAAACTCATCCACTTAATTGACGTTGCTTCTGCAAAGACCTAATTTTCAAAGTTATTCAGATCTAGACATATGGCATCAATAGAGCAGTGTTTATCAGCCTGGATAATTTTTAAGATTCTGGAAGCTGAAATCCATCCATCCTAAAGTTGAGAAATACTGCACTAGAGGATTCTCCTTGGTGTTCAAGGTTAGCAATGTACTGATCTTTAACAATAGAGTTTGATTTTCTTTTTCATGTGTAGCCTATGATGTCACAAAGGGCCATTATAAGCTCCCTTTGTAAGGAGCAGATTGAATCCCTGAATATTGTGTTACATTATTTATGAACATTGATCATTGTATTAATACATGAGAATAAAACAAGATTAAAACTTTTAAGATAAGTATGTTCTGAAATGTGAGAGAGATGAATATTTAAAGAAATGACAACAGCAATTGCCAGCTTCTTTCTTCTTAAAATTAATTTAGCAAAAAAATAAAACTTAGTTTCACACTTCGCTTGTTAGAATTTGCTTGCTAGAGTTTCATTACTAAAGGTACTGAGTTCATCTGAAAAAAATGAAAGCACATAATTGACATGAGGATGACTTGCTCATACATGTTGTGGCAAGCTTTACATAACTTTATTGCAGTAATTATGGTATGCTGCTGATCAAGAATAATTATCGTTGTCACGGCAACCTCTTATGGAAGAAATTATTGGAGACAGAGCTTAGAGAACAGGAGAAAGCTATACGTTCTTGGAAAATATTTCACTGTGTGTATTTTTTGTTTGGGATCCATCAAATGCTTTGATTTATGTACTGATAAAATAATATATTAAATATTTTATACAATTCATCTTAAATGAACAATACTGAAATACCTAAATTCTCTAGAATCAGAAGCTGACTCAAGCATTAATTATTCAGAATTAGGGATTCCATTCCACTATCTGGTGGTGAGGTCTCACAAAGCATTCCAGTCTCTGGGCACACTTCAGAAAAAGTTAAGCTCATTTAACCCCTATTGAAATCAGCATGCATTAAGCACTAAATTTTGTATTTGATTTCAGTGGAACTCAGTTCATTTTACTGTATCTTCTGACATAGAGTCAGTCCTCAACTTAACAACAGTTCATTTAGTGACCGTTCAAAGTTACAACACACTGAAACATGTGACTCATCACCATTTTTCAAACTTACAAACATTACAGCATTCCCCGTGTTTTGTGATCAAAATTCAGATGCTTGGCAACGGACTCATATTTATGACGGGTTGCAGTGTCCTGAAATCAGGTGATCACCTTTTGTAACCTTCTGGCAAGCAAAGTCAATAGAGAATCAGATTCCCTTAACAACTGTGTTACTAACTTAACAACTGCAGCAATTCATTTAACAACTGCAGCAAGAGAGATCATAAAATGGGGCAAAACTCAGTTAACAAATGTCTCACTTAGCAACAGAAATGCTGGGCTCAATTGTGCAACAGTCGTAGGTGTGAAAAAAGGTCATAAGTCGCTTTTTTCAGTTCTGTTGTAAATTCAATCAGTCACCAAATAAACTGTTGTAAGTCAAGGACTAGCTGTATATCTCTTTGGAGAAGAAAGAACCAATACAGTTCGTGGGACTTATTCTAACTCTAAAGAAGAGAGCATTGGAGTAAAGTCCTAATTATCACTATGGCAAAATCTGTCCTAGCTTTAGTTTGTTCCCAGGGTGAACATAAAATTGTCGAGTGAAATGGACAGAAATTAGGGTTAAAAATATTTTAGGAGTTCTTAGTAGGAAAGGTAACATCACTGTACTTAGTTGTGGGAAAGCAGATGACAAAGGGAGATACATTTTCTTCTTTACTTTCAAAGTACGCAAGAAGTCTTCTACTTACCTGTTTATTCCAGGAAATTTTCATCAGAGAATGCAACCTTGCTCTGTCACTTGACCAATACTGCACGGCCAGATGAAGGGATGAAGCAAGACACTAAAACAGAAATATCAGCACATCCTCCAAAGGAAGTTGACCTCTTTCTTTCCCTGTTTCCAAAGTGATTTTGTTTACAGAAATACTATTAGGACCTCCAATAAAGGTGGGGGAACCCAACATAATTCATACTCCATTCACACTGAGAAAAATAATTCCAAACAATAATTCTGGGTTGGGATTGAGGGTTCAGACTGAGTGTTAGTGCATGACCATCCTATGTTTCTTTGGAAACATGAAAATAAAATAAAATCAATTGCTTCTCCCTGCTCTGAATGTTCCCATATCTTCTCATTACTTCATCTATATATGGAAGGTTATGTGATCATTAGTACTATTTGTAAATCATATTCCACATGTTGCCAAAGACAAGTAAGTATAAAATGTTTCAAAGTGCCATGCTCAAGGCTAAATGACAGCTTGAATCATAACATTGCAAATTATCAGTTGTGTGCTCTGCTCAGCTTGTCGGCAAAGAGCATAATTAAAACATTAGTGATGAGTTAATTAAGACATTTGCCAAACGTTTGAAGTTGTTACATCATTTGGGTGTAATTTTTTTTCACTTTATCATTTTTTTTAAAAAAAATATTATGAATAATGGCCTCAAAAGCTGGAAGCAACCTAGGCTTTCTGGATTTGTGAAAGGGCCTGAAAACAGTTGTGATAAGGTATATGCTTTGTTCGCTTTATCGGTTTAAGAAATAAGAATGAGTCAAAGAGAGCAAAACCAAAGACAAGGGCTTCTGTCAATAGGGATCAGATTGGTTAGAAGGTTTCGAGATTTAGTCCCTATTTCGCCATTTTGAACCTACTGTCCTTTTCATTAGTTATGATAATTAATTCTACTGAAATTAATTCTACTGAAATTCTACTAACATCTCAGTATTTTAATAGATAGAAAGAAAGAACCTTTGTCTAGAATTGATACCATACATGAGGAGGATAGAATAGCAAATGCTGTGTGAATCAGATTTTTACATTTCCTGAAAATAGATATGCTAAAGCCCATCAGTTTAAATTTATCTGTTTGAAAACAACATATCACTTAGATTGAACTACAAGCCTCCTCTTAATTTGTTCTGTCATTAATTCTACTAACAATTAATAGCAAAGAAATACAGATGATAAGTCTATATATAATCAGCCAGATTTCCTGACGGCTTAACAAGAAATTTAGTTTGAAGGAGCATATATGTCAGTTTAAAAAATAGAATAGAATAGAATAGAATAGAATAGAATAGAATAGAGCTGGAAGGGACCTTGAAGGTCTTCTAGTCCAGCCCCCTGCTCAAGCAGGAGAACCTCTACCATCTCAGACAAGTGACTGTCCAGCTTCTTAAAAATCGCCAGTGATGGAGCGCCCATGATTTCTGGGGGTAAGCTGTTCCACTGGTTGATTGTCCTCACGGTCAGGAAGTTTCTCTTTAATTCCAGGTTGCTTCTCTCTTTGATCAGTTTCATACCATTGTTTCTCAACCTTCCCTCTGGTGCTTTGGTGAATAACCCAACCCCCTCTTCTTTGTGGCAGCTCCTCAAGTACTGGAATACTGCTAACCTGTCTCCCCTATTTCTTCTTTTCTTTAGACTAGCCAGACTCAAGTCCTTTAGCCAATCTTCTTATGTTTTGATCTACAGACCTTTGATCATCTTAGTTGCTGTAACAACCTGTATGGAACAGATTAAACAAAGATTTTTTTTTCTTTTTATACCCACGAGGATTTGGTTGTGTTGATAAATCAATGGGATTAAGTGGTCCTTGGTGCTCACAGAGCTTGGTTCCTTTCCTGCGGACATTTCATTACCCAAACTAGGTAACATCATCAATGCATCATTAAGTTATTCATGTCCTACTGATTTTAATGGAGTTATTCTAAGCATGAATAAGTCTGGATCCAAATGTAATGGGTTGTGGGAGTGACCTTGGAAAACAGGAGGAAAACTATTGTCTAGACTGCAAGTGTTTGTCCTGTCTCCCAAGGTCATTCCCACGTACCATCACACTAGGTCACTGTCCATTTAGCATGCACACATCCAATAATTGTGGAGATGTAACCAAAATAAACTGAATACATAATAGATGAAACAATGAGAAACATAGAACTCTGAATAATGTTCATAGGGAAAGGTTTTTTTATCAGCATACTTCATCTCAAGCTGCAGGATAGTACAGAATATTGTAACCTGTTTCTGCATAGTGAAATAGTTGCAGGGATAGATGCAAATGAAGTCAAGATAGTAGCCATAACCATGTGATCAAGCCCTGCCCTATTTTCACAAGGAGAAAATGATGAAAAATGTGGCAAGTTAGACAGAAGTAACATTCCTAAAATTTCAGAGGAAAAGATACAGAGGACTTTCAGAGTAAGGTCTCATGACAACCAAAGAAGATGAAAGATGAAAGCCTTGGGCGACAAGAATGACGACTGAATATAAGATACCTGTTTATTTGTGTGCTTACTTACTTCTTTTAATAATCAGCTTCCTCCTAGAACAACCTTCTTGCAGTTTGTCTTTTTAAGCAAGAAAAGACAAGGCCCTGCATTCAAGAATGTTAAGAAATATAGAGGAAAAAACAAGAAGCATGACAGATGTTTATACAACGATAGATAAATTTGCAGAGAGGTAATATGTCTAGGTGTCTGCTCCAATTAAAAAGTGAGATATGACAAGTAATAGATCAACAGTCATAAAGGAAAACACCAGGTGCAGATGAAATGCCCATTAAACTATTAACAATTGCTGAAAAGGAGGAAGTTCAAGTGCTAACAGCTCTATGTTAACATCTATGGAACAAGGCTGCATGGACTCATGTTTGAAAAGTCTCACATCTGAAAAGTCTGTATAATTACACTGAGGAAAACATGCACATTACCAAACCATATTTCATGATTTTGCCAAGAACTTATGAAGACGCATACATTAAAAGATAAATTTAAATTAAAAAAAATAAAAATAAACACCTTTCAGAATGATGAAGGGACATGTGAAGAAATAGCCAAAATAAGATAGATATACTTTACTTTTTCAATGGGCTTCTAGCTCTTAGCAAGGAATATATGGCAACCTTTTTTCTTATTATTTATGGGTTGTTATGTTTAGATATAATGGATTTGGAAAAGTATTTTTAGACATTGCATTTTATCAGTGGTTTTACTGTACATAATTACCCATCAGGCAGTATAGAAATAAACAAACAAATAGGAGAGCAAGAGATTATAAGAAGCCAGTTTATCTTTGTTTTATTGATCACATAGATCAGGCAAAAATAGGAATATATTACAGCTAATTGTTCTGCCAAAAGTCCCTGTTTTTACTTCTTAGACACTTTTACAATGCATAAAAAGGACTGTAGGAATTCAGTTTGGAAAAACAGAGTCACTCAGAAAAGAAAGAGGAGTGAGACAAGAATGCATATTATTCTTGTAATTATTGGACTTAGATCAAATGGAAGAATGATAGAACTGGAAGGGATCACAGGAATAAAATATATGCCAAAAAACTAACAATTTGGTTTATGTAAACAAAAAAACTTTGTTAAACAGAAATAAGGAAAAAGTAGAAGATATCAAAAAGAGGGTAAAAAAATGGAAAGTGAAAAAAAGATTATATTTAAAAGACAAAGATAATGTCAATCTTCATGCTTAATGAATTTACAATTGAAAGTGGAAAAGTGGGGAAATGATTTTTTTTCAAGCTTCAAATAAAGTAAATGGAGAAGTAGAGAGTAAATTAATCGTAAGGATGAAGGCAGGGGCAAACCTAGACAGGATCATTAAAGTTAAGGATTACTTCCAGGACCATAAAGATTAGAATAGTTAAAAACAGCGGGTCTTACAAATAGTAATGTATGGCTCTGAAAACTGGACATTGAGAAAGAGCAAGAGAAAGAAGAATTATGGATCTGGAGGCAATTACTGTGTACCAGTAAGAATCTTCAAGAAGAATAAATCAATCAAGCTGGGACCTAACTACAGGGTGACTGATCCCTTGAGGCAATGATCAGCAAGCAGATGCTCAAGGAACTAGAAATAAAGTCCTATGAAAACATTGAAGGCATTGGGTATATTTAGCCTTGAGAAAAAATGACTGAGGGTAAGAGTGCATTCTTCAACTATTTGAAGAGATGTCGCACAAAAAGAATGCCACAGTCTTTTCGTTATCATCCCAAAATGCAGGAAATAGGTAAATGAACTCAAGTTACAGGAAGGCAGAGGCCAGTGGAATGTTAGAAATGTGTTCTAGCAGTATAAGCAGTTTGACAGTGAACCCAATTGCTCCTTCATTGGATGGATTCAAATGGATGCCACACAGCCATTGAACAGATCATTTGGACTCCACTACTCAGGACTAGGTTGGGCTGAATAGTCTAAATGTCTCCTTCCAACTCTATAATTCTATATATTATATTCGCAACTACATGGGAATGCTGATATTTTTTAACTCTGCATATTATGTTTAGCATATAACATATACTAATAAATTATCATATCTATACAGGGTTTGTATACTTATTGTTATTATTCCCCAACAGTAAATTGAGAAGGACTAGTAAGCAGAAAGCTCAAAGACAGATTGTAATGTTGATTTCTCATTTCCAACAGTAGAGTTTTAGCTTTACTATATTATAGCATCTCTTTACAAATAGTTTTAAAATGAGAAGTTGAAAGAACATATTGCCAAGAGTTCAGTAGAAAGCTCCCATAGATTGTGATAATGTGAACTTAGATTTGTTTGCCCTGATTCTGAAGGCACTTTCTGTTCTCTTGTTCTATGCACTAACTAAGGTGATCATTAAAGCAAAATAAAAGCAACAAAATAAAATGAAACAAGAACAACAAAATATTCAGTGTGCAGTTTCAGATTCCATCAGATGTTACTTTGGGCAAACTGATTCTAAGCACTTAAGGATATACTAATCAGTGTCATTTGAAAACAAATATAGTTCAATGGTCATCAGACCAAAGACTAGCAAGAGAAAGCTCTATAATTCAAATTAGTAGCATGTTGACATTAAAGAAACAATTAGTGAGAATGAATTGTTCTATAAACAATTTTATAGAAAGAAAGCATTTCTTCTAAAATGAGTGGTCCATTTCTCAGATATGTAATTAGGACTCTTATAATAATAAGTCTTGTATCTTTTCCTTTGTGTATGTCATAAAAGGGGATAGCCATCCTATCAATAACTGTAGCATTGCAAATATGTCTCTTTTTACCCTTTCCATTACTCTGGAGGCAATTTCAACAATTTGTCTTGATTTGCTTTGGACAGAATTTCTACCACTTGAATGATGGTTCACCTTTACAAGTTCAACTGAGTTATCATTTATTTCTCTATAACTTGTGTTTTCTCATATGTGCCAAATACATTCTGGCTTCATTTTACTGTAATATGTATTTGCACAAATGTTTCATCTTTTATTTGTGACAGGAAAATAATATACTCAAGAATCAAAATTATACTAATGAAACATTGTGCAACCTGCAGAAGGTTTCAGCCCATATAGAGTTCATAGTTTGGTAAATGTGTGCACAGATAAAATTATGAGTTGAAATAAGGCACATTTAATAATATAATATTTTGGTGGATTTCATGCCCCATTTCTGTTCATTTGAACTCATAAAACAAATGAGCAGACATTTGTGATTCTATTCTTTTTCCTTCCTCCCCAAATTCTTCCCTTTATCTATCCTTTATTAGTCTCCTAACCTGCCTCTTAGATGGCTGTTAAATGCCAAATTATTACTGTGCTAACAGAATAATAGCATTCCACAACTTGACTCTGGATAAATAATTTCTAGACCCTTATATCAATAAAACCTGGTTTTTTAAAGATAAAGATGATCTGTTTTCTTTGTCTCCACCTAAGGACCCAATGGAGCCTTAAGATATAGGAAAGTGGTACAACTTTAGGTTACTTTTTAGATTATCTGCAGGATTCAGGCATTGCTTAAGATTATCTGTTTTAGAAAACTTAAGAAGCTTTCTTTTTTTATTTTAAAGAATTCTTGAAATAGAATTTATTTCATGTAACCATGTTTGACCTGAACTCCCCATCACTCTATAGAATGTGGAGATAACAAAGATGGTTGATACATTCAGAATATTTGATATTTATTTATTTCCTCCTTTTCTGTGGCTGCTCATTTGTACAAGACTTTGGGTGACTTATAAGGCTTAAAAGCACTGATACAAACAATTTAAAATTACAATAAAGACAACCAATTCAAAACAGACCATTCATCAGATGGAATATTTAAAGACTAAACATTGTTATGGATTATTTTTAAATATAAACCCGGACAACAAGCTGTTTACTAAATATTAAGGTGACTATGTTAAAAAAAATCAATAAAATATATTAAAATAAATTAATAAAAGAGACCATTCAGATTGTTAGTGAGCTTGTATAACATTCTGACCCAGAATCTGGAGAAATAAACTGCAGGATTGTCTTGAAGGATGTTTCCAAGGTGGGATGCCATTCCAGAGGGTAAGTATAGGGGCAGGGAAAGCACCCATCCTGGAGCCCAGAAGATGGAATCCAAAGCATGTTCAATCCTATCAGATTTTATCAGATGGGCAGATACAAGTAGAGACAGGCCATCTTGTAAGTAACCAGGTTTTGTGTCATATACTGTTTCACAGAAGGCTTTTAATTGCACTTGGAAGCCAGCTGATGACCATATAGTCACATAGTAGAGGCATTAAAGGGACACACCAAGATACACTTATCACTATTTGTACCACCATACTTTGGCCTAGCTATAGATTCTGAAAAGTCTTCAAGGGCTGGCCCTTGTAAAACGTATTGCAACAGTGAATATACAAGGTGATTAAGATATGAGTGACCATGACTAGACCTCCTGATCTAGAAAATAGTACAATCAGCACACTAGATAAATCTGAGAAAACTTTTTTTCTGATTACAGCTATTATCTGTTCATTGAGTAAGAGATATGAGTCCAGGAAATCCCCAAATTATGTTCCAGTTCCATCTAGAAAAATACAGGCTGACAACAATGAAGCAAAAAACTACAGCACAATCAGTGAAAAATTGACAGCAAAGCAGATTAAGGTTAGGTAGGGTTATTGCCGAGCATACTAACAACAGATGTGGTCTTCCTCATAACAGCTTTTATTCAATTGGTCCCTTCTAGATTTGCTAAATTACCTTCAAAGAACATCTGTGATATGATCACCAAACACATTGGAGATGACATTTTTTTAAAAAACCACTATTGAAGGTTCAGAAAACAATAAAATACAAAAAAAGACAAAAAGAGAGGAGTTAGGGGGGGAAGGTTAAAGAAAAAGCAAACTCAAGAGTATAAAGAGAAAGAAAAAAGGGAAGAGGAAAAAACAATTGCTTCCCTCTTTTTTTGATCAAGATATAAAATATATTAAACTCTCAGTATAAAATCAGCAATAATACAACAATAATAGTATTTCTACTTGTCAAATCCCAAAATTAATTTGTCATTTTTTTCAATTTCTAGCAAGAAGTCTGACAGTTCAAGTTGAGACAAAGTTAGCCAAAGACTTTTCTTTAATCAGAGTAGTCATTGTGGCTATCTGATCTAATTCCATTAACTTCACCATCCATTCTTCTGGAGACTACATTTTTGATTTAGCCAAAACATGGATGTAACAGTTGAAACAAGTCAATGTGTGGAAAAGGTCTGAATTTTGTTCCATTCCTGAATTTTCATTTTTGAGGCTTCAAGATGGTACATGATGTGTGAATGAATCCATCCCATTATGTATTACTTAATCCTTTCCCTTCTTGGCTCATTGGCTGTTCATTGCAATGAGATGAGAAAGAGCCAAGTATGATTCCATCTATTTTTAAAGATGCAGTGATCTGTCTGCTTCCAAAGAAATCCATTCTAAATCTAGAAGTCCTTAACAATTATTAGCTACCTGCTAATCTTTCTGTAAGCTACTTGTTTGAGTAGCTTTTGCATAACCTCTTGTCTGTTGATAGATGCACATGATCTCAGTTAATATCTAGTGTTGGCACACAACAGCTATGAACATCTTGCTAGATGAACCATGGGATATATGTCAACTGAAGCTTACATCATGTTCTTTTTTTACTCTTATTGAAGCATGTAGAACACAAATCAAAATCTTGATAATTGAACAGCAAAATGGGAAAGGGAAAAACTCTCATTTTTACATATAAGTTAGAATAACCAGCCAGGTAAAGCATAAAGGTTGAATCTGAATCACAGAAAAAAATCTGTGTAATCAGCATTTCATTCCCACTGAACTTAACCTTATGCAAATGGAAAGCCCACAAGTTGGATACTGGAGAAATAGTATCCTCTAATGTGTGTTCTCCAGTATTTAGAGTAATAATATGTTTGATGCTGGGGTGATAGATAATTAAAATAATGACTGATGATTTATTTCCCATGAATTTATCTTTTTCTTAAAGACATCCCACTTTGACTGGGAATGGAAGAATTAAACTACATGCTCATTTCCCTACATGCTACAGAACTATCGAATACATTGTTTCAGTGAGTCTTGAACTAACTTGCTCTTGTTTAATACTCTTCAGGTTGCATTTGCCCTGTTTTAAGGGGATTTATAATCATACACATTTATCAGATGGGTTAAGTACTCCTC
Organism: Crotalus tigris; assembly: GCF_016545835.1. Lineage (NCBI taxonomy): Eukaryota > Metazoa > Chordata > Lepidosauria > Squamata > Viperidae > Crotalus > Crotalus tigris. Next base: position 12,656,247 of record NW_024100606.1, read on the forward strand.
CTCCTGCTGTCATCCATTTTTTTAAAAAAATCTTTCAATATATTTAAACTACTGAGTGATCCAATATAAAAGCCAATCAACAAAGCATAAGATTACAATTCTTAAAAAGACTTACAATAACTCTTTGTTCCTACCTGTGACATATTCTCTTCTGCTTTGCCTGAAACCTCGTATAATACATTGTGAACCTTCACATATTTCCATGAACAACAGAAACTAATAGGGGTTGGGGAGCTGCAAAACTCATCCACGAGGAATGCAATTTTTCATGTTTCTTCAAAAAGAGCAATTGCCACTTGGCACCCAGCCTTGTTTTAAACACAATTACTTGAAAGTAATTCTCACTGAGGTCAATGAAATTTTTCCTTCTAGTTACAGTAAATGCTTGGATTCTGACATTTGACCTTAAAAAAATTACCTGGAAGTAGACTCTGCTATTTTCAGTGGGACTTCCAGCCAAAGGATCAGACCCCCAAAGGGGGAAAAAAAAAACTGTTTGGCATTCCTTTCTAACAATGAAAATAACCACAATTAATGCATTAACTATTAACTATTTTTCATTTCCCCCTTTGATGGATTAATATTACTGACATCAATTTTCTCTACAAGAAAAAATATAACTGTTTGCTGTATGAAAGTAGGACAGAAAATAGAATAGTATCTTAGAATAGAGTGAGTAAGCCTACAGAGTATTCTGCTACTGTGCCTGGATAATTCAATTTTTGTCAGAATTAGAATAGATTAGAATACCATAGTTTACATTATTAAGAGATGGATGGAAATGCAAAGCACAGATTCATATTTTATTATGTTTCCTTTGTTTTCTCTGTTTCATAAGTATTTTTTCATTCTTATATAACATTCATATAAGCACCATTTCATTTACCGCTCAAAGAATTGGTCACGTGTCTTTGATAAACTATCTATTTTTTTTATCAGCCAACCAAATAAAAATTAAGATAAAAATAAATGTGTTATATCAACAAATTAAATGTACAGCAGCAAAGGGGCATGTATCAACTGCTAATATAACAATAATTAAAGTATGGCAGTCAAAAAAAACCATTAAAAATGTGGGTGGCAACATCCTATTTCTGAGAAATTTTACAGTTTGAAATGTTCATTGAAAAGAACCTGAAATTTTTTTGTCCTCAAAAGATGGAGATCTTAAACTGAGTGGTACTTTATTTTTATGAGGTATATATTTAATACAATTTTGTAGATTAATCCATGACATAAGGCAGGGGTCTTCAATCTTAGCCCTTGTGGACTTCAATTCCCAGAATTCCTCAGCCAGCGTGCCTCACTGAGGAACTCTGGGAATTGAAGTCCACAAGTCATAAAAGGGCCAAATTTGAAGACCCCTGACATAAGGTCTGTTGAAACAGCATCTCACAAGAATAAAAGGCATAAAAATTACAGAACAAATTAATATCCAAATGACCTAAATTTTCTGTTGGTCATAAGGATTTTTACAGCCCATACATGGTTGACCCCTTCAATACGTTTGATTGAGTGATTATGTGCCATGAAGTAAGTTTCAGTTTTTAGCAACCACATAGATAAATTTTCTCTGTGATAATCTCTTCCTACTCCTCCCAATGATGTGCTTATCTTTACTAGGACAATGTAACTAAGCAAGCCATTATATGTTTGTGTGTCACTCAGGGTTCTGTGGCATAAAATAAACAGCTATATAAATCTTTTAAATAAAGAAATATTAAGATGACATACAATTTAAAATAATGCACATCATTGGTACAGGAAGGGTTCATGAAAAAGGAATGCATGTACCTGTTTAGAACAACAGATTCATAGTTGAGATGGAACCAGTGAGAAGACCATTTCTTCCAGGTAAATAGAGTTCAAGAAGATTTGTACCAGTAGAAGTGGACCTTTACATGTCACATATGCAGGACTCAGAATTTGCAGATTCGACATGGTGGTTTTCTAAATTTAAAAAGTATATAAAATCTTAGACTCTTCAGAGCAAATCTTAAAAATCAATTAATTTTGGAAGCTTGATATCTTCCTGGTTCCATTCAGCACTAAACTCAGAGTTTTGATTGTGACTATTCCTTATTTATAAGGTGACCAACTGTCCTCCTTTTGGGAGGACAGTCCTCCTTTTTTGAGTTCTGTCCTTCCTCAAAAAGTGTCCTCCTAAATGTCCTCCTTTTCCATATACCGTCCTCCTTTTGGGAGGACAGTCCTCCTTTTGTGAGTTCTGTCCTCCCTCGAAAATGTCCTCCTAAATGTCCTCTTTTTCTATATTTGAAGACTTATCTGCAGGGCTTTTTTTCCCTCATAGAACACCCAGAAGGCGTTCTGGGACCTTTTTTTGATGGTTTTTTTTCAACTTTTGCCTGAGCTGTGCTACTCCCCTATTGGCTTTCGAAAGCCAATAGGAATTGCTGCTAAGCACGCCAAAACACCCAGGCGGCAAACTTTGCACGTGCAAGTTGCAGGAACTTTGCACCCATCACTGCTATCCAACTACACATCTCTTACTTAGTTCCGCAGATAGCTGGAGAAGACTGGATCAGTAAGTTTCTCTTGATCTTCCTTGTTCGGTTCTACACGGGGATGCACAGGGTAGGCGGTGGTGCTGGGGGGTGGCTGCAGGGCTGGAGCCAGCGCAGCTGGTGCTTTGCGAGCCACGGGGCCGGCTCTACAGGGATGCGCAGGGTGGGCAGTGGTGCTGGGGGGGTGGCTGGGGGGACAGCTGCAGGGCCGGAGCCGGAGCAGCTGGTGCTTTGCCTTTGCGAGCCATGGGGCCGGCTCTATGGGGATGCGCAGGGTAGGCAGTGGTGTTGGGGGGCAGCTGGGGGGGCGGCTGCAGGGGCGGAGCTGGCGTGGCTGGTGCTTTGCCTTTGCGAGCCGTGGGGCCAGCTCTCTGGGGATGCGCAGGGTGGGCGGTGGTGCTGGGGGGCGGCTCAGGGCTGGAGCTGGCTCGGCTGGTGCTTTGCAAGCCGCGGGGCCGACTCTCCACGGCAGGGCAGCGGTGCTGGCGGGGCGGCTGTGGGCGGGGGTGCAGCGGGCAGTTGACCTTCTATGGGCCGCGCCAGCTGGTGGTCTACGCAGTGCTGACCTGCGCTGCCACCACCTCACCCTGCGCATCTACGTGGCCATCCTGGAGCGCCTGGCTCACAACACCTGCCTCCGCCCCCACCCCCACGCAGTCCAACCATGTAGATTTTTGGACAAGTGAGAAATCGAGGTTGAATGTTGATATTCTAGCTGCAGGACTTGCTGTAAAATTCAATATGAAGGATATTTCTTGTTCAGATATTTCCAATATATTGTTAGAAGATGATACATTGACAAAAAATATTCATTCAATGGAAAAGTACTCATTTAAATAATTGACAGGCATGTAAGCATAATTACAATATAAAATGTTATTGTTACAAATGTTTTTTATTATGCATTGATCATATTATAGTGTATTCTGTATTATTGTTGCAATAAATACAATGTTTCTTTTATTTACGATATTTTTTTCTTCAATTTATTCGTGTCCTCCTTTTTGTTGTAAAAAAGTTGGTCACCTTATTATTTAATAAATCTCATTTCATATTTTACCTCCTCCAAAGTTGGCAGAAAGAAACATTTCTATTCCTTCATTCCTAATTGGCCTATCTCACATATATACTTCATTATCTGTGAGTTTAGTTCACCAGCGGTCTTTGCTATATCATTATACAGATCAACCCATATGAAATTTCTCACACTTCTTCCCATTAAATATCAGGCCCTTAAGGAAATAAATACACACATCTACAATTATCTACATGTCCACAATATCCACATACAAGATAAGGCAATTATCTTCTGCCTCTTTTGTAAATGAGGTTCCAAATTGTTTAGCTGTAAGGGAAGCAGAGGGACCCAACTTTTTAAGGCCTATAAACACAATTGGAATTTTGATCAAAGGCAATTAATCTGCTTTCAAAATAGCGGCCTTCTTTTCAATCTCTTTTTCTTGAGTTGGTGGGGGAGGGGTGATAGGTGCATCTGCCATTTTTTTTAATGAAATACCTTTGGAATTATGCAGGATGCAAAAGTACCATCAGCAGTACCAAGATTTTGCTTGGAGCTAAAGCTTTACAGCATATTAACTTTGTTTTTTAAAAAAATAATAAAGTAAAATAAATAGTAGGCCAGGGAAACTGATGAACATCAAATCAGCTATTCGATGCATTGGTGATCATTAGCATCATGGTTTCAACTAATCCAGAAAAGAGTGGGGGGGGAGTCCTACATTAAAGCCTTATTGCTACAATATTATATATTTAAAATAATATATTCTTGAAAAGTGTATTATACATTAAAAAGCATAAATTGCTCTTAGAACATTTTGTACTACTCTTAAGAAAGAACAGCACAGGATTCAAGAACTGAGAACAACTTAATAATCATCTGAAGTGTATTTTTATCAGTATGCTTAATATTTAATTGTGAGTAGAGCTGTAGGTTTTCCTCTTAAAGCCGATAGGATTCTTACTCTGCATCTGAATCTCTCTTTCTAAATAACACTCATTGTATCAGTCCAATCAAAAAGACTTCCAAATTGTGATTTGTTTACATTTTCCTCATTGTATTTATATCCAAGTCAGGCAAAGTTTTTGCAGACAATGCTTGGGAAAAAGAGGTTCAATAAATAAATAGAGCGAAAGCAAAAGAAGGGAAAGCAGAGGAGGAAGATGAGATAAACAAAGTCATTACTAAAAGCCAATGTAGGTTTGTCAAAAACAGATCATGCCAGACAAATCTTATTGCATTCTTTGACCAAGTGACAAAATTAGTGGACCAGAGGAATGCTGTGGATATAATTTACTTGGACTTCAGTAAGGCATTTGATAAAGTAGATCACAACCTACTACTTAATAAGATTGAAAAATGTGGGTTAGACAACATCACTACCAGATGGATTCGTAGCTGGCTGATTGGCTGAATCAGCATGTGGTCCTCAATGGAACCGCATTTACATGGAGGGAAGTGTGTAGTGGGGTGCCCCAGGACTCTGTTCCGGGCCCAGGGCTCTTCAACATCTTCATCAACGATTTGGACAAGGGGATAGATGGGGAACTCATCAAATTTGCAGATGATACCAAGCTGGCAGGAATAGCCAACATTCCAGAAGATAGGCTTAAGATATAGGAGGATCTGGACAGACTTGAACATTGGGCGCTATCTAACAAAATGAAATTCAATGGTGAAAAAAGTAAGGTTCTACATTTAGGCAAGAAAAACCAAATGTACAGGTAAAGTATAGGGGGTAACTTGCTCAATAGTAGTAACTGTGAGAGGGATCTCGGAGTCCTAGTGGACAATCACTTAAATATGAGCCAGCAGTGTGCTGCAGGTGCCAAAAAAGCCAACACAGTGCTAGGCTGCATTAACAGAGGGATAGAATCAAGATCACATGAAGTATTAATACCACTTTATAATGCCTTGGTAAGGCCACACTTGAAATACTGCATCCAGTTTTGTCACCATGATGTAAAAAAGATGTTGAGACTCTAGAAAGAGAAGAGAAAGTTACAGAGAAGAGCAACAAAGATGATTAGGGGACTGGAGGCTAAAACATATAAGGAACGGCTGCTGGAATTGGGTATGTCTAGTTTAATGAAGAGAAGGACGAGGGGGGGACATGATAGCAGTGTTCCAATATCTCAGGGGCTGCCACAAAGAAGAGGGAGTCAAGCTATTCTCCAAAGCGCCTGAAGGCAGAACAAAAGCAATGGATGGAAACTAATCAAGGAGAGAAGCAACCTAGAACTAAGGAGAAACTTCCTGACAGTTAGAACAATTAACCAGTGGAACAACCTGCCTCCAGAAGTGGTGAATGCTCCAACACTGGAAGTTTTTAAGAAGAGACTGGACAGCCATTTGTCCAAAATGGTATAGGGCAGTGGTTCTCAACCTGTGGGTCGGGACCCCATTTGGGGTCGAACGACCATTTCACGGGGGTCACCAAACCATGCTGTCCGCCATTTTTTTCCCTTTTCCCTAGCTGTCCTACTCCCTCTTATTGGTGGCCACACCCACTTGGGGGGTCACCACAACATGGGGAACTGTATTATGGGGTCACGGCATTAGAAAGGTTGAGAACCACTGGTATAGGGCTTCCTGCTTGAGCAGGGGGTTGGACTAGATGACCTCCAAGGTCCCTTCTAACTAATCAAGGAGAGAAGCAACCTAGAACTAAGGAGAAACTTCCTGACAGTTAGAACAATTAACCAATGGAACAACCTGCCTCCAGAAGCAGTGAATAATAATAATAATTAATATTATTATTATTATGGATCATCGCACAGTCAGCCAGATGTTCAGATTGGATTTAGCATTTTGTCTAGCTATTGAGCCCTTACCAAGGACCTGGGAGAGGCAGATGTGGCTGTTTGATGGTATTACAGATATGTCACAGGATGGAAGCAGTTCCTAGTAAGGCTGCCTTTTGCAATTGACTAATAGCGAATTTGTCAATGCCAATGGTGTTCAAGTGGTGCTCCAGTTGTTTCGGGATTGCACCCAAGGCGCCTATTACTATTGGTACTCCCCTTGCTTGCTTTTGCCACAGTCTTTCTATTTCTATTTGTAGGTCTTTGTATTTTGTTATCTTCTCCAATTCTTTCTCGTCTATTCTCCTGTATCCTTCAAGCTGACAACATCAAGCACACTGAAGTCAAGAAAAAGATTAGAGGTGAATACATCAAGAGAGTGAAGAAGATCTTAAAGTCCAAACTCAATGGAAGAGATACCATAAAGGCAATCAACACCTGGGCAATTCCAGTCATTAGATACACAGCTGGAATAGTGGACTGGACTCAAGCAAAACTAAAAGCAATGGATAGGAAGACCAGAAAAATAATGACAATGAATCATGCCCTTCATCCACGCAGTGACATTGACAGACTTTATCTACCAAGGCAAATAGGTGGGCGTGGAATGCTGCAAGTACATCAGATGGTTGAAGAAGAAAAAATGGCTTTGGAAGAATATCTGAAGAACAATGATGAAGATGCACTGAAATTAGTATATCAGGAAGGCTTACTAACTACTGGAGAGACCAAACTGGCCTACAAGAAAGACCAAATGAAGAACAGAATAGAGGCATGGGAAGACAAAGCACTACATGGCCAATACATTAAAAAAATAGCTGGGAAAGCAGATAATAACAAGACATGGCAATGGCTAAGAGCAGGAAAATTGAAGAAAGAGACCGAGGGACTAATTCTGGCTGCACAAGACCAAGCCTTAAGGACAAATGCATATAAAGTCAAAATTGAGAAGACAGCAACAGACAGTAAGTGCCCCCTATGCAAAGAAGCTGAAGAAACAGTGGACCACCTGGTAAGCTGCTGCAAGAAGATCACACAGACTGACTACAAGCAGCAGCATGACAAAGTAGCTACAATGGTGCATTGGAAGATCTGCAAGAAATATCATTTGCCTATAAGCAAAAACTGGTGGGATTATACTGTAAAATAGAGAAAGTCATAGAAAATGAAAAAATTAAACTGCTCTGGGACTTCAGATTCAAAACAGACAAGCACCTGCAACATAACACCCCGGACTTAACAATTGTCAATAAGAAAGACAAAAAAGTCTGGATAGTGTTGTTGTTGTTGTTGTTGTTGTTATTATTATAAACTAAATTTTCCTTTCCCTATGCGACTTTTCAGAAATAAGCAAGAATAACAGTAGAAAATGCTAATTCTTCTAATTCAGAGTCTTCTAACCACCTTTTTCTGGCAAATAAAACACCATCTTTAGAAACAGGGTTTTTTTAAAAAAAAAATTCTATAAAATATTGGATAAATTGCAGTTCCATATTGTAGTTCCATATATATCTGTTTCAATTAACAAGACTTAATTTGGTAGAATAATTGCAGTCTTCTTAAGCAGAATTAAACAGTCTTTCCAAAACTAGGCATCAGATTTTGAATATTAAGAAAAAAAACCTTTTGTCTTTTGGTTAATTATTTTTGTTTGTTTGATGACATTTTTACATAACAACAAAAATAATGATAACATTTAGAACACTGATTGCTATATTATATATTTAATATGGTCAATTCTTGTAAACTAAGTTGCTTACAGAGGAGGCTCACTGCTGTTGCTAAGTAAAAAAAATAAGGATTCTGCTAACGGTGAGATCCACCTCATAAATTGTTGGAATGTTTTATCTTCCATTCCAGGAATATTCATCAAAATCTCATTCCTTATTTTGCTGCCTGCAAATCCTTGGTTGAATTTGGCATTAAGTAGTTGCTATTTAATGCCCGCTGAACTTTCATGAACTTGGAATGAAGTCATAGTCTGTTTGCAGATATTGTCTTTTCTAACTTAGACAGAGTCAGAGGAAAAGGAACTGTGGGACATATACTAATTCACGATAACAGAACCAAGTTCTAATACAGCTGCATCCTTAGATGCTCTGAGTTTGCTATCTTCCAACCACCTGTGGTGGGGAATCATGAGAGATAAGCATTATTCTTAATGCAGATAAAACGATCAGAACCACCAGATATACAAAAACCTGCAATATCTAAGCAAAAATAGATATTTTCCAAAAATGGAAAAAATATCTGATGAAAATTAGCTATAACTGAATAAGATGGTTTCTTATTCAATCATTGTGTACATTAGAGGAAGCAAAGTTTAGAAATAAGTCTGTAGCTTTCATTTTGCAAAACTCCAAAGAGCTATTTCCAAATTGGACCCCAGGTTAAAAAATAGCAAATAGTGAAAATATATATGGATTGTGATATATAATTCTCTTTCAACATTTGCATAGATGGATTAATTTGACTCTACATACTCTGAAAATTTTTACTGAGGAAAAACTGGATGAATTTATAATATATAGGTGTGACTTGCTAGTAGAATAGCTATATAACTTTTAACACATGTGACCTTATGGTATAGTTGGAAGAATACTGTTATTGTTCCACCCTACAAAGAGAAGAGACCAAGAGTAACACATAAACCAGGGGATCCCAACTGGGGGTGTAAGACGATATTCCAGGGGGTGCAAAAACTTGGGTTTTCAAAATTATAGTGTATATACATAATTTGTTGCATTATTTCGAACTTTTGTAAGGGGTGTGAGAATATATCAGAAGCGTTCTAGGGGTGCAGGGTATAGAAAAGCTTGGGAACTGCTGGCATAAACTAAACTGAAGGAAGATCAGTTTAAGTCTGTCTGAAAAAATTATTTCACAGAATACTAATTGAAAAAATATGAGACGTAACAATAAGTAAAGTTTGACAAATGCAATGCAGCTTATATGGTGAAAAACTAGACTAAACAAATGAATTTGAATATTTAATGGGAATATCTATTAAATATAAAGGATAAAGAATTGGAATAAGAGCTCAATCTGAATTAATTATGTATTACATAATTATGTATACATATCTATAATGTGTAATCATGTACTTATTTACATTAGAAAGTATTACATATATGCCCTTAGTTGTATTTCTCCAATAGGAACTTTAAGAATGGAGTTTATGGTGATGTCACTTGGACTTACTAGTGACCACTTGATTATAGAATGTATGCCTTGGAAGGAGGTAGTAAATTTGGAGAGGTATAATGCTGTTTCTTTATATCTCCCCTTCCTTCCACAGTAAAATACAGTCTCAGAATAGCAATTCAACCCTTGCCATCTCATAGCTATATTGCCTTTCAAGGAATGTGTCTTCCCTGTTTCCACACCATGAAAGAAACCCATGTCTCTCTTTATGGTTATCTTGTTGTTAAGCAATAATTCCTTGATGTAATCTTCTAATTATGCATAAGTATACTCAAACTATCCATACTGTGCATTGTAGCAATTGCTCTTGGCTCATCTGGGTGCAAGCAATCAGCAACTCCCTGTAATATGCTAGCTTTGAAAAACAGAATCTTCTAGTATCTTTGGATTGATTGGGTGAGCTTTCTTTAAGACATGCAAATGCTGGTAGAAAATTAAATGTTAGTATGAGGTCTGTTGTAAGGAATGATTTGTTGAAAAGAAGTCAAAAGGATGAATATTATACAGAAGTGGGAACTGAGTAGTTCAGGGAAAACATAAAAGTTGATTGCTGGTAGAATGAGTGATTTAAGAATGAATGATAAATGTAGAAGAAATAGAATTAAGAATGAATAGGAGCTGAATGAATGTAGATTGGATATAAAAATGAATGAGCATGAAAGAAAGTTGATGAGATGGCTGAACATATAGAGAATGAATAAGGATCAAATTGCGAAACAAGTATATGAAAGAAAATGAAGAGTCAGGAGGAAGAGGAAGACTAAAATGTCATGGCTGAATGGGGATGATGAGATACTCAAAAGGAGAAAGGTGAAAAGTTTAAAGAACAAAAGACAAATCAAGGAGTATATGAATGTGATGAAAGCAAAGATAAATTGCAGGGATATAAAACCATTTTTGGTTCTACCCCATCTATACATAGACAAAAAAGTATGGAAGGGTGCAGTGATAGATATTAGTGTAAACTAATGTAACTACATTTTATTTTTCTTATCCCTTAATTTCTTTAACTTATTATTTCTAACTCATTTTCTGTGCTTTCAATAATGTTACTTATGTTACTGAAAGGGGAATAGCAGGGAGTATGGTTATGTGTGCATGTATATGCACAATTTGAGGGGAATATTCATGAAAAATGACTCTAAATGAAACAATAGATGGAACATTTTTTTCAAGTGAACCAGATCAGTTTTAACTTCAGTTATAACTTTGGTTTGGATAACTAAAATGCACTGAATTTTTTTTTCTAAATTCACCTAGAGGCCATGGTGGCTCATGTGGTTAGGATATTGAATCAGAAAACTATTGAAAGCTCAACAGTTCAGTAATTCAAAATTGAGAGAGAGACGCGTGATGGAATGAACTCCAATCAATTTGTCCCAACTCTTGCTTACCTAGCAATTCAAAAGCATGCAAATGCTAGTAGATAAATAGCTACTACTTTGGTAGGAAAATACCGGGGACATGAAAGGGGACCTCCGTGAGTGTCCCCTGGGCAATGGTGATATCACCAGCTAACTGTTTCAACCCAGAAGCACCTTCCAAGATGGCTGGAGCTGCAGGGCTGTCAACACGGACATAGTAGTAGTATTAACTGGAGATATTACATTTATTTCAAATATTTTTGCTAAGTATTCTTGCAATAAAAAGAGAAAGAGGGTTTCAACAGAAACACTTTTTGAGCCTGTTGATCCTCCTTTTCCTAGAGGCAAGCAGCCACTTCAGGACTTTAAAAATACCATTTTAGAGATAGAGATAGAGAGAAAGAGAGATTCTCTGATCAGTGAACAGAAGACAGACTACCTCATTAATTCTAATGTTAAGGGAAGCAAGATTTATAAATCTCATATATCAAGGCAGAATAGCTCCTAAAAATGTATTTTCAAAGCAATGTATAAGGTTTTCGACAAGTGAATCATTGATATTGATGGAAATTTTTTTTCAGTTTTTTTTTATTGAAAATTTTTAAATTTTACAAAACAATTCCCTTCCCCAAACCCTCCCAACCCTCCCCTACCCTCCCCCAACCTTCCCAGAGCTGAATACAGGCTTAATTAAAATTTTTCTAAAAAAAATCTTAAAACACATATAAACCATAAGCAAATCTAAATACATTAATTAAACAAATTATAAAATAATTAACAACAGTATATATATATAAGAAAAAGAATACCAGAAGGAAGGAAAAAAGAAACAGAAAAAGAAGAAATCAAATAAGAAGAAAAATAAAAAGAAAATTAAAAAGAAATGTCTATCTTAAATTTTAAATATAAGTTATTCAAAAACTAAGTAATATTTTATATCCAACTTATATTGTATGAAATCTATCCATTTTCATACTTATATTGTTTAAAATTTATCCATCATTCTTTATAAGCACCCTCAAAAACCCACATATAAACATTACTTATAACATTGAGATTCCCTTATACATATTTAAAACAAAATATTTCTTTAAATGCTCCTTAGATATCTAAACATACGCTACCTATCTAAAATTTTTATTCAATCTCCATAATATCATACTTATATTGTATAAAATCTAATCTCTCCCTCTTTCTTTATCATCAACAAAAATAAACATATAAGCGATAGTTATACCATTAAAACAAGATACTCTTTTGAATACCCCTTGAATTACTAAACTTAAACTTGTTATCTAAAGTTTTCATTCGATCTCCATGATATTGTTGGAAATTTTGTGACTAAACAGTCAGCCATATATTACTTTCAAATTTTACCTTTATGTCTTCATAACTAAATAACTTTGTAGATCAAACGCTGCATTTCATATACTTTGTTGGAAAGGACAGAAAGCTATAAAAAGCTTTATGAATATTATCAACTCACTATTCTTATAAACTCTTATTATTATCTAACTTCACTCTTTGTTATTATTATTCAGGAATATTTTCTGGTAGGATGCAACATGAGATAATCAATGAAACAGAAATAATTGGTAAGCCCTCCAGGGCAAAAAAGAGTAAATTCAAAAAAATATTTTCAGCCCACAAGCAGTATTGTCAGTGCTGAAAATGAATTCAGCAGCAGTACCTTAATGGCATAGGTCATCCAGAAGTTATCAAGAGCATTAGCACACGATGTTAAGAATATTTTGATATTTACACAGATATCAAATGAAACAAAGTACAAAGCTCATGGAGCTAGCGAAGATCTCACATTCAACCCAATCCTTCTTGGATCTATATCTGTGCAATGAGTCTGCCATTGCTTAGACCAGGGCTTTTCAACCACTGGTACGGGTACCACCTGTGGTACATTGGCACCTGGCAGGTGCTACCTGACCATCATGGAAAAGTGGTAGTGGGGGAGGGGAATGAGCTGAACCGGTGGCAGCACCGCACAAACCTGAGCGAGAGATGGCTGGAGCTGCAGGGCTGTCAGGGCTCAGCGGAAGTGCCAGGATCAGCACCAGGCTCTAGCTGGAGCTCGGCGCTGATCCTGGCACTTCTGCTAAGCTCAGAAGAAGTGCCACTCAGCTGGAATGTTGGAGCATCTCCAGGGTTTTGTGATTTACATTCAGATGCTTGGCAACTGATTCATATTTATGATGGTCACAGTGTCCCAGGGTCATGTGAAGTGACCAAAACCTGCTGCAACCATCCAGCAGAGGGGAGAATAAAAACCAAACACTCCCCTACCCCACCCACGCTGCCAATCCTCAGCAGAAATGCTCACAACAATGGAAACCTCGGACAGGAGGAAGAGCACAGCCGGGTGGGCAGGCAGGTGTCTTGCTCAGCTGTGGCTTGGAGGGCACTTTTTTCAGTGCCATTGTAACTTCAAATAGTCACTAAGCGAACTATTGTAAGTCGAGGACTACCTGTACTTTATCACTTTTGGGGGGGGTCATCAAGTTTTTGACACCTTGCTAGGCGACTGGTGGTACTCGGATGTTGCCATATCCTAAAAGAGGTACAATGGGTGAAAAGGTTGAAAAGCCCTGTCTTAGACTTTACTGAGCCTTTTATAAAGGGATTTTTTTTTAATCCGATGCATTTCTTTTGCCTTAGAAATGGAGGGTGAGAGCAAAATTATTTCAGGGCTTCTTCAAAATCGATAGTTTTGGCTTTACATAGCAAACATAAATGCTTTGTTTACATCTTCAGTATTGATTCTTGGGTGATGCCAGCAGTAGTTGGAAGCAATTTTTTTATCTTCTTTTTCAAAAATTCTTCCTTACCAGATTAGCACTGATATCAGGATATCATCAAACATATTGAATATCCAGAAAAATGGAACATATACTCTTAAGAGTCACTAAAAACAATCAGAGAGGGAGCTGTTCATACTTTTCCTAAGAAAATTCTTCAAGTATGGGGCCACCTCTTAAAGATTTCTGCCTCTTCTGCTTACTGGTATGAACCAGATGGATTGATTTGCAGACAGTTGAACATGGTCCCTTTTAGCTCAACCAAATTCATTGTGCATATAAATGGGTTCTTTAACAAACCTGCTGGAGCAGATAGAACTGTGACTGTGTTTTAAGCATTTAACTTTTATTTATTTATTCTCACATTTATACAGTATAGCTGCCCATATCACAAACATAACTCTGGGCAGTGCACAATAGAAGAAGACTATAGAAGAAATAAACATTAAAAATTATTCCACATTAAAAAAAATCCGTATCATGAAAAAAGACTAGAGAGCATCTTCAGTGTTACATACAATATAGCCATTTCATCAGTTCTCCATGTTCTTTCAAGAGATCTTCAAACTTGCTGAACATGAGGGACTCCCAGAAGGTTGGCAGTGATAGGGCCAATCTCACCCTGGGAGGAAGGATGTTCCACAGAGTGGGCACCATAGCAGAAAAGACTCCTGTCCTGAGTCCTGCCAGATGGGACTTCTTAATAGACAGGATCCAAAACATAGCAATAGCAACAACACTTAGACTTATATACCGCTTCACGGTGCTTTACAGCCCTCTCTAAGTAGTTTACTGAGTCAGCATATTGGCCCCAACAATCTAGGTCCTTGTTTTACCAACCTTGGAAGGATGGAAGGCTGAGTCAGGCTTGAGCCAGTGAGACTCTAACTGTCAAACTGCTGGCAGCCAGCAGTCAGTGAAAATAGCCTGCAGTACTGCATTCTAACCACTGCGCCACTAGGGCTCACATATCCCTTCTGTTAATAATAATAATAATAATAATAATAATAATAATAATAATAATAATAATAATAATCCCCCAGTGAGGCACTACCTTGACGTGGTTGTGGGGCGTGTACTCTGAGGAAGATGAGAGCTATGCCAGAGGTTCAACCATACTGGACAGGTCTCATCAGAGGAGTCAGACAAAGAGTGTCTCTCCCATAAAAAATATAGTGAGACATAAATTTCAGAATGCCATACCGGCTCGGATGTCACCCGGGTTACCAAGGTCCGGGCTAGATATTGGAGTTCCTGGATATCTGGTGAAAAATGGATTACAGGACTCAGGACTGTTGGCTGAGCAACCAGGGCCAGCAGCTGCAGAACTACTGGAAGAAAAGGTGTTTACCTGTCGCAGATACACAGTGATTGAAAACAAAGAAATAATGATCTGTTACTATCAAGTCCAACAAGAAGAGGCTATCTAAAACGAATGCACCAGTTCTGGAAAGAACAACATCCAGAATCAGAAATAACAGAACAGAGACTAGCAGATCAATGCCGATTTATAATACGAAATAAAGTATTCACAGAAACAGAATTGGACAAACTGCAAAGATTTACCCAGGGCAAAGAAATCAAAGCCTTACCAGAAGTAATTCAGAATGTAGAGGCAAACCAGGGGGAGTTGGCAGTGAAGGAATCCAGCAGAGATATACAGCTGTTCTCATTTGGAAACCAGGCACCTCTTCCTCAGGAAGAACAAAACCCTCTAACTAAAGAAATAAAAGAATTGAAACCAAGAATAACTGAGCATCTAGAACAGCACAAAAACAACAGAATAAGGCTGCCTGCATTGAAGCTTGTTCCAAAGAAACAGCTAGCACAATTTGCATTAAAAGATGCAAATACTGCAATATCAAGTATAAGCACCAATTCACTGCAAGAAACAAACCAACTAATGTACAGCACAGCTGCAGTTATAACTGAATACCTGGGATGCAAAATCAACAAAGAAGAAAAACAAACAAACAGCGCACCACAAAAATGGAAGGTTAGACTAGAAAATAAGATCAGCAAGTTAAAATCACATGCAAGCAAGCTAGAACAGATGAAAAAAAAAGAAGCTGAAGAACAAGACCAAAGAATACCTAATCAAGAAACACAACAAACACTTAGAAACAAGGAAGATCAAGGAAGCACTGGAAATAATAAAGCAACAAATAACAGCTATAGCCAGGAAAATCAGTAGATATGAAGCTTGAATTGCAAACTATAGGCAGAACCTCCAATTTCAATCCAATCAGAAACGTTTCTACCAATCCATCAATGGAGAAACTGCAAGGAATCAGTCAGTACCTGACAAGGAAGAAACAGTGCAGTTCTGGAAGCAGATATGGGATAACCCAAAGAAATACAACAAGGATGCGGCTTGGTTAAAAGAGGTGGATGCAAATAAAACAGAAGTTGAAATGAAAGAACTAGTAATAACAACAAAAATGGTAGAAAAAAGAGCAAGGAAAATCAAAAATTGGTCAGCACCAGGTGAAGATGAACTGCATGGGTTTTGGTTGAAACATCTAACTGTTATACACCCACTCATTGCCAAGCAGTTCAACAATATACTACAAGGAGGAGAAACTGAAAAGTGGCTAACAACTGGGAAAACCTACCTAATAATGAAAAATCCAGCAAAAGGGGCAACACCAGGCAACTACAGGCCAATTACCTGCTTACCAACAACTTTCAAATTACTAATTGGTGTGGTAGCTGATGCAGTAAATCAGCATCTAGTTGAAAACAATCTCTTTCCACCTGAGCAGAAAGGAAACCGCCACAATAGCAGAAGAACAAAAGATCAACTCCTAATAGACAAAATGATCTTGGAAAACTGCAAGAAAAGGAAGACCAATCTGAATGTGGCATGGATTGACTACAAAAAGGCATTTGACTCTCTGCCACATGATTGGATAATCAAGTGCCTAGAAATAACAGGAGTCAGTAGAAACATCAGAAAATTTGTGCAAAGATCGATGGCACAATGGAAGACACAGTTGCAGATCAATGGTGAGAGACTGGGAGAGGTTAATATCAAGAGAGGAATATTTCAAGGAGATTCATTATCACCATTACTATTTGTTATTGCGTTGTTTCCTCTGTCAACAATACTGAATAACTCAGGACATGGCTATCAAACATCAAAAACATCTACCAGACTATCCCACCCCCTTTACATGGATGATCTGAAGCTATATGGGAAAACATCATCTGAAATAGAATCTCTGCTCAACACTGAACGTATATATAGCCAAGATATTGTAATGGAGTTTGGCTTGGACAAATGTGCCACACTTATTATCAAACAAGGAAAAATAGTGAAAACTGAAGGAATCAAGATGCCCCACGAAAATAACATTAAGTGTCTGGATGAGGAAGATTACTACAAACGCTTGGGTATCCTTCAAGCTGACAACATCAAGCACACTGAAGTCAAGAAAAAGATTAGAGGTGAATACATCAAGAGAGTGAAGAAGATCTTAAAGTCCAAACTCAATGGAGGAAATACCATAAAGGCAATCAACACCTGGGCAATCCCAGTCATTAGGTACACAGCTGGAATAGTGGACTGGACTCAAGCAGAACTAAAAGCAATGGATAGAAAGACCAGAAAAATAATGACAATGAATCATGCCCTTCATCCACGCAGTGACATTGACAGACTTTATCTACCAAGGCAAATAGGTGGGCGTGGAATGCTACAAGTACATCAGATGGTTGAAGAAGAAAAAATGGCTTTGGAAGAATATCTGAAGAACAATGATGAAGAGGAACTGAAATTAGTATATCAGGAAGGCTTACTGACTACTGGAGAGACCAAACTGGCCTACAAGAAAGACCAAATGAGGAACAGAATAGAGGCATGGGAAGACAAAGCACTACACGGCCAACACATTAAAAAATAGCTGGGAAAGCAGATAATAACAAGACATGGCAATGGCTAAGAGCAGGAAAATTGAAGATAGAGACCTAGGGACTAATTCTGGCTGCACAAGACCAAGCCTTAAGGACAAATGCATATAAAGTCAAAATTGAGAAGACAGCAACAGACAGTAAGTGCCCCCTATGCAAAGAAGCTGAAGAAACAGTGGACCACCTGGTAAGCTGCTGCAAGATTACACAAACTGACTACAAGCAGCGGCATGACAAAGTAGCAACAATGGTGCATTGGAAGATCTGCAAGAAATATCATTTGCCTGTAAGCAAAAACTGGTGGGATCATAAAATAGAGAAAATCATAGAAAATGATAAAATTAAACTGCTCTGGGACTTCAGAATTCAAACAGACAAGCACCTGCAACATAACACCCTGGACTTAACAATTGTTGATAAGAAAGACAAAAAAGTCTGGATAGTGGACGTGGCAGTGCCTGGAGACAGCAAAATAGACGAGAAAGAACTGGAGAAGATAACAAAATACAAAGACCTACAAATAGAAATAGAAAGACTGTGGCAAAAGCAAGCAAGGGTAGTACCAATAGTAATAGGCGCCCTGGGTGCAATCCCAAAACAACTTGAACACCATTGGCATTGACAAATTTGCTATTAGTCAATTGCAAAAGGTGGCCTTACTAGGAACTGCTTCCATCCTGCGACAATATCTGTAATACCATCAAACATCCACATCTGCCTATCCCAGGTCCTTGGTAAAGACTCGATAGGTAGACAAAAATGCCAAATCCAGTCTGAACATCTGGCTGACTGTGCAATGATCAATAATAATAATAACAACAATAAAGTTGGAAGGGACCTTGGAGGTCATCTAGTCCAACCCCCTGCTCAGGCAGGAAGCCCTATACCATTTCAGATAAATGGCTGTACAGTCCCTTCTTAAAAACTTCCAATGTTGGAGCATTCACAACTGCTGGAGGCAGGTTTATTCCTTATAAACAACCAAGCAGTTGCAGTTTGAACCCAGCAAAAATCCTGAACCATCTTGGAACACAATCTCACACTGGGCCTCCAGACATCTTCTAACATTCAGACTCACTACAGAACACTTTGATTATTTCAAAATATTTGCTAACACCAATCACGATTATTAATCCTTAATCTGAATTTGTAAGTGGTTCACATTTTAATAGAGGAAACTAGGTTCCTTATCCAGAGTTTTTTTAAAATAATTTTTATTAAAGTTTTCTAACAATTAAAAACAGTACAAATTTTGAAATAAGAAAGAAAAATGAGAAAGGAGGGAAAACAAAGGAAAAAAAAGATTCAAAAGAAGTGGCTTCCAATCTTCTTGATACGTTTATAAATACATTTATAGATACACATTTTACCCTCTTTCTTTAAGATAGGGCTTACTTCTATCTAGATAGATAGATAGATAGCTATCATCTAGCTAGCTATCTCCAAGTTAATGAATATGCCAAGTTGTCCAATGCATGAAAGAGGACATCTCACTTTAGGCAAAAAAAGTAAAATCCACTCTAATTTTAAGATAGATGATTTCATTCAAAGTCAACTTGACCATTAAGACATGATGGGTTACTTTTTACCATAAAATAAAATGTATAACATTAGCTAACTATGATTAAAATGACTAATAACAAGTCTGACATGAATTAATCATTAGTCTTTATATACCGTAAATGCCGGCGTATAAGGCAACTTCCGCGAGCGCTGAAATCGGCGCCAAAGACGGGGGTCGTCTTATACGCCGAGTCGTCTTATACGCCGGAAATACTGGTAGTTTCCGGCATATAAGACGACGTTCTAGGAATGCGGCCCGACTATAAAGACGGGGGTCATCTTATACGCTGGGTCGCCTTGTACGCCGGCATTTACGGTAATTCACATTTGCAAATAGTAACTCAACATATCTTTGAATCATGGGCCAGTAGAGTCAATTCTCTGAGATAAAGCAATCTGTCTGGATACGACATCATAGAATTGGGACTAATCTTTTATCCCAGTGATTTGAACTCACAAGTTGTAGAACAAATACCAATTAAAGCATCCCCAACAAAATTCTACTGTCATATGAACCTTACCATCTTCACAACACTGAACTACAATTGTCTTGCTGTAATATAAATTAATTATCCCAAATCCACCATTATGAGATAACAGAAAAAAAATCATAGCATTGTATGATGATTCTTCAGTTCCTTCAAAAATGATATCCTTATTTCCATCATCTTTTCACATGCCATCCATCTGGTAAACTCGCAAGATTCGTTTTTCTTGCCATGCATGTATATACTGTTGTTTCTATGTGTCATATAATATGTGTGGGTATATGCATAATTCTATATTTATTTATTTTTGTCATATTTATGTAGTGTGTATCGAAGGTGGTGAAACTTTGAGAGCTGTATGCAATGAAATTTCATTTTAACGTATGACGATTAGTGTACATTCAAAGTGACAATAAAATTATTATTCTATTCTATTATTTGATTAAACAGATTCAGTTTTTGTTATGTCCCGAGCCTTGCAAACGGCTCGGGCGTTTGCAGGCAGTCCCGGGCAGGTGCAAAGCTGCCCGGGACCAGACAGGCTGTCGCCAGTGCCGTGCGCATGCGCAGGTGCTGGCGCGGAAAAGTATCGCATTTACCCGGGAAATGTCTATATAAGAAGTTGGGAGGTTTGGGGAGCTGCTGAAGCCATCTACTTGTAAGCTGAACGCAGAATAAAGAAAACTGAGAACTTCAACTGCTTCTCGTGTCTGCTTCCCGCCACGGACTCAACACTGGCGACGAGGATGGGATTGCCTTACACCGCCTGGAAAGGAAGAAGTGTAAGCTTACCCAAGTGAGTCCTGAGCGGCGGAACGGCGTCGACTCGGCAGCTACCCGCCAATCCAGTGCGCATTCGGGGGTAGGCTGGCTGATAGACCCGTCTCCTGAAGATGGCGAAAATCGGAAGGCTTTCGGAATTCGACGTCTCACATCCAGAGCGGTGGGAGTCATACGTAGCCAGGGTGGAGAACTACTTCAAGGCAAACCAAGTGAGGGAAGAGAGCTTGAAGGCTGCCACCCTGCTTTGTGTTTGCGGCCAAGACGCCTTCGACATCGCAGAAAACCTTGCAGCACCTGTTCCAGTAGAGTCTGTAAGCTACGCAGATCTGAAGAAGCTACTGAAGGAGCACTTCCACCCCAAGATGTCCGTCATCGCATGGCGCCACACCTTCGAGCAGAGGGATCAACGGCCCGGTGAGTCGGCCAAAGAATTCATCGCCGCATTATGGAAGGCCGCCAAGCACTGCGAGTTCAAAGACCTCAAAGAACGACTGAGGGACCGATTCGTGTGCGGGTTAAGGCATCGAGATCTACAACAGAGACTTTTCGCTAAAGAAGAATTGTCCTACCAAGATGCCTTAAGGGAAGTCACCGCAGAAGAAGCAGCAGGCGGCGCTGTCAAGAACATGCGGCCGATCAGAAACAGTCCAGAGGTTGCATCCGTGCACCAGGAAGACGTCCAAAGAAACTCCGAGGAGGATCCGGACGAGGAAGTCGAACGTCTCCACCCCACGAAGGAAGAAAAACAGAAGGGAAGCTCTTCAGCTCCGCTCAAGTGCATCGGCTGTGGAGGTCGCCACAGGAGAACCGACTGCAAGTTCCGCTCCGCTACCTGCCGGGCATGCGGCAAACAAGGACACATTGCAGCTGTGTGTCTGGGCCGACGAAAGGTACAACCTCAGGAAGAACTGCGCCTGAAAGGTACCAGATTCCCCAGCCAGAATAGGGTAGGGTTTTGCGCTTCGCGAAGAAGCATCCTTAGGACAGGCACACACAAGCCCATTAAGAAAAAGCTGTCACTCAAGGTGAAGCTACAAGGGGTTCCATTATCTATGGAACTAGACACAGGGTCTGCCTTTTCAATTATCTCCTTGCATACATTTAGGAAGATTTGTTCCGGTAGTGGAACTCAGGCCAAGTTAAGGCCTTCTGACATTGTGTTAACAGATTTTCAAAATTCAAGAGTGTGTGTTAAGGGGGAGGCCACCCTTAACGTGCAATACAAGAGTTTTGAAGGTCCACTAGACTTATTAGTAGTAGGGGGTGAACGAACGAGTCTCATAGGACTCGATTGGTTTGAGGCCCTGGGGATACACGTCACAGGACTCAACAGCTTACAAACACTCGACCTACAGGAAGTCTGCAAAGAATTTGCAGATGTTTTCAGCCCCCAGCTGGGCACATTCAAAGGACCACCTGTGTCCTTAAAGCTAGACCCCACTGTCACTCCCATTAGGATTAAAGCAAGAAGGGTCCCTTTTGCTTTAAAAAGTAAAATTGACACTGAGTTAGACAAACTGATCAACAGGGAATCCTAGAACCTGTTGATTCCAGTCCTTGGGAGACCCCCATTGTCACGCCTCTAAAGGCAAATGGGGACATTCGCATTTGTGCTGACTACAAATGCACTCTGAATAAGGCATTGCAGCAACATGCCTATCCTGTTCCTGTGGTCAGTCATATTCTGGCCTCCCTCAAGGGGGGGCGCGTTTTTGCAAAGCTTGACCTAGCTCAAGCGTATCAACAGCTGCCTGTTGATGATGATGCTGCTATAGCTCAGACTATTGTGACCCACAGGGGAGCCTTTAAGGTAAAAAGGCTGCAGTTTGGAGTGAATGTCGCTCCTGGGATTTTCCAAAGCGTAATGGAAAACACACTGCGGGGCATACCGGGGGTTTGCCCCTACTTTGATGATGTCTTAATTGCAGGAGACTCCACACACATTCTAGCTGAAAGGCTAAGAGCTGTTCTGTTAAGATTCAGGAAATCAGGCCTCAAGCTCAAAAAAGACAAATGCAAATTGGGGTGCCTTCTACTGAATTTCTGGGGTTCAAAATTGATGCTGCTGGGATTCACCCTGCTGAATCCAAACTGACTGCTATTTTAGAAGCACCTAGGCCAAAGTCCAAGGCCGAACTTCAGGCCTTCCTGGGCCTCCTGAATTTCTACAATTCTTTTCTTCCACATAAAGCTAGTGTAGCTGAGCCTCTTCACAGGCTACTAGACAAACAAGCAGTGTGGCAGTGGTCACATACACATGAGGCTTGCTTTAACAAAGTCAAGGCCTTGCTCACTTCTAACAGTGTACTTGCACATTTCAACGAATCTCTTCCTGTGTGCATCGCATGTGATGCGTCCCCTTACGGGGTAGGAGCTGTCCTGATCCACCTCAGGTCTGATGGAACTCAGGTTCCTGTTGCATATTACTCCAGAACATTGTCTTCTGCTGAGCGCAACTACGCTCAGATAGACAGGGAGGCTCTGGCTGTTGTTGCTGGAATTAAAAAATTCCATGACTTTCTATATGGCAGGCACTTCACGGTCTTCACTGACCATAAGCCTCTGCTGGGACTGTTTACCACACGTAAGCAGACTCCCCAAATCATTTCCCCTAGAATGCTTAGGTGGTCTATTTTTTTGTCTGCATATGATTTTTCTTTACTCCACAAGCCTGGGAAAGAAATGGGCCATGCTGATGGCCTCAGTAGATTGCCTCTGCCAGTAGTAGAAGCTGACCCTGCGCCAGCTGTCAACATTCTATCAATCCAAGCCTTGCCCGAGCTCCCTCTTAGTGCCAGGGATGTTGCCGCTGAAACAGGTACAGATCACACACTTTCACGTGTCCGTTCCTGGGTTTTGTCTGGTTGGCCTGAGCACTGCCCTAGTCCTGAGTTTCAGAGTTTCTGGTCCAAAAGGAACGAGCTGTCCCTTTCTCAGGGTTGTCTGCTTTGGGGAAACAGAGTTGTCATTCCCACCTCAATGAGGACTAGGGTCTTAGAATCCCTCCACGAGGGTCATCCTGGCATTGTTCGTATGAAGGCTCTTGCGCGCAGCCACTTGTGGTGGCCTGGTTTAGATAAAGATATTGAGGCTAAGGTGCATGCATGCCACCTGTGCCAACGATCTCGCCCAGAGATGCCCCAAGCTCCCGTGCATAGATGGGAGGAAACACAGTCCCCATGGTCTAGGGTGCACATTGACTACGCTGGACCCTTTCAGGGCCAGTTCTTCTTGGTCCTTGTTGACAGCCATTCGAAATGGCTTGAGGTTGTACCTGTCTCATCCACCACCACTGCAAAGACTATTCAGGTACTGAGGGGGATTTTTGCTGCACACGGGCTGCCAGATGTCATTGTGTCCGACAACGGCCCTCAATTCACTTCCTCCGAATTCCAAGCTTTCTTACAGGCAAACATGATTCGTCATGCCACGTCTGCACCCTTCCACCCGTCCACCAACGGTATGGCTGAACGTATGGTGCGCATCACAAAGGACGCATTGAAAAGACTCACCTACGGGGACTGGCATCACAGGTTGGCTGACTTTCTCCTTTCTTATCGCACCACACCGTCCACTTCTACAGGGAGAAGCCCAGCTGAACTTCGTTGGGGGCGTCAACTTACTACTAAACTTGACCGGTTGCATCCGGACAGACTGCCTTCATCTACCTCACATCCTAGGGCACCTAGACAACTACTTGTGGGTGCCCCGGTTTGGGCTCGCAATTACGGGCCTGGTCATACATGGGTCCCCGCTTCTATTTCCAGGGTCACAGGTCCTCTCTCCTACGAGGTAGCCCTGGACAACGGTCGTGTCCTGCGTCGGCACATCGACCGGCCCTCGGCGGGACTTTTCAGATGAGACTCCTGGGTCTTTTCCAGGGGGGGAGGGGGACCCTTTGGAGCAAAGGGAAGGGCACGAGCTGCTGCCCATCTCCACTGATGGAGCTACAAACGGCCCATCCCAGGGTTCCGCGAGAGCTCCGAACAAGAATTCTATGAGCCTACCTAATTACCAGGCATCCACGCCTACTCCAGCCAGGGAGTCACCCCGGGGGCATACTCACTTTCCACACACATCACACAGCACTCCAGTCACGGAGGATACCCGGGGGCATCCCAACAAATCATTCCCCGCAAGAGAGCTGGCACACAATCCCCAAGGTTGGCCTGACCTTACCCCAAATCCTACAGGGGGTCAAACATACAGGGAGGTGGTCGAGGAACCAAGTCCCGACTACAACACCTCTAGCCCAAATCAGGGAGTAACTGAGTTTTGGGAAAGTACAGAAACCCACACAAGCCCGGACACAGAACGGGGTTCAGGGAATGGACAGCCTCCTGACAGGTCTTGGATGGACCTAGGAGGTTCAACAGAGACGCCCAGCAGTGGCTATCACTTCAAGGGGCCCGAGGGTCTACAGCTAGGCAGGTCAACCAGGTCACAAAGTGACAGAAGCCCTGGCCTGACGAGCCCGGTGGGCGAGCAAGCAGGCCAGGCAGCGGGGCACAGTCCTTGGAAGGCACCAAGGCAAAATAAGGAGAACAGGCTCACATCTCCCTCCAGTCAGGGAACTCATGCTAGTAACCCAGAGCTGAGAAGGTCACAGAGAGCAAAGAAGTCTCCTAAATACTTAGAGGATTACATAACATTGCTGGCTAAACAAAAGCCAGGTAACGATAGGAGCACTGAGAAGCAGAACACTGCATAAAATAAATGATTATATGTTGGTAGTAGTTTTAGCCCGGGGGAAAGGGGTGTTATGTCCCGAGCCTTGCAAACGGCTCGGGCGTTTGCAGGCAGTCCCGGGCAGGTGCAAAGCTGCCCGGGACCAGACAGGCTGTCGCCAGCGCCGTGCGCATGCGCGGGTGCTGGCATGGGAAAAGTATCGCATTTACCCGGGAAATGTCTATATAAGAAGTTGGGAGGTTTTGGGAGCTGCTGAAGCCATCTACTTGTAAGCTGAACGCAGAATAAAGAAAACTGAGAACTTCAACTGCTTCTCGTGTCTGCTTCCCGCCACGGACTCAACAGTTTTCTTTTCTTTTCTATCTAGAACTTAATTTCATTCTTCTGAATGTTCTCATCTGCTCTTAGTCCAGTTCATTTTTTTCAATAGTTTCATTAAGAATTATCTTCAAAAGAATTTTGATTATCTTCAAAAGAATTTATTTGTCTTAAACAATCACTTTTGGTTCCAGTATAGAGTTAACAAGCTTGAACATTTCTTGAACCCACAGATCAAATATTTTCTGTAAAATAGCCATTTTGTAGTAGCAATTGATCTTCAATTGATCTTGTTTTCAATTTGAAATGTAAACAAGACAAATTTTCCCATAAGAGGATCTCTCTAATTAACTTCAAATTTTTTATTAAAATCAATTTCTTCCAAAGCCTTAGTATTTAAAAACTTTCCAAAAATAGCTTTATAATAATCTTTGCTGTATATTTTTTTAAAATGCAAAAAATAAAAAGCTCTTACAAAGCTGGAAATATGTAATTTTCTTTTTAAAAAGATTGAGGAGAGGCTCACTCAGCAACTGGTAAACTTGTGGTTCTGAAGGTTTTTCAATCTTAAATAAACATTAAACAACATAAAACTCTAAAGTGATTAAAAGGATGAAGTTTGGTCAAACCTGATGTCCATAAAAGTCTGCATTTATAGTTCAGAGCACAATGGAGCCTACAACTCCCAGATGATAGCAAGAGTCTGTAAAAATATTGGTTTGCCACCTAGTAAACAAAAATATCTGTCCGGCATATATTTGGGTAATCTCTAGATCTCTCTTTATTCCAGAGAGAATTTTAGCAGTCAAGATCCCACATCCAGCTGCCTTTGTGGCTGCAATGCCTCCCACTATCCACAAAGAAAAAAATGTCAAGCGTTAGTTTGCCATGACTCACTGGAAGTCCCTAAATCCTTCTAAAAACAGAACTGGTACTTGAGATGGATCTGATCAATATCAGAATGGAGTGAAGCTATTATCAAATCTCAAGATTTGGAAGCTATACTTCTTTTGATTCAGCTCCAAGTTGTGTGTTTTTTTAATTTTGGCAACATCACACTGCTTGAGCAACTATAATTCCATACAATGTATCATCAGGAATTCCCAGATACTTTGCAAACATCTTGTCATTAAACCAAGCAAACCTTATCCTATATCTATGAATTTTAATTTTTTTCCCAAAGAGAATGGAAAGAAAATGCATTTATCTCTCTTAAATGTTGTCCTTTTATTTTCAGCCAATAATGAAAATTATTTTAAATATAATCCTACAATTTTGTATTTTATATTGTCTGCAGATTTGATAAGCATTCCTTTTATCTCTTTGCCCAAGTCTTTAATAAAAATGCTGAAGAGTACACAAGGCTATACCTTCTGGTATTCCACCTGACACCTCCCTTCTTTTTGATATTGAATGTGGATGAGTACTCTGACTACAATTTGAAATCAGCTATGTATCCATTCAGTTGTTATGTTACTTAGCTTATATGTAACTAGCTTGCTAACCAGAATGTCACAGGATACGCTGTCAAATGTTTTTCTCAAATCAAGATATATTATGTCTCTAGCATTCCTACAATCTGATAATGAATTTACCTTACCCAAAGGGCAGGTACTTTTGGTTTGGCTTGACAAATAGTTGCTATGTTCCTAAATATCATCCCTCCACCATGTGGGGCTAATGGATTATCTGATTATATTGCCTGGGATATGAAGTGTCAGGAAAGTAATCACTTTGATCTCTGATTTCAACCATAATCACGTGTTACAATAAGGAGGCAAAGAGCAAACTATTAGTTCTTCTTGTAAAAATATAGGCCCCTCTGCTAAGTAGATGAAGGAGATTATGAATTCCATTAAAGATATGCTTATCTTTTCCTCTTCTGCGGACCCCATGGCTAGCAAATCTATTAATTATAAACCAGTGCTCCAATATTTTCCATATCTGGGGAGCTGACATTAAAATCTCTATAGATCATGCTCACTGCATTTGGGAATTGTCTTTCAAGCATTTCCATCACAGCTGTCAAGTCAATACTTGGGTGATGTCCAGTTTCAGAGCTCGAAGGAAGGATATAGAGGTTAATGCATTTTTTAAAAAATTACCTACTGAGACTCTGGATATTGAAATAGATACCATTGCTTTCAAATCAACTGACACAAAGATAATCAAGCCACCGCTAATGCATGCCTTTCTTTCCCAGCAGAGTTGAACCCCTAGAGATAGACTATCTCATTCCGAGTCCTATTTTCAGAACATAGATAATATGAAATGCTTGTAGGAAGGCAAAACAACTGATCAGAATACTTATTTTCAGAATGCTATATCCATAAAATGGCTTCCAATATAAACATCCTCTGCATCTCCTTATTGAAATACAGGTGGTCCTCAACTTACAAACACAATTGAGCCCAAAATTGCTATTGCTAAGTGAGACACTGGTTCAGTGGCTTTTATCCCAGTTTACAACTTTTCTTGCCATAGTTGTTAAGGGAATCACTGCAATTGTTAAGTTAGTAACACGGTTGTTAAGTGAATCTGACTTCTCTATTGACTTTGCCTGTCAGAAGTCAAAAGATGACCCTGGGACACTGCAACCATCATGCTGTAAATATGAGTCAGTTGCCAAGAGTCTGAATTTTGATCATGCAGCCATGGGGATGCTGCAAAGATCGTAAGTATGAAAATGGTTATAAGTCACTTTATTCAGTGCCTTTGGGGCTTTGAACAGTCGCTAAATGAACTGCTGGAAGTCAAGGACTACCTGTATAAGTGGAAAAGCTGGCACTATTGTGGTATATTGGAGGAAATGTCCATATATATAAAGGTTTGCCTAATTCCTTTGGATTTAGAAAACCATCTTTAGCCCACTTTCTAAGGGAAGCATTAGTATTGGATCTCCTTATGCTATGTAGCATATCGCCAGCGCTTTCAGTCTAGGGAAGGATCATTAAAATTTTATCCCATTGGAAGCTTTAGAAGATTTATCACTCTTATTGTTAGCATTTGGGACTTAGAATCCTTATCATGTACTTCTAATGTGTGTTTTGTCATCAACTTAAAAGACGAAGATATCATTATGTTATTTATTAGTGGACTCACAAACGGGTTTCTTACAATGGCTACAAACTTGCAACAATTATTTTTTGTTCTGCATCAGGAAGGTTCCCATAATATTTGTGAAGAATATTATTCTTTTCTAAAGGTAATTCATCAGTTTCCTTATTTAGGATCTAGATAGAAAACCTTGTGTTATTCTATTACTTAACTGGATTTTGTGACCTTTCACAGCCAGATTTTAAATAATCCATAGGTGGGGGATTCTTTTCAAAATTGGTATCATTTTTATCTTATTACTAATATAGAAAATGTCTCACTAAACAAATAACATCTAATAAAAATGCTTGGAAGTCAAATAATCTGTCCAGACAATAAGGTTCTGGGCTCATATTTGAAAAGCTACACAATTTGATCTAGTTCTATGTGATGATCTCCAGTTAGGAATGAATTTGTTAAAGGAAAAGACCTTTGGTGTTTTGTTTTGTTTTGTTTTTGTTTTCAATTAAATAAGTGGAGGAACATGTATGCTTGGCTTAGCTATATAAACTTCCTTTTTTATTAGAAATAAATAGAAACATACCCATTACCAGGGCTTTTTTTTTGTCATAGAACGCCCAGAACAGAGTTCCGGCACCTTTTTTGGATGGAACCTTGTAGGGTAGGCAAGGTGGGTTGTATGACATGTGTGAGTTCTAGCACCTTTTTAAAAAAAAAAAAAAAAAAAAAGCACTGCCCATTACAGTATTGCCTTTCAGGGTAAACAAGTTTATGTTCATTGTTATGTTCATCCCACAGCCTTTCCATAAGGAAACCAGATCCCAATCTTAACATTTTCCAAGTTGGATGGTCTACACCTGCAGTCTTATAATTTTTCAACTCTCAAATAGCATTTATGTTTTCTTTTTCATCATATTTCTTGCCTACTAAAGAATATAGCATCCATTTCACTCTTTAACATATCATTATCATTTGTATACACATTTCATTATACAGAATAAAATAGATACTTCTTCGAGTCACTACTGGCAAAGAGCTTAGAAAGAATTCCAGAAGAATGTCCATATGCTGTTTAAGAATTCAGATCCATTAAATCCTTTTCTCATTGGCTTCTCCAGTTGTTGAACCTTATCTTTAATAAATCTAGCTTTCTTAAGATCTGCTTTGTTGAAATCCACAAAAGCAAATGTCTAAACTTTCTCTATCTACTAAATCTTCCTTATTGCTTAGGATCAGTTTATTATGAGAATAATAAAATAGAAACAGCATACATGTTCATGCTTCTTCAGCTTTATATAAATTATGAGAGAAGATTGTAGATAAACTGGAGCCTCACAGTGTTAATTTATGCAGATCTGATATAACATCTTAAAGGAAACTCACATGGATAAAGATTGCATAGCTGATACAATTGCATCCTCCTTGAACTGTTTCCCTTTTAGACATTCATTTCTATGCAAGCTTTAGCTCATAACATTTACTCCCTGCAGCTGAATCCTTGTATGCATGTCTCTGAGTCCCTCTCAACTCAATGGGGCTTAGTTCTGAATAGACATGTATAAGATTGAATAATAACTTACTTTCTTCAGATACATTTCAAATGTTTAGACTTGATCATACAGAAATAGCACCATTCTTCAATGATGAAGCAGGCATTTTGCCTTGGGGCTGGAAAACTAGAAATTGAGTCATTTCAACATGATTAGAGCTCATATATATTACTGACCTAGGGGCACGCATTAACAGGCAAAAGTCAGCAATGATTATAATTATTCTTTTCTTAATCATAAAAGCAATCCCCAATGTGGAGATTATAAGAAAGCAGAATTAAAATAATTCAGCATATTTTATTTTTTATTTTTTTTATTGAAAGTTTTATATTTTACAAAAAAAACAAAAACAATACAAAACAAAAGACAACATATACAAAAAAGAAACTAAACATTACATATATATAAAAAAAAAAAAAAAACCCATCCCCCACCCCTCACAAAAACCCTCCCTTCCCCCTCCTGAGCTTCCCAGAGCAGAATATAGGCTTAATTAAAAATTAAGAAATAAAAATAAAAAATTAAATTAAAAAATTTATATTTATATATATATATATATAAAAATATCTATTTTTACGCGGGAGAAAACCCGAACAACCAAAGACCTATATACAAATACCCGCGAAAACCTCAGAAAACAAAAATATCTATATATATATATATAAAAATAAAACTTATAAAAAAGCTATGTGATATTTTTGTATACCCAATCTAAATTGTATAAATTTTATCCATTTGTCCCAAACAGCAAGGAACTTCTCTTGCGTTTGTTGCTTTAAGAAAGCCGAAATCTTTGCCATTTCCGCCAGATAAGCTACTTTAAGAAACCATTCCTGCAATGTAGGCAAAGATTCCTTCTTCCAATATTGTCCTACTAACAGCCTAGCGGCTGTAATCAAATTTAACATCAATACAACCTCCTTTGTATCACAATCTGTAACAATACCTAACAAAAATAATTGCGGAGTAAATTTTACCCTCCTTCTAAAAATTCTCTGGATATTCCACCATATTTTGATCCAAAATGCTTTTATCTCTCTGCATGACCACCAAATATGATAATAGGAAGCATCCTTATAACCACATCTCCAACATTTGGGTTGCACGTCAGGGTACATAAGAGACATTTTTTGTGGATCAAGGTGCCATCTATAAAACATTTTATAAAAATTCTCCCTAAGGTTCTGTGCTTGTGTAAATTTGACATTTCTCACCCAAATGGTTTCCCAAATGTCCAATGAGACTGGGACACCAAAATTCTGCGCCCATCTAATCATACAATCTTTAATTAATTCCGTTTCTGAGTCCATTTCAACTAATACCCCATAAATTCTCTTGATATGGGTTTGTCTTTGATCCTTAACTTGCTTAATAAGATTTCCATCTTCTCTAAGAAAACCCAATTTACAATCCACCTTCCATTTATCTACTAGTTGCCTATATTGAAACCAGGAATAAATAATATTTTCTTGCGCTAAATCTTCCCGTATTCTTAACTGCCAGTTTTGCCCATCCCATCTAAGTAACTGACTATAAGACACCATGTCCATTTTTACTCCTCTTTTTATTCCTTCTATCGCATGCCAAGGTATAGCCCATAATGGAACTTTAAAATCACTTTTATAATATTTTCTCCAAATCCTAAGTAAAGAAATTCTTAAAATATGAGATTTAAAGACCCAGTCCATTTTTTTATTAAATATTAAATAGGCATGCCACCCATAAAGTAAATCCCATCCCTCTAAATGAAGTATCTCAGGATTTGTCAAATTTACCCAATCACTGATTAGTGTTAAAACCACCGCATCGTAATATAATTTCAAATTTGGTACCTTAAGTCCACCCCTCTCACGGAAGTCTTGCATAATTTTAAACTTAACCCTTGGCTTTTTCCCTGCCCAAATAAATTTATTAAGACCCTTCTGCCACTCACTTAAATTAATCTCATTTTTCAAAATCGGTAACATTTGAAACAAAAAAAGAAACTTGGGTAGAATATTCATTTTTATCACTGCAATTCTTCCCATGAGGGATAATTGCAACTTCTCCCAATTCTTCAAGTCCTTCTGTACCCTGACCCACAACCTTTCATAATTATTTTTAAATAATTTTACATTAGAAACAGACAACATCACCCCCAAATATTTTACCTTATTAACAATCTCAAAACCCGTCAAGTTAGCCAAAATCTGCTTCTCCTGACTAGACATATTTTTAGGTAAGATTTTAGTCTTATTTACATTAATCTTGAAACCCGAAACCAAACCATAATGATGAATCAACTGTAATAAGTTTACTGCAGAATAATCAGGTTGCGACAAAGTAACAACCAAGTCATCCGCAAAAGATCTCAACTTATATTCTTTTTTGTTAACTTCTATTCCTTTAATTTCCTGAGACTCTCGAATTTTGATCAATAATATTTCCAGTGTTAAAACAAACAACAATGGCGATAAAGGACACCCCTGTCTAGTACCTTTCTCTATTGTAAAAACCTCCGACAAACCTCCATTAACAATAAGTTGTGCCATTTGTTTTTGATATATTACCGTAAGAGCTTGTAATATCTTTTCGCCAAAATTCATTTCTTCCATTACTCTTAGCATAAAATGCCAATTCAATTGATCAAATGCTTTTTCAGCATCTAAAAATATGAGCCCTGCAGGAACTTGGTTGTTCTTGTCTAAATATTCTAATAGATTAATAATTTGTCTAACATTATTTTTCATATACCTTCCTGTTATAAACCCTGATTGATCTTTATGCACAAGATGATGCGCCACCCTCATAAGCCTATTTACCAAGATTTTTACAAATATCTTATAATCCACATTTAAAAGAGATATAGGCCTATAATTTTTTGGTAAAGTAAGATCTTGATCCTCCTTTGGAATCAATGATATAAAAGCACTACGCCATGAAGGAGGAATCTCTAAACCCTGTAAGATACCATTAAAAAGATCATTTAATGGTTGGATCATCTCCTCCATTAAAACTTTATAATAAACAGCTGTTAACCCATCCGTACCCGGTGCTTTCCCTAGTTTCAATTGTTGAATTGCTGAGGCAATTTCCTCCTTAGTAATTAAACCATTAATTTCATGTTTCTGATCCTCAGTCAGTTTAGGAAAACTTGCCTCAGCTAGATATTTATTTATATCTAGCAGTTGCACATTAGTAGATTTGTATAACTTTTGATAATAATCCAAAAAAGATTTTTTAATCAATTCCTTCTGAGAAACTAATTTACCCTTGTAATTTATTTTCTCTATTATTCTCTGTCTCTGTTTCTTTCTTAATTGATAAGCCAACCATCTCCCAGGCTTATTAGCATTACAAAATGTATTTTGTTTCATAAACAATAAATTGGTTGCCGCTTGATCTGCTATCAACATATTAAATTGTGACCTTAGTAACTTTACAGATTCTTTAATACTTTCATCAGAAGGATTTAAACTCAAGGCCATTTCTTTTGATTTAATTTCATCTTCAAGTTCTCTACGTTTCTGCATCTGCTTCCGCTTATGACAATTATTCATTTTTATCAAAACACCACGCATAAATGCTTTACCTGCATCCCATACCATTGACATTGAAGTCCCCTTATACATGTTCAAAGCAAAATAGTCCTTTAAACACTCCTTTAACTTTTGAACATTCTTCTCTTGTCTGAACAAATTTTCATTAACTCTCCAGGATCTCCTTTCCTCTTTCTCTTGAGTCAGCTCCATCCAAACTGGGCTATGATCCGTCAGTGATCTAGGAAAAATCTTTACATTCTTTACTTTATTATACAAATCCGTAGTAATCAAAAAAAAGTCAATTCTTGAAAAAGATTGGTGTCTATCAGAAAAAAAAGTGAAATCTCTCTCCTCTTGATTACATTCCCGCCAATAATCCCTTAATTCCCAGTCTTCCTTCATATCAAAAAAAGCTTTAGGTAACCTTGCTTGTTTAAGAAAAGGAGAGGAACCTTTCTTGTCCCTTTGTATATCTAAGACACCATTCCAATCACCCATTAATACCACTGATCTATAGTCAAGCAATGTTATTTTTTGATGTAACTGCTTATAAAATTGTTCCTGTTGTTGATTTGGAGCATAAAGTCCCACTATAAGTACTTTCTTACCATATATACCAAGTTCAATCATCACATATCTCCCCTGGGGATCTGATTCTACCAGACAAGCTGGTAGGTTTTGTTTAACATATATAACAACTCCCCCTTTCTTCCCAGGAGCAGAAGATATAAAATGAGATCCCAAACGAGCATTGACTAAATATTTCTGATCTTTAAGTAAAATATGAGTTTCCTGTAAGCAAATAACATCATTGGTATGTTGCTTCAAATAATAAAAGATTTTTTTCCGTTTCTGAGGAGAATTCAATCCATTAACATTCCAGGTCAAAAACTTTGCCATCTCCCTTGGCACGCAGCCTGGAGAAGACACCATCAAGATCTGAAAGAGCTGCATGTGTTGCATAACTCTTGGGTCTTGCTCCTCCCACCGGCGATGATGCACTTCCAGAAGAATTCTCTTTAGGCTCTTTTTTACGTTGCTCCTTCTCTTTACGCTTATAAGCTGCACGAGTCATCCTCTGCTCTTTAACCTCCATCTGGCGTTGCCTTTCAGCTTGTATCATCCCAGCGGAAACCAAACCTAATGCCTCAGATTGCTGCTCGACTTCCTTGCCACTCGGAGATTTCTGACCAGATGGAGTTGAGCCTGCACCCAGGACCGAAGTATAAAACTCTCTAGCTTTGTCAACTGTATTCAATCTATAGCGTGTCCCCGCATGGCTCAAAACAATACCCATCGGAATTTCCCATCTAAATGGCATCAATCTAGCTTTGAGCTCATTGGTTAAAAAAGCGAAGTCTTTCCTGCTTCTTAAAATTTTGGATGGGATTTCCTTTAGAATGATAACATCTTGGGCAGCAATCTGAAATCTTTTATTGTAAAAGGCTTGTATAATCTCATTCCGCAGGGACTTCTTTGTAAAATAAATCACCACATCTCTAGGCAAATTCTTCTGCTTAGCAATCCAGGAGTTAAGTCTATAAATTTTTTCCACTTCTCTATGTAATTCTCCTTTATCCATATCCAAGGCCACTGCCAGATCAGTAAGGACCACCTCCACCAAATCTTGATTCATATCTTCCTTGAGGCCTCTAATCCTCAGGGCATACTCCATCTGTCTGTACTGAAACATCAAAATATCTTCTTGTGAGGACTCCACCTTCCTTTCCACATCTTGAATTTTATCATCAAAGGAATCAACTTTGTTTTCCACTTCCTCAAGCCTTGCATCGAGCTTAACCACCACAGTAGCCAAGCCTGAAACTGCTGCAAGTATATCTTGTCGTAAATCATTATTATTTTCTTGCAATTTAGTCTTTATCCCCGTTATCTCTTCTTTAAGATCAGATTTAATTTCTGATTTAATCTGTGAGGCAAATTGCTTCATTTCCTCTCTCATTTGAACTACAATCTCTCCCATTATGCCTCTGACCTCTTGTGCTGAAAGTCCAGGCAGAGGGGGGGAGGGTGGTGGCTGAGCCGGTGGTACATGTTTAGATTGTTGTTGTAATTGTGCAGTGGAAGTTATAGGAGAAGAAACAACCTTAGGTATTGAAGCAGGCTGCTGTCTCTTTGAAGCCATTTTAAAAAGCGCAGTTCTCACTTCCCTTTCCCCTCCACACAAGAAGGGAGGAGGAAAGAAAAAGAAAAAGAATTTAAAAAGAGACAAACTATAGTCCTTGAAAATCCAGAGAAAATCCAAAGAATAAAAGATAAAAGAGCAAACAATTCAAAAGAAAAAATTCTAAGCCAAAAGCAAAAGCAAAAGCCAGTCCTTAAAAAGGGAAAGTAAAACAAAAGGGAAAGGAAAAAAAAACTCCGACACTTTCAAAACGCCATCTTAAATCCTTTCACTAATATAACAAAGAAAAGGAGGAAAAATAGTAAAAATCAAATAATAAAAAAAATAAACACCTAAAGTATATAACAAAAATCCTTTAAACTGCTCCGTCCGTTTAAAAATTACTCACCAAAATACTATAAACACGGAGATAGAAGCGGCGGTTTCTTTTGCTTCCTAGGAAGCAAAAACAGCTGGGAGGCGGAGATCAGCAGGAGCTCCGAGGGAACACTCCTTTCACCCCCTCTAGAAATAAATCCAGAGGGGGTTTAGGGGTTCTACCTCTATTCCTGCGTTCTCTGTCCCTTCCCTTTGCCCGGGAAGGGAATTCCGAGCCGCGGGCCAGCTGATGCGCGCTGTGCTCCGCGGCTCTGACACTTCCCCAGCTGGACGGCTAAAAGATAGCCGCCATCGCCATCGCCTCGTACCGGAAGCTCCAATAATTCAGCATATTTTAAATATCAATGAACAGACCAGATCTCCTTTAGTTGATAGGGAAACAGCTACTAGCACACTTTATTTGATTTATTTAATTCATTTATAAACTACTCCTTCTGTCTGCTGGGTGACCATAAAATAAAAATGCAATAAAAAATTATTCTTAAACCAAGAAAGCCAAATCTGAGCAGGCCTTCATAATACATTCTATAGGTGTATCTCTGGCAAATATCAAGACATCACTAGGATAGGAAGAAGCAGCCGTGTTTGCAACTAACAATGATGATGTGTACCAATAGAAGAGAATATAGATCAGGGTTGAACTGTGGCATCATATGTGCTCTCAGAGTTCCAAGGTTGATGAGAGAGAGCGTGGCGCTGTCAAGCTCAGACATCACCAAGGACTCCATAATGATGGTGTGTTTTGATGACATCATCTTTCAAGCATTATGCATTTTGATCCTGATGTCAGGTGCTAGTACATAGGTTGCAACATTTATGCAATGATGTCATCATGTCTGTTTTCATCATTTCCCACACCTTTATCACCCATTGGAAGGAGAATATGTTTATACTCATCTCTTCCTTGGTTCTTCTCCTAAACTGCTACTGTAGAAAAAGAATGGTGTTGATCCAATACTGTGTTTTTTCTGCACAGTTTTTCCAAACATGTTTAACTACAAAGTGCATGTTGGAAGAACCGTGGCGGCGCAGTGGTTAGAATGCAGTACTGCAGGCTAACTCACTTCTTACTGCCAGGAGTTTGATCCTGACAGGCTCAAGGTTGACTCAGACTTCCATTCTTCCCAGGTCCGTAAAATGAGGACTCAGATTGTTGGGGGCAATGTGCTGGCTCTGTAAACCACTTAGAGAGGGCTATAAAGCACTGTGAAGTGGTATATGAGACTAAATGCTATTGCTATTAGAGAAATCTAAATTCAAGGTGGTTAAGGCATGAGTCAATGAGGGTCTTTGCACAGGGTTTTTTCATTTGAAATAATTTCACTTCTCTAAAATTTATTTCCACATAAGTATTTATTTATTACTTATTTATTATTAAGTAGACAGAGGCCTTAAAGTGGAATTAATTCAGGAGGCAGTGATGACTTTATTAGGATGAGTGATACAATCTCACGTACACAGATTTAAGTGACTTACTTTTCATTTCTCTTTCTTCATTTAACAAATAATATCATTATAAATTCTCAGCACAAGAATAACACGGCAGCTAAGCAGAATAGCAATACATCCCATAAAAAGTCATTCTCCTTCCTTGGTACAATGGTCTTAAATTGGCATTTGAGAATTAAAAGACACCATATTAGTTTTTTTTCAGGAGTAAGTTTCTCAGGCTTTTCCTTCCTGTTATAGCTCAAATAGTAGGATACTTACAAATCGTAAGATCACAGAACTGGAACGAATATTGAAAATAATTCAATCTACTCCTAACATTTGCTACTATTATACACCATTTCAAAGAGATGAACAGCCAATCTCTATTTAACAATCTCTAAAGAAAGAAAGATTCTAAAGAAATAGACTTCACCAACAACAACATTTGTCCAACTGCCCAACTGTTTGGGACATTCATCCTCACATTTAATCTAAATTGTTTTTCTTGTCATTTGAATCAATTTGTGTGACCTTCCCAGACATGAGGAGAGCTAACTGCTACATGTTTACTATTTGGATAAACTTAATCCAAACCACCTGGAGCAGACTGGGAATTTTTCAACCCATGGGCCGCATCTGGCCCTTTGATTGTCTGTGGTTGCAGTGGTAACTCTCAATTTCAGCCCCAGTTTCTCTTGTGGCCCTTTGGAAAAGCAATTGTCCATCCCTGTCTGCAGCTTAAGGCAGTGCATAAAATACTCCCTCCGAACTTTCCCCATAGTAACTAAGTGGCAAAGTAAGAGGAACTGAGAGAACACTATTGGCCTAAATTACCTAGTTATTGGTCTGAATTATCCACTTACCTTCCATGGCTGAGGACCTAGAGACAAGTTGTTCCTTGTCCAACATCTTAGCTATTTTATACCGCAACTGTTCTCTGATCAGGGTAAATCTATGTCCTGAAGCAACTGTATCTAGCTACCTCACATAAATTTTAAGCACTGTGGGAGAAAAAAAATGGAATCATAATACTTCATATCTGCAATTACAGAGCAAAGAAGCAAGTTTCCAGCAGTAATTTCCAAGAACTACCTTCCAGAGAAAAATGATTGGAATTAGGTTACAGCAAAAAAAAAAAAAAAAATTGTACATTCCCTGCCTACTTATCAACCAGTACAGGTCATTTACTAATACAGACAAGATAACTCACACCCTAAACATATAATAATTTGGAAATTGGTTTCACCTATATGTGATGTAACTAAGCTACTGCTATATGCCAGAAAAGCTTTCCCAAAGAAGGCACATAGGTTGTCAAGCAATAGTTATTCAAATTCCCAGTGTATAAAGTCATGGTCTCTTAAAAATTAGTTCATTCATTATTTTCTCTATCTCACAAGAGACACGTCTTTGACCTTATCCTTCCAGATATTTTCAAAAGTTCCCAATAAATAAAGGGCTTATGGGAACCAGGTCCTTTACTATAAGATAAGCAGAGTAGTGGAGATCCAAGGAAGATAAGGAATTGCAAGGGAGGAGCCAGCATGGCTATTGGTACCCATTCATGCCACAGAGGATGAAATTAAGAACATGGCAAATGGCACACTACCAATGACATGATCCATTATAGCAAATGCATGAGTGGAGTCAAACTTTGCCAGTCATCACCATTTCTACTCTGCCGGGATGCTAAACAAAGCACCAACAATAACAGATGAACGTATATTTTCATTTGGATTAACATAATCTGTGCAATATCATTTTAGGACTCTTGCAGCGAGGAATGATGGGGAACGATTTTCAGTCCGACCTTAAGTATCCTAGCAAATTTGGATACATTTAAATAGTTCCTATTTCAGATGTAATATAAAACTATGGTTAGATGCTTCATCTTGGCTTGCTTGCTTGCCCAGAGGAGGAATGACACAGCAAAAAGAAGTTATATGCAGACCCCTTTTACATGTCCTCATGTACTCTGCCAAGAATGCAAACTCAGCCAAAGCAGGAAATCCAATCACTGTATGTTGACAGCATTGTTGGTGGGGTTTCACTTTGCTTGGCAGCTGCATCATACTGGCTCCACTTTTCCTCCAGTAAAATTTAGTTTCTCCAAAAGGGGGAGAGAGAGAAAAAGAGAGGTAACTGCACTCTGCCCACTTTGTAGTGCCAGCAGGTGGCATACAGAAGATGCTATTTCCTTTGAGGGGATTTTTCTGCCTTTCTCTGGAGATCACAGAACTTGGAGATCAAAAGATTCTGAGGTGAAAACACCATCTTGCTGAAAGGTTAACTATCAATAATTCATCATGAGTAAGTAAAATGCTGTTTGCTTACTTCTCTGTCCAGAGAAGTTTTAAATAACATTCTGCTGTGGTAAAAAGTCCTGGAAACAATCTGAAATTACTATCTTTGAAAGGCTTTTAAAAGATGCTTGCTGTCCAAATGCCTGGTCCTTGGCCTTTGAGATGCTTACTAAGAGTAGTGCTTCAAAAGGATGGGGGTGAGGATGGGGGGGGAAAATGTGAGGCACTTTTTTTTTATGTCTCTGCCATTCCAAATTTTTCTGTGACAACAGGTCAACAAGCTGAGTGCCAGTGGTAACTACGCTTGGATGGAAGAAGAAAAAAATGAGCTTGGTTTTTGTTTGTAGTCTTATTCCAAATGTCTGGGTTTAAGGAGCCTCCGTTTCTCCCACATTAGCTCTCTAGACAAATCTTGAACCACTTTTGTAGCAAGCCTCTAACAAACTCTGTCACTTTGACCTAATCCGGTTTTCTGCACAGCTGTGCTAAAGTCACCTTTAGTTTTATCACATTTTAATGCAAACAAGGCCGGAAGGGTACTTGTTTGGACTGAAGAAGCTGTGACAATTCATATGAATAGGAACTTCAGTAACTGGGAAGAAAAATGTGACAGGGAGCTTTATCACTGCATTGTACACAACAATCTGAAAATTATTGCTTCTTTAGGGGGCTATTCTTGCATTGAGGCCTAGCATAGTCTATGCTAAGCAGCTAGACAGAAGTCTGAATGGTTTGCCAGTCCTAAAGACGGATTTTCATTCTATTGTGTGTGGGTATTCCCGACTTTCCTAAGAGGATTTCAAAAGCAGGACAAGGCAGCTCGATCCGACTTTATGAAGTTTCAAGGCATGCCCTTTAAAATTCAAAGGCCATCTTTTTTTTTACCCTCAATGCTTGCTTTGGAAAAGAAGGATGTCAAATGTGTGTGTGATCTAAAAGGAAGCAGCAAACTTTATATAGGAGAAAAAGAGTATTTAATAAATAGAAGAGTGGAAATGACACACAGTTTTTACTTGTATGTGCAAACGCAAATAATATTATGGATGAAATCAGGAGCAGCATAATTGGGACTTCTGTGTGTTAACAGTGAAGTTGTAATTCTGCAACACAGCATCTCTGTAAGTGATGAATGTGTGCAACTAGAGTTTCTGAAAATCTTGATATGTGTTTAAGTTTAGGCAATTGATTGTTTTTATATTAAAGGACAGTTATTAGTATATAGTCAATATGGCTTCATTATATATTTATTAATTTGGCAATTTTATTCAATCCCTTTTTTGCAAGACTAAAATAACAAAAAGTAGGTTCAGGGAGGAGGAATAAGGAAGTGACCATATTTAGGACCAAAAGATTGTATAGATAATCTCTCATAATTTTGAATTGAATTACCTATTTTCAGCACTAAGTTTACAGCACTAAAACCGGGTGTTACTAATGATAATAATTTATTGTAAACTGTATTACAATCAGCTGGTCTTTAAAAAAACCCTTCATAAAAGACTTGAAAGAATTTAAGCCACTTTCTGTAATCAGACACATTCCCTTGTGGCAGAATTGGACAACAGATGGGGATTTTTACTGGAAACTAGTAATCAGACTTTGGAAACCAGTGGTCATCTTCAGGCAGAATCCAAGCTTAAACTGGTGGGCTTCAACAAATGTCTGCCATAACAATTTCCAAAGACAGGAATCTCTCACTGGATTTTCACTCAGGGACAAATTAGATTTATTCCCTCTGTTTTGTATAACCTGTTTATATGGTTATATAATGTACCATACTGCAAACTACTGATAACAGATGCATCAACCAGCCTTAGAACTAACAAGATTAATAATAATAATAACAATATAATAGTAGTAGTAGTAGTAGTAGTAGTAGTAGTAGTAGTAGTAGTAGTAGTAGTGGTGGTGGTGGTAGTAATAATAATAATAATAATAATAATAGTAATAGTAATAATGTTGGAAGTCAAGTCCAACCTCCTGCTCAGGCAGGAAACCCTATACCATTCTGGACAAATGGCTGTCCAGTTGCTTCTTAAAAACTTCCAGTGTTGGAGCATTCACTGTTTCTGGAGGCAGGTTGTTCCACTGGTTAATTGTTCTAACTCTCAGGAAGTTTCTCTTTAGTTCTAGGTTGCTTCTCTCTTTGGTTAGTTTCCATCCGTTGCTTTTGTTCTGCCTTCAGGCGCTTTGGAAAATAGCTTGACTCTCTCTTCTTTGTGGCAGCCCCTGAGATATTGGAACACAGCTATCATGTCCCCCCCTCATGGTGAACAGCTTCTGCCTTTTAGGATCACCTATTTACAGTAAAGGAATCAGTCAAAAAGTAGGCTGCAGACCAACTTTTGACAGGGTAGTAATAAAGGCTTTGGAAAAGATATTTAGATACCAGCGTCAGTACCTTCAAATATCAAATAGTGCAGGAAATGGTTTCCCCTGTGTCACTCTATAGTAGTGAATGTTGGACTTAGAAAGAGTATTGGCACTTTTAAACTTTGGCGTTGGAAAAGATTCCCAAGGTTCATGTACTGTAAATGTTAAATAGCATGGGAATACTCCACCCTGCAGAAAACACTATCTCAGCCACCCTTCTTCCAGACTGAAACCCCCTACTCAGGAAGTAAGGAACTCATTTCCTAATGTCCAACTCTTATGGTCATTTCAGAAATATACCACAATAAATTGTACTAGATTTAAGAAAGAGCCGGCACAGTCATACTTCACTCAGTATTAAGGATGCAGCTATAGAGGTAGTCAACAGCAGTGATGGGATTCAAACATGTGAACAACCATTTCTCTGTGTGGATGCTGCTTCTGGAAGTCCATTTTGGGCCTGGGCAACAAAAAATTAGCAAACGGCTCTGCTGAAGTGGTGTGAACCAGCTGAATCACACCACTGGTCAACAGTATTAAGTATCTGGGGGTGCAGATAAGTAACAATCTGAATTGCTCTCTCACACGTCATCCTTAGTGAAGCGTGCAAACCAGCATCCGCATCTTTCTCCTTCTGTCCTGGCCACTTTTTACAGAGGCACGATTGAGAGCATTTTAACAAACTGCATCACTGTCTGGTTTGGTGGCAGTGGTGCCTCAGATAGAAAGTCCATACAGAGAATGGTAAGGACAGCTAAGAAGATCATAGGAAGCTCGCTTCCTGGTATTCAGGATGCTGCTTATAAGTGCTATGTGCTTAGAGTTCAAAGCATTGTTAGAGACCCCACACACCCACTTTATGGTCTGTTTCTGTTGCTCCCCTCTGGGAGGAGGTTTCAAAGTATTTCTAGCAGGATTACCCAATTCTGTAATAGCTTTCTTCCCTATGCCATCCGCCTGGTAAACTCATAAACTCGTTTATTTTTGTCATATTTACGTAGTGTATATCGCAGGTAGTGACCCTTTGAGAGATGAATGCAACAAAATTTCATTTTAATATATGCCGATTAGTGTACATTCAAAGTGACAATGAAGTTATTATTCTATTCTACTAAACCTAATTAAGAGGTCACTTACTTTGGAAAATGTGCACTTTGAATGTTAAGTTTGATTTTACATTTTTCATTAGTTGGAAAACTAAAAGAAAATGTACATTTTTGTTTACTTTTCTTTAAAGAGGTATTTAATAATAATTTTCCAATAAAAATCCCACTGATTATTACCAACCATATGCAACAGAAACATTGCATCTCCATCAGGTTTGCTTGAACTCTCTCTGTGTAGAAGAGATTAGACAATGAAATTGGTACCAATATTTGTAGAAGTTTGGCTGCTCAGTAACATTTCTGGTGTTGGCAGATGAATGTGAGAACTTATAAGTCTATCCATGGGACTAGCACATGAAAGCT
Organism: Crotalus tigris; assembly: GCF_016545835.1. Taxonomy (NCBI): domain Eukaryota; kingdom Metazoa; phylum Chordata; class Lepidosauria; order Squamata; family Viperidae; genus Crotalus; species Crotalus tigris. Next base: position 12,699,950 of record NW_024100606.1, read on the forward strand.
TTCATAACTTTCACATTGTCTATCACAACTAGTATGAAAGAGATCGAAATAATCATCTGGTGATGAGGGAAGGCTTGTATTGTCACACAGGTGAATTGTCTCATACAAAGGTGCTGCTTAGCTGAGAAACGTAGTTTATGTAACATTTTTTTAGGCTATCACTTTGTGTAGCACTATGTCTCCCTGGTGATTTTAGCAGGAATTCTTCCTAAATAAGGAAATTCCTCTGCTGGAGATAATATCTGGCAAATTAGCGAGCAGAAGAAGAGCACAATGAAAGGGCACAGGCACTCTAGAAAGGTAATCAAGCATTGCCTAGACTGCAGAATATTGTTTTTTAAAATTTTATTTATATATTCATTCAGTCAGTCAGTTTCTATAGCTACCATCTCAATTAGTGATTCTGGGCAGCTTACAATTCCAAAAATATAAAATTAATTAAAAATAATAATAAAAAAACAGAATAACAAACTAGCGGAGTCAGAAGGGACCTTGGAGATCTTCTAGTCCAACACCTTGCTCAGACAGGAAACCTATACCATTTCAGACAAATGTTGTCCAATCTCTTCTTGAAAACCTCCAGCATTGGAGCAACCTCCAGGGTTGGATCAGTGTTGGAACAATACAAAAAAAAAAAACATAATCAAAATAAACATATACAGCAGCCGAGGTGCCTGATTAACAGTAAAGCCAAGAAATGGGGCCCTTAACCCAGTCAGCACCCCAGGCTTGGTGACACAGCCAGGTTTTTAAAGCCTTATGAAAGGCTAACAGAGTTGGGAGCCATTTTAATCTCTGAGGGGGAGGATACTCCACAGAGCAGGGGCTACTGCAGAAAAGGCCCATCTTCTAGTCTCCCAGTGGTGAGATTCAGCCAGTTTGCACCACTTCGGCAGAACCGGTAGCTAATTTTTTGTTGCCCAGGCCCAGAATGGACTTCCGGAAGTGGCATCCAAATAGAGAACCGGTTGTTCACATATTTGAATCCCACCACTGTAGTCTCTGCCACTGTAGTCTCCCTTTGGCTGAAGGGATTTGCAGCATGGCCAATCTACTAGATGAAATTGGATGGGGAGAGTCTCTTGGAAAAAGATGGTCCCTCAGCAACTTTAGAGCTATTGTAATCTCAGAAGCAGCCCCTGAGTCAAGTCCAGCAGGGGCAGAGGTTTTCACCCTACTTAGTTTTTCATAATTACCTTAGGTCCACCATTACCTGCCAGAGTGCAGGTTTGTATGCCTCAGATTCAATTCCATGTAACCTTAATAACATTATGTAAAGTTTCTCTATGTAAACCACTGCTATGGACTCCAGAGAAAGGTAATTGACCACAAAATGACTTACACGTTTCATAATGAAAGTACTTGTTATTTACCAGGAGACAAGGAGTCTCTTGCTAAAGTCTGCATTTTAACAGTAATCTGCTTTAAAACTTGCTGTTTTTTATCATTTAAAAAGAACAAATGTTTTATTAACAGCAAGCTTAACCTAAGCTTTATTTTAAAAGAAAAAAGAAAAGAAAGACAAAACCCTCACTGAATGATCTGAATATTCTATGAGGCTCAAAAAAAGTTCATTGTAAATGAAATTCCATCACTCTGCAAACAGGCAGGTCCGCTGCTGCATTGCCAAGCAACACTGTGCTGAGGATTACTGCTGAGTTACTTCCGTTTCATAGGAATATGCAGAAGAGCTCCTAGCAAAACAAATGTGAAAAGAAAAGAAATCCATGGAGCGGCAGGCCAAAGAAAATTAGATGTGCTGAAACTTCAGTGATTTGAATTCAGAGCTGCAGTTGCAATCCTTTATTTCTGTTTACTCAGAAATAATAAACTTTCATGGATTCCATCACAATAGAAAAACATCTCTGTGTTGCTAAGTCTCAATTGACAAAGCCAGTTTATTGTACTGGTAAAGCATCAGGCTAGAACCCGGGAGACTATGAGTTCAAGTCCCACCTTAGACACTAAGCTCACTAGAGTGACCTTGGACCAGTTACCTTCCCTTAACCCTAGGAAAGAAGCAATAGCAAACTACTTCTGAAAAGCCTTTCTAGGAAAACTGCAGGGACTTGTCCAGGCAGTCTCTAAGAATTGGATTTGATTGAGCAGAATGGAAAAAAGTCTCAATTATATTGAAATATGATTTGGACCATTAAGATCCAGTTAGCTAACACTGCATGCATACCTACGGTAGTTTCTAGATATTGAAGTTTGCCCTCAAAGTCTCAAAGAAACGTCACCTGTTTAATTTCAGAATGTGCATAAGATTTGTTTCCCTCTTTCTGAATCTGTGTGGCAAATGTAGCTGTTAAGTATATATTTTTTCATTTTTGTGAATGTGATATTCATTTTACAGCGTTCAGTTTCATGGTTTGGATCTGTGCTTTAACTGTGTTTAATGGAGCCACAGAAAGTGAGAGAATTTAATTTAATTACAGCTAACTTGTCTCATTGATCCACTGCAGGGAGGTGCACAGATGAGAATTAGTGAATGAACTGGAACAAAATTACCATTGTTTCTTGTGTCATGTCTGTAAAATAAAAAAAAGTGGTATGAATGTCTGAATGCATGGGAAAAAAGTGAGGGGAAGCACTCAAGAGCACAAGCGTTCATTTTCTGAACCTAATTACTTACATGACAACATTGCTTGCCTCTCCTTGCCCAAATGGTCAACTTCCCAGATAATTTGAATACCCCAATTTTTATAATCATCTCCTTTATCGTAAGTCCTAGAAGTCATAAATATAAGTTGAAAACACAAACAAATCAAATTGAGCTGGTCAAGTCCTTTAACATGAACTCATGTTTCATTTCTCAGGTTTCTGAGGCATCCTAGTTAAAGCTGCCACAGAAAAGTTCAAAGGTTATCCTCAACAACTATATTCTAGCTGTTTTCAGAGCATTAGCAGCTAATTTACAAATGCTTTGCTCAAATGTGACATTATAAGGACTATAAACCCCTGCAATTGTCTAGTCCAATTATGCAAAGAGGCAGGACTGCTTTAAGAAATCACAGAACTGGATCCAAAACACTGCACAGCCCTATTTCCAATTTTTTCCTGCATATTGACTTGTGGCTGTCATAGCCTAAGTCTGAACTAGGTAGAAAATGTTTTAATTAATTTTTTCCAGTGCATCTTTGGCATTCTCATGGTGGCGCAGTGGTTAGAATGCAGTACTGCAGGCTACTTCTGCTGACTGCCGGCTGCCAGCAGTTCAGCAGTTCAATTCAGCCTTCCACCCTTCCAAAGTCGGTAAAATGAGGACCCAGATTGTTGGGGGCAATCGTAAACTGCTTAGAGAGGGCTGTAAAGCACTGTGGAGTGGTATATAAGCCTAAATGCTATTGTTATTGCTATTGCTATTGCTATTCCCATCCCTGGAAACTGGTTTTAATTTAACCTGGAAAGAAGTTGAAGGGAATACACGATGCACAACTGCAGATTGTCTTCTCAGTTCTTGACCTGACTGGGATTGGAAATGGTAAAGCAGCTATTAAAATATTGATTCTCAGAAACATGGAGTGACATTCCTCTTTTTCTTAAAAAGAATCTGGATAAGACAGGTTTGTTATCAATTAGTTGTTTAACAGCACAGGGGTAAACCAGAGAAAAAGGTCTACTATTTTAGAACAGTTTAATGCTTTACCCTTGATTTCACCAGAAGGGAGATGTGATAGTATGCCTAATGATGTTATTACCTGTATGTACCATATAACATGCAGATTATGCACTATTCAGTGTCCATTCTAAAGAATATTGGAACCAATTCCCATAGTTATTGTTATGAGAACTTGGAAAAGATAACTACAGAAATATTTTTATCAATCTCTGGTCTGATTAATATGTGGAAATTAACTATCTATGTCAGTCAATTTTGTCTGTTAATTACATACTTACGTAACATAGGTCACTCAAAATGTTTTTAAAATATTAGCATCTCTTTTAAAACTTTCCTTTGTGGCTTATCAGAGTTTTTTCTCCCTTATTTTGATCTTAAAATTTCTGTCAGACCTTGAATGATAACATATTTTATCTTAGTGTGTTAGACTGGATGACCCAGATTTAGTAATCTATTCAATAGATGACTACAGACCAAACTAATAGAATTAGTGTTGTAAAAATAAAACAATAGTTATATTTTCTGAGGAAAGGTATGAGATAAAATTAAACATAAAAATCTTCCTTTCAGCAAAAGGAGCTTTACTTCAACTTTTATTTCTGTAATTATCTATTTTCTTCTTAGTATGAGTATTGTGCATGTGTAAGAATTATTATGTATCCTTCAAAATCACAATGCAATTTTTTTAAAAAAATTCACTTCTTTGGTTTATATCTCTTTTCAGAAGAATCAAATTAAGAGATGCTCTTTGTGATGGGGTTTTTTTGTTTTGTTTTGTTTTTGGGGGGGGGCTACCAGCTAGAAATCTGCATTCAGTATCTGTATAGTAGCTGCTGGTGTAACCAGAGATTAATATGCTAGAAAACCACAATTTATGATAGCTAGGATCGCACAAGTATCGGCTGACAATACTGTGTCACATTTTATTTCAAAGAAGTAGCATTAACAATGGCTTATAGTAATAACAGTAATGCTTCTTCCCCTTGGGGAGAGGCAGAGAATGCTATCTTGCCACATGATCTCATTTCTTTTAAGCTTTGCACTAACCGCTGACATATCGCATAAATGCCTCCTTTATTACCTGCCAGTGATTGTCTTCTGTATTGGGAATAGCCCCTGGAACCTATGCCCACATGCCAGCAAAGTGGTTCACTTACTCCATGTGAATTTCTCTCTGTTTAGTGTTCCATGAGGCCTCTTTATACACCTGACCATTCTTGCTAACTCAGGTAGCCTAAATTACACTGCCTATGAAACCCGGCCTTTGTTCAATTGCCTGGGACTGGAGTGGGCAGAGACTTGGGTCCTGTTTCTAAATTTGCCAGGTAAGAATTTTTGCCATTTAGACCACTTTGCACAGCGTCCAGCCAATAGCCTGGTCACAATTCTATGTTTGATTTCAAGCTTTATCATTTTTAAACAATGCCATGTTTCAGGTCTGGGCCTATACTTACGAGCCCCTTAGTCATTCCAATGATGAACATTTCAGATTGTCTCTATAATGTACCTTCTTTCAATTTCAGTATAGGGAAAACTGAATGCATTAGTTTTACCATTCTGTTCTCATTTACACTAGCTTAAAAAGCACATTTTTCTTGTTATGCAACGATCACTGCAACATGCATCAGTTCTGACTTAGCATACAGTCAGAAATATTACAGCAAAACCAAGGATCACATGGTGCATCTACTATAGCTGTAAATAATTATTGTCATTGTAATATCATTCCCTGTCCACTCAAGACATATTTTTAAACTTTTATACATGGGCGGTTTCGTTTTAGTATCATTTTATAGCATTTGTAAAGTGTTATGCCTGTATTTGAAGCAAATTTTATAACGTACTGATTTTTCTAAGGTTTCTTAACAATAATAATGGATAATGATGTCTATGGAGATTCTCAGTCATCCAGGTCATGGTTGTCCCAAAGGTGTTTTTTCAAGAGGCAACTGGAGAACCTTCTTGGATGAGAAGTGAAACTTTTTCAAAGAAAAAAACAGAAAATCCAGTTTTCTCTTGAAAAAGCACCTTTGGGACTGGACAATGATATTGAACTGTCATTAATATCTTCAGTAATGCTGACAACAGCCTGAAACGATTTTAATTGTCATTATTCTTTATTCAGGTGGTTTTCATTCAGTTTTAGCAAGGTAAAGTTTACTGGTTGACCAACTGCACTCAGTGGGTGGTCCTCAATGGAATTGCATCTACATAGTGGGGTGTCCCAAGGCTCTGTCTTAGGCCCAGTACTCTTCAACATCTTATCAATGATTTGGATGAGGAGATAAATGGGGAACATCAAATTTGCAGACGACACCAAGCTGGCAGGAATAGCCAACACTCCAGAAGACAGGCTTAAGATACAGAAGGATCTTGATGGACTTGAACATTGGGTGCTATCTAACAAAATGAAATTCAGTGGTGAAAAAAGTACATTTACAGAAGAAAAACCAAATGCACAGATACAGTATAGGTGGTACCTCGCTCAATAGAAATAACTATGAGAGAGATCTTGGAGTCCTAGTGGACAATCATTTAAATATGACCAGCACTGTGCTGCAGCTGCCAAATAAGCCAACAGAGTGCTAGGCTGCATTAACAGAGGGATAGAATCAAGATCATGTGAAGTGTTAATACCACTTTACAATGCCTTGGTAAGGCCACACTTGGAATACTGCATCCAGTTTTGGCCATCACTGAAAACAACCTAGAACTAAGAAGAAATTTCCTGACAGTTAGAACAATTAATCAGTGGAATAACTTGCCTCCAGAAATTGTGAATGCTCCAACACTGGACGTTTTTAAGAAAAGATTGGACAACCATTTGTCTGAAATGGTATAGGGTTTCCTGCCTAAGCAGGGGTTGGACTCGAAGACCTCCAAGATCCCTTTCAACTCTGTTATTCTACTTTGTTCTGTTCTGTTCTGTAGTTCTATCAAGACCAAAGCAAATAGATTTCATTCAAAAATATTAATCATTTGGCCAAATCAGTTGACTACATCAATCATCTTCACCAACAGCCCCCAACCTTTTGAACACCAGGGACCATTTCTGTGGAAAGAAGTTTGTCCATGGACCGAAGGGGACCTGGTTTCATGTGCTGCCTGCATCCCATGGATGGGGCTTCACTTGTTTGTGTGGCCCAGTTTCTGACATGCAGTGGACTGGTGCTAGTCAATGGACTGGGGGTTTGGTACCCATGATTTTTGCCATTCACAACCTTAAAATGTAGCTCTTTATTGACTAGAATTGAGAAGGTAATTAGATTCTCCTCCAACCTATTAATAGTTTTATCACTGGAAACAAGGATCAAATTCAAGTTTATCTTCTGAAGCTGGACAGGTTGACTGTTATAGTCAATAAATAATAATCAACTTAGCAAATACAGTCTTCCATTCTGCTATTATGTGATAGGTGGGCTTCATTTTTTATTATTTGTTTGTTTGTTTTATGTATGTGTTTGTGTGTGTTTGTGCATGTGTGTGTGTGTGTGCATGCGTGTGTGTGTGTATCACCCAATCAGCTTTCAAGGCTAAGGCTGAACTTGAACTCATGATCTTCCTCTTTCTAGCCTGATGGCTTAACCACTAAATCAAATTGGCTCTTTATTATTATTACTATTCTACAAATCACATAACTTAAAAGGATGGTCTTGATCTAAACTGTTACATATTATTTATACTGTATTAGAAAAATACAATGGACCGTTTATTAAACCTGGGAGGAAAGTAATATTTCTAACTGATTTCACTGTGCAGATGAATAAGCCCTGTTCATACCTGTTCTTCTCAGTTTGTAAATATAATGCCACAAATCAGATAGCTAAGATATAATAACATTTTAAAGTTCAGTTATTGCTAATATACTTCAGTGACTCAGAAGCAATAGTGAATGTGTAGAATTGAAACAGATTTCATTTTATTAAATTTGTATACCAGAACAATAGACACAAGATGCATTTTTATTTCACATTTTGAATGCAAAAATAGCATTGCTCTACAAGCTGTCTAAACAATGCCTGTGAAGGACAGTAACAACTAAAATGGAATATCCCTGGGAAAGCGTAATAATGCAAACTTAGAATGCGAGATGAAGGAAATTGCCTTATTTTCTTTGCTCCAGTAATATGAACTTAAAGATCCCACACTGTTTGCTTTAGTTTTCAGTTTGCCAGGTGCAATGAGACACAAGGACAGAATATTCATTCAAGATAGTTGTCTGGGTGATTTCTTTTTTCCTTTTTTGGTTTTCATTCAAATTCTGGTGCATATATTAACACATCCTCTTTTCCTCATCCTGAAATAAATTTTTGCAGTGGCTACTTTCATTCAGTTAGAATAAATTAGATTTTTAACAAGAAATATTTGGATCTGATAAAATAATGTAATATTTTATTCAGTTGTGAAGAGTTTACTTGATACAAACTTATTTTTGAAAAAAAAACATTTTACATCATGTCAAAATACATTGCTTTCCCCACCTTGACCTTGAAAACCAACCAAGGGTATGTCTTAGGAATAGAAAAGGTGTCAAATTCACAATATATTTCTTAATTTTGTTTTAATTTTGTAGCATTTAATTAAAACATGTTTTAATTAATCTGGGGTTATGCTTCATTATTCTTCATTATACTGTACCACTATGCTATTGTCATTTTGTTTCCAAACTTTATTGTGACTAAAGAAATGAGCTGGTAAGCTAAAACTCAAGACTGAAGTGTTTGCAGATTGAAATATCTGTTTTCTAGCCATTTTAAGAAAAAAATGCATTTTATTAAAAAAAAAAAAAAAAAGTATAACCCTGCAAATTATTCTCTTCTCTAATATACACTGAAGATTTGTGTTGCATATTATGAACAATTAAACTGGGATGTTAAGTAATCCTGTTTTATTTAGAATAATTAGCTTTTAAAATGCAAATTTTAAAAAAGGCAAATTGAGGACAGAATTTATTCAGCATCATTCTTTCACCCTTCACAGGAAACTGATTTCCTGTTATGGAAAAAAATAAGTTAAACTATCTTACTTTTCATTTAATTCATTTTTCCAATAGGGAAAAGAAAGACCCAGAAAGGGAATGATTGCTTATTACGGGCGGGAACCCAAGGCAACTCATGTCTGAAAGCAATTGAGAAAAGAATAATGAGTTCTTGATGCTGCCTTGGCTTTAAAAAGGCATCACAGCATGGTCCTAAAAAGCTAAGAACAACTCATCTAATTGCTGGGAATTTATCTTCCTGGTCACATTACCCTGGGTATTCATTTAACACTCACATCTCTTTCTTTGCCAGCTAACCTTTCAAAATCTGACCTCATTTTAACATTGTTGGTAAATTTGTGGGTCTTCACATTCTTCTCCATTAGCTGCCCTGTCATTGACACTATGATTCAGATGGCAGTCTTAGTCATTGCCAACAAAGAGGCAATGAAGTCCACTTCCTGTTTAGTAATTAAATCGTTAAGATTCAATAACTGCATCTTGAGGTTTGAGTGATGCTCAATGTCACCGAAACACAATTGTCTCATTTGGGATCATTAAATGGAGTATAGTCTGTCTGATCATGATTGTTTTTAGAATTAAAAGTTTGCCAGAGAAATGTCTAATCAGTAGAGTCTGTTATGAGTGTGATTGCATCAGATTTTCTACCAATAAAATCCGGGGTTCTAAAAAAAGAGACATGGAGGGCCATAACATCATTCCAATCAACATTACTTTCACTCTGATGAGGAGAGAAGACAAAAAAAATCTATCCCATAAGGAATGACGACATGGGGATGCAACTAGTGGGTGATACGGGCTGCCACTGCCATCATTCATTCACTTTGGCCATGCTGTCTGGAGCGCACAGGAGGGTTGAAGTCCTAAAGATCTGTAGAGAATGCATTGCCTGCCCCTGAATTATGTTTCCATCCTACATTATGGATGGACACATTCTTTGTCTCCCAAGCCCGCATGACAAGTTATTTTAAAAGAATATGTTTTGCAATGGCAAAAGAATCCTGAAAAGACAGCTAAGCTATTAGATATTGTTTCAGTGTGGAAAGTTATGTAGTAAATCTTTCTTTTCAGGAGTCCATGAGAGTTTATTCCTAACCATTATGATGCCAGGTTTCACCTTTTATACTTGCACTGTGATATTACATATGACAGTGTTTCCCAAACTTGACAATTTTAAGGCATGAGGACTTCAACTCCCAGAATTCCACAGCCAGTTGAAGTCCTCATGCCTTAAAATTGTCAAGTTTGGGAAACACTGATATATGACATTAAGGGGAGAGTGCTAAAGGGCCTGTGCTAGATTCTCCTTAAATAAATAGGAGTATATGCGGTTGTTTTTTTTTTAAAAAAAAAAAAAAAACCAATGCTCCTTGATATTATGGCCATGCCATGAGAGTTTCAAAAAGATTTGGAATCGCTGTATGAAATGCCAGCTGGGAAGAGAAAAGCATATTGGAAGTGAAGGGAGGAATTACATATTCACTCTGTTTAATAGCATGCACTAAATGGAGCATCAAAGTCAGCAAGATGTGTGCCATTCCTTTTAAAGCCTCCCTCTCCTGTCCTACCTTGTATTATAGTGGACGGCTCTGGGAAGAAGGATTCACTTTCGTTCTCCGTTGTCTAGAACCATTACATGCAAGATCAGATACTACCCAGTAACTCCAAATCTCAAACCTCTGCAGCTATAGGAATACAAGAAATTGCCTAATCTTTTTTATTATTATTGATTTATTTTATACTTGTAACTTGGGTTTGTAATCCATCAATGCTGAATGGTTTACAGAAATCTCAATTCAATATTCGGGTTAAAAACATGCAAAATCAAACAAATGAAAAACAATAACTCACACATGGAGTCTTGAATTCAGGAACAGTTCTCGGTCTTCTGAATGACCAGAATTTCAAAACGCCCACAGGGAAGGGGCCATCCTTATCTCTATTGGCAAACTATTTCAGAGAAAGAAGCCTCTTTCATCACGGTTCCTGACGTTGACATTGTCTTGGGAGTGTTGGGATATTGATATTGTCTTGAGATTTTTATCACTATGAGCCCCCCAGATTCATTTTAAGATGGCTAGGCATACAAATCATTAAACCTATAAATAAATAAATCCACAGCAATAGCTCCCTATTAGACAGACAGATTTTGACAAGCTGGCAATCTCATAGTTACCCAGGTTTTGATTCATGAAGTACTTCAAAGTCAATGACAACCAATATCTTGAACTGCATCTTGAAGACTATTTTGACAGGCAATTGTCTTCCAGCCATCTAGCCATCAAGTAATGAAGAGAAGGCAAGCAACCTACTTTATTTTTACCAACCATCATGATGCAGCCTAAAGACAGGAAGTGGGAAGACTTTTCAAAAGCTTGACCTAGTTGGCAATAGAGAGCATTTGCTCAAATGTTTTAGGGAAGGCATAACTTAAAAGAAGGGTAGGCCATCTCTTTGTATCCAGGAGCCAGAGTTTTAGACATTGATTTGGTTCTAAGGGCAACACAGAAGTGATTCTGTAACATTGCCATGAAGAATGGGGCTGAGTTTTCAGTCCTTTTCTTTCCTTTTGGAAGCTAAAAAATACTACAGCATCATTTTTTAAAAAATAAAATGTTGTTGAGACTACAAAAAAAAGGGAGCTGGGGGTCCAATGGAGCCGGCAGATTGTAAGAGACAGTGGGCTAAACTGGGTGACTGAATCATTTACCGGCATGATTGTTCTTATGTGTGCAAGAACCAATTTTTAAGGTCTCTATGAGTGAAAGCACCTACTGTATATTTCACTAAAATCTCACTGAAATCAGAGGAACTTCTCCAGCTTGAAACACATTTCTTGTTAATTTATCTGGCTTGTAATTCAGTAGGTTCCTTTTGTGTTAGTTTGGATAAATAAATGAATAAATAGATAATCAGATACTCTTCACTGGAACGAAGTAGTTTTGACAATAGGTCTTAATGATATCAAAAGAATCCACCATGTCAAAGAAAAGGCACTTCCGGGGACAGAGGTTATACAGTGTATTAGGCATGACAATGCACAGGGAAAAAAAGTAAGCATTTCATGCATTTTGATCTCAGGCAGATTCACAAAGCCCAATTAATCTGAAGCCACTGGCTCAGTGCCAGACTCAACTTCAGCAATCAGCACTATAGGTTTGCTGCTGAAGTCCACACACTGGCAGAGGGCCCAACTCTAAGCAGAAACAATGTACAATCATGCTTTCTCCTCAGGCTTCTATTCTGACTATGCTTCCATCTTTTTACCCATCTGAATTCATGGGTCTTCCAACTATGATGTGTGTATCCTTGCTGCTTTGGTCTTGACTGAGCTCTGCCTGCTCCTCTGGATTTCCCTTTGCTGTTTCACAAGAAAGCCACCATCCCATAGATTAGGCTTCCATACATTTGTTTCTTAAAACACTCAGTTATTTTTATTTAGTTAAATAAGATTTTATAGATACTGAATTCTCCTGAGCTCCCAATAAAATTAGTAAGTGGACAGTTGATCCTTTTCCATAATCACTGTATAAAAAGTCATGGTATATGCAATGTACAAGTAGCAGCCTGTCTGTTGTTTGATCTGACATCGAGCCACCTGCCTGCTTGTATTCCATAGTTTGTGCCTGCCCACAGCCTTTGCCAGCTTGCCTGTCGCCCTCACCAGCTGCCAACACTCCTCCTCTCCTCTCTTTCAACTTGTAAATGCCCGCACCCCTTATCTGGGGCTGTCTCCTCTTCCCACTTAATGACCCATGAGGTCCTGGGATTATAATGGCAACTGGAGCTGCCAGGATTGCTGTCACAAAGCAATGTGGCCATGTGACTTCAGGCTTTATCACCACATCTTTACAGCAACCAATGCAGTTCTATCGTATGACAATACATCATTTTCTGCTAACCTTCCCCAAAAAGCAACGTTGGAGGCAGGGCAACTGTTGTCTAACACTATTAGATGCAAGGATAGATTCTTAAGGAGAGAATGCACCATTGCCTCTTTCAAGGAATGATAGAAATGTTCCCTCTTCCAAAGAGGTATTGACCGTAATCTCTGTGCCACCTTGAAGAAGCCAAGAAGAACATAAATCAAGTCAACATATGGCAGAAAGCATATTAAAAAGCAGCCTTCCCAAATTTGGTTAAAAACTCCCAGTTAATATTACAAGACACTGGTTTAAATTGTGCATCAAATTCTGCTCATGTAGAGTTAAAATTACAGCAAGTCTGAGTGACTTCATCTGCTAAATGTTCTGCTACTTGCTCCCAGCAGCTAGATCTGCTGGGAGCAAGTAGCAGAACATTTCTTAACAGGGAATAGAAAATTAAACAAGGTCACTGGAAAACAACATGCTGATGAAAAAGAGTGCAAAAGTAAGCACGTTTTAATAATAACCATTCTTGCACATTGACGTATTTGCTATTATTCACTTTTGAAGAAGAAACAAGAACATTGGAATTGGGTATAGAATATAATGTTGGTTCAAGGAATAATTACTGTACATTTGGGTGGGAAATGTAACTTTAAGTGCTAAGCATAACACTTAAGTGGTTCACTTGAGATGACGGACCAGGGTATAGTAACAGACATTTCCTTTGTGATTCAGTATTAACAAAACCAGATATACTCTGCATGCAACATAAATTGTTGTCTACCATCTATTTCCAGTGTCAACAGGTGCAGGGAAAAAAATCATTAAAATAAAGTTATTGTTTATTTTATTGAAAAATAAATAAAAACATACATTTTTGCTTATAAATGTAGCTATCAGTCTTGTTCCTGGCAGATTAAGATGTTCCCCACAGCTGGTTGTAATAACAAATATTAATAACAGATAACAAATACTCCCTATGTCATTTATTTATTTAACAATTTGGAAGTAACCTCAATCATAAAAGTGACTCTAGATAGCTTACACAATAGGGTTAAAATGAGTAAAAAATAACAAGAGAAATAAAAAGAGAAACACAATCAACATAGTAGCTCTATTGCTTCTCTGCAGATTCACTGCTCTTAAAAATGTCTATTTTGGTCCATTATGTGCTGACACTGTCATATTATTGTTTAAAGTCTTCATTGGAATAACAGTGGAGCAAATGCCTACTTCTTTAGCATTTTCCTTTTCACAATGAGTGTCATTCATAAATTTTTGTCTCTGTATTTTATATCAAACTAGGCAACCTGTGACCTGTCGGATCATCATTTCAGAAATATTTCCTTATCAGATTCCTCAGTGTCTTCAACAATGACAGAGCTTGTAACGTACTGCCTTCACTGGAAAAATTCTTAAAACTTCAGAGATGCATCTGCCTTGAAAGCAACCCACACTGACCCCTATAACACAGTCAAAGATCATCAGTTGATCACAGGAAATGTTTTATGACATTTTGTATTATGTCATAGAAATACTTTATGATAATGTTTTCCAATTCCATGGAAGTCATGGGTCCTAAATTTTAATATGTATGAGGATGGGCAAACAAACAATATTCAGTGTAAATAGGTCAACTTTATTACTCTCTTTCTGCATCTATTTCTACTGGATATCTGTTATGACACCATTCATTTTATACCATTCTGAGTGGCAAGCATAGAGAATCTGTAGAGTGTTTCTCAAATTGCAGGCAACTTCTGTTTTGGTGCTAGCAATATACTGCCATGTCCTGTCTTATGACAAAACACAGTATTTGCCTTTCTGTGTCCCTTTGGCAGATTTGTGTGTGAAGCTTTCAAAATTAGCCATAATTGGGAATCTGTAAGCAAGCCGGTTTGGAGTATTGGTTAAAGACAGCAGGCTAGAAACTAGGAGACCCTGAGTTTTAATCCCACAATAGATACAAAGCCAACTAACGGACCTTGAGTCAATCACTATCTCTCAGACCTATGGAGAAGGCAGTGGCATATGACTTCTGAAAAACCTTACCAAGAAAACTGCAGGATTAGTCCAAGCAATAGGAGTCAACATAACACAGGCACCAAAATAAATAAATACTTGGAACTTGTGGGAGAAAAAAGTACTGCAAAAATAGGTAACCCATTCAAGTGAGAATACTATAAATTAAGTCAGGAAGCATGTCTGAATAGATTCACAGACCAGTTGGCTTTTTAAAATAATTTGTGATCTGTCTCCAAAACTTCACAAGCATTTTAACTGTATTTCTGGAATCTAGAATAGAATAGAGCTGGAAGGGACCTTGGAGGTCTTCTAGTGCAGCCCCCTGTTCAAGCAAGAGAACCTATACCATTTCAGATAAGCGACTGTCTAGTCTTTTCTTAAAAACCTCCAGTGATTGAGCGCCCACAATTTCTGAAGGTAATGTGTTCTACTCAGGGCTTTTTTTCTCACAGAACGTCCAGAACGGAGTTCCGGCACCTTTTTTGGATGGAACCTTGTAGGGTAGACAAGGTGGATTGTATGACGTGTGTGAGTTCCGGCACCTTTTTTTTTTTTTTTTTAGAAAAAAAGCACTGGTTCTACTGGTTAATTGTCCTCATTGTTAGGAAGTTTTGCCTTAATTCCAGATTGCTTCTCTCTTTGATTAGTTTCCAACCATTGTTTCTTGTCCTGCCCTCTGCTTCCCAGAAGAATAATATGACTCCCTCTTCTTTGTGGCAGCCTCTCAAATACTGGAATACTGCTATTATGTCACCCCTATTTCTTCTTTTCTTTAGACTAGCCAAACCCAAATCCTGCAGTTGTTCTTCATACATTTTAGTCTCCAGGCCTTTGATCAACTTAGCTGCTCTTGTCTGAGCTTTTTCCAAGGTCTCAACATCTTTTTTGTAGTATGGTGACCAAAATTGGCTGTAGTATTCCAGGTATAGTCTTACTAGGGTTTTATAAAGCAGTATTGATATTCTATATGATCTTGATTCTATGCCTCTGTTTATACAACCCAGGATTGTATTAGCTCTTCTGGCTGCTGCTACACACTGCTGGTTTATGGTCAAGTGATCGTCCACTAGGACTCCAAGGTTCCCTCTCATAGTTATTCTTTTTGAGCCAGGTCTTGCCTAATCTGTACTTGTATCTTTGATTTTTTCCTGCCTAAATGTAAAACTTTGCTCTTCTCCACATTAAATTTCATTTTATTTATTTATTTATTTATTAAAATTTATAGACCGCCCCACTCCCATAGGACTCCAGGCGGCTAACAATAAAAACACAATATAACTTAACAAAACAAACAATACAATAACATTCATCCAGGGGTCAGATTTTATAAACCCCAGGCCTGCCGGAAAAGCCAGGTCTTAAGCAGCTTGCGGAAAACCAACAGGGTGGGAGCGGTCCTAATCTCCGGGGGGAGCTGGTTCCAAGACATGGGCGCCATCACAGAGAAAGACCTCCCCCGCGGCCCCGCCAAATGGCACTGCTTGGCCGACGGGACCTGAAGGAGGCCCAGCCTGTGGGTCTAACTGGACGAAGGGAACTATGAGGTAGTAGGCGGTCTTGCAAATAGCCTGGCCCTGAGCCATATAGAGCTTTAAAGGTAATAACCAACACCTTGAATTGGACCCGGAGGCCAATAGGCAATCAGTGCAGCTCAAGGAGGATAGGTGTAACGTGGGTGTACCGAGGAATACCCACTATCACTCGCGCGGCTGCATTCTGGACCAACTGTAGTCTCCGAATACTTTTCAAGGGTAGCCCCATGTAGACCGCATTGCAGTAGTCCAGGTGTGAGGTGACAAGGGCATGAGTGACTGTAAGGAGAGCCTCCCAGTCCAGGTAGGGTCGCAACTGGTGCAACAGACGAACTTGTGCAAAGGTCCTCCCAGCCACAGCCGTCAAATGATGTTCCAATTTCAGCTGTGGATCAAGGCGGACACCCAAGTTGCGAACCCGCTCCGAAGGGGATATATTTTCCTCTGCTAGAGTCAACACTGGACAGGGCCAGTGTTGGATAGGGTCTATTGTTCAAGTTTGTAAAGATCTTTTTTGATCCTGAGCTTGTCTTCTGAGGTGTTGGTTATTCCTGCCAGTTTAGTGTCATAGGCAGATTTGATGAGTTCCCCTTCTATTCCCTCATCTAAGTCATTTATCAAAATATTGAAGAGAACTGGACCTAGTATGGAGCCTTGTGATACCCCATTGCTTACTTCTCTCCATGTGGATATAGTACCATTAGTAGTTGAGTGTGGTTTGTCAAATCCATCTGGTGGTGATGTTATCTATTCCACATTTTTCTAGCTTACCAAGAAGTAGATTGTGGTCTACTTGGTCAAATGCCTTACTCAAGACAACACTATAGGACATTGCACACCAGAACAACTAGACATAAGGATAGTTTTCCCTAAACCATCACTTTGCTTAACAACTAATTCCTACAACACTGTCAAGCTACTTAGTAAATTTGTATTACTCTGAATCTACACATCTTTCCTATTACCTATCCTTATCTTCTTATTATTACTTTGTTGCTTGAATCTTACAAATTATATTGTTTCAGTATCCTAGTATGATTTATGTTGTTTGCTTAGCTAGTATTCTATGACTATGAGTTATGATTAATGTATTTTATGTTATTTATGATCATGATTTATCACTATTACTTGTTTGTACACTGAGAGCTTATGCACCAGAGACAAATTCCTTGTGTGTCCAAACACACTTGGCCAATAAAGAATTCTATAAAATGCTCCTATTCTCCAGCTACCTTAGCAATGCATCTTTCATTGGTTTGCCTTAGTGGAGGACTAGACTGGTTTGAATTGGATATTTAGCTGCATCAGTCATAATTCCTTTCAGACACCTCCAAAGGCCACTGGCTTTAAGGGGATGGAATGGCCTATTTTCTCAGTTACCACAGATTAAATCTATAATGAATCATCTGGACCCCTTTCATTTAGGATTCAGGCTGAGGCATAGGATAGAAACAGCATTCATTTTTGGATGATCTCTGATTGAAGTGGGATGAGTACTGTAGTGCATTCATCTTGGCTCTATTTGACCTCCTGATGGGTTTCAGCACCATCAACAATGGTATTCTTGTAGGTCAGGGATTAAAAATCAGTGGCAGAGTACTGTGCTGGTTGTCTTCCTTTTTCAGAGACCAATATCAATTAGTGTAACTGGGAGTAAGAGATTCTCCCTTTGGCCTCTATTATGTGGAGTATTTCAGTGTTTGGTACTCTCCCCACTCCTGTTTAACATCTACATGAAACTGCTGGGGAGATCATCCCTCATCACGAGGTGAGACATCATCAGTATGTGGATGATACCCAATTATATCTTTGTACCCCAGGTGAAGTAAGCACTTCTGTGAATATTGTGACACCTGGAAGAGTCTGGATGGAGAACAATAGGCTCTGACTAAACTCTGGCAGGACTGAGTGACTTGGGTTTTAGGGCCTTCTGGATTTGGAGCTTTACTGTCTTTGATACAAACAAAACTGGATCATAATCTGGAGAACCTTCTGGCTTCATAATCCTGCTTGAGGAGTACTTGGTGGTCACAAAGGAGGGCCTTTGTGCAACTTTGTGTTGTGCGCCAGTTGCATATGTTGCTGGATCCTGAGACTCTGCTCATAGTTACTCATGTCCCAGTCATCTCGTATACGGACTATTTAATGCTCTCTACATGGGGCTGCCCTTGAGAAGTATCTGAAAATGAAACTGGTGCAAAATGCAGCAGCACAGAAGTTAAGTGTGCCCCTAAAAGGATACACATTATACCCTGATTCGTGGGATGTATTGGTTGCCGGTTTGACTCTCTCCCATTCAAGATACAAAATTTGACCTTATAGCTCTATATGGGATGGAGCCAGGTTGTCTGAGGAACCGCTCTCCCAGGTTACAGGTCTATCTGTAAACGCATGATGTAGGTCCTTTCTGCAAAAGAGATCCATCTGACACGGCAAGCCTTTTCTGCCATAGCAGTTTCTTTGAAACATCATCCCTCCCATGGTGAAGTTAGCAGCAACCCTCATTGCCTCCCAGAAAACTATTAAATATATATATATATATATATATATATATATATATATATATATATATATATATATGGTCTTTGGTTGTTCGGGTTTTCTCCCGCGTAAAATTGGAAGTGTCTTGGCGACGTTTCGACGAAGTCCCATTCGTCATCTTCAGGCTGGTGTTTTCAGCTTCGTGCTTCGAGCAGCAATGTGTGGTCTTAGCTGTTTCTTCCTTTTAACTGCCAGTGGGGTATGAACTGACTGGGTGGGAGCTTGGCTGTGTTCTGATTGGGTGGAGGTGTGTTCTGAATGGTTAGGGGCTTGGCTGTGCTCTGATTGGCTGGGGGAGTGTTCTGTTTGGTTGTGCTCAGGTTAGTCTGAGTTGCAGAGGGGTTTAAGATTTTGGGGTTAGGGAGTCGTTTGTCAATAAGGGCAGGTTTCCAAATGGCTGGTAGGCGGGAGGTATCATCTCGCTTGTTCATGCTGTGTGGGCGTTTTTCTATCTCGATGGCTTCTCTGATTATTCTGTTATTAAAATGTTCACTTTTGGCAATGGTTCTGGTATTTTTAAAGTCAATTTCATGTCCTGTGGCTTTAAGGTGTTGGACCAGGGAAGATGTTGGTTCCTCTTTTTTGACTGAGTTCTTATGTTCTTCAATGCGTGCACTTATTCTTCTGTTGGTTTGTCCGATGTATGTGGTGGGACAAGTGGTGCATGGGATTTCGTATACTCCTTGATTTTCTATATAAGTGCACGCATTGAAGAACATAAGAACTCAGTCAAAAAAGAGGAACCAACATCTTCCCTGGTCCAACACCTTAAAGCCACAGGACATGAAATTGACTTTAAAAATACCAGAACCATTGCCAAAAGTGAACATTTTAATAACAGAATAATCAGAGACGCCATCGAGATAGAAAAACGCCCACACAGCATGAACAAGTGAGATGATACCTCCCGCCTACCAGCCATTTGGAAACCTGCCCTTATTGACAAACGACTCCCTAACCCCAAAATCTTAAACCCCTCTGCAACTCAGACTAACCTGAGCACAACCAAACAGAACACTCCCCCAGCCAATCAGAGCACAGCCAAGCCCCTAACCATTCAGAACACACCTCCACCCAATCAGAACACAGCCAAGCTCCCACCCAATCAGTTCATACCCTCACTGGCAGTTAAAAGGAAGAAACAGCTAAACCACACATTGCTGCTCAAAGCAAGAAGCTAAAAACACCAGCCTGAAGATGACGAATGTGACTTCGTCGAAACGTTGCCAAGACACTTCCAATTTTACGCGGGAGAAAACCCGAACAACCAAAGACCTATATACAAATACCCGCGAAAACCTCAGAAAACAATATATATATATATATATATATATATATATATATATATATATATATATATATATATATATATATATATGGCAAGCCTGTTAATCCTCTGCTAATAGGAAACCCACATATTGGCTGCATTATATGTAATGTTTTTACCTCTCATAGTCTTGTTTCTATCGGTTCTTGCTGTTTTAATTGTTTTAAATTTTGTAGTAATTTTTAATAATAGGTCAAATTCTACACCAAGATCGGTGGCCATATAAATTTGGCAAATAAATAAATAAATAAATAAATTACTTTTCACATGACAATTATTTGGAACACAAATGACTGTCATGGGTCTCAGTGCATTTAGGCTTGTCAGTTACAACATTATTCAAAGAATTCATGAAAAGTTAGCATTTAATCTTTCTAAAATGCTATCTTTTTACTTCTCTGTCTCACTCTGTTCTGTCTCTGTCCCTCTCTCACTCACACACACACACACACACACACACAAATACACACACATACATATTTGAGATCTATGTTTAGAACTAGTCTTTCTGGAAGACTTTTAAGTCTACTATCACATAATCAGGTCAGTTACTTACTGTGGATTTACCAGTTCCTTTATTGATAATTAAATAATACAGCAACAACTCTATAGTTATTCCACCTTCTCTGCCATGGTTATGTCTCATTAATAAATCCTGGAAACAATTCTGTAGTGAATGCTTTATAGAGCTAATGCTGCTTGCTTGATAGCTTCCTGACTGATGCATACAGAAGAAACCTTCTCATGAAACATGCAGAACAAGTCGGCTATGGAACTGCAACTCTAAGCATAAAATAGCTGTAGAATACACTAATGAAAGCCATTGTATGGACTTTGGTTGTGAAAGGGATTTCAGCATGGTGAGAATCTGAAGAGTTTATATTGGATCATTAGTGAAAGAAGCAAACATAAGCACAAACCTATGCAATGTTGCTCATAAGGCCCACATTTTTCATAGCGTTTGGAGAAGTGCAACCTTGGTAACAGACTCCCTCATCCGCTGAGAACAATGAGTCACGAAAACAAACTATTCACAAAGATATTTCAACTTTGGTTCCTGTGGGCAGTTCTGAATGAGGACCTCAGAAGGGAATATGCAAAAATATTTGCACTATAAATGGCACTTTATAATGTATAAAAACAACTCCCAGGTTCATTCAGCTCAGATTCTTTTTTCTTTTTTTTTTGCAGGGCTTTCCTTTGTTTAATAAGGTAACAACCTACAGATATAAAAAAAAAATCTGCAGTATCAAATCAGCTAAAAATGACAGCAAGTTCAACATTTCTAATCCTTGAAAACAGAGCAGAAAAACAGAGTTTAAAATATTTTATGCTGGATGACAAAAGAAAATATGGACAAATAAAACGATGCTACAATTTGATTTGGCAGGACTATTTTTCTAAATGATTTTTTCTGAAAGCTTTTCATACTTTCATTCTATCATATCTTAGCTAACTTTTGGATATTTATACCAAGGCCATTCAGATCCCAAGGAGGTAGCCCTATGCATTTCTCCATATCGATTCAGGCCTTATTTAGAGAGCTCTAAAACTTTTTCCAAGAATTCTTAGGAATAGGGGAAAGCCAATGTGAGCCATGTTTTTCTCTATTACTACACCCATGATGCTTGAAAGTTATCAGCTAGGATTAAAGGGGTTAATCCTTGTTGGAAGAAGCTGAATTTAAGACAGTAATAGATTATTCTTAACCAGGCTCTGGATTCAGGACATGTGACTACTTGACTTTTCTTAAGAACTTAGATGGCAAGGTCTCTATTGCTACTGTTTTGTTCTCTAAATCAAATTCTATGCCATAAAGGCAGGTATGCAATCAACAGTTTAATTGCAGCTGCTATATACTGAGTTCCTGTTGCATGAAAAATAGGGTAAGATGGGCACATGCTTCCTTGTACCTTCAGGGGAAGAAGAAAACTGCCTAAAATTGAAAGTTTCCAGAGGTTCAAAAAAAGAAATCATCCCAAGGAATTGAAACATGCCATCTATGAAAAAAATTTCCATTAATCATCCAAGACTGAATTCTTTTGCAAAACTTATATTAATCTTGTCATAATTCATTGTAAATGTTGCTTCTTGTAGAAAGGTATTCAAGATCATAGAGCCCACTATAGCCCTATTAATGTTTGCAAAAAAAAAAAAAATCCCCATGTCAATTGTGTATAATAGTACAGTGATATACTTGTTACAGTTGAGGAAAGGGATGAAATTCTGTTTTGATGCTATACCATATACTACCTGTCTTCTGATAGGTCCAGAGCTACAAAGTTGACCGACTGCATTACGTCTTTATGATTAACATTCTCATATATTTTGTAAATGTTCTTCCAAAACCTCTGACAAATGTGAAACCTGAAATTACTATCAATGATATCCAGATTTTAAAAATCCAGATTATAAATTAGTTATATGAAGTATGAAGAAACATTCTAAGAGAAATCAGGCATGGTTTTAAATTCTACAAAACTTTTTAAAATGGTTTCATCATAACTGACTTGATCCAATGTAATGTTATTTAAAGGAGTAGTCTAAAAAAATAGTTGAATTTACCTATTTTAAATCTAAATGTATCCCACAATGTAAGTTTTTCATTATATATCACATAGCAAAAAACTTAGAATATGATTTTGAAGAAATTGTCATTATCATTATCATCATCATCAAGCACACTAGTGTCCAAAGTAAAATATAAAATATAAAAATATTCAAGTAGCAAAAAAAAAAAGTTGGCAGCAGCAGGCAAAAAAGTGCAAGAAAGAGGCAAAGAAGGCGTGAGTAACAAGAAAATTAGAGACGTGAAAATGAGGACAAGATGGAAGAAAGTTTAAGAACAAACTGAGCAATGAGAAAGGAAAAACTGGACCAAAAGATGAGAAAGCTCAATGAGAACAAAGAGTGATGTGAATGAAGAAGACAAACAAGAGAAGAACTAGAGGCTGAGTCAAAGCTAGAGGAAGAGACTTACAAGAGAATTAAACTCAGGAGGGGGTTGGTATTGTACCTGGGGGGTAAGGAACCACTGGATTAAT
This sequence comes from Crotalus tigris, assembly GCF_016545835.1. Classification (NCBI taxonomy): domain Eukaryota; kingdom Metazoa; phylum Chordata; class Lepidosauria; order Squamata; family Viperidae; genus Crotalus; species Crotalus tigris. Next base: position 12,722,909 of record NW_024100606.1, read on the forward strand.
TACCCCAGATGAAAATATTATGCAATAGCTTCCTTCTGTATATATTCTTCCTGTACAAAGGAGAAGTGGTTCATTTCATTATTTCAAGGGATGTCACTCTCCAAGGGGTTAAAGAATTCAACAGGATTTTTTTTCACCATTATTTTTATCCTATTTGTTAAAGAACATGATAGAAGCAACAATGCAATTAGATTGATTTAGCTAATTGTTTCATAAAATAGCTAGAGTATGATAAATAATAAACCAGTTAAGTTTACAACTAGGAGGTGGTTCTTTAACGATTTTGTTGAATTTCCCAGGGAGAGATAGAAAGAAATATATTCCTGTTTTTGTTTTGTTTTGTTTTCCTTTTTTGCAAAGCCTTGATTCTAGAATTGGAAAAGGACCAGCTCCTTGGAAGAAAGCAGCTCCTCCTGAACCCAGGAAGTCCCCATATCAGCAGAAGGATTACATGTTTATGGGAAAAATGCTTGCACGTCTTTTGATGTCTTGTATGTTTTGATTAAGAGACCTCCCACTGCAGACAAGACAAGCTCCAATTTATTCTTTAAAAATACCCAGCTTTTGTGGAAATGCTACAAGACAAAAAAAAAAAAAAAATCCTATCCTGAATATTTCTTAAAATTGTTCTTTGCCATATGTTTCATTTGTATACATTCTACAAGGACGATCTTAGTCAGCATCTCCTGTTTCAAAGCACTTTTACTATATTGGACAAATATACTTTGAAGTTTAAAAAGATTCTCCAGTATGATGTTTGACATGACATCTCCCTCCCTCCAAATTATACGAGTCAGCCATATGTTGTACCAAGACTTTCAAATTTGGTCCTTCATTGTAACCAATCATTGTTTGGGAGGCTGTAGAGTCTGTGGAACTCGCCTGTCCTTCTGATCCACAAAAGACAAGGCTTGTTCAGTTGCTGGCACATCATTTGCTCTGCATGGTCTTTGTCAAGGTGCAGATCTGAAAATTGTTAATTGTTGTGGGGAGGGAGGGAAAGGCTTATTAGTGAAAGAGTACAAAAACAAGCTTCCAGTAAAAATGGAGGGCAGCATCCATGGCGTGCTGCAGATAACAAGCTGTTTCTTTGGAACATTTGTTTGTTCTTTCTGTTTTAATCTCTTTATATCTTTTCTCTTCTCTTCTGACCTTACTAATGAATACGGGAGGGGGGGATTTTTGAATCATGGTGATATCATGGGTTAACACCCCCTTTCTTCCTTTTACTTTTTGAATGTAAATTCTTTTTGGACATTCTTACTTCTTGCCCAGCATTGACTCTGTTTTTTTCACACAACACAAGCCAATGCTCTTTGGTTATGCATAGTTAACATTTTGCTAATGGGAAGCCAAGATTCTCTCAGCAGCTCAACAACATTTTCAAATGCACCCTGGCGTTGTTGTAGCAACTGGTGGCTGATCTGTGAATAAAGCAGATGTCATTGTGGCCGGCTAAAGAGAGAACAATCCATCACCCAGATACTGCCACTCCTCCTGCCCAAACAAGTCATCAAAATGACAACGTTAGTGCTGCCACCGCCATCAATTAGAGTCTGCAGATCACCTTTACTCCTCTCCTTATGAAATAAATTGGTGTTATGCTACTAATGTTAAGAATGTGTCAGTCTCTGCCAATATCTTTCCCATGGGGAAGACCAAGAGCCCACTAAGACACTGACTCTTTGCCAGCTTCCTTTAGTCTGTGATTGATTTTGCACTTTCTTGCAAAAGGGTCTGGCCTAAATAAACACAATATCTATTCTAAGAAGTTTCCTTCTCCAGCCTTAAATCTGAATTCAGTTCATTAAACATTCAGTTAGACATGAGCAGGCATTAGAATAATCTGTCCAATGCCCATACTTTATACAAAAGCAGTGAGAGAGTTAAATAAATTGTCTTTCTAACTTTGAACAAAAATGGGGGGGAAAGGGGGGGCTCCTTCTATTTGGCCTTTCTCTTCTTCTGAGAATCTCACCAGAGCTATTCACCCCAGTTGAATCACCCCATTTTACCATTTGCATACTGTGGCAATGCAGTAACAGAATGTATTTAATAGTGCTGTGTAACATTATTTGCATGGACCATTTCCCAAATGGTTTAATTGTTGCTCCTACACAAAGCATTCATCACACAACCATTTGCCTCATTCATGGAATTTTATAGAGATCCGGATGATTTAGCTGTCCTTTCATAATTATTCCATGTTTTCCCTTCTGTCAAATACATTAAGATGAATAAGATGGAATAATCACACAATACTTTTTGATTGATACTGCTAAGAGTCCTCCGTATGGTAGCAACTAAAGAATGGAAAGAAGGAGGGAGAGAGAGAGATTAGTATTCCAAGAAGAAAGTAAAAAGATGCCAGTGTAGAACATAAATGGTAGCTTGGAGACATCACCCAACAAATCATTTATTTTGGCTTCCTGATTCTTTTTTATTTATGTAATACAAATCCTTCATTAAAATGAAACAAATTGGGCAGAAATTTAAAAAGATAAATGCATTTCTCCTCCTGTATTCATTGTCTTAACTGGTAAATTAAGTCAAGCGTTTAATTCCTATTTGATAAAAAAGAATGCATATGACTTTCTAAATTTATTTGTAACTTGTTTTAATAAATGAATGTGGCATTCATCACAAAAATTAACACTACCTTATCACTGAAATGGGTAAGTTTGTGAGTTTGAATACAGATTGGCTTTTTAAAAAATCCTAAAATCAACAAAATGGTATAAATGTTATAAGGGCTGATGAATGTAAGGTACAATATCAAGAATAAGCATTGAGCAAGGATGGGGATTTGGCTGGGAGGGGTGTTTGGTTGGCATCTGGGAGTGTCAACATTGTTTTTAATAATGTTTTATGGATTGTTGTGAGCTGCCAAGAGTCATTGTATGAAATAGGCAGCCACATAAGTCCATTAATAAATAAATAAATATGATCACTTTGATTGATCTTGAGTGCTGCTCAGTGGGCATTTTCTATAACAAAGGGGGGGATGAGGGCTCCCACTATAGCACCTTTATTACTGTACATTTTTAATTGCCTTCCACCTATTCCTAACAGAAAATTTCAATTTAGAACTTCTGTTTTCCATGTTTCCAAATGAGGTTAAAGATTGCCTGCATAGAACTACTGATGAAAAAGGAGATATCAGGCTACCATGTTTGTACTCATTTTCTTCCTTGGGTATAAACACTTATTTCCAGATGATGATTTGCAATGACAATTGAAATATAAACTTAGTCCAGGCTAAGTTGGCTTTTTACTAGTCCTTAAACCTAGACTTTAGCATGGCAATTATTGGAAAATATTAAACTGTAACTTTATATATTGTTGCCATCATATCATTATGGTGACAAGAAATGGATTTCAAATCCTGGTTTGTATTTGTGACAAATCCTTCATAAAACCTTTTCCACTGCAGGCACAAAGAATATTTAACAATTCTGCCTATGAAAATGTAATGTTATTCAGAAGGTCTGAAATATTTAATCCAGCAATGAGGAATCTGGGGCTTTCTAAATGGGGCTTCCATCACTCTGGTCTTTAGCGAACCTGTTTGGAACTGGTAAGAATTTTATATGTGCATACTCTAACCCAGGGGTCTTCAAACTTGGCCCTTTTATGACTTGTGGACTTCAACTCCCAGAATTCCTCAGCCAGGCATACTGGCTGATGAATTCTGGGAGCTGAAGCCGCAAGTCATAAAAGGGCCAAGTTTGAAGACCCCTGCTCTAACCCTTTATTTAGTCAATCAATAAATTATGTTTAAGTCTAAGATTGGATACAAAGGAGTTTTAATTAATTAGACAACATTGTTAAGAATGAACATTTCCTCTTCCAAAGAACAAGTTTAGGAAAATAGGAATAAATTATTATGTATTACTTACAGTTGATGGGCACAATAAGATAGAGCAATCTGTTTCTACAAGATCTAATTTTAATGATATGTGTAAGCTGTGATTATATTCTTATTTATAAGAAATTGTTATTATACAGATCTTGTGTAGGTAATAGTTATGTTTATATAGAAGTAGGTTCTTCATATCATACAATTACTGGTATACGTAGGGTTTGTTTAATTGTATAATGATTCATTAATTTTGTTACCGTTAAAAGAAAAAAAAACAGATTGGGGAACAAGTTCAGGCCCATGAGCTAAATCCAGTTCCAACTCCCCTAATATAAGCAGGGTCTCATCAAACTTCCAGATTCCTAAAGATGCTTGGAATTAGCTCTTCCCACAGAATCCTTCTTCCTCTTTTCCTAGCTTTTGTTGTGGGGAGTAGGCAGGAAAGCCATGATAGAGCCAGGTTTGGAGGATTCCAAACAGCTTGGTCTCTTCTTCCTTTAGGTTGTACCCTCTGAGTGGGTCAGCAAGCAGCTTCCTAATTTATGGGTTGTATAACATTGTGTCAGCTTGCAATCAGAAGGACAGCAACATTTTCTCAAGTCTTTAACCCAAAAGGATTGGGAGTTACTCCTTAACACAAAAGGGAGGATAGTTGTGATGCTGAGGGGAGAAAGGGAAAATCCTGTCGCATTCATTGATAAAAATCCATTCCGACAACATAGGAGGGATTTTGCATCCATTATAATGCTAGACATCCTAGGGAGAAGGCAATCTGGCTGGCTTCAACTCTCACTTTATTTTCTGTAAAACATACAACAGCATTTCACCACTTGGGCTGATCTCAAAAATCTAAAGCAATTGGGACTTGCTAAGTCCTTGGATGCAAGATCACCAGGAGATTCCAGGCTGTAGGCTTGACTGGCAAGTTGAAAACCATTGCTGAGATGGGCAGTGGCCCATCTGCACTTTTGCTACAAAAACTACACTGCTCCATCTATATAGCCGGCAGGAGTCAAGCTCTGCCTCTGAGAGCATACTTGCCTCTGTGCACAGGACACAAACTGGCATCATTTAAGAAGAAGGAAGGGCTTTTGGGAGGAGAGGTTTAGGGAGTATTTCTCAGCTATACGTGCATTAATGGAAAAATAATCTCTTTAATAAATTAATTGTATGAGGTTTTTAGCCAATTATTCTATCTAGTGCCTAAGAATGAGGTACTGATCTAATTCTCAGCTTAGCTTTTTTTTTCCTTTCTCTTGTTCTTCATTCCTCAATATGCACATATATATATTAGCACTCATTTTATTTTCCAAACTGTAATTTGTGCTGAATTCTGCTGTACACTGCCCAGAGTCCCTCTTTGAAGGAAATGATGGCAGGTTTAGAAATATGAAATACATATATAAATTTGACAATAGTTTCCCCAATAGAGGCTTGGGCTCTAAAAAGTAAAGAAGAGGCCAATGTATCTTCTAGGGAAAAAAATAAAGTTATGAACTGCTTAACTTAACATGCTGGGATTAGGGATTTCTTAATAAGAACCAAACTGATTTGCTTTTTTAAAAACTTTCTTTTCGGTGTTTCTTCCAGGAGCACACAGTGTACAGAAATTCCTGCGTTTTTTTTTTCCCCCCCTCCAAATGAAACATTATTCCGCACCAGGCATAAACTTTTTAGGATAAGAGTAGTGTGAGAAAATAGTGTGAGAAAATAGTGTGAGAAAATCCTTTTCTAGCGCACACAAGACCCCTCCCCTCCCCACCTCCAAGTCTCTTTGAGGTAAACAAACTATGCCTTATTTACACTGGCACTAATTTTCTGCATATTGTTAATGTTTGTTCTAGGATGTTCTGATTCTTTTTACTTTGATACTATTTTCATTTAATACAAAGAACTTCCAGATTACTCCCTTAGTAACCAACTGGGGATTTCTTTGTGTCAGAAATTGAGAGTAGGAAATTGGGAGAGAGAAAGAGATCAAATCCTTCAGACTGGCTCTGAGCTAAGTGGGTCGTGACATTTGATACAGCCCAAGTAATATGTTAAATACTGTGAGCTACCTATTGGCATGTGCTGCATATCAATGCTTGTTGGCAAAACTGTTAGCAAGCAAGAAGAGGACTGGGTTGAATCTGCTTAAACTTCATGTTTTTATATATTTTTCTAATTAGCTTGCTTCTAGGAGCAACCAATTTAGAATACTGTTCAATTAATATTCATTGCTGCATTTGAGAATTCACACATTCTTTAGATGCACTTTCTTGCAAAATCACAATGTCACATTAAATCAAGTAAAAGGTCTTTAAATTAAAGTAGCTAAATTATCTGTTTCAGATCTGAAATTTATAGTCTTGAGAGGCATATTAATTAAAGATTATATAGCTACTGCTAATAAACATTGGGATAAATAATTTTAACTTATCAAAAATAGGGTTTCTGATTATTTTGATTTCAGATAATGGTTTCTAAGTATTGTGTTGAGTAGATATTCTGATATCTTTCTTTCTTTCTTTCTTTCTTTCTTTCTTTCTTTCTTTCTTTCTTTCTTTCTTTCTTTCTTTCACCCATCACACAAGAAGGGACTCTGTGGTTTACAATAATATTTTTTTTCATTACGATTGTTGCTAATTATGTTTATTTTAAACTGCTACTTCCCTTGTAGGACATAGAATAAGCTGGGCAGATCCTCCTCAAGCATCAGTAGTTTGTTTTATACTGAGGCTGTTTTTCCCAAGTATAGTGAAATTTGCAATAGCAGTAAGAAAATTGAGGAAATAAAATAATTTGTGTGAGCTTCTTCTATTTTGTGTTGGTTTTATCAATGGACTGAAACAAGACGTGACGTTATTCTTATGTTTATGAAAAGACTTACATTGATCTTTCCTGGAAAAAGTCGCACTGCCATTCCATTTTAAAAATAACTAGCTAAATCTATATGTCATCACAGCTTGATTTGGGACATTAAAGAGGTACCATCAGAGGCTCCATCAGTGGAGTGGAGGAGATGATAATAGTGATGTTGGTTGTCATTAAAAACATCCCTAACATCCTTTTGGAGTAGTGTGAAGTGTGAATTAACAATTGGATCATAGTATTCCAGGTACTCTACCCCTATTGGGATGTCTGTTCAAATATACATAAAAATGATGGTGTGGAACAAACATTTCTATAGTACTTTTTAAGACTGCCTCAATTCTATTATTTTAACATTAAATCCATATGAAGTCAGTGGGTGAAATATATATCACAAATGTGGAACAGGGCACCATCAGTGTATTTTATCAGATTCCTGTGAAACTCTGGAAAAATTAATCTAGAGCCTGTGACCAACAATAGACAGAATGAAGACAAATACATTGAGATTAAATTCAGATCTGAGATTAAATTCAGATCAGAAATACCGTTGCAGATACATTACAATAATAATAATAATAATCCCCCAGTGAGGCACTACCTTGACGTGGTTGTGGGGCTTGTGTACTCTGAGGAAGATGAGAGCTATGCCAGAGGTTCAACCATACTGGACAGGTCTCATCAGAGGAGTCAGACAAAGAGTGTCTCTCCCATAAAAAATATGGTGAGACGTAAATTGCAGAATGCCATACCGGCTCGGACGTCGCCCGGGTTAACAAGGTCCGCACTAGATATTGGAGTTCCTGGATATCTGGTGAAAAATGGGTTACAGGACTCAGGACTGTTGGCTGAGCAACCAGGGCCAGCAGCTGCAGAACTACTGGAAGAAAAGGTGTTTACCCGTCGCAGATACACAGTGATGGAAAACAAAGAAATAATGATCTGTTACTACAGATCAAGTCCAACAAGATGAGGATATCTAAAACGAATGCACCAATTCTGGAAAGAACAACATCCAGAATCAGAAATAACAGAACAGAGACTAGCAGATCAACGCCGATTTATAACATGAAATAAAGTATTTACAGAAACAGAATTGGACGAACTGCAAAGGTTTACCCAGGGCAAAGAAATCAAAGCCTTACCAGAAGTAATTCAGAATGTAGAGGCAAACCAGGGGGAGTTGGCAGTGAAAGAATCCAGTAGAGATATACAACTGTTCTCATTTGGAAACCAGGCACCTCTTCCTCAGGAAGAACAAAACCCTCTAACTAAAGAAAAAAAAGAATTGAAACAAAGAATAACTGAGCATCTAGAACAGCACAAAAACAACAGAATAAGGCTACCTGCATTGAAGCTTGTTCCAAAGAAACAGCTAGCACAAGCATTAAAAGATGCAAATATTGCAATATCAAGTATAAGCACCAATTCACTGCAATAAACAAACCAACTAATGTACAGCACAGCTGCAGTTATAACAGAATACCTGGGATGCAAAATCAACAAAGAAGAAAAACAAACAAACAGTGCACCAGAAAAATGGAAGGTTAGACTAGAAAATAAGATCAGCAAGTTAAGATCACATGCAAGCAAGCTAGAACAGATGAAAGAAAAGAAGCTGAAGAACAAGAAGACCAAAGAATACCTAATCAAGAAATACCACTTAGAAACAAGGAAGATCAAGGAAGCACTGGAAATAATAAAGCAACAAATAACAGCTATAGCCAGGAAAATCAGTAGATATGAAGCTCGAATTGCAAACTATAGGCAGAACCTCCAATTTCAATCCAATCAGAAACGTTTCTACCAAGCCATCAATGGAGAAACTGCAAGGAATCAGTCAGTACCTGACAAGGAAGAAACAGTGCAGTTCTGGAAGCAGATATGGGATAACCCAAAGAAATACAACAAGGATGCGGCTTGGTTAAAAGAGGTGGATACAAATAAAACAGAAGTTGAAATGAAAGAACTAGTAATAACAACAAAAATGGTAGAAAAAAGAGCAAGAAAATCAAAAATTGGTCAGCACCAGGTGAAGATGAACTGCATGGGTTTGGTTGAAACATCTAACTGTTATACACCCACTCATTGCCAAGCAGTTCAACAATATACTACAAGGAGGAGAAATTGAAAAGTGGCTAACAACTGGGAAAACCTACCTAATAATGAAAAATCCAGCAAAAGGGGCAACACCAGGTAACTACAGGCCAATTACCTGCTTACCAACAACCTTCAAATTACTAACTGGTGTGGTAGCTGATGCAGTACAACAGCATCTAGTTGAAAACAATCTCTTTCCACCTGAGCAGAAAGGAAACCGCCCCAATAGCAGAGGAACAAAAGATCAACTCCTAATAGACAAAATGATCTTGGAAAACTGCAAGAGAAGGAAGACCAACCTGAATGTGGCATGGATTGACTACAAAAAGGCATTTGACTCTCTGCCACATGATTGGATAATCAAGTGCCTAGAAATAACAGGAGTCAGTAGAAACATCAGAAAATTTGTGCAAAGATCGATGGCACAATGGAAGACACAGTTGCAGATCAATGGTGAGAAGCTGGGAGAGGTTAATATCAAGAGAGGAATATTTCAAGGAGATTCATTATCACCATTACTATTTGTTATTGCACTATTTCCTCTGTCAACAATACTGAATAACTCAGGACATGGCTATCAAACATCAAAAACATCTGCCAGACTATCCCACCTCCTTTACATGGATGATCTGAAGCTGTATGGAAAAACATCATCTGAAATAGAATCGCTGCTCAACACTGTCCGTATATATAGCCAAGATATTGTAATGGAGTTTGGCTTGGACAAATGTGCCACACTTACTATCAAACAAGGAAAAATAGTGAAAACTGAAGGAATCAAGATGCCCCACGAAAATAACATTAAGAGTCTGGATGAGGAAGAGTACTACAAATACTTGGGTATCCTTCAAGCTGACAACATCAAGCACACTGAAGTCAAGAAAAAGATTAGAGGTGAATACATCAAGAGAGTGAAGAAGATCTTAAAGTCCAAACTCAATGGAGGAAATACCATAAAGGCAATCAACACCTGGGCAATCCCAGTCATTAGGTACACAGCTGGAATAGTGGACTGGACTCAAGCAGAACTAAAAGCAATGGATAGGCAGACCAGAAAAATAATGACAATGAATCATGCCCTTCATCCACGCAGTGACATTGATAGACTTTATCTACCAAGGCAAATAGGTGGGCGTGGAATGCTACAAGTACATCAGATGGTTGAAGAAGAAAAAATGGCTTTGGAAGAATATCTGAAGAACAATGATGAAGATGCACTGAAATTAGTATATCAGGAAGGCTTACTAACTACTGGAGAGACCAAACTGGCCTACAAGAAAGACCAAATGAAGAACAGAATAGAGGCATGGGAAGACAAAGCACTACATGGCCAATACATGAAAAAAATAGCTGGGAAAGCAGATAATAATAAAACCTGGCAATGGCTAAGAGCAGGAAAATTGAAGAAAGAGACCGAGGGACTAATTCTGGCTGCACAAGACCAAGCCTTAAGGACAAATGCATACAAAGTCAAAATTGAGAAGACAGCAACAGACAGTAAGTGCCGCCTATGCAAAGAAGCTGAAGAAACAGTGGACCACTTGGTAAGCTGTTGCAAGAAGATTGCACAGACTGATTACAAGCAGCGGCATGACAAAGTAGCAACAATGGTGCATTGGAAGATCTGCAAAAAATATCATTTGCCTGTAAGCAAAAACTGGTGGGATCATAAAATAGAGAAAGTCATAGAAAATGATAAAATTAAACTGCTCTGGGACTTCAGAATTCAAACAGACAAGCACCTGCAACATAACACCCCAGATTTAACAATTGTCGATAAGAAAGACAAAAAAGTCTGGATAGTGGACGTGGCAGTGCCTGGAGACAGCAGAATAGAAGAGAAAGAACTGGAGAAGATAACAAAATACAAAGACCTACAAATAGAAATAGAAAGACTGTGGCAAAAGCAAGCAAGGGTAGTACCAATAGTAATAGGCTCCTTGGGTGCAATCCCAAAACAACTGGAGCACCACTTGAACACCATTGGCATTGACAAATTCGCTATTAGTCAATTGCAAAAGGCGGCCTTATTAGGAACTGCTTCCATCCTGCGACGATACCTGTAAACCATCAAACATCCACATCTGCCTATCCCAGGTCCTGGGTAAGGACTCGATAGGTAGACAAAATGCCAAATCCAGTCTGAACATCTGGCTGACTGTGCGATAATCCATAATAATAATAATAATAAAGTTGGAAGGGACCTTGGAGGTCATCAAGTCCAACCCCCTGCTCAGGCAGGAAACCCTATACCATTTTGGATAAATGGCTGTCCAGTTTCTTCTTAAAAACTTCCAGTGTTGGAGCATTCACCGTTTCTGGAGGCAGGTCGTTCCACTGGTTAATTGTTCTAATTGTCAGGAAGGTTCTCCTAAGTTCTAGGTTGCTTCTCTCCTTGATTAGTTTCCATCCTTTGCTTCTTGTCCTGCATTCAAGTGCTTTGGAAAACAGCCTGACTCCCTCTTCTCTGTGGCAGCCCTTGAGATATTGGAACACTGCTATCATGTCCCCCCTCGTCCTTCTCTTCATTAAGCTAGACATACCCAATTCCATCAACCGTTCCTTATATGTTTTAACCTCCAATCCCCTAATCATCTTTGTTGCTCTTCTCTGTACTCTTTCTAGAGTCTCAACATCTTTTTTACACTCCTATGGGATTAAGTAGTAAGTAGCCTTTTTGGATGGGATTTCACTTCCTCTTAATGGTCAGAATTCAGACATTCAAATAAAAAATTTTATTATACACATAGTCCCAGTATAGGAGTTCAGACACTAGATTTGGGTGTTCAACTGGCTTTAGTGATCACACTTAGATTTTAATTTTAGCCTTTTTCTGAGTAGGAACGGTTGTCTACAACAGTAGGCATCTTGCTAATTATCCATTTACATGTGTAGTATTTTGTATATGCCTGAGGTGCGCTTTTGTAAATTACAGTTAATTCAAAATGTGGCAGCTTAAAATGGATCAAGCTAGTGGAGAATAACTTATCTTTTTAAAACAGTGGACTGGCTACAATGGTCAGTTGACAAGTTCCAATTAAAGTCTTGGAGTTTCATTTAAAGTCTTAAGAATATTTGAAACACTAAAGACCTTCCTTCTTCCAAATTGCAACTATTAGAATCCTTATTGAAGACCTTTCTTAGTCCTCCAGCCTCTCCCCTAAAATTGTCTAGCATAGTTTCAAAGAATCTAAGTACATTTTTAATGCTGATTATCTGCAGCAGACAGAGTAGCAGACAGACTACAGGAAGATGAAGATGAAGGAGGAGGAAGAGGAGGGAGAAGGAGAGGAGAGGAAGAAGAAGAAGAGGAAGAAGAAGAAGAAGAAGAAGAAGAAGAAGAAGAAGAAGAAGAAGAAGAAGAAGAAGAAGAAGAAGAAGAAGAAGAAGAAGAAGAAGAAGAAGAATAAGAAGAAGAAGAAGAAGAAGAAGAATAAGAAGAAGAAGAAGAAGAAGAAGAAGAAGAAGAAGAAGAAGAAGAAGAAGAAGAAGAAGAAGAAGAAGAAGAAGAAAGTATTTCTATTTGTCATTTCTTTATGATGGCTCCATGCTTTATTTTCCTCAGTGATAATGATAATATTCTGAAAAGAATAGGACTTCTGTCTCTGAGGGACTCTTTTCTTTGCTCTCTAACACCTTAATAAGAGTAGCTGCATTTGGCAAATTTTATGTTCCATGGAGTTTTAAATGGTCAATGACCCTGTTCCTTTGAGAGTAAAAGTCAAAATTTCACTTGACCAGTAGGCTTACATCCCCCCAAAATGAAATTGTATGATTTCTGCCCTGATTTACATAGTATATTATTTGTATCATATAAAATGCAACTTCTGCGGTTTAGAAAATTTTAAAATGTCAAGGAAACAATTTCTAGAAATGGCCTATGTCACAATGGCCTGTAAATGACTTGCTGTTTGCCATTGTGCTGATTTTCAGTTAGGGTTTGAAATTCCTTGAAATTGATTATTTTATTTAGTGTCTCTAGATAAACTACTAGATTCATATTTTGTTAACAGTTTATGGAACAGACTGACCTCCCAACTTGGTAAGTAGGCCATTTCAATCCCGGACCAATATTTAGAAATTTATTTTAATTAAACTTACCTTTGTAATTGGAATAATGGGTTTAGGTATTTGCCTTGTTTTAAATGCAGAAAGCTCTGATACAACTATCTGTATGCAATTTCTTTTAAAATTTTACCTCAGTTCTAAAATCCTGTCATTTCAATATATCAAAATCAGTCTGGGACCTTTTGGGAAAGCAGTGTTCAGGAAAATGAGAGAATTTAGCAGAATGGCTTTTACATAGTTTAAGGGGTTACCTCTAGAAAAGGGAAAGAACACTCCATACAGGTACAAACATAGAGGTCATCTCAGGCACTCTATTCTCTAAAATCAGAAGGATGCCTCCCCCTCCCATGTTCTTGCTTTTCATTCTATGATTGCACAAAACTACATTAGCAGAAGACTTCATACCACTATGTAAAACACATTGCAGATATATGGAACATTCTCTAATATTTTTTTTTTAATTTCCTTTGATACATTTCTTGTGCATCCTGCTGTTAAATACCCAAAAGAAAAAGTCCAAAACATCTAGTTTGTCTCCTATGTAGTGATAACGTGGAAGTTGGTCCCATTACTTTTATTCTGGCATCAGTTTGCCAGAGAGAGACAAAAATACTAATAAATTATAAACTTGGGGATCAAATGCTAATGGGTTCTGGCAGAATGATCACAATGATGCCACAAAAGCAAACTATTTAATTGAGCATAATTGCACTAGAAAATCTTAGGGATAAGAAAGGAAATGCCAAAGTGTAAAAGCCAAACAGTACAAAAGAAGCAAGTGGGTGGGAGAAATGGATGGGTAATTGAAAGCTTTTCTAAATATGACTTGAGAATATTTGTGAGGCAGGGAGGAGGGAAGAATAAGGGAAATGCCAAAAACCAGTTGGACAAAACCTGTAAGCTTTTTGCCTTATCTATGAGAATCAGATGATGTGTGTGTCATGCTAGTTTTTATAGTCATCGCCCACAGTCTCACCCTGATAAAATCAAATTTGACAGTAGCACAATATAGAGGTTTAACTGACAGCACACACAGCACATTTGCTAGTCATAATGCCACAGTTTAATGACTGACGCATCTGGGAAGCTAATTCAGATTTTTTTTCTCTCTCTCTCTTTTTGAATGGGATAAAGGAGCATCCAGTTAATTCCAACTGTGAATTCAAGCCTTGCGACAAAACTGATGCTACATACTCTTGTTCTTGTTCTGCATATTCTGCAAATTGAAGTACAGGAAAAGAGCCACTTTGTACATACATCCGGAGAGAAAATTCATTTTGTATTTTGTATATACAACCAGCTTGTTACTTTTTAGGTAAACAAAGTAACTGGCCTTAATTGTTAAATAGGCTATGAATTACAAACGGTGTGCCTGTTTTGAGAAAAATTACAGGTTACAGAATTTTACAAGCAGATATAGTATAAATAAAATATTCATATAAAAATAGTCTCTTACAAAATATATTCTTTTATCCTATGGTTCATTTTCCAAAGGTGGAAACTTGCCTGGCGTTTTGCATTTATATATGTCATGTGTTATTTCCAACTGGATTTTGAAATGATCCTTTTAAACAAAAAAATTGGAAAAATTATGTACTGTGAAATATAGAGAAGATGAATAGCAATTTGAGATTCCAGACAACTAGCAGCATACAGCTCAAAATTATAAAAGATGCCTGCTTTTGTACTTAACACCTGTAGAAACTATCCTGCATTTGCAACTAGTAGAAATATCTAAGTAAACAATAATATATACACCTCAAGGGTTTCCCCTCTACTAAATCTACAAAAATGATTCCACAAAAAAGCAGGGTATTTACTTTAATTGCAGAATGCTCCCAAAAAATTGGTGGTAAAAATTAATTAAATAAATTAATATTAGTTTTATCTGCAAAAGTGACTAAATATTGCTATAATTATTATGCCAAGTTTTCCCAACACGCTGTGCTAAAATCAGCAGCAGAGCAGAAAAGCAGCTAAACCAGTGTTTATATGGGAAGTACCCATTGGTCTACTTGCATTAGCACAGGCAGAAGAATGGGAATACAAGGAACAACCAACAAGGAACAATTAACAGAAGTTTTTTTTTCACAAATGTAGAAATCCCTACAACTGCATAATCCACACTCTTTCAATGGAAACTCACACAGGCGCATTGTCATCCAATTGTGGACAAAGCCTCTCTTAAAATATGACATTTTTTTTTCTCAGCTCACACTTTAGGCACATTGCATGGTCTTTTGATCACTTTTATCCAGCCTCATGAGTGCCTCCTCCAAGAAAATTCAACTTTTCCCACAATTTTAAGGCAGTCCGTAATGTTTGGATGGCCCAGATTATTTGAGCATTTCTCCAATTTATTTTATTTATGTAGTTTAGGTATCTGAAGTTTTGCATTAGGGAAAATAGTTTGTTTCTGGGTTCCTTTTAAAAAGTCTGGGTGTAGTTTTTGGGCTATTCCCAAAAGTCTTTGACCATTATCCACTATAAACACTGTTAAAAGGGGAGGAAAACGGGATTATTTTGCTGGACTTTCTTTTGGAAACCATTTGGGCCTTTGCTACAGTATTATTTAGATACACTGAGCTTATGTGCAAAAAAAAGTGTGTACTCCAAGGCTTTAAGTTCCCCTGCCAAAGCCATGCTTTCATTTACAGGTGTAGACTTCTGTTCGTTCACTGCATGTGTTACATTTGACATAACAGCACCAGTGAAATTTGCAGTTGCACTGCCAGACTCTGGAATATTGATGAGTGTTATAACCTCGTCCACAACACATCAGATCACAGCCATTGGTTTGCTGGGCTGTTTTGTTGCACATTCTGCCCTGTGTACCCACACTGCCAGTCACAGGATCCTCTTCACAGTAGTTGGGCGATTTCTCTATGTAGACCAAGTCTGTATCCATTGGTTTACGATAGGAGAGTGGTTTCTTTATCTTCAGAAAAGTGGGACGCTTATTACGACTTGCCCGCACAGGTTCAACCTGAACAGCTTCATTGTATTTCTCCTTAAGGATGTAGCCCAGCTCCCTGAATTTAGGAAGAGTTGTCCAGCATGTTTTAGTAGTGCATGATCCTGACACTCCATGGCACTTGCACTCCAACTTCATGTTCTCTTCAAGGATCTGGAGTGAAAAGAAAAGAAGACATGATGTTCAGTTCAAATGGCTAAATGCCAGGAAATATTCTTTATTTCTGGAACAAAAAAATAATATTAAAAACAGAACAAATAGGATAGTGAAAAACCCCACAATTTAGAAATCAAATGTTCTGCAGAACCTCAGAATATTCCATTTGCTCCCTCCCTCCAGACCATCCCAACTTTTTCTATATGGAGCCATTTTGAAAATGACTCAGCAATTTTTGAAGTAAACCCCCAAACAGGAAGTGAGTTGAGGTGTTACTTTATCCCAGAACACTATCTTCAAGATATCTCAAAATTCTTCTAAGGCAGATGATACTTTCCCAGAAGCCATCAAAGCACTTTGAAAAAGCATGAATTAAAAAAGTTTCAGTATGTTCCTGAGATGGAATAGAATGTTTCAGAATTTTTTTAGAATATTCCAATCCCAGATTAATCAGTTTTCCTCTTTCCTAAGAACAATCAATACTGTACTGTATATATTCCAGTTTTTGTCTTCCAATTAAAGGTTCATGGAAACAAAGTTGGAACACTATATCTTTAACTGCTGCCTGATCAATCTCATTTTATATCCAGAAGTGCTATTATCCTCAGTTTTTACATTTATTTTCAGAGCGAGAGAAATTCCAAGTTCTAAGGCCCTTCCAAATCATTTTTAAAATATGTACAGCATGAAAATAGAGCAAGGCAAAAGTAGGGTCTATCACAAGAAAGCCTTGTGCATAAAATCTAGTCTAGTACTGGTAACTGTAGGCAATCTAATTAAGGATTCTTAAATAAGTTTTCCAGTTTACCCTCCACTGAATAAGTTGCATGATCAGAAGCACCAAACATACCTTGAGGTGTACAAAGGATTTTAGATTGGGATAGCAACCCTTCAGTGCTGTTGTTTTATGAATTATGTTTTTTCTTTATGTAAACCATAGTGCATAGAGTCTAATCAAACTCTAATTTTATACATTATGCTTCGGGCTTTGCTACATCCTTCATGTTTCCATTTGACATACCCAAAAGGTGACAAAGGCAATAACCTAATCTGCATTCATTTTAAAATCTCATAGTTCTGTACTGTGATTAAACTGGCAGCTTTGATGAAAGTAGACTACACTTTTACAGTGTCCAAGTTCCAATTCAGCCCATGGATAGACAGAGACATGACTACAGAGGGAATCAACGGCTCCATTTGAAAGAGCTGAGTAAGCTGCTGCAGAGGATCAACAGCTAAAAAGTCTCATGACATATGTTGAGCTTGCTGTTCTCCGGATTGTATCTTGATGCCAGCTGGAACAAGCTCTGGGAGCTGTCCTGTCTAAATCTTTCTGATATTTCCTCCCAATTTCATTAGCTCCCAACCTCCACTTTGAAGAAAACATTCCTTTCCTTTTTTTCGGAGTTTTGACACAGATAAATGTATATCATTGGTAAGGATATGCACTGACAATAAGATTTGGGTCAGGCACAAGTTTGTTTTCTTGTGAAATAACGAAGTTTAATTTGGGAAAAATCAGAGACTACCTGATTTGATCCAGGATCCAAATCTAATGTGAGTTGCCCCTTTTCCAATGACTCTAATGAATAGGCA
The DNA here is from genome assembly GCF_016545835.1 of Crotalus tigris. Classification (NCBI taxonomy): domain Eukaryota; kingdom Metazoa; phylum Chordata; class Lepidosauria; order Squamata; family Viperidae; genus Crotalus; species Crotalus tigris. Next base: position 12,740,518 of record NW_024100606.1, read on the forward strand.
AAGTGTTTTTTACTGCTTTTATGAGGTGCTCTATTTCAACTAGCCTCTCAGACTCAATGTGTTATGGTGCTCTGGGTTCCCAAAATATTGTGGCAGAGTTGAGCTATATTGATTGCAGGTAGTCTTTGACTTACAACCACAATTGGCACCAGAATTTTCATTGCTAAGCAATAAGTGAGTTGCACCTGGTTTTACAACCTATTTTGCCACAGTTGTTAACCAAATTACTGCAGGTGTTAAGTGAATCATACAATCATTAAGAGGATCTGCTTCCCCCATTGACTTTGCTTGTTGGAAGCCAGTTGGGAAGATGGCGATCACATGACTCTGGGACATTGCAATTGTTGTAAACACATGCCAATTGCTAAGTGCCTGAATTTTGATCATGTGAGTATGGTGATGCTGCAATGGTAGAGTAGAGTAGAGTAGAATAGAATAGAATAGAATAGAATAGAATAGAATAGAATAGAATAGAATAGAATAGAATAGAATAGAATAGAATAGAACCTGGAGGTCTTATAATCCAACCCCCTGCTCAGGCAGGAAACCCTATACCATTTCAGACAAATGGTTGTTCAATCTCTTCTTAAAAACTTCCAGTGTTGGAAAACCCACAACTTCAGGAGGCACGTTGCTCCACTGATTAATTGTTTTAACTGTCAGGAAATTTCTTCTTAGTTCTAGGTTGCTTTTCTCTTTGGTTAGTTTCCATCCATTGCTTCTTGTCCTGCCTTCAGGCGCCTTGGAAAATAGCTTGACTCCCTCTTCTTTGTGGCAGCCCCTGAGATATTGGAACACTGCTATGATGTCCCCCCTCGTCCTTCTCTTCATTAAACTAGACATACCCAATTCCAGCAACCATTCTTTACATCAGGGGTGTCAAACTGCTGGCCCGCGGGCCAAATGCATCATCCGGAAGCTGCGCCCACCCCATTACCAGCAATGAACTCGTGACGTCACCCCATTACCGGCAATACATCTCGTGACGTCATGTGACGTCGTGAGTTTGATATGTCTGCTTTACATGTTTTAGCCTCCAGTCCCCTGATCATCTTTGTTGCTCTTCTTTGCACTCTTTCTAGAGTCTCAACATCTTTTTTACATCATGGTGACCAAAACTGGATGTAGTATTCCAAGTGTGGCCTTACCAAAGCATTATAAAGTGATATTAACACTTCACGTGATCTTGATTCTATCCCTCTGTTAATGCAGCCTAGCTCTGTGTTCACTTTTTTTGGCAGCTGCAGCACACTGCTGGCTCATATTTAATTGATTGTCCACTAGGACTCCAAGATCCCTCTTATAGTTGCTACTATTGAACAAGATACCTCCTATACTGTACCTGTGTATTTGGTTTTTCTTGCCTAAATGTAGAGCCTTACTTTTTTTACCACTGAATTTCATTTTGTTAGATAGCACCAAATGTTCAAGTCTGTCAAGTTCCTTCTGTATCTTAAGCCTATCTTCTGCAGTGTTGGTTATTGTAAATGTGAGAACTGATTGTAAGTCAATTTTTATAGTGCCAATGTAATTTAAGCTGGTCACTAAATGAATGGTTGTAAGTCAAGGACCACCTGTATGTTGCCTCAGTGTTATAGGATAACTGAAAAGAAGCAGCTTCCTTGAAGCATTTCAAAAAAGATACTTGGCGCAAAGTTTCATGAAAGCAATGCATACTTTTAAAATTCCACATGTCACTATAACCTTTTAACTTTTTTATAGAATGGAATTAAATGTTCAGATATTTTAAATGCTCCTGAGTGGAATCTTTTGCCCGGTTTCTGAAGAATAGTAGCAGTGGTTTTGGAGCTAAGCTCCATGTAATTAAACCAGAAAGTTTAACTGTTGGTTCTGAAATGTGTTTAAACACGATAAATTAGTCTCTGTTTCTTAGTGAACAATTTTTATGAAAATTGAAGTTATTGTAGAGGGGCCCTGTTGTCAGAGACCTCCCTAATTTAAGATAGATTAAGAGATTTCAGTGTTTAAATTGTGATTTTTCTAAAGGAATATAAGTGCTTTTAACTTCGTTGAAATGTGGCCAAAATTATATAATATTTGCTATATGGGAACTCCTTAACAGTGTGAAATTCTGTTAGGTTTAGAAAAATGAATTCCTAGTTCTCACTGTGTATACAAGATCATTTATAAATCAACTAATGTTCCCTAGAAAACTTCTGAATTTCACAAATGGTTCCTACCTTTATTCCTTGTTCTATCTGCTTTCCCTCTGCACATTCTGTAGAGGTATTTGCCTTCCACACTGCTCAGACAGCAGGTCTTCCAACGGTCCCAATTCTGTTCATTCAAAGCCAGATCAAAGCTGCTCTATGAGCTGAGACTGTTCCCCTATGCAACATCTTATGACCTCTTATACTTTCCAGTCTGTAAGGATCTTAAGAAAAGGTCTTATCACTCCTGACCCAGGAAAATTCTGATGTTTTTTTATATTTATGTGTTGTTATCAGATCAGTATGATTCAGTCTCCCCAGAGGTAGTCAAATATTGTTATACTGCTTGTAAAATTAAAAAGACATTGAATGAGGATTAAAAGGAAAATATAAATTATGAGTGTTTGCTGATGATTTGCCGATAATTTAAGGAAAAATTAAAGAATTTTGGTGAATTAGCTGGATTTAAAATAAATAATGAGAAGATGAAGATGTTAGCAAAAAACATGAAGATGGAAGAGCAAAAATAGTTAGCGGTTTTAAGATTGAGAAAAAAATGAAATACTTGAGTATTACTATGACAATTATGAATTGTGTGTTATTTCAGAACAATTATGTTAAGACAGAATGAAATTAGGAAGGATATTAAGAAGGATGAGAGAAATTACAAGTGTCATTGGTGTGGGGAATATCTGTGATAAAAATGAATGTATTATTATAATCACTGTTTTGCTTTGAACAATACCTATTTTGAACTGCTACATCATTTAATGACAGAAAAATATATCTAGGTTTGTACAGCAAGTGGAGAAGCAAAAGGTTAAATATAAAATCCTTCACTATGCAAAGAAATGGGGAGGACTGGGACTGCCTGACTTGAAATTGTATTTTGTAGCCTCCTACTTGATTTGGATGAAGGTGCAGGTGCTGCTGACAAATAGAAGAATGGAAGAACTAGATCAGGGATAGGCAATCTTAGCTCTTTTATGACTGATGGACTTCAACTCCCAGAATTCTGGAGCCAGCCGGAATTCTGGGAGTTGAAGTCCATGAGTCATAAAAGAGCCAAGGTTGCCTACCCCTGAACTAGACAAGCACAGCCTGAGATTTAGATGACTTTCTATGGTTCAATAAAGTTAAGGTTAATATAGTTTTTAAAAATCATGACACTAGACATGCCATATTGAGAATATGAAATAGATACAAACCCAGATTACATCTGAAAAAGCCTGCGTGGGTCTCAGTACAAGAAGCATTTTATAGAAAAGAAACAGCAGGCAAAGAGAGGTAATTAAATCTACTGAGAACAGTGGTTCTCAACCTGTGGGTCGGGACCCCATTTGGGTTGAACGACCATTTCACGGGGGTCACCAAACAACGCAGTCCGCCTTTTTTTTCCCCCTTTTCCTTAGCTGTGCTACTCCCTTTTATTCTATTGGCTTTTGAAAGCCAATAGAATAGACTTTCTTGAATAGAGTCTAATTCTATTGGCTTTCAAAAGCCAATAGGAATTGTCCAGGCTGTCTCTGCCTTGCTGAGCCCGCCAAAAGTCCCATTCTGCAAACGGTGCTGCACCAGTTGAGTAGTCCTTGACTTACGACCGGTTGGGGGTCGCGGCATTAAAAAGGTTGAGAACCACTGATATAGAACAAGTAAAAGAATATGATAAAGTGGGAAAATATCTGACTGAAAGAACTGAATTTTACATTATAATATAAAAGAATGTTTATAAAATGATGAATGTTTATGAAAGGACTAGAAGACTTCCAAGGTCCCTTTCAACTTGATGATGATGATGATGATGATGATGATGATGATGATGATGATGATGATGATGATGATGTAGTACCTTTGGTACCTGATTCCAGAAAAAAATATCTAGAATGTATAAAAATACTTCAAATTTATACTGGAAATGTGAAAAACATAAAGGGTCATTTTATTATGGCTGGTGAACTTGTAAAAATTTTGTGTTCAGATATATAAATGGATACAAAGAATTTAAAAGGTCTTATTGAATATTTTCTTGTTGGGACTACAGTAATGGATAGATAATTAGAAAAAAATTATGGAATATTGTTTTTATAAATGATGACTGCTGCAAATTATTATATGCATAAAAATGGAAAGACTCTGAAATACCCATAAAGAGGAATGGATGATAAAGATGACAGAATTAATAGAGATGACAAAATTGACTTGCTGGATTAGAAAAAGGGCAATAGCTACATTTATTACTGACTGGACACTCCTTATGAACTTTTTGCTAAAAAAGCTGCATTAATTGGGTACTTAAAAGATTGGACTGGAAAAACTGGACAAGACTGGAAGAAAATTTTGAATTAACTGATTGAACTAAAAATTGGAAAGTACTTCCATTTCAGATGAACATTTATTTAGGGTATTGATCAAATACAAGATATCTGGGAAATGACCTTATTCAGAAAATGATCAAATTTAAATCCTCCTTTCCTCCCAATTTTATTTGGGGACAAATTCAAAATGACTTTCCAACTTTGGAAAGAGATATGCTTTCCTCTTTTTTAAAAAAAAAAATCTGGTTTTTCACTAAAACGTGATTGTGGCCTGGGTTTTGTAAATAATAATAATAATAGCAACAGCAAGAACAACAACAACAATAGTAAAGTTGGAAGGGACCTTGGAATTCATCTAGTCCAACCCCCTGCTCAGGCAGAAAACCCGCTTCTGGAGGCAGGTTGTTCCACTGGTTAATTGTTCTAACTGTCAGGAAGTAGGTCCTTAAACGATGTCATTTGTAAGAAAGCTGCAGAATTACAGAAGAATATATCTATGGCTTTTTACATTTGAGCATCATCAACATGATCTGTTGCGGCGTGTTCCATAAGATACCTATGTGCAAAGCTTCCACCAGGGTGAATATTGTAAAATACCAAATTCTCATCCATTTAATTTGTGATTTGTGTTAGTATCTTGTAGTCCAATATTTGCCCTGCTTCATGTCTTTGATCATCATCTGCTTTGAGAAGAAGAGGAGAATACAGCCTGAGAAGGAGATCAGTACACCCTCTGCCCTGCTATGTCAGTCTGTTTTAATCCTAGTCACTTGACATTTGCAACTTTAAAGGATGGACTGTTGTGGTTCACTCAATGAAAAAGCAGACATTTGTGTCCATTATTCTAACTTTTTTCTTCTGCATAGATTTTTTTTGGGGGGGGGGGGATAGTATAGGCAAAGAAATCCCTGGGATCTCTTGCCAGCTCAAAGTAGTCCCATCCCAACTTCTGTCTTTTCTGTGCTGATCCAGAAATTCTGCTTGATTGTTTGCCTTGTGTTAATCCTTTACGCACAATTACACACCATTCAAAAGAAACAATAAAAAAGCTAAAAAGGAAACAAAAAGATCAGAATACATCCTCTCCAGCAGCCTATACCCAGATAAGTACCAGATAAACATCCAAATTAAACAAATAAACACTCAGATTAACACCTTTCTTTTTCCATTTTTTCTCCTTCTCTGTCATATCTTTCTTACATGTGTTTATCATGCTCCAAGCTTTCTACGTTACAGCTTTCAACAAAGTGCAAAGAAGAACAAAGATGGTAAGAGATTTGAAATGTTAATTGTATGGTGAATGGCTAAGAGAACTAGTTATGTTTATCCTAACAAAAGGAAAGTTTAGGGGAAACAAGATAGGAATCTTAAAATACTTGAAGGGCTGTCATAGGGAAGAGGGCATTAATTTATTTTCCAAAGCATCTGAGGGCAGGTCAAGTTGTAATGAGTAGAAGCTTGTCATAGAGAGAGAGAGAGAGAGATCCTATCTCAGAATAAGGATGAATTTCCTGAGAATGAGAACAATTAATCAGTGGAACAGCTTGCCTCCTAAAATTGTGGGTAGTCCATTGTAGGAGGCTTTCAAGAAATGATTTGTTCTGGATGGTATAAGGACTCTGGCCTTGAGCAGGGAATTGGACTCGAAGACTTCCAAGGTCCCTTCTAACTCTATGATTTTATGATTCAAGGACCCACAAAGCCCCAATCAAGGAACTACCAACTCAGACAAACAAACAGTAAATAGCCTCATCAAGGAACTAACAAGAACACTACCTCCAACACTTGTCTATAAACAGAGAGCAAACCCCACTTCCTTCTAGAACTGAGGATGTTATGTAGTTGGGCAATGAAATGTCTGGAAGAAAGCGACCAAGTTCAGAGAGCACCAAGGATCCCAATCTATAATCACCATCTACAATCTCTATTCCAAAGAGATGGACGCAAAGGTCAGTGGGAATAAGTTGACAATTTTATTGTGCGAATATTTGCTGTTCTTCTGAGTAGTTAGTTTGACAAATCAAATCAAACAGAACACATTAAAATTATATGTTATTTTTTATTTATAGGTTGGAAAGTGGAAATTAAATATTTTAAGAAGGAGTTTGGTCTCATTTCATTCCAAAATAAACATTTAGATTCTAGGAATGTATGTATGTTTGTGTCTATGAATATATAGACGTTTTATGCAATATTTACATTGCAACTTTTCTAGGAAGCTTTCAAAGGTGGCACTATTTTATTAACTACTCTTTAAACTTGATTTGCCTTTAACTTGCTTTCTACAGTTAAAATTATGTTTTCCCAATATTATCGTTGAACACTACCAACGCTAATCTGTCTTGCTGGCTTTGAATTCTCACTTATTATTAACCCTTTTGATAATGGCAACTGCTAAAAAAGAATAAAGCTTGACATGAAGAATTGTTGTCTGCCATTTAACCATTATTATCAAAAGGAAAAACAAGAATCAATAAGTGATTCGAATTCATTTTTTTATCAAAATAGACAAACTAGTGAAACAAAATTCTAATGGAAGTTAATTAGAAACATAGGATGTAGTAAAAGTCAGAAAAAAATGGCAAACTTTTTTGCCTAAGGTACACAATAATGGGAGAAGTTGTGATATAAAAAAAAGGAAAAACTAATTTAAAAGATAATATAACCCCTTACCCTCAAAATGAACAGTCAAGAAAAACTATTCCAGCTCTCAGATATATACTCGATCCAATTCTGGCAGCGAACTAGGCCATCAAGCCTCAGTAGCACAATGACAGAGGCTGCAGATATTTTATAAGAGCATCATAGGATCCACAGTTATATATATTTTTAAGAAGAGATTGAACAATCATTTGTCTGAAATGGTACAGAGTTTCCTGCCCGAGCAGGGGATTGGACTAGAAGACCCCCAAGGTCCCTTTCAACTCTGTTATTCTGTTATGGACCCTGGATTGCCACCTCTACATCATAAAGATTCCTTCTCAATCCTATGCACACTTAGAAACGAATTCTACTGTAATCAATGGGATTAACTTTTAAATAAAACTGATTGAAAGCAAGGATACATGTAAGATTTAGATTGTTTAATAAAAACATAACATTAGAATTCCTTCTTTGTATAGCATCTTTTAAAATCACAAAGGTCAGAAAGATATATGTGTACAGTAGTAGAGTAATAGCTATACTACATCCAAGAGCATCTTCAACCTTAAACTTGTGTCTTCAGTAATATAAGAGGCTGCATGGAAGATTTCAAATCAACATCTAGCTGCACAAACAGTTCTCTCACACATACACACACACACCTCGCTCTGTTGGATAGTGGCCAAAAACCTGAAGGCTTTAAAGCAAAGATCAGCAATGTTAAACAACAGCAAAGTCAGAAAATGGCTTTTAAATGGCATGATTAACACCTGAGCTTCAAGGCCTAGGTGGCTTTGCGGCTGATACCATAATATCACTTGATTCCAGAGGTATCTGAGCAACCTCCATCATTTTTTTAATTATTCAATAGGAGGATGTTCTTCTAGACTTCCTGGAGTCTATGGCAATTTTCAAACGTTCCAAACACATGAGGGCATTTAAAGCTTTTTCTGCTGGCATGACTTGAGATAGCTGACTGCTACAGCACATATTTTTGGTTTCCATACTAGTACAGCAGATTTTCTGTCTTCAAAGATACTTAAGGGCCAGACTAAGACTGGCACATCAAGAGTGGGGGAGGGTTTTTTTCCTTTGTGGTGCTATCTCCATGAACCCATTTTAGTATGGAGACCATGCTTTGTTAGCATGTGTTCTTTGTTCAATTCCTTGTTTACAATTTTTTTTCCTGTGGTTAAAATGGTAGCTTATGGCCCTCTCAAGCAATTTGTATTAGAAATCGGAAGCATGACTCTAAAGAGAAGAGTAGGAAGACAAGTAAAAATGGTCATCATCAGTTCTATGCACGGTATCCACGGAGGAAGACAATTATATTAAAATGCAGCTGTTAACTGGGTGATCAAAGTCCAGCCCCTTTTTAACACGTATGATACATCCATTAAAAGATCAGAGCCTTCTATTGTTCAATTACATCTGGCATTTTGATGTTGTTCACATATAGAGAGACACGTAGATAACCCTGGTTCTACTGGAAATGTTGAAATGACAGGGAAAAAAAGGCTTATTGGTATTTTTTTTTAAAAAAAAAAAGCTAAGCTAGATATCTGTGAAACCAACAACATTATTCAGATTTAGGAATGCAATATGTAAATGCGGGAAGTTATTGCTCATTTGAATAAACTTTCAGTAGATTCCTTGAATGTTTGGCCATTTATCTTTAAATTTTAGATTTATCTTCAGGTTTCTTTTTCTTTCCTCATTAATTCATTCTTCTGCTATTAAAGTTTATGTGGTCGAAGATGATAAGAGCCTTGGTCCCTTCTTTTAGAGTCTAGATTCACATAATCTATTTTACAAAACACTCTCAGATTGTAATTGAAGATAAACAGTTGGCAGGTATTTGGGCTGAATTTGTTGAAAGAAGAAACATTGCTCAAAGTAAGAGTTGTCGGAGATATATGTATGTATGTATGTATGTATGTATGTATGTATATGTATGTATATGTATGTATATAAATATACATATGTATACGTATATTTCATTTCTTAGATTTTATGCTTTACTAGAGAAAAAAACTGGCACAAAAGGTAGAGGAAGGACTGTGGCAGAACACGTGCACAGAAGGAATATTTTATTCAATCCCTCAGGCTTTTAGGCATGGCTGTAAAGAATCTAAATTCAGTCCTAGAAAGTCATTAATAGCAAGAATGCTCCTGAGCTACATGGAGAAACAAACCACCTCATTATAACTCAGTTACCAATATCCAAAATTGTTCATCGCCACATAATACTTTAAAAACTGTGGGTAGTTAAATTGCTCTTAACTTCTCCATCTCCTTTAGAATAAATTGGTATTTCTGTGTATTCCTATTGTAAGTTATGATCTCATCTTTGATAACTTCACATTGCATTGTTCTTTGTTGCATTTGCTTTCAATTGTTTGATGCCTCAAATTTCAATTCAAGTGCTGAAGGAAATACAAAGTGCTCGACATGATAGGATTACTAACTCAGCTCACCTAAGTCCTGCAATGAAGAGGCACATCAAATAAAAAGCCACCTTGATAAGACCTTGGTTACAGGAGTCTTCTAATGCAGCCTGGGTCGTAATTTATCACAATGACTCATAATGTGGCGTTCTATGTAATATGATGTAATGCTGATGCAAAATTCCATTCATTGAATTCCAAGGTCACAAAAGAGAAAACAAAAAGAGTTTCTTTTTAGTTGCAACAAATGTTTTTCCTTGAAAAGGCTTTGACTTTTTCTTACACACCCTCTTATTGTGCAAAATTCCTGCTTGAAAATGCTCTTCTGTTTTCTCTAGTATATCCATTAAATAACACACTTCTTCTGCTATTCTCATAAGACCTTGATTAAAAAGGAAGTTGACTTTGATAAAAGTCAAGGCTTGAGCATTTCTTAACCACAAAGTGATTTTCAAGCAGCCACCTTGTGGCAGACATCTGCACTGGAACTGATTTAGCTCACAACTTGCTGCTTTATTGCCACAGTAACTATCGTAAGTTCCAGTGGCCAAAATGAGGTAACATACAGAACTATTCAAAGATCTTCTTCTGAGAGCTAGAAAAATATTTAAAACAACAACGTACAAAGGCCGCAAGAACATGGGAAGTATCTACTGAATTGCACAAAAGCATACTTAAAAATGATGGATGCATCCTGTGATGCCAATTTAAGTTTCACAGTTTATGGGGAGACCCCATAACAACCAAGAGAATACAGAGGATGGGAACATCAGTAAAATCCAAAGTTGATTTCAGTATCAAAGCTACCATGGCCAAGCTAATCAATAGCAGTTCATGTTGCTCCAGCCAGGAATATGGCTACAGATGGTTTATTTTTTTAACTTTAAAAAGATATTGTTTTTTTCTACAAAAAGATGGGACTTATTGCAAGGTAAATAGGTTTACCAAATTCCATTGTATTTTTAAAATTATAGTATCACCATATTCCATATACTGAGATTTATCAATACTGACAATGTGTTATATGTGGATTATATACCAGATGCAGGATCATGATACAGAGAGAAAAAAAGTTAATTGTGTATCTTATGTTGTGATAATGATCATAGATCTTTAAAAGGGTCCTATCCATAATACTTTTTTGTACAGGATCAACATTAGCTGGCTAAATCACTGATTTCTGGCTTTTAGGTGATTAGTTAATTCTGCTGAGGTTCAAATTATTGAAACCAAGAGACTAGTGTATATCATTCTTCAATGAATGTTGGTAGATTCATGATCAACAAGTTGGTGCCCATAGTTCTTCATTATACTACAATAATCAGTAGATTGAACAGCTCTGAATAATTGGCAAAGAACAAGAAGACTCTAGAAAGAGTACAGAGAAGAGCAACAAAGATGATTAGGGGACTGGAGGCTAAAACATATAAGGAACGGTTGCTAGAATTGGATATGTCTAGTTTAACGAAGAGAAGGATAAGGGGGGACATGAGAGCAGTATTCCAATATCTCAGGGGCTGCCATAAAGAAGAGGGAATTAAGCTATTTTCCAAAGCACCTGAAGGCAGGACAAGAAGCAACGGGTGGAAACTAATCAAGGAGAGAAGCAACCTAGAACTAAGGAGAAACTTCCTGACTGTGAGAACAATTAATCAGTGGAACAGCCTGCCTCCAGAAGCAGTAAATGCTCCAACACTGGAAGTTTTTAAGAAGAGACTGGACAGCCATTTGTCCGAAATTGTGTAGGGTTTCCTGCCTGAGCAGGGGGTTGGACTAGATGACCTCCACGGTCCCTTCCAACTTTACTACTATAACTATTACCTTCATATCCTTTTTGAAGTTTTTCAATGACAGCTAGTAGGCACTAAACTAGGATAAAGAATGATAACTTTCTTGAGCTGATCTGGTAAAGTTCCCCTTAGATTATTTTACTATATACAATAAAGTAATAGATGGCATAATTAACTCAGAAAATATTATTGTTGATATTACTCTTACTAGAATGTAGCAAGAATAGAACTCTGAAACAAAGGATATTCCCCCAAAAAACCATTGACCATAAAATAGAGAATATTCCTCACACAGTCCCTTCCATGACCTTGTAATCAAATAATCAGATGAACCTCACATCAACTGATATATTTCATCAACAATATTCAAAGTAGATTATCTATCCAAATGAAATAAAATAGGTGGAGAGAGAGGGGGGGGAGAATTTTCAAAACAGCACTAATTAAAACACAGCCTAATGATCTGGACGTTGTGTCACATGATGACCTTTATATAATAATTGCTTGAGCTTTCTCTGCTCATCAAATACTTTTTCTCCTCACTATCATGACCAGTTCTTTCTTAATGGAAAGAGTTGGTTAAGATACCAAATGAGTAAAGATATCCCAGTATCTTTAAATGAGTAAACTATGCATTGTACTGAAACGGAAATCACTAATTAACTATCATCACCAAATAATGATTAATGTAATTATATTAAAACTGCACTAGTGGAATTTGATTATACAGTATTTTAATAAACAATTCTCCAAATCTCAGTGATAACTATGGTATGCCTTAACAACAGCAAAAGAACTCTTTGGCATATAATCATATTCCAAATCAAATACTCTGAGAAAAGTCAAATGGTATAGCAATACTAAATACTAAATATTTTATTACCATGAAGTAAATTCTACATTTAAAAATGCCATTTCACGAAAGTTTATATTTTGTGAACCTTTATTTAAATGGCAGAAATAAGCATCAAAGTTAATAAGTTTCATAGAGAGCTTGTCTGGATTTCTTTAATAATGTTAACCAGTTTTGTGCTGGATTATAGAAGCAAGAAATTTCCAACAACTCTAAAATCAATTCAATAGCTCCACACTGGGAAAATTTAATAGCTTTAAATTTGTGGGGAAAATATTAGAGGGCCAAAGACAGTGCACATGCAATTTTCCCTATTATGCCTTCTACTAAGTGAAAGTTGTAATGCTTACATTATTAGTATTAAATGGAATTTAAGTATCTACCAACCAGTTTTGCATTACAGTCAGCGTATTTGAATGCTAGTATGAATCTTATATAAAAATAGGTTGGTCATGCGATACTGTGAGCATACTTTATCAATGATCTGATTCCCCCATTAGAAGGTACTGGAATTTTTAGACCAACAATCTGGGACTCCAATGCTCTATGGAAACTTGCATGAATACATCAAAGAATATATCTGTTCACATGACATTCAACAAATGTTTAACATGTAAAGATTCACTATACACATTAGGACTATGCAATGCTTTGAATTCAGTTTCAAACACATGCTTCACAGCATGAACAGATCTGTCAGTGACTGTTGTTGTTTCCTCTATTATTCAGTCAGAATCTGCTTTCCTGTCTCTTTCTCCACATGACATAGCTTGAGATTCTTGAGATATAGTATGCTATCATATCTTCACTTAGTCTTCTAACAATTTCTTCTCATAGACATAAATAGAAGGTTTAGCTATGACACAGTATTTCTTTTCCTTTCTAATAATATGCATTATTACAATTGTTTGTGTGTGTGTGTGTGTGTGTGTACACACACACACACACACACACACACAATTCCTGCAGCTCACAGAAAAGCACATAGAACACATTGTATGTGCAGTTCACACATACACAATTATGCCACTCTAAAAGATGTCTGCAAGGGAAGTAAGGTGGCAAACATTGTGACACAAATTTCTTACATACTGTATTTACTGGCTAAGTTGACTCAGCCTTCCATCCTTCTAAGGTTGGTAAAATGAGGACCCAGATTGTTGGAGGCAAGATGCTGACTCTGTAAACCACTTAGAGAGGGCTGTAAAGCATTGTGAAGCGGTATATAAGTCTAAGGGCTATTGCTATTGCTAACAGGTCATGTGACAGAAATGAATGACTTCTGGAGAAACATTCTGACCAAACATCAAATTATGAAATTATTCTGGGGTTCTTAATTTGTAAAGATAAACTATTTTGGATATATAACAAACAATGTTTCAGTCCCATCTTGTTAATTTCACAAGTTATATATATAGAATTAGAAAAGTTGCAATTCAGGTCTCATTCATTATTTATATTTACAACTGTCTTATACTGGCAGAGCTTTCTCACCTGCCCCTAGTCCCTAGGAAGGCAACCAATAATGGGACAGAATAGCAATAGCACTACCTTATATACCGGTTCAGAGTGTTTTACAGCAGTCTCTAAGGGGTTTTACAGAGTCAGCATGTTGTCCCCAACAATCTGGTTCCTCAGGATGGAAGGGTAAGTCAACCTTGAACTCATTAGGCTCGAACTGCAGACTAAGGGAAGAGTTAGCTTGCAATACTGCATTCAAACCACTGCTCCGCCAGGGCTCTTATCCATGTATGGTATTCTTTAGCTACCAATGCTAAATCAAGCCAAACTATAATGTAATGATCAGAGGAAAAGCTTTGTAGAGTGAATTCTAACCATGAGATCTATTCCCTGCATTGAGTTGTTCCAAACAGACTTATTATTTAAAAGCAAGAGGTTGGTACTAACTTTTTGTTTTATCATCTTACACATATATGACCCACTCATTACTTCATGAGTAATAAATAAGTCATAAGTAAGGCAGAAGAAAAAGATCTGATCACTGAGCTACATGCATGATTAATGTCAAAACATTATTTCATTATGAATATGTTTTTCTTCTGATTGCTTCCTGCTTCATTATTATAATATGTCAACCTTGGTGCGAATAATTTCCTGAAAGTCAGTTCCATTGATATGCAAATTCACATCCTAGTTAAATGGGAAGGGATATTACCTTCATAGCACATGCATATACATAATACAAAATAATTTGCTTGGCCACATTAGGAGCTTAGCAAAGGTGCCTACCTTTCGCCCAGCCTCATTGTTGTGCAAATTCATGAGAGTCCTTGCGTTTTGCTTAATCTCCCTTGCATCCACAAACACTTTGGAGAATCCTATTCCATATCGGATGTCTGCAGAGCAGCCTCCCCATTTCCATCCTTCATCTTTGTGGTACTGTCCTTGCTTTTCCTTGTCACAACCACAATTGCTCAGGTTCCCTTGGGTGCAGGCAGCAGTGATGGCGTGGGCTACTCCAGCAGCAATGATGGCATAGGTGAATGCTGCTTCTCTACTACCTGAAATTAAGATGCATGTTTCAGGAAAAGATAGAATATTTGGAAGAAGAACAGCAACAGCAATAACAATAAAAACACATAGTATGCAAGTCTATGCAGTGAAAAGGCTGCAAGGCTATTATCAGACATGCTGTAAATTTGCAGGCATAAGCATTTCTTGTCATATCCGAGTACTCTTCTTTTGTTGATGCTCAGACACACCCCAAAGAATCATGCTTTAGTAGAGACAGCATATTTTTAGCACTTCCCAAAAATGTCAAATTAGTAAATACTTAATAACACAAGCGAGGTTGCTTTTTCAGATTGCAACCTATAGTTCAATAGGCTTTTTAAATATTCAGCTGAAGCACTTTAGATCAGAGAAATGTTTCATCATGTGACTCAACAATGTACAGTGTGTTTTAGACTCAGCATAATAATAGGAATATCATCCCATAGAAATGCAGAAGGCATCCCACACAAATGCAGAACGAATACACAAACTTTATTACACTTACTAGTTACTTGCTATAACTGACACAAACATACCACGATGTAAAAAAGATGCTGAGAAGATGCTGAGTACAGAGAAGAGCATCAAAGATGATTAGGGGACTGGAGGCTAAAACATATAAGGAACGGTTGCTAGAATTGGATATGTCTAGTTTAACGAAGAGAAGGACAAGGGGGGACATGATAGCAGTATTCCAATATCTCAGGGGCTGCCATAAAGAAGAGGGAATTAAGCTATTTTCCAAAGCACCTGAAGGCAGGACAAGAAGCAACTGGATGGAAACTGATCAAGGAGAGAAGCAACTTAGAACTAAGGAGAAACTTCCTGACAGTTAGAACAATTAACCAATGGAACAACCTGCCTCCAGAAGCGGTGAATGCTCAAACACTGGAAGTTTTTAAGAAGAGACTGGACAGCCATTTGTCTGAAATGGTATAGGGTTTCCTGCCTGAGCAGGGGGTTGGACTAGATGACCTCCAAGGTCCCTTCCAACTTTATTATTATTGTTGTTGTTGTTGTTGTTGTTGTTGTTGTTGTTGTTGTTGTTATAGTGATTGGAAAAGGACATCTTCAAAGTAAATGGCATGCATGCTGTATTTATAGTCAAAGCACTTTTTCTGAATAGTCGTTGAACTATGCAAGCTCTGGTATCTTTAATATGTCATAAAATAATTTGTAACATTGCTAAGTATAATTAGCTGATGCCCTTCCTTGATCAATATGAAACACAAAGAACTGTGGCATAGATAGCTTTGTCTACAAAACAATGATTTTAGACTGCATTAAACACCACATGGGTTTTAGAATTTAGGGGAAAGAGAGAGAATGAGAGAAAGAGAAATTTACTTTCCAGTTGCATGGACACACATGTATGTATGTGCATCTGTATGAATTTATTCTAAACAAAGATGGCTGGGAAAACTTTTCCTGATCACAGAGATCCAGATCTGGCAGTCAGTCATGTGCTTGTCACGTTGTTTGGATTTAGCACTGCCCGTTATCCCATGGCAGGAGGACTGAGGCGGCTGTTTTGATTTGGGAAGACCACATCATCACTGCCATCCCCCATTCAGTCGTGTTCAACCCTTACCCATTCTATGGATCAGCACTCTCCATGCCCCTCTGTCTCACACTGCCTCCTTCAGATCTGTCATGGTCATCCAGTGTCATCCTTTATATTGTCCAACCAGCAGATACTAGGGCAGCCCCTTCTTTTTCCACTGATCACTCCCATTTCTTTGAGGCAGTTCCAGAGCTTGTCATGGTCAACACAGTCAAAAGCTTTTGTGTAGTCAATGAAGCACATGTAGAGGACTTTTTGGTATTCCTTTGCTTTTTCCATTATCCAACATACATTGGCAATATGCTAACATGTTCCTCTTCCTTTCTGAAATCCTGCTTGTATATCAAGCAGTTCTCTATCAGTGTTTGGACAGAAAACTGCCTGATTAAATGGCTGATTAAATGACTAAGCAACCACAGGGACAGATAACCCACTATGAGACCATATTTCTGAAGCTAGATTCTAGATGCAGGTTGAAATCGTTGCTGTTATACACTCTCTCTGCTGTATGATTGGGAGTGGGAGGAGAGAATCCCAATTCTTAAATCAAATCCCCAAGTTCCTGGAAAAGCCAGGCCTTAGTGCAGCGGTTCTCAACCTATGGGTCGCAACCCCATTTGGGGTCGATCGACCATTTTACGGGGGTCGTGAAACAACGCGTCTGCCATTTTCCCCCCCAGGGGGTGGCACCGCGCATGCGCACCGTGTCCGTGTGACGGGGGTCGCCATCACACGAAGATTGAGAACCGCTGCCTTAGTGGCTTTTCTAAATGACAACGGACTTTATCTGGCCAACAAGTGTGATTCCATCTCCAGTAGTGTTGGAGGTCCATAGAGTAATAGTTCCGGTTAATTTTAACTTTTCTTATTGAGGGAAGAATAGGAGACATTCAGGAATTTGTGACCACCATAACAACCATGTGCTTGTCCCCAGATCATCAGAGACTTGATTATGACACTGACCCCACATTCGATCTGGGTTTTGTTTCTGAGAAGATGTAATCTGAGTTTGAGGACATTAAGATTTGTCATGGGGAGAACTCAGTGGTGGGATTCAGCCAGTTTGCAACAGTTTGGCAGAACCAGTAGCTAATTTTTTGTTGCCCACGCCCAGAATGGACTTCCAGAAGTGGCATCCACACAGAGAACTGGTTGTTCACATATTTGAATCCCACTACTGGGAGAACTGCATATGATAGGTCTTCATGTCCATCAATTCAAGGAAGTTCTTTATTGAGGAGCTCAAGGAGATGCTGAAGCAAAGAAGATCCTACAGCACAACAGGTAAAAGAGTGAGCCTATCCAAACATGAGAAAGAGGTTCATATTTATACTGTGGAACTAAAGAATAGTGAAACAGAAGTATTTCTGTACCCATATTATCATTCAGTGGCCTTTTTAAAGTGACTGAGACCCTTCTGAATAAGGATAGGACAAAAGAGCAGTTACTTGAGCCACTGTGAAGAGTTTTCAATGCAATTGGACAATAACATTGTTCAAATTCACTCACAGTTAGATATGAGCATATTCAGTAGAGATGGTAGAAGCCTCATCTTGTGAGCTTATCTGAATGGAATTTGAGCCTGTTGCTCTTAAGGAAGTGAACAAGATTCTTCGTGACATTGGCTCTGCTACCTGGGATTGGATACCTGCCATTTCTGGTTGATGAAAGCCTCAAAAGCTGCTATAGGAAGCTTGAATAGGGCAGTGATGAATGCTTCTTTGAGAGAGGAGGGTAGTTTTTCTGGCCTTTATAAAGATGGTGGAGCACCTAATCCTCAAGAAATCACAGTTGAGCTTTCTTACAAACTACAAACCAATTTCCATGCTTCTCTGTTGGGGGAATATTGTGGAGAAGACAGTATCTTTGCACATCTGGAGGTTCTGAGATGAAATGTATTGTCTGGATTCATTTTAGTCTGATCTCAGAATGCAACATGCAAATTACTTGGATAATATGCTAGTGCAGGAGCTGCATCAATTGCCAGTGGGCTTCTGGTAACTGGGGCAGATGAAGGTGCTTTAAATCCACACATAACTCTAGACCAGGATATCTTGGAGACTGCCTGCTTTCAGTGGCACCTGTCCATTCCAACAAGTTCTTAAAGGAACAACTCCCTTCAGCCCCCACTCAAAAAGACTCATCAGGAGATTTCATCAATAGCCATGAAAGCAGGTCTTTCCCACAGCCACCTTCCTTCTGTAGAATATTGTTCCCTCCCACCCACAGAGTAAAATCTGTTGACATTTAGAAAAGCCAGTGAGGCCTGGCTATTCCAGGAACTGCAATTGATTTGATTTAAGAATAGAGATTCCTCAGCCCCATCCCCACCCCCAATAAGCAGTAGTTAATTATTTTGGAATGGAATAATTCAATTATGTATTGTTTTGTTGTGCAATATTGGGTATGTGTTTAAACCTTTTTATTAGTTCTGAGTACACACTGCAAATTTGTGACTGAAGTGGCACATAAGAGGGAGGAGAAAGATGGACAGACAGAAATGTTTCCTAATATTGAAGGAACCAAACATAATGAAAATAATTGTCAAAAGCTACTCAAAGAAAAATGTCAGCATTTGAAATTAAGCCTATTTTTAAAGCTCTTTCTTTGGCTATGATTGTATTTGCCTCTTTTGCTGTGCATCATAGCCACTTCTTGAATGGCTCTGTTGATTAAAAAAAAAAAAACAGAAAACATACAAGTCAGTGCAAAATGATATCTGCCTATTCAAAACTAAGCCTCACAGAGTTCGTCTGGTCTTCTGTAGGGGCTGGGAATATTGGGTCTTTCAGTCCCCATACCTCTGGAAGGTATCGTATTGGAAAGGGCAAACTCACATTCTTTATTCTCAGCAGAATTGTTCTCCATGGGTGATATATATTAATTCTGGCCTCTAAAAGGTTTGGTTATTGAAAATATTTATTTCATTATTTGCCACAGACAACTGGCAGTATAATGGATTAAAGCTTGACATCAATAAAATCTGTTAAGAGAAACCTTGTGGGTTTATCCATATTCCTTTTTATGTTTAGTTTTTATTGCATGTATAGATGGAAGAATGTTGTGCTTTTAGACTTCTTAAATTCCTAAGAAATGTAAAACTATCCAAGGAGTATCTCTGACATAAGCATAATTTAAGTATGATTTAGATTAGACTAAGAGAACAAGCTATATATGTGTGCTTTTTTTATTGGCATATTTCATCTCAGGAGGATGTTTCACAGACTTTGCAAATGATTTAGGAGAAGGTGAACATCTTACCACTTACGTGGGTTTTGATGTTAAATCATTCGTAACAACATAAATAAATATCAATATTGTTCTATTTGGGAAAACATAGTGCTCAGAAGGACATTGAAATGTATACTTTAAAAATAAAACTAGGAATCCTTCATTTTTCTTGTCTGTCTATACAGTTTGAAGAAGGTCAACACAACTTAGCGGCACTTAATAAAAATCAGGAATCCTCCCATCAGAGTCCTGAACTTCACCCCTGAAAGACCAGATGTGTCCAGTTCTCTTCCCTATTTAGTATTTATATTCTTGTTATCTATTTTCTAACATTATTTTGTGTGTGTGTGGAGAGAGAGAGGAGGAGAGGGAGAGAGAGAGAGAGAGAGAGAGAGAGAGAGAGAGAGAGAGAGAGAGAGAGAGAGAGAGAGAGCACTTGGTGTAGTGGTTAAGGCATTGGGCTAGAAACCAGAAGACTGTGACTTCTAATCTCAAGGTTGCCACTTCGTGACATTGGGCCAGTCACTTTCGTTCACCCCTAGGAAGCAGGCAATGGCAAACCACTTCTAACAAACTTTGCCAAGAAATTGGTAGGAATTATTCAGGCAGTCTCCAAGAATCAGACACAATTGTACTGAATATATATATAAACCTTTGATATAAGATATGATCCTTTTCCAATCTTTCTCGTTTGATGTTCCCTATATCTCCCCAGTGTCAGTGCCTCTTTCCTAGTTTCTAATTTGCATCCTATCAAAAGTATTTCAGCCATCTTATCCATGTTCCATCCCTCTGTAACAATTATTGTAATTCTAAATGGTTTTTCACATCACAACCAAATTCCCTGTGTCATGACGATATAGATAGATTGCCAAGGATAGTGTAGGTAGAAAGAAAATCTGTTGCTAAATTCTTAAAGATTTGCAGGTGATCAGCAAAATATTTCCCCTCCTGTCTTCATTATAAAGTTGAGAAAAAGACTTGAGTGACCAATAGCAGGTGTTTGTGTGGAAGATCTGAGGGCATTGTGCAGTGTGGGTACTGAAAACAAATTCCTAAGTTCAGAAAACACATTTCTGTTAGCATAAATATCATGAAATGTGTCTATTCTGTATGAATTAACCCAGATTTCTTTGATTTCTTTTTCTTTTTCCCCCCATGGTTTGCATTTTGTTATGCTATTGGATTGAAATATTGATATAATGTCAAATTTCCCAGTACTTGTGCAAAATTGAGTATGTTGTTATCACTCACAATCTTTTTTAACATATCATGTGATGCAAATGTAACTATAGCTTGATTATTTCTCAGGTAGGACAGATTGTAGCCAACTTAGGTAAACAGATGGACAGACAGATCAGTAGACAAATTTCAAGGGAAAGAATAAGTTAAAACTTATTTTCTCCCAAATCTTTTTATACAGAATTTCTTGCTATCTAACTGAAGTTCCCTTCAATGGATAGGGGCTATTTTCAGATGGATTTTAACAATGTTTCTACTATTTTAAAAAGTACATTTGATTCCATGGTACATTCAATTATCTTTGAAGGTACTTGACTGAACACAATAGAATTTGCCTCTGAGCATATAGCATATAGGTTTAAGAATTAAATCTTCTACAATAGTTTACTGATGATATGAATGCTCTATTAAGCTCATCTGACCTTTCCAAATATTCTGTTTATTGTTTTTCATCCCAGGTCATGACTTCAGTTCTTCTGATGTCTCATATAGTCCAATTTGGTTACCAAAAATTTTATCTGAAAAGCTGTGATTTACCATATGTCTGCAGTAAGAAAGAAAAATACCTTTGTGAGTAGGTATTTCTGGCTATCTCAGAAAGCTGTGCGCCCAATAGAGCATGAAGTGAGACCTGAAGTTAAGAACAGTGTTAATTAAAGAATAATAATGAACTATTATGTATGTCAGCACAGAAGGAATAGTGGTTTTGTCGTTATTTTCACAAATCTCTATAATTCAAGGATAGACCTTTATTTGTGAGGCTTTCCATTAACATGTGACAGATTTCAATGTTACCATTCACTCCTTTGAAATTATGACCTATGATCCGTGCCCCACTTGCTCTAGAGTTGTTTCATCCAGCGTATCAATGAATGTATCTTGCTTTAAGATTCTTATCTCTCTAATTGCACAATATGAGGGCTGAGAAAAAAAAAGATTCCTTTCAGAGATTCTCTTTGAAGGTACGTCAAATCAAATCTTCTTGGATGAGGAACTCAAATCTATTCACACAGTTCCCAGTTGATCTGGATGATTCAGACACATTTGCCCATCCGTAGAAATGGCTTTTTATAAACTGACTTACTGAATAGATTTGAGAATCCAGTTCAAGACAGTTTTCAACACTAATCTGAATAAACAAATCAAATCAATTTACTAAGCTGAAAATGCCTGGTTTTTTCCCCTTTACCTAGGATATTTTTGTATTTAGATTTAATTTGTCTTCATACTGGCTACCTTATTTGAAATTATTCTCAAGGTTGCTTTCTAGTCATAAAATTGCAGTATAAGAAGGGGGTCCCCAACCCCAAGGTCGTGGCTCACAACTGGACCATGGCTTATTTGGAATTGGGCCGTGCACACCAGCCTGCGACTTGTGCAATTTGAGCTGAGCATTTGCACTGCCTGCCACTCACACAGTCCAATTCCCCTCTCCCCCCCCCCACCAGCTGGGCCGCCAAGCAGCAAAGGTTGGAGACCACTGGTATAAGACAGCAAGGCCTGGCCAAAGAAAGAAACCAAAGTATTCTCTAATGGAATCAATGTTAGTGTAAAATCTTATGAGAAAAGAAAGCTGTGTGCCCATATTTGTTTGCATATCAATAACTACCACATATGAAATAGACATAATCTGGAACAAGTTTCCATTTAGAGCTTTCAGATTCATGAATCCAACAGTAGAGTATAATAGGATGCTGCTTTTGCCAGCTGTTTGTTTCAAATTTCTTCTTTGACATACGGTCTCTAATGGAGCCTATATAGTCTTTCAGATTCAGCCAGGAAAAGGGTAGTTCAGAGCAAAGAAGACCAATATATAACATATTGTATGCCTGAAATTCTTTACTGCACTTTTTCCTGAGACTATGCAACTGTCCTTCAAAGAAAGCTACTTTCAAGGCAGTTTTCTGAAGTTGCCTCTCAGTTCTAGGAGGAGACATGAACACAGACATGGCTGCTTTAAAGAATTACTGATTGGGGCAATGCTCTAAGACAGCTTTTTAGAATTGACTCTCAGGGGCTACATTGCTCTACTATTTACAACATTATAAAATTCATACAATTCTTACAGATGTGTAATTGGCCTCAATATTAATTAAATCGCCTTTAAAGCAATGTAATGGCGGCACAGAGGTTAGAATGCGGTATTGCAGGCTAATTCTGCTGACTGTCAGGCGTTCGATTCTCACCAGCTCAAGGTTGACTCAGCCTCCCATCCTTCCGAGGTTGGTAAAATGGAGAGCCAGATTGTTGGGGACAATAGGCTGACTCTGTAAACTGCTTAGAGAGGGCTATAAAGCACTGTGAAGCAGTATATAAGTCTAAGTCTAAGACAGCCTGGTCCTCTCTAAAAGCTTTGAATGTCGACACCTTTCCACCATGGACAATATAGTCAATGACAAGGGCTTATTGGACCCTAGTCCAAAACATACAGAAAGTGTAAGTTGCCTACCCCTTAGTGTGTTAAACAGTTGTCCCTCTCTTGAATCTTCTTTCTTAGCTTCCTGTTTAAATTTAGATTTGCTTGTGAAAACTCTCCAGTTTTAAAGGACAGAAACAAGAACATATTGGGTAAGGATCCAAAGCAATTTGCTATCCCAGAGTTATAAAAAGCTTGGTACCTTATTGATTAGAAATCATACCCATGCTTCATTAAATCTGAAAACTCTTGCGGTTTTTACTGATGATCCATGAGCTATAACATCAAAGCATTTCTTCCTTAAAATGTAAAACAAGTAGAAAATAGGCTAGCTTTCTTTAAACCTGGGTTTCTAATTTTAAGTTGTCGTTGCACCCAACACTGTATGATTATTGTTTTTAGAAAGGTTTTTTTTTACTCTGAAAATAAGAAAGATCCATCTTTGCAGGTAAAGGAGAGAGGAAGAAGGAAGGAAGAGGTTCCAGTGTGAGAAATTCTGCTGAAGAAAACATTGGCCATACCAATAATTTAGCAAAAATAAACAAAAACCACCACCCTTAAAAAGCGATATCCAGTTAACAATTGAACTCAAAATGATAAATATACCAAAGGAAATTATGTATAAGAAATTCCCACCCTAAGCTATTTTAGACAGTATGAAGCATAAATCAAATACTGTTTTCGGGGGGGGGGGGAGAAATCTTGTTCAAGAAACAGCTCCAAGAATAATTACAAGTCTTGCTGATGACGAGGGATGCTCCTAGCCAAGGTTTTTATCATGCCTCCTTCTCAATATTTTATGGGGAGTCTAGATAGCCTAATACCATCTTTCTTTGGTATCCTCCTCTGCTTTCCCACCATTCTGTCTTTTTTCTTATATAAAAATATCTATCACAGAGGTGGAATAGTTGGAAAATGGTTTTCCAATTTTTAATATTAGTTGCTTCTTCTAGGAAACATCCCGAGCATACTGGGTAGCAATAGATCCAGGGTTGTCCAAAGAAAACAATTCTTTGTTACGTACGATATAATGTATACTGAAAAGGGCAAAAGTAGTCATTTCTTGACACAGGAAATTGAGATTACGGGTCACTGTAATATGGTTGCTAATTATTGCTTTTAGGTTCTGCTTGTAAGTTTATTCAGGATGGCCACTGGGGAAACAAATTATTCAGGGGCAAGCAGTCAGATGCCTTCCCCATTGGGTCTCTACTTTGGCTCTCTGGATTGAAAATTTTCAGCCAGCAAGGACAATTGCTATTGATTATCGGAATTGCAGTTCAAAAGATCTCAAGAGCTTCAGGTTACCAACCCACATGGGCCTTTGGTTTATTTGTGATATTTACATTTGTAATTATGTTTCCTATTTTCTCCAGATGTGCGAACTAATTGTGAGGGTATAATCCATAAAAATTATACTGAAAAAGAGAGAATTTTGCCACTGAAAGAATTATGCATCATGCAAAACCTTTGTGGCATGATTTGAAACAATATTTAAATAATATTGCAATACATTTTATTTCCATTGGCAGATATATAGCTCTAGGCACTTTTATTCAGAAGACTGCTCAAACCAGCATGGATATAATTGCAGTCACAATTATCTGAATTTATCATATTTATTCAAATTTGTGTGATTAATTTATTTGAAGAATGGTTTTTAAAAAGTGGATAATGTGATAATGATACATAATCAACCAAAGTAATGTTCAGAATGATCGCAGGGGAATGATTTGCAGCATTTGCTGGATTCTACTGAAAAATCAAACACATACCATTTTTAAGGAATTTCTTCTGTTGACTTCCTTTTCTTAGAGAAATTATCAGTTTCACCCTAGCTGCTTCACCTGTTATTAAAAAGTTTATATCCCATTTTATCTGAATGCTCTGCAAGGCAGTTCACAGATAAAATATTTAAACATTGTGTTTATGTTGAAGAGAAACAATATAACTCATGTAGTGGGAGTTCCAAAGCTGCAATCTAAAAGATACTTTTGGGAAATAGCAGAAATGGCAGCAGTGCAACTAATTAGCAATTTGTTAAATTTCTATAACCAGCCTCTCTCCAGATACAAATCCCTTCAGCACTGAACTCTGCATCAGGCTTTACAAAATGGTAAATATGAAATATTAATATTGAAATACAATACAATTAGTCCTTGACGTACGACCAGTCCATAAATTCCAACGGACCTACCTGGGACAATATTTACAATCTGGATTTGAAGTTCTGGCAGCTCCCCTCCCCCAGAAACCAGGCTCAGAAACCAGACTACATTTATGGCATTTTGCAGTGTCCGGTGGTCACAAGACCATGTTTTATGATGGCTTTGCTGAAAACCAGATTGACTTCCAGTTTTCAGCAAAACTAGCCCATAGCGAACCCTGGCTATGTGTAACAACTATTAGCATTTGTTTAATAACCATGAAATTCACTTTACAACTATTCCATTTGCTTAACAACCATTGCAAAGAAGATTATAAAATCAAGTTGCTCACATGACCATCACAACTTACCACCATAATGGGCAGGCTGCATTTACGATCATAACATATACATCTTCCTTGGAATATATGTTGTGATTGTGAATCAACACAATCAAAAAAGGGGGAAGGAGGGGGAGGGAGAGACAGAGAAAGAGAAGAAATTAATTTAGCACAAAGAAGAAGAAATGAAGAAGCTTCTTGGATGAGAAGCTAAATGTCTTCAAGGAAAAAAACAAAGTCCAGTTTTCTTTTGAAAAAGCACATTTGGGTCAATCATGACCTGGATGCCTGAGAATCTCCATGGACATTTAATTTAGCACAAAAAGCTAAATTACAATAATAAGCTCTAATAAATTATTAACATTTAAAGAAGAGGTTGCACCTGCTGAGGTATGAATCACTTAACTGAGCAAGAGATGAGATTCAGTAAAATGTCTCCATAGGTTTACAGGGTTACTTGCAAAACCTGAAGACTTTTCGGGAAACATATTCAATCAATCTGTTTATTACAGCCGTAAGGCCAAACATAATCAAAATGTATAACAACAGTAGCAATTTTACTTCCATATTTACAGGATATAAAACCACCAAACAATGGGAAGCATAAAAAGCCTACATCAGTTAGAGCAGTGGTTCTTAACCTGGGTGATATTGCCCTCCAGGGGGCGTTTTCATTTTTCAGGGGGGCGATGGAATGAAAAGGGGAGACGTGGGGGCGAAGGAACGAAAAGGGGGCAATGTGGGGGCAATGGAGCGAGAAGTTTTGGGGGCACTTTTGAGACTTTTTCGTACAGTGAATGGCTGTATATCTGTTGTACAAAAACATCAGATCGCTCGCTATTAGTGGATTGAATTGTGTTTTCAGATGTTCCTCCAGCTAGCTTCAGTACAGAATGCCGTACATATGTAAATACGCATTGCTTATCTTCATGCATGTTGTGCAGCAGCCTCTACCCATACAGTGGTGCGCCATTGGCCAGAATATGGGAGATATGGGGAAAAGACTGGAAATAAATTATTTGCATCGATATGTCCTGATGAACAATTTTAAAGAAAACAAAAAAAGTGTTTGCATAAATTGAAGAATTATTTCCCATGTTGTGATTGAGAGATTATGTTGGGGGAGGGGGGCGATGACAACTTCCTCATTGGCTCAAGGGGGCGATTTATTCAAAAAGCTTAAGAACCACTGATTTAGAGAATGTAATTTAAGTCACTGGAAACTTAAATCAGGTTGATAAAGAGGCTGATAATTCTAGAGGCCAGAGGGCCAATAGAAATACATGGCAAGTTCATATAGTAATAGTAATAGTAGTAAAGTTGGAAGGGACCTTGGAGGTCATCTAGTCCAACCCCCTGCTCGGGCAGGAAACCCTACGCTATTTCGGACAAATGGCTGTCCAGTCTCTTCTTAAAAACTTCCAGTGTTGGAGCATTTACTGCTTCTGGAGGCAAGCTGTTCCACTGATTAATTGTTCTCACTGTCAGGAAGTTTCTCCTTAGTTCTAGGTTGCTTCTCTCCTTGATTAGTTTCCACCCGTTGCTTCTTGTCCTGCCTTCAGGTGCTTTGGAAAATAGCTTAATTCCCTCTTCTTTATGGCAGCCCCTGAGATATTGGAATACTGCTATCATGTCCCCCCTTGTCCTTCTCTTCGTTAAACTAGACATACCCAATTCTCGCAACCGTTCCTTATATGTTTTAGCCTCCAGTCCCCTAATCATCTTTGTTGCTCTTCTCTGTACTCTTTCTAGAGTCTCAACATCTTTTTTACATCGTG
Source organism: Crotalus tigris (assembly GCF_016545835.1). Classification (NCBI taxonomy): domain Eukaryota; kingdom Metazoa; phylum Chordata; class Lepidosauria; order Squamata; family Viperidae; genus Crotalus; species Crotalus tigris. Next base: position 12,767,969 of record NW_024100606.1, read on the forward strand.
GTGACCAAAACTGGATGCAGTATTCCAAGTGTGGCCTTACCAAGGCATTGAAGAGTGGTATTAATACTTCACGTGATCTTGATTCTATCCCTCTGTTAATGCAGCCTAGCACTGTGTTGGCCTTTTTGGCAGCTGCAGCACACTGCTGGCTCATATTTAAGTGATTGTCTACTAGGACTCCGAGGTCCCTCTCACAGTTACTACTATTGAGCATGGTGCCACCTATGCTGTACTTGTGCATTTGGTTTTTCTTGCCTAAATGTAGAACCTTGCTTTTTTCACCATTGAATTTCATTTTGTTAGTTAGTGCCCAGTGTTCAAGTCTGTCCAGATCCTTCTGTATCTGAAGCCTGTCTTCTGGAGTGTTGGCTATTCCTGCCAGCTTGGTGTCATCTGCAAATTTGATGAGTTCCCCATCTATCCCTTCATCCAAATCGTTGATGAAGATGTTGAAGAGTACTGGGCCCAGAACAGAGCCCTGGGGCACCCCACTACACACTTCCCTCCATATAGATGCAGTTCCATTGAGGACCACTCGCTGAGTACGGCCGGTCAGCCAGCTACGGATCCATCTGGTGGTGGTTCTGTCTACCCCACATTTTTCTATCTTGTCAAGTAGTAGGTTGTGATCTACTTTATCAAATGCCTTACTGAAGTCCAAGTAAATTATGTCCACAGCATTCCTCTGATCCACTAATTTATCTAATTTATCCACTAATATCATATTCAAAATGTAAAGTAGAAAGATTCCCTCATTTGATGGGCTATACATTTTGGTGGAATTGTAGATCACCATCATGGACTCATACATATATATTAAAATATGTCAAAGCACAAAGACTGGATCCCTCTACTGATACTTTTTTCAATGAGTAGATCGTTGGAAAAGTGGGAAGTTCCTACGAGCATATCCCGAATTAATGTCTTGAAACCATATTTGGAAAGGCCTAACAAACCCTTTGAGATGGATAGATAGTGATTTAGAGCTGCTGCAACTTTTAACTTCTTCAGGAACAAGGGATATTAAAGTAGCTGGCTTTTAGAGATTACTAGAAAGATTCCTGACATAATTCTGAATATTATTCCTGAATAATTTTTTCAAACCACTGGATAATTTTTCAGACTCTCTTTTTGCAACTCTGGTTAATTTGTTGAATAGGAGATTATTTGAACAGTTGACCCATGCACTCCCAGACAGCTTTTAATGTCAAATAAAATGTATGTTTTCTGTCTTCAGATAAAATCCAGGATTTCAATTTTCTGAGAAATGCTGCCTTTCCTTTAACAGGAAACATGACTAATCTCAGTTTATTTGCCTAGTGCATTTCTAGTCTGTTTGCCTTGAGACTAAATTCAATAGTCCATATCCAATATTACTTTCTTGCTAAATCAGCTTACTGAAATAATATAAAGGACTCTAGAGGATTTGGAGGTGTGAAGCAAGCATCCAAAATAGGAATACAGGTGTCTTGTGGTACCATAGACAAAATGTCTCTGAAGATAGGCAAAATTTTGATGGGATGATCATGATGATCATGACCATGATCATGACTGTTTAAAATCAGTTAAGAAGAGTTAAAATACAAAAGCAAAAGAGACAGGGACAATGTCTTCATTTTTCAATGAATTGTCATTTTAATAAATCTATGTTCAACAAGTTGCAGAAAGTAACAGAAGATTAAACTATTTCAGAAAATAAAATGAGAAGAGTGCCATGTAACAAAACTGAATAGTTTATTTGCCCAAGTGTGATTAGACACACAAAGAATTTGTCTCCAGTGCAGAAGCTCTCGGTGTACATGCAAAACAGGAGGAGGAGGAGGAGGAGGAGGAGAATAAATAATAATATTACAGGCATACTACATGGGTAAATATGCATAGAGTCTTGTAGACTTGAAAATATTTTATGCTATCAAGGCAGCTGTGTCATAAATTAGGTATTCTGGAAAATAAAAAAAGACAAATTTGTATTTGTCTCACTGTAAAACATATGTTACATTTTCTGCTATTTAAAGTCAAGGGTCAGGGAGGGAGTTATCTGAAGAGACATGTGCTGAATTATACAATGATTGTGAAAATATAAAGATGGAAAGTACAGTAGAGCTTGCCAATTATGTGCCATGAACTACATTACTTCACATCTCTATAGAAGTCATAATTCATAAACAGCAAATTGGAGATGAGAAACCATCTTTTCCCTGACTATCTAAATCTACCTCCTTCAATTCCATTACCGGGCATAGATATGACCATTAAACAAAACCTGTGCAATGAAAAATGGTGGCCGCAAAGGTAATATCAAATGCCCATTTCTCCAATAAACAGTCAAATCTTGCAAGGTGCAGAACACCTCGCACATTTCCTGGATCTCCCTGGACTGCAGGAGGGTGGGGAGCCTGTTCTGAGTCTCAAGGTATCAAGTTGAAAAATAGCTCCAAAAGAAAGACCGCTGCCTTTTAAATATGCTAGCAATGCAGCAGTTGCTAGCTATATACACTGGAATGCATGAATGAGATTTTTGCCCATTTCATAATGATGCAGAAAGAAGAACAGAGTAACATAAATGTCTGGCAGAACCTAGCACAGTGTTAAATATATGCTTACAGTAAATCCATTCATTTCATTCATCCTTAAAAGGGAATTGATCCAATTCAACTCAGTGGAGCTGCTGAGTACAGACAGGTACAGCAGTCCTCGACTTACAACAGTTCATTTAGTGACCATTCCAAGTTACAAACCACACTGAAAAAAGTGACTTATGATCATTTTTCACACTTATGACGGTTGCAGTATCCCCAGGGTCACATGATCAAAATTCGGATGCTTGGCAACTGGTTCGTGTTTATGACGGTCGCAGCGTCCCGGGGTCACGTGATCCCCTTTTGCAACCTTCTGACATGCAAATTCAATGGGGAAGCCAGATTCACTTAACAACCGTGTTGCTAACTTAACAGCTGCAGTGGTTCACCTAACAAATGTGTCAAGAAGAGTCACAAAAATGGGACAAAATTCACTTAACCAATGTGTCACTTAGCAACAGAAATTTGGGCCCAATTGTGGTTGTAAGTCGAGGACTACCTGTACTTTGCACAGTTTTCTCCATGTGCTGGACTAACTACGGGTCTCATAATACTCCCCCAGCATCATCATTTTGAAGTAACTGGCAGGAAGAAGAACAATACTGGCAAAAATTGTAGTGCAAATGTGCTATATTACTGCCCACTGACTTCATTTTAAAGTCTTCTTGTAGGTATTTTCACAGAAAAGTGACTATTTCATTACAAAATCATCCTGACTTGATATATGGCTTCTCAAGGATACTATTAAACTTATCTATGCCATTCGGGCATCAGAATGCATTTCGTGCAATTGTGTTTTCTTTTGGAGAAAACTCTTAGCAGAACTTTAATCAGCATTAGAGAACCTAACTCTTCTAACACACGGTAATGCAATCTTTTGTTTCTCTAAAACATGTACTCACAAGATACATCTGAAGGCAGGTATGAAATTAAAATTCCTGTAAAAGTGACCTTGGGGCAATGTTTTTATCTGCCTATGACAGTCACTGCCTAGAAGATTGACTCTTTGGCAAAAAGTATCATGTTAATTTTTAGATACTCCATGCCAAATTTCCAACTTGGCTTCTGTTTTTTTTGGTTGTTTTTTTTTTCAAGAAAACCTTTTTGGATGCCAAAACAAAACAAAAAAAACCCACAAACATACCAACATCATCTTATGCCTCTCCCCCCCCCCATGTCCTATATACACAAACATACCAATACCATCTTATACCTCTCCGCTCCCCCATGTCATATATACACATTATTTACATGCCTATCTTGTTCTTGCTGAAATCAAAGTAAAGTTATATTTATTTCCTGACAGTCATTACTTCATTATCCTCCGTGCAGGTGTTGCAAGTCAGAAATGAAAAGCATTCAGGTAAAAATGTATATTAAATGTTTTAGTTTTCAGTTTTGCAAATGTGTAAAATGTGTTTTTTCCTCTGTTTCTTGTTTTTGTAAAATCTATCTCGTTCACTGAAATTTATTTATTTTTTAAGAAAAAAAAACAGAAGAAATTCCACTCAAATGTGTATTTGCAATTCTCCTTAGTCTGTTTAGGATTTGCAAGCAATTTTGCAAAAATAATAATTTTTCTACACACATTTCCCCGTTGGGTTCTTCATATTCTCTGAGCTTCATTGGTTTCCCACAGACATTTCATTACCAGCTTACATAATAGCATCCGTGCATTGAACTGTCTGCAGTAAAACCATTAAGGGAGCTCTAATAACCCAATGCAGTAGTCCTAGAAATGCAATCATTTGTTTAGTGGCTATTTGAAGTTACAGCAGAGCAAAGAAAAGTGATTCACAACTGGCTCTCATCTTACAACCGTTGCAGCATCCCTATGGTCACATGATCAAACTTCAAGTGTTTGGCAACTGGCATCTATTTATGTTGATTCAAGGGTCACATGATCACCATTTCTGACTTTCTTAGTCAGCTTCTGACACGCAAAGTCAATGGGGGAAGCCAGATTTGCTTAAGAAACATGTGATTCACGTTAATGACCACCGTGATTTACTTAACAACTGCAGCAAAAAGTGTTGTAAACTGGGGTGCAACTCTCTTTTACAAGTACCTTATTAAGCAATGGAAGTTCCAATCCCAATTGTGGTCATAAGTTGAGGACTACCTGTAGCTCAACAATATATTGTCTACTATTAGAATTATTTAATTATCTTGAGTGCTTTGGGATGGGAAGTTGAGGAATGAACTGATAATGGTGATATATTTACTCTTCAATGTTTATTATATTAATAAAAAAACTTCATGATAGATAACCTCGGTGTATATAAATATTTTAAGCTCTTGTACTTTCCCTTAATGGTACAAGTCTATTTCTGTACTTTTCCATACAAGTTTTCTAGAATGTTTCATGTTCTTTATTATCCCACCTGACTTCTTACAATGAGTTCTTTGGTCAGATTCAAACTAAATGTTTTTTAAGACGGCACTGTTCCCTGTCAGCTTTTTTTACATTTATCTTCAGATTAGACACCAACAACTGATGTCTTTGATTAATTACACCTTAGTTTTGTAATTAAAAGTGTTAATACAAAATGCAGTCAAACTGCACTGAGACAAGAGGTTAACAAGAAGACAAAGATCACCTAAAACAGGAATTGACAATAATCATTTCAAAATACCTCTACTTTAAAAAGTGTATTACTATTCTATCAAAAAGTGACATTGGCCTAACGTAGTTGGGAATGCAGATATTTAGTATAGTGTAATTGTACTGTAAATATAGAAGTCTTTTATACATATTGTTGTGGTTCCCATAATCCTGGGAAATGTAGCTTGGTAAAATTCTAATTCAAAATTGTTACAAGTATATTTCTCAATCTTGTCCCAGAGAAAAAATAATAATAATAGTGCAGAGATGCCCAAATTACTGAGTTCAGTTTTCCAGAATTGTTTCCTGTAATTGTAAAGATAATCACCACTGATTTTCTTAAATGAATAAGGTTTAATACAGCGATGACTGAAAATAAACATTGGGGATGGGAGCACTCAATGTCCATCCACCTCAGTGGACTGGTGAAGATTGTTCTAGGGTGATTTTATGCTTTCTCTTACGGCAAGCATCACATTGATATGTCAGGTGCTGTTACAATACATTCATCATATGTACATGTCTTATTAAGAATAAAATAATTGATGAATCCAGAGCAATTTAAATTGTTGTATCCCAAGAGCCTATCTCTTTACATTCATTCATGCAGATGTATGAATATCTAAGTTTTGAGAGTGTCCTTGGCCATGCTATTGCAAGTATACTAAACAGGATATTGGGATATTATGTGTAACCATTTGATTTAATATAACTGGTGCTACAATCATGAAGTGTTTCTTTTACTATTATATTGTTATTTATTTTAAGACAAAGATTGGCTGTCCTACTGTAAAGAGTTCCTAGGGCAAATTATATTTTAAAAATACGCCTTATGATATAGATGTTTTAAAAATACGCTATATGATACAGATGTTTTAAAAACATGCAATATGATATAGATGTTTTAAAAATATGATAAAAACTACAAGTGTGATAATAAATAACAAAATAAGATGCAGAATTAATAGTCAATCTACTACAGCATAACTGGGCTCAAACATTTGATTGGTTATTACCAGATTTTAAAAGCTTGGTAAAGTTAAAAGTGACCTCAAAGAACATAAAATAATGTGAATGGAAGTGCCAGATATGCTACCCAAGAAAAACCATGAAAAACCATGAAAAACCAGGATACTGGATGACTGAAAAGGCTGTTGCTTGTAATTACAGAGCACCTTCCCTGGTGAAGCAATTAGGGAACAGCCTTTGATAGTAAAGGTCTAATCTATTATACATCTCTTAGCAGGGCCCAATAGGGGAGAATATGAGATTCAATTTGTTCTGTAATTCTGTTTTCAAGTTTAGACCCTTGTTGGCTCAGGTCTTATGTACTCATCCCCATGGGAGTACATGAAGAATCATGATGGCTTCAATGGATACATAGACTGTTGAAGTGAAGGATCTCAACGTATCTAGAATCATAGCCCATTCTTAACACAGGTCACCAGCCTCCTGATTCACAAAGGAAAGCTTTCCAAGAGATTTTGGATAAAGAGAAATATCTGTTCAGCTGTTGAACTGCACAGGACTAGAGACAGCTGCAATTTTTACAGACCTATCCCACCAGGGCCTTGCACCAGATTTGGATTTCCAAATCTCCTGCTATAATTTGTGCCTGGGAACATGGGATAGTTTCAGTTTTGGGCTGAATGTATGATTTGCATAATTTTCACTAGCGATAGTGACTGTTATACATTTGCTGGTCATCTTTCATCTACTGAACAAAGGGAGGCTATGATGTGGGACAGATTGTCTGTCACCTATAGGTTTTAATATTTGATAAACTGTTGAAAAGAAATATAATGAGGTCACCATCTTGGGGGTGAAGGGTCCCGTTAACTAAAGGGAGAGGTGAATGTTTGTCATTCCAACAAAGTTTGCTCTCATCTGGAGATGCGGTGACTTAGTGATGCTGGAACTGCCAACCAGAAATGGTCTGCACTCCAGCAGTTCGAGTCTTTTTCTCTGAGATGGGGTGAGCTCCCACTGCTTGCTCCCTGCCCACCCAACAGTTTGACAGCATGCGATATTACAAGTACATAAATGGGTACCACTTTGTTGAGAAAAACCTAGCTGCATTCATATGTGCAGACAGTAAAAGCTAGCGCTAGGCCTGGCTGGACACAAGGCAAGGCAAACAAGATGAGGCAAGACGAGACTGATGGAGGAGCCCGGGACAGCCAGCAACATGAAACTTCTAGTCAGCTGGTATAAGATAGTTTGCCTCCTGAGGTGCACCAAGGATAGGCATGCAAGTGCTGAACAGAATGGACTAGTAATTTAAGCAGTTAGGACTGCATTCTGTCTAGCATTTGTAGATTTCCCTGACATTGTATGCCATGCATAAATAAATGCTCTCATCTGCTGCAGTAGAGAGAAGATAAAATTTATTCTGTATGTTATTATCAGTACTGGGTCACAGTATAATCCATGTTACTCATTCATGACACTCAGTGAGTCAGTGTTGACTGGGTCTAGATATGAGGTTGTGATTTTTCTATCAATCAGGTATTACAACCCAATTTTGTAAATTAACCCCAAATAGTGAACAGTATGGTGAATGACAATGATAATGAAAGTTTCCTTAATAAATTACTGTAGTTATATGACCCACATCCTAGGTCAATTATTCTAATAACATTAGTTAACATATCCATTCAAATGCTAATAGCTTATCATACAATATTCTGCTGAAAGCATTTCATTATAAAACAAATTAATTTAGAATTTCATCAGTGTGATTTATAATTAATTGGAACAGATTTTTATCTTACATTTCTTTCTTTAAGGAAATATCTTCCTTTTTCTTTAAAGATATCTTTAAAGGCATCAGAGGCATCCAAAGTGATGGTCACTGGCTTCACAACTGTGAGGAAAGCAGGCAATTGACATATGCCGTACACACTACACGCCACGCACACTACATGCATGTAAAAGGAGGCAGGGTTTTAATCCTCCCGCTGCACTTTCCATTGTGAAGCCAGTGACCATTGTTTTGGATGCCCTGAAAACCATGGAATCATTTATAAATGTAACTCAGTCATCCGCAATGAGTGGAGGCAAAATTCCCAGACACTTTCTTTCTTTTCTTTTCTTTTTTTGGATCTTCTGATTTGTACCTCAATGATCAATCCTAAAGCTTAAAGCAAGCTGGATTAGCCTGGTTCTTTTTATTTATTAAACAGGCTTTTGGATTAGTCTAACATTAAGTTATGAATATCCACAACTATTTTTCAGTGATGGGCAAATCCACAATGCAATATATATGCAGACAGTTAAGTACATGATTTGTTAGGAAAAGAATAGAAACTTGGAAAGTACCTTCACTGAATCAAAAGGCATTTGTCTATTAAGATCAGCAGTGTCTGTGTCTGCTGGGCAAAGAATTATAGACTAGAGTTCTTTCCAACCACAACCAGCTAGGATAGGAATTAAACCTGGGGATTTTTGCAACAAACAAAGCAGAATTCTGCAACTGATCTGCAACCTTTCAAGGATTTTGAAAACTTTAGGAGTCTTCTGAGAGATCATACTAGACTCTACAGAGAGCATCTTTTGCATGTGGATGGAGAAAAATGGACATATTTGGCTATACTTTAAAACTCATTTTATTTCCATAGTTTTGACTAACTATTTTCTTCATCAGCTAACACAAAATATTTTCTATAATATTTAAATTTTAAACTTCAAAAATTCTCCTGAATTCAGAAGTGTTCACGGAGTAGCAGATTACATATTGAATTGCACATTTAATAATAAAATAGCTGGTCATAAAGTCACTTCTTGAGCTTTGCTTGTTAATGGTTGATTTCCAAGAAGCTGACCAAGTTACACAAGAATGTCTGACATTACTCATGAGCTGGATAAACACAAATTGAAGTACTTCTGATCAGTCAAAAGGTAAATCAAGGAATAAGAACATCATCTATATTGAATGGTTAGGAACTTAATTTGTTTTGAAAGTATAGAACTGTCCATCATTCCCATCCGTGTTTCAACTGTACTCTCTAGATTTCAGACTTATTCACAGAAAAGTAAATGGTAGATTTGGAAAAGAGTTTATGAAGGCCACATTTATATATCTTGCTAGATTTGAGTGCCCTCGCTGCTCAGTCAATCAAACATCTCAGCAGTTGTATGCCAAACTGCCTAGCTTGAGAAGATGAGGCTCTTATTTAACAGGAAGAGGTCATGTGAAACATAGACGCATAGATCACATAGATTACATAGACATACTATAGATATATCATGAAGTTCTTCACTCAATAATTGCACTGCTCCTACAATTACCTTCAGCTCTTTGCCCCACCCCATCTCTCAGTCTCAGCCCAATAAAGGATTGACTAACAGCACTTTGCTGTTACACATTGTCTTTCAAATATTCAGAAAATGTATTTGAAGATTCTCTACTGTGATTATTTAAATCACAAACATAGGCCAACATTCAAATATAGGTAGTCCTCAACTTACAATTATTTATTTAGTGAGCATTCAAAGTTACAATGACACTGAAAAAAGTGACGTACACCCAGTCTTGCATTTCTGACTGTCATAACATCCACGTGGTCCCACATGATCAAAATTCGGGCATTTAGCAACCAGCATGGATTTATGACAGTTACAGCATCCTGGTGTCGTGTGATCACCATTTACAATCTCCCCAGCTGATTTCCTATAAGCAATGTGGAAAACTGGATTCATTTAATGACCATTTGATTCATTCAACTGCAGTGATTTGCTTTAAACTCATAGCCAAAAAAATAGGTGCAACTCATGTAACAGCAACCTTGCTTAGCAACTGAGATTCTGATCTCAACTGTGGTTGTTCATCTTGAACTACTCAACAATACAATATAGTGCAGGTGAACAGGTTTTTTTTTTTCAAAAAGATGCTGCATTAGGAATAAACAACCCATCCTTCAACAACCCTTCATGTTTTAGGCACTTTCCACTGATATGAGTGGAAGCTCTTTTAACATTTGCTGTCAACAAAAGTTTATTTTATCTTTAATTAACTGCTAATTAGAGATTATACTTTTCTGGCCTCAGGGGTTGGGGCCCAGATGGATCCCTAATAGCCATTTTATGCTCCCTCTAAGCAGAAAGTAACTCAAATTTAGTGAAAACAGAGCAAATCTGGCAGCTAAAGAGAAGAATCCATTATGCTAGGAATGAGGTTAGGATGAATGTACTGTACATCCAAAAAATCCTATGACAATCTCACAACAAGGCAGCAGAGAGTCTGATGGTCAATTTTGTCATCAGAATCACAGCGATCTTAGAGTAATTTTCAGCTGTTATGAATGGTAAAGAAAGATGTAAAAGGGGTAAAAACTTGGAACTGAACTGACAGGAATGAAATATTGGTCCCAATAAAGAACTCAAGTCTTGAGGTGGTGCTGCTTCAGAATTGGATTATGTTTCTCCAAATCTTCAGACTGTTATAGCATCCACATGTGGTTATGCTATGCCTTGATAACTTAGAAAGTACTTGCATTATTCTGTATTTCCAAGTTCTTCAAAGGGCAACAAGGAACTCCCTTTCACTTCTAGCAGAGTTCATAACGGACAAGTAGGTGATAATTTTCACACTATCCCTAATAGCCTCTAGTTCCTAACAAACTCCAAACCTTTCACTTTTCACTCTAGCAGTATTTTCTAGAACCCAAATAGATACGTTAACCACAAAAATTAAAACTCTTAACATATATATATAAGAAGGCAGTCCATCTGAGCTCCTCAGTTACAAGACAGATTCACGAGGATATTTTAAAAATATTTTAATGAATGTAACCATTTTGAAGAGTTTTCTCTACAAAAAATAGGAATGCCACATTTGCTGAACCTAGAACTATCTACTTGAAAGATAAAGCATGACTTCAGAAGTCAGGAAGATCTCAGACTTCTGTTGCAATTTTGAGCATTGATATATCTATTTAAACTTGCCAAAGTATTCTCCCTTTTTTAAGGCTGTCCTTAATACAATAGCTTCAGCCTATAAGGAACATTGACCATTCACAGTACTGTATTGACTCTGATCCACATGTAAGTATTGGTGAATTAAGATTAAATGGGCCTGGATCAGTTCTCCCAACAAATCAAAGCATCATGCTCAGATGCACTTTAGGCACATCTTTCTCTTAGTGTTGCCTTTATATTCTGCCCCTTAGGCTACTGTAGGACTCTGTCAATGCTCTTTCCTCCAAATCCTTTTTGAACTTTGACTGGCTTCTTTCCAAGACTACTTAAATCTGAGGACATACTGTAGATGCAAGCATTTCATCTCTGTTAGAAATAACAGCTGTGAATAAAAGATGAAAAGCATCATATCATTACATGTCTGGAACCATGCCCTTAGCATGTCTTGTTGTCAGTTGAAAATAACATATAAGAAATCTTTTGGTATTACAAACCATGGAATGATTAAATTATGGCTTCATCACATTTAAAATGAAGTCATTGTATAATTGCATTTCTCATATGCTAAACCGATAGGAGGAGGCTAAATTATCAAATGAAGAAAGTCAATGCATCCACATGATTATTCATGAGAGGGAAAGTGGCTGAAATCATGGACAGCAAACTAAAACACCACATATCTAAAGAGGGGGAAAATGCAGATGCTCTCAAGGAATTCCTTCCCTCAGATGTACTCACCAGGGACCTTTGTTACACAAAAAATAATCATTAGCAATCATTGTCATTAATTGCAATGGAAGTACTAAGGAAAATCTGTAATGTTTCTTCAGCTATGATTTTTAACCTACGTTCTTCCCCAAAAAGTGGCACTAACACGAGTAACATCTATATTATCTACTTAGAAGCATAATATTATAGATTTATTTCTTGGGGGGGGGTGTCTTACTATATATAGGATTATAGCCCAATATAATACTGTCACTAAATCACTAAATAAATTAGTAAATGAAATACATGTAGACCTCGACTTACAATCATTCATTTAGTGACTGTTTGAAGTTACAACAGTATTGAAAGAAGTTCGTGTATTTATGAAGGCTGCAGCAGTCCATGGTCGTGTGATCACCTTTACAATTTTCCTAGCCAGCTTCCAACAAGCAAAGTCAATAAGGAAAGCTTAATGGATTTAATGACTGTGTGATTCACTTAACAGCCACAGTTATTTGCTCATCAAATTGGGTACAACTCCCTTAATAACCACCTTGCTTAGCAACAAAAAGATCTGGTCCCATTTGTAATAATAATAATAATAATAATAATAATTGTGGGATTAATTGCACAAATATGTCCATGGGTATCTGCCCATAGACATCTCCCACAAGGTCCTTGAGATAACAAATGGACCGCTCTAGACACAGGTTGCATTCATCAACCATTTGGACAGACTCTGATAAGAACACCTGCAGTAGCCTTGCATCTGGAAAGTGTCTGTTATTTGATACATTGTAACCACCCCTATATACGTCTTTTGCTTACGCTGTGTGATGTAAAAACCTTAGTAACAATAAAATAGGGTGCAAGAGTCAGCTCTGGGCTCCCATCCCGAGATACCTGTGTGCGTGTCTCATTCTCCATGGGAGACCACCACATCTGGTGACCCCGACGTGATCCACTGAGGGATACGTCCCTGCCGACCCTTTACTTATCGCCTGGAATAGGCTTGGTGCACCCGACGAAGTTGCTGGCAACTGACTCCTCTTCATAAGTATGGGGGGTGGAATGTCTCACGCTCAAAAGCAGCATGTGGAAGAGCTGAGGCTACTTGGCAGGAAAAAATATCTTACTGATCAGGAACAGAAATTAACCCGTCACCTTTCTAAATCTGAGGCTGTTAAATTGCTTGCTTACGTATGGGCTAACTGCTCATCCTATCCGGAGTCTGGATCTTTAAAAGTAGATACATGGAGGAAAATTGGCACCGTTCTCCATCAGTCTCCAAGAGCCCCAGCAGAGATTTTGGAAAATTGCCTATACCCTGATTCAAACCCATGCTGACTCGCCTCATCAGCCTTTATTAGACCCTCCACCATATAAAAATCCGTCTGTTATGTTGGCCACTCCCTTGCCCCCTGGAGCTGGTTTTAACCCTCCCTCTGCCCCTGCAAATTCTATGGATCCTGATAAACAACAAACAGCCTCTCCTGTTCCTGCCACGTTGCCGCCTGTCTCCTGGCCCAGAATCATCCGTGGTGCTTTTCAAAAGGCTTTAAACAATGGTGATTTAAGTGTTTCTGAACTATCCGAGACAGAGTTGTTCCCTGTTACTTACCAACAGACTGCAGCAGGCATAGTGGTCGATTGGGAAGCGCTTCCCCTGGCTATGATCAGAGAATTGAAAAAGGCTACAAAAGATTATGGCATAACCAGTCCCTATACTAGAGGACTGATACATTCAATTGCTAGTGCATATTGAATGTTGCCTCAAGATTGGAAAGATCTGTTCCGCATGCTTCTTAACGGAACACAATACGTAGTCTTTGAATCTGAATATAAAAGAGAGGCACAAAACAGAGCTAATCACCCAGGTTCACAATGGACAGCAGAACAACTCTTCGGAGAAGGCAATTTTGCTACCCTTAATGCTCAAGCTCAAACTTTTACTCCCTTTGCATTTCCTATCATTAATGCTTGTGTTCTTTCTGCCATGGCTTGTGTTGATGAGTCTGGCACCCCGATTCAATCTTTTTCTGCCATTCGCCAAACTGCAACTGAATCCTATGCAGACTTTGTGAATCGCCTGCAAGTTGCCATTGAGCGTCAAATTTCAAACAGAGATGCAGCAAATGAAATCCTCATAAAATTGGCTTATGAACATGCAAAGCAGACTGCCAGTCCATTCTTAAACCAATTGTTTCCACTCCCACAGCCACCTTAGCAGATTTTCTTAAAGCCTGTCGCATTGTGGGAACCAATGCTTTTCAAATGGACACTCTTGCAGCTGCAATCCAAAAGGGGAATCAACCCCAAGGCACTTGCTTCAATTGTACTCTTCAGATGTATTGCAACTTTCTCTTGCTGACTGGGCAGGATCTGTTTCCTGTCATATTCCCTCTGACCCTCGCTTCCAACTCCTTAATAATGTTTCAATTTCTCTGCATTCTCCCATTTCCTCCTCTCCCATTCCTAACGCTGTCACCCTGTATGTTGATGGCAGCAAGACTTATGGTTCATGTGTATGGAAGGAGGGTGAACAATGGCACACAAAAATTACTCCTCCTCAAACTTCTGCTCAGCGTGCTGAACTTGCCGCTACAATTCTGGCCTTACAAACTTTTTCTTCTGAACCTTTTAATCTTATTTTAGATAGTCTTTATGTATATAAAGTTCTCACCTCTTTATCTGATTCATATGTGTCACCCTCACTGGATGACTCTCTCCTCAGTCTATTTCTCACACTTCAATCCCTTCTTCATTCCCGCTCTACTTGTTTTTTTCCTGCTCATATTAGAAGTCACCAACCTTTCCCTGGTATTATCTCCGAAGGCAATGCCAAGGCGGATGCTGCCGCTTCGGCCGCCTCCACTCACCAGGACGTTTCTGTCCTTGTTTTATTTCCCATAATCCCATGGGACAGCCATTCATATTTTCATCAAAATAAGAAGGCTTTAATGAAACAATTTTCTTTAACGGCTATGGAAGCTGCGGCTATCATACAACAATGTCCCACCTGCAGCCTCCAAGCACACTCTGTTCCTCAAGGGGTCAACCCAAGAGGGACGCAGAGCTGTCAACTTTGGCAAATGGATTTACACAATATTTGCCATTTGCCCCCTGGAAATATTTGCATGTTTCCATTGACACCTATTCAGGTTTTATTATGGCCACCCCTCAAAGGGGTGAGTCTGCTAAACATGTATTGTATTCGTACTTTTTCTACCTAGGCAATCCAAAAGAAATTAAGACTGATAACGCTCCTGCTTATACCAGCACCTCCTTTGCGCAGTTTTGCTCTCGCTGGTCTATTGTTCATAAATTTGGCATTCCATATAACTCCACTGGTCAAGCGATCGTGGAACGAGCCAATCAGACCATTAAAAAGGCTCTAGACATGCATGCAAAAAAGAAAGGGGAAATACCCCCGGCTTGCCTGGGATACAAAACACTCTTAATCTTGTACTTTTTACCTTAAACTTTTTGAATGTTTCTGGCACCCCTGGCTCAACTGCCGCAAGCAGGCATTTTTCTGCTTCTCCCACAGATTCTTCACGCCCCCAGGTATACTATCGAGGTTTGCCTGATCCCACCTGGAAAGGGCCTGCCTCCCTCATTACCTGGGGTCGAGGCTATGCTGCAATAGACGACCATGGCGAGATCATTTGGACTCCAGATCATTGTGTTCGTCCTTATATGGCTCAACGTACACCACCTCAGACAGGCATATGAGGATCAGGGACTGTGGGCTTTTAATGCTTTTGTACGGGATGCCAGGCGCACTTCTCTTACACTTAACGTCACGAACTGTTGGATCTGCATGCAAATTCCTGGTGATAGTCATGGTGGCCTTATTTTCCATGCCATTCTGTTCAATGAAACAGGATGGAAGCAGCTGTGAAGCATAACTACAGAGACATTGCATATGACATATGCTGTGGGCGCTCGTATAATGGAACCTGCCAGATTTTGTTTTTATAGCACAGGACTATTCCGTACTGCCATTTATTTGGGAACTTATAGTAATTGTCAACAAGTTATTATATGGAATTCAGCAAAGAAATGCATATCCATCAAAAGCAACCTTACTAAGATAAATGACACTTATTAAAGCAATCAATGGACAAACATCAGTACCTACATGGCTTGCCTTGACATGGAATCCATAATAACATTTGCTAATGAGTCTCACCAGGATTATTATGAGTTACCCGATATGTGGCTACTATGTGGCCGTAGAGCCTATCGCCAGGTGCCTAAGGATTGGAAAGGCACCCGTACACTGGGCTTTTTGACTCCTGCTGTATATGCCTTGCCTCATCTCCCTGATGGACGCCTGCGGAACAAACGTGATACTGGCTCCTCAGATCCACCCCTAACATTGGGTGGTAGTTTAGAGACTCAAATCAGCAGAGGGATTCTACCCAATCTAGGAGTTGCCATGAACTATAGGGACCTTCATTTGCTTAACAATTGGACTGTTCATATGTTTAATCAAACAATCAACAGCATTAAAATGATTAATCAAGAAATGGGTGAAATAAGGGAAATAGTTTTGCAAAATCGGTATGCTTTAGATATTATTTTAGCAGCAAAAGGCGGTGTGTGTGCTTTAATTCATTCTCATTGTTGTATGTATATACATGATTTTCAACCTAATATTTCTGCTACAGCAAAGAAAATGGAATCTATGCTCCAAAATAATCCCTTACACAGCGATGGATCAGGCACCGTAGATATCTGGGGTGCCCTTTGGTCCTGGCTACTGGATGGATCCTGGCTACGATCTTTGATTTCTATTATAGTAACCATTTTAATATTATTTGTATTGCTATGTTGTTGCATTCAAGGTATTCCCTCCCTCCTGCAAATGTGCAAAAATGTTACGCCCTCCACTAGGAAGGACGCCTTAATAAGTGAATCAAGATCCCTTCTGGAACTGGAAGTGAGTAACATTGAAAAAACAGAAAAGGAGGAGATGTGGGATTAATTGCACAAATATGTCCATGGGTATCTGCCCATAGACATCTCCCACAAGGTCCTTGAGATAACAAATGGACCGCTCTAGACACAGGTTGCATTCATCAACCATTTGGACAGACTCTGATAAGAACACCTGCAGTAGCCTTGCATCTGGAAAGTGTCTGTTATTTGATACATTGTAACCACCCCTATATACGTCTTTTGCTTACGCTGTGTGATGTAAAAACCTTAGTAACAATAAAATAGGGTGCAAGAGTCAGCTCTGGGCTCCCATCCCGAGATACCTGTGTGCGTGTCTCATTCTCCATGGGAGACCACCACAAATAATAATAATAATAATAGTAATAATAAAGTTGGAAGGGACCTTGAAGGTCATCTAGTCCAACCCTCTGCTCAGGCAGGAAACCCTATACCATTTCAAACAAATGGCTGCCTAGTCTCTTCTTAAAAACTTCCAATTTTGGGTGCATTCACCACTTCTGGAGGCAGGTTGTTCCACTGGTTAATTGTTCTAACTGTCAGGAAGTTTCTTCTTATTCTAGGTTGCTTCTCTCCTTGATTAGTTTCCACCTGTTGCTTCTTGTCCTGCCTTCAGGCACCTTGGAAAATAGCTTGACTCCCTCTTCTTTGTGGCAGCCCCTGAGATATGGGAACACTGCTATCATGTCCCCCCTCATCCTTCTCTTCATTAAACTAGATAACCTGTCAAGGACAACCTGTAGCTGCATTTCAGTGTAACTCAAGACTCAAGCCAATACAGAGAGCAATACTTCTACAAAGATAGCCACACTAGCATATCCATTTACTTTCTATAGTTAAATTTTCATTGTGCAATAATGAAAAAACCCAAATATATCATAACTACTGGTACAAGCACTATATAGTATATTTAAGCTCACCTTCCCTGACATGGTACCTGTCAAATACCTTCCCATTATGCATGGCCCCTATATTTTATCCATTTGTTAGCTGGAAATCATGGGACTTTACAGCCTAATAGTCAAATATATTCAAAAAACATCCATTTAAGAAAATATGTTATGTATCCCAAACTAGTTCATGACTGAATACAAAAAAGTGCACTTAGTTTTGGAAAGAGCTTGACTATTTCATATAGAAGACTATACAGTAAAACTATTGGTTTTTATTGATGACACATCACATACTGGTCCTCAAACTTCAATTTTCACCTATATTTGGGACCTTCCTATTTATTCAAATGTAAACTAATTTGGAAACTTCCAGAATATCTTTTGCTGAATTGGATTTCAAATAAAATTTTGACATTTGCAAACATAACCATTCGTCATTCAGCATGGAACACAACTAGCTCTCATTAGTTCCTACTGATGGACCCAGGTTGCTGACATGGTTCAGGAATTAGCATCATTGAATGAAAAGTTTCTTGGACACGACTGGCAGATACCAATTTCAAAGACTTTCAAGTCAAAGAACAAGAAGAATATGCCATCTTTTAGAAAAGAGAAAAAGTAAAGCAATATTTTCAGATGTGCAGGACTGTCCTTAAATGATGTATCAACAATTAAACCACTGTATAACAGACAAGTTAATTAAATATCAATACTATCATCTACCATTTCATTACAATCTGATTCTATTAATTAAAGAGTATTTTTTTAAAAAAAAGACTATCTAGTTTAGTTGACCAAGACTTTCAGATTATTTTCACACATGATGTTAACACCCTTTCCCCTCACACACATTTTATGATTCTGAAATGCAAATTTGAAGTGTCCATTAGCTGGAAGGATGCTTATATGTCTCACACAAATTCTGTGTGAGAGTGCAAAGTTTACAAGGCATTTTCACACAGAGAACTTCTGTTTCTTTCAGCATTATTAGAAATTGCTTGGTGATGTGATTGTAAAGCATGGACTGCTTGAATTTTGTCTATGACAGTTTAATGGCTTTCTAAGAGCACCATGGCTACATTGACAAAAAAAGTGCAAGCCTGAGCCAAAGACATGTTACTAGCATCATTTCAATCCTAATCGTATTTATTCAGAGATACCAAGGGTCAGGGAGATCTATTCCCTTGTCTTGAGAGTGAGGAACCTACAGTCCTCCAGATGTTGCTCTATCATTTGTGACGTTCCCAGTCAGAATGGTTAAGTGAAAGATCCAGCAGCATCTGGAGAGCCACCCATTTAGAGTTCCATACCCTGGAGAGCCACCCATTTAGAGTTCCATACTTCCAAACTTACAGTTTGGACACAAGTCATGTTGATTCCAGTGAGGCATGGCTGTAGGGTGGACTCTTAAGAACTTCTTTAAAGTTTTCAAGTTGGGAAAACTTTTTTTAAAAGGGAAGCTTGGTATACCTTTGCAAAGAAAAGCAAGCTTTAAGCCAGGCTTCAGAAACACCGCTGGAAATAACTTCCCTGAACAGTTGGACCTGCTCCATTATTGCCCTAGCTAATGAATCTTCTTTGGCTGGATTTCAGGCTCACCCCTGCAACAGTTTATAGGAAGGAGGTAACATACCCACTTTCAGCTCTTTTCCAAAGACGGTCCTCTCTCCCAGAGCGGAGCAGTTCCACCGTCCATTGCGGAATTGAAATTGACACTCGTTGATTCCCATTTGGGAGCCTTCCCCGATCACGATGATGGCATCGGGTCTGCTCTGACAGATAGCCCTCTGTCTTGGAGCCAACCCCGGGATTTTGTTACAGATGATACTGGCTCCCAAAGCCACGACCGAAGAAAGACCCCTAAGAAGAGAAGGAGAAGGGGAGAGAGGGGAGGGAGAGGGGGGGAGAGGGAGAAGAGCGATAATGAATCATCTCATCCGAGTCGGGATCAATCGATTCTCTAAAAGGCTCTTCTTTTGAGGCGCCCCTCGGTACGAACTGGCAGGTTCCTCAACATCAAAGCCCGCCCAGATGCCGCTTAAGCCCTCCGAGCGCCTCATTTGCCCATCAAGACTCGACAGCCGCTTATTCCACCGATTGTCTAGTAGAGAGCCAGCTTTCAGCAAGCCCACGGGTGGGGAAAGGGCGGCGGGGGGGATTTCTAACCAGCCCCCACTCCCACCCTCGCAGAAATAGGTAAGGGGCATTGAACCGGGCAGCCCGCCCTTCCCCCTTTGTTCTCCGGCCTCCTCAGGAACAAGTGCTCCTAAAGTCACCCGGCAGGCACGTACTCGAGCAGGGCCAGAAGCATCATTTTGCCCCACCGGCCCCGCGGCCAAGAGCGCCAGCCCAGTGCGACTCGGCTGCCGGCGTCCGTTATCCCCTCCGGACTAACGGCGCGGGAAAAAAAGAAGCTGGATCAATTTAACAGCGAGGAGAGCCTCGCCTCCCTTCTCTCTCCCAATCTCCTCGTGCGGGGGGGGTGTGGGGGGGAGGGGGGGCTCTCTTATTCCAGACTTCCCCAACTGGGGGCCCTCCAGATGCAACGAATGGCGACTGGGAATCGGAGGGAATGGTAGCTCTGAGCCTTTGAAAGACGCCAGTGGGAAAACGGAGGCTTACGGGGTTGGGTCGGTGAGAAAGGGAGAGGAAGAGCGAGGTGCCAATGGGTAGCCATCCTCCGGGTTTCTCTTTCTATTTAAGGCAACTAGCAACCCGGGTGGGCAGTTTCAGGGGGGGGGAGCTCAGGGTCCTGCCTTTGACCCACTTCCAAAAACATCGGAATTCCACAGCCTTCTTCCTCGAAAGTACCACCACCACCAGCAGCAGCCCTGCGAGCCGAAGGCCTCCTCCCACGCACCTGGCAGTCCCACCTCACGAAGTCGGCGCTAGGGATGATCCCAAGCCCGGGCAGGCGGGGCGAGTAGGCGCCCCTTCGCTTTCCCAACAGGACTTGGACTGACGGTCCCAAAGGAGGAGGGGAGGCTCTACCCTAACCCTGGCCGCCAACTCCTTCGGCGGGCTACTTCTTTTCCCGGCACTTCGTAGGCGGGCTCTTGGAACGGGAAAGAACGCAAGTAACCCGAGCGCGGCGAAGTTAGGAAAGAGACTCTCTGAAATGACTGGGAGCTGGTTACAGGTAACCAGGTTACTTTTATTGCACGCAGTTGGAACCGCGGCGAGGTGGAACTGCACGGCCCGCCGCCGCCGGTGGCCAAAAGAATCAAAGTCGGGCCGAGATCCCGCACAATTTCAGCTCGCCGGAAAAGCGCTGAATAAGCCCGCCGAATCTTCGCAGGTTTCAGCTGAGCGCTCTTCGCGCAGAAAAAGGTCGGCTCTGGGATGCGGGTTCAGCTCTGAAACTTAGCCGCGGCGCGTGAGACAACCTGGAGTCCCTGGCCAGGCGCAGAGCGCTGCCCGGTTCCTTTTCTGGGTACCAAAAGCAGGTACCTCGGCCCAGGCCCCCCATTTGGCCAGGCGATGTCACCAAGAAAAGGGTGGAAAGGACCAGGGGTCTGCGGACCCTGCCCTAAATCGCCTGTTTTCCTCGCCTGGCTCTCATTGCCATTCTGGCCATGCCTCTCGTCTGGCCAGGCGAGGACTTTTGCCTTTCCCCAGAGCTGACGCACATTTAGAATTTCGCTGGGGACAAGAGCAGCAGAAATAGTCGCCTCACCCTGGAGCGAGCGAGGGAGCGAGCGAGAGAAAAGGAGAGAGAAGAACCCTTTCAGACTTCCCCCGGAGTTAAATGCTAGCACAGGTCTGGACAGGTTGAGCCACCGCAGCGTGTTTGCCTTTAAAAAATGGGGGGTGGGGTGGAGAGAGAGAAGAGAGAAGAGAGAGAGAGAGAGAGAGACTTACCCTATTTTGATATAGACAATCCCTAGGCTCAGAAAGATGTGGAATATCCAGCGCCTGGTTTTCCTGTTCATATTCCTCGATCGTCGTTGGCTTTCAGATCAACATGCGAAAGTTAATGTCTTTTTTGTTAAAAAAAAAAAAGTATGTTTGAAATAACAATGATAATGATAATAATGCCTGCCCCCCCCCCCGGCACGCACTCTGCGCCCTGGTGGGTTTCTCGGTGCCTCAGACAGTGCAACGCCAGGTCAAAGTAGCTCAGACAAAACAGTCCAGCCCTCCTGCGCTCGGAGCCACCCGGAGCGAGCGGTGTGTGTTTGTAAATCCCAAGAGGCAATCACCATCGCCCTCCACTGGGTCTCTCTCTTCGCTCCCTCTCGATCCCGGATTTGTATGCCTGTCACACGCAGTCCTGGGAAGCTCGCTCGCTCGCTCGCTCGCTCACGCGCGCGCTGGGAAAGATGTAAAAGTCTCCCGTCTCCTCTGCCTTTCGCGGCGGCGGCGGCGGCGGCGGCGGCAGCAACTCGAATTTCCCCGCAGGTTCAGCCTTAGTGTCTCTCACGCTTTTCTCTCTCCTTCAGCATACTGGGGCGTGTTCTCCAAAGGAGGGAGTAGTCCAGCCCGGGTGGGGTGGGGGTGGGAAGGGAAAGAAGTTAATGGTTTGGCGTGGGGGCGCGGGTGCAAGCCGGATAAAGGATCGCGCCCCGATCACCTGTTCGCCTTCTCCTCCCGCCCTGCCCCCGAAGCCATAATAATAAACGATCCCGGAGCTGTCGAAAGGGGCTTTGCCTTCTCTTTCTCTCGGCAGGAAAGAAAGGCTTTCGCGAGAGAGCAATCCTCTCTGGGTCCCTAAAGACGGTGGTCGGTTTCTTATCAGTCCTCCGCTTCCTCGCCCCGCAACGGGAGCCGGTCTTGACCTCCAGCTGCCTCCTCTAGGCGAAACCCAGGTTTTCCTGGCTTCTGAGCCCGACGGCGATCTTCCCTTTATCCAGTTCCCCTCTCTTCTGCCAGTTCAGGTTGGCCTCCCTCCCTATTCCCTCCATCCCTCTCTCCTGTTTCTGAACTATCCCAAAAGCTGACCGATTTTCTCACGCCTTGGGGGGGGGAGGGGAGGGGAGGGAGAGGAGCGCGCCTCAACCCGGGGGGGGGGTGGACGCGCGGCTTCTACCTGCCTAAGAGCGCGCGCGCGCCCTGCAGGGGAAAAAAAAAAACCTGCGCGCGGAAACACCTGGAAGCAGGTTTGCAGGGGTTTCCTCTCGGAGGGCTGAAGCCTGCGCCTGACTCGGCTGCACCTACGGTAGCTTGCTTTGCTTCGGCTTCACCCCATACACGCCCGCAATAGACAGCATCTCCTAACTAAAGGGCGGGGAGCGGGGGGGGGAGGGAGGGAGGGAGGGAGGGGGCATCGGCGACAGCGCCGCGAAATGCAACCTAGGAAGTTGGAAGTCAGTTTCGTTCGGCGCTGCTACCGAAAGCCTGACTCTCGGGACACTTTAGGTCCCATCTGCCGCTGCTGCCAGACCCTCGGACCCAAAGAGAAAGACCATCACTGCCCCCCCCCCCGTTTTTGTCTATGTAACTCACGGCCGGCTTCTGCCCATTTTCCTTTGACTGATGGATTTCTCCCCCTCCCCACCCGCGCCCACCACTGCAGGCGGTCAGGGTACCCCGCCGCGCGGGGCTCTTTCTGGACCAGCCCAAAGAGCTGCCGTGGGCCGGGTGTCACGCAGGTGCGGGTCGGGGCGCTGCTGCCGGAGCGTGTCCAATTCCCTCCGGCATCTCTCCTTCCCAGTCGGGAGAAGCGCTGGGGAAGGGAACCAGACCTAGGATGCCTCCGGACCCACCTTGAAGCTTGGCGCCCCCCTGAGGCCGCGGGACCCTGGCTCCGCTTAACTTTGGGGCCCTTCCCTCTTGGCTCGGCCGGGGGGGGGAGCGCGGGGGGGGGCGATCCCTTTCTTGACTACCTGCCTTCTTGTTTTAAGTGCCGGGAGCCTCCTCCCCGTTCGCTCCGCTTTCCCGCCCTGCGCTCCGGGCAGACCGCGCGGCCACCGGCGTCGTTCCGCCGGGCTTTTGTAGATGCTAATAACTGCGGGACGTGGGCGCGCTTCCCCTGAGGATGATTCCATTCGGAGGCCGATCCCTTATCGCACGCACAGAAGGGAGGATTTGCCACATGAGAACAAGCGGGCGGGGTTCGGTGGGGTTGGAAATGGTTTTGAGAAATGGGGAGAAAGAACAGAAATAGCCTCGGTCCACGAGGGCTGCCCTCGCCTCGGGTGACACAAAGAAGCGATCCAGAATGAAACTTTCAACGCGTTTGACAGAGTCGGGACAGAAGCAGTATTCGGGCGAACACTTAAAACTCCATTCTTCTTTCAAAGACGAGCTGTTAGCAACCGCAAAAGTCCGCGTCCCAAAACACGCGTGTGTGAGCGGCACCCGTCTTCTCCGCCAGCGGGGTTGGGAAAGTGAGGCTCTTTCCCTGTTTAGAACCCCTTGCCTTCCATAGGAAGCTCACCCTGGCTGCTGAAACTTCGCCGGCGACTGATTGATGCTTTAAGGCTCTGTAAATCGCTAGTGCGCTGTATAAACTGCTCGCCCAGTACTTACTTATCCTCTCCTTGCCTGCGTGTTGTCACGTTTATTTCAGACGACACCTCTAATAAAGCTATCATATTTTGGTACTGTGCGTGGGGGGGGGAATCTTTTGCCTGCAAACTAGTGATCAAACTTTGTGTTTAACATCACACCTGAAATTAAAATTTAAAAAAAAACTTTCAAAGAGCATAAGATGAGCTGTAAAGTTTGTTCAGATGATTCCGAGAAGTGATTTCTTTGTTTTGTTTTCGTAAATACGCCATCTAGTGGAATTAAAGACGAATCAGTGAGATGACCTTTGATAAAGGTGCACTAAATACAAAGTTGACGTGGCCCCTTTATTCAGATGGAACAGTTAGAACATGAATTCTGTGCAACTGTTGTTCATTAGTTAACATAATTTAATTAACAAAACCCTGATTATTTCTTTGGCTCGTGTTGATTTGTTTTCTTTTTCCCTCAAAGAGGAGACTACACTAAAATTTGTTAGAAAGTGATCTCCATCACCCACCCCAAAGTAACGTTTGGAATAAGAAGAGGAATGTTCATAATGCAAAGGCAAAGTGTGTAAATATAAGTGTGGATGGGGAAAAAATGGAATGAACATGATGTTTTTGTTGTTGCTGTTGTTAGTTGCGAAGTCGTATCCGACCCATCGTGACCCCATGGACAACATTCCTCCAGGCCCTCCTCTACCATCTTCTGGAGTCCACTTAAGCTCATGCCTACTGCTTCAGTGACTCCATCCAGCCACCTCATTTTCTGTCGTCCCCTTCTTCTATTGCCTTCAATCTTTCCCAGCATTAGGCTCCAGTGAGTCCTTTCTTATCATTAGGTGGTCAAAGTACTTGAGTTTCAACTTCAGGATCTGGCCTCCTAAAGAGCAGTCAGGGTTGATCTCCTCTAGGACTGACCAGTTTGATCGCCTTGCAGTCCAGGGGACTCGCAGGAGTCTTCTCCAGAACCATAGTTCAAAGGCCTCAATTCTTTGGCACTCAGACTTTCTTATGGTTCAATTTTCACAGCCTATTAATATAATATTTTAAAATTGTCTGAAGCGTTGTTTCCAAACCTGGGAAATTATACTGATTGTCTGAACATATGAGGATAAGGTGAACACTGTTGGGAAGGGACTCCTGACCCATGTAGTTCAGCAGTCTGTTTTCACAATGGCTAACCAACTGCACAAGTAAGCCCACTAGTCACACTCCCATCAAGGCTAATATTACAGTCTCTAAAATGATATCAAGACTTCAGAAATTATTCAAGGAACAGTTTGGAAGAGACCAGATATGTTCCTCATTATGCGGAGACTTAGCTCTCAGGGGAAAAAAATTCTCATGTTGGGAAAGGTGGAAGGAAATAGAAGATCATGAGAACTAGCAGCAGGATAGATAGATTTAATTACAGTAGGAACAATAGCATCACTGGAAAAGCTGCAATTTAGGTGCAGAAGAAAATTTATGTGATTGTTAAGAATCAATGCCACTTGATAGCACATAATATTCATTCAATCAATCAATCAAATATAAGATAGATAACCTTTATTGTCATTTTTTTTCTGTGGGCACAATGGCACACATCAAAAATGAAATTTAGTTGCCCGCTCTCAAAGTGAAACACATACATGACGCACACATAGACATACTATGAACAATATATGTATAGACCCACATCCCTACATATACGTAGCAAATACATATTAAATATTGTCCATCTTGAATATATAACCGAAGGAGGAAGCTTGAGAGTTCAAGGTTAATGCTGTATGGAATGAAACTATGGCTGAATCTGAATGTTCTGCTACGGACACCACGAAGCCTCCTCCCAGAAGGTAACAAGGAAAACAGGTCATGAAGAGGATGTATAGTCTCCCAGATAATCTTATGGTCCCTGCTCAAGCAGCGCTTCTGTGCTATGACCTGGATGGGAGGGAGGGAATTGCCAATGATTGTATCATAAGTAAAGATGAGCACTGGGGCTCCTCCAATCCTTTTATGCTGGAAGCGGCTTGAGAAACCAACAGGCTTGTTGTTGCCTCTAAGCCAAGTGTTGTCTGGAATAACGACAAATAGGCATGCAAAGTTTTAGAGAAGACTTTTTCCAGGTATATCAAAAAGGGCTCTTCAGACGCTTTTGTGTAGCCGTGACCATGCTATTGAACTGCAACCCTTCAGTACAGTACAAGCTAATGTCAAGGGGACTTTTACCAGATACGTGGCCTGTCAATTGTGTCCAAAGATTTAATATTAAAATATTGAATAAAGAGTTGGGTGTGTCTGAAATCATTATCTAGAACAGGGGTCTTCAAACTTGGCCCTTTTATGACTTGTGGACTTCAACTCTGGCTGGCTGAGGAATTCTGGGAGTTGAAATCCACAAGTCATAAAAGGGCCAAGTTTGAAGATCCCTGATCTAGAACTCATAAACGAAAGAAAAAAAAAACCCAGTCTCCACCAGTAACCACCAGTAACCAAATTGGGCAAAACCCATTGGGTGTGGCCAAAGCTAAGTAATACCAAGATCACTCGTATAAGCCTGCTTTACTATTAGACTCATTGGGATTTACTACAAGTCCATTCTGGCTCCAATGTACTTACCGCAGTGCAACATCTGCAGGCAAAAGTATTTTAAAATCTAGTTAATAATGAGAAGCTCTTTCTCCAAGAACTCTGAAAGAAATCATGTGTACCATCAACGGTGTTAGAAGCAAACTTTACTTGCTTACTTTGTAAATATTTTTAATGAAAAAAAAAAGATATATGTTGCAAGGACAGGGACATTTCTTGCATATAGGCACGGTCACCAGATGCTTCTCCAAGACTGACTTTCCATCTCTTTATTTAGCAGCAATAATCTTCTCCCGAACAAAGATAGCCAGCCAAAGCTACGCCCAAAAGTCATTTATCATTTGTTTCCACATTTGTATCCCTATTGTTAATTCTCTATCAGGGTTGCCTTTGAGGTGAGGCAATGTAAACCATTTCATGCGCTGCAAGGTCAGGATGAAATGCTTAGATTGAGCTGGGAGACACTTCGGCCTTAATAAATCTCCACTCAAAAATCCTGAAAAGTAGCTGCTCCCCTGCCTTAGCAGGGATTCTTTGCTGCTTTTAGTGTAAAGATACAAGTCCATTGGCTGGACCAAACAAGGAAATTTGCACAATGACTTCCCAGACAATGGCTGGCTTGGGGCAGGGTTATTAATGTCTTATTTTTCGTATGTATAAAGAGTGGTTCAAGCAATAGCAACAACATTGAAGCAACTCACCCACCCCCAAAACAGAGAAAGAAAAAGCCTTTAGGACAGTGTTTCTCAACCTTGACAATTTTAAGGCATGTGGACTTCAATTCCCAGAATTCCACAGCCAGCAATGCTGGCTGTGGAATTTTGGGAGTTGAAGTCCACATGCCTTAAAATTGTCAAGGTTGAGAAACACTGCTTTAGGAGCACCGACCTCTTGCAGTTTGAATTCAAGAGAGAATGTTTCTAAAACCCCATTCTGTAACTAGATCCGAGGCATACCTCCCATCAATGGCCCTCTCTTTTATCAAGCTAATCATAGCCATTCTGTTTTGTTGTCAAAACACCTCCTTCAGATTGAAAGCCTTTTTTTTTTTTTTTCCGGTGGCGGGATTTGGGAGGCTATCACAAATGTTGCTGGGTGTTTGAACTATCTCCTCTCCCTCTTTTTCACCCATCTGAAAGAGAAAAGTCAACACAATCACTGGATTACATGCTTGTCCGATTCTAGAACCCAAACTCAGACAATTTAGATCGTGGGCTGTTCTATAGCAAACAAGCATTCCAAAGAATTGCTGACATTTTACAAATGATATCAGAAATGGTATCTTCTGGGGGAAAGGCCAGAAGCCTCGTTTGTTCTTATCCTGAGACGGGAAGCAAACATCTTTAATTGGAGAGCAGCCTGAAATTATGTCTAACTAGAGTCTGAAGTCATCTCAGGTAGGTACTTTCAGCTCCAAGCTAATTATAGGGTAGACTTTGAGCTTTGGAGAAGCTAGGTTACTAGGGCAGAGGTCCCCAACCTTTTGGCACTAGGGACCAGTTACGTGGAGAGAGGTTTTTCCGTGGACTGGAGGGGCATGGTTTTGTGTGCTGCCTGCATCCCACAGATGAGGCTTTGTTTGTTTGTGCAGACCGGTTGCTGGTATGCCATGGCCCAGTACCAGTCCATGGACCAGGGGTTGGGGACCCGTGGCCTAGGGGAGAGAGTGGCAGGCACTTCTGCTGATCAAGTGCCAAAAGAAGACATCTGAATAGAAGACTTGGCTTTCATATTTACATGAAGTGTGGATTTCTTCATGGACTTGCCTTGAATAAACACATCCTTAGACATGCAATTCAGTCCTACATAGGATACACAGAAGGAGAATACACAGGAACCCAATAGAAATGGATACTGTCTAAACCTAGAAGTTGTGAGTTGTGCACATCTGATTATCCAGCACAGTCTCTGTTCAAGTCCAGTCTCACCATCTTGATTTTTGTTTTTGGTTCACTTTTCCTACAAATGTGTTTTCAATTCAGAACTGCACATCACAATTTTTACCCAGGGTTTGAACCAACAGACCTATTGAACTTGCTGAAGCAAGCAAAATAATACATCAATTCAAATGCCAACAAATTAATGATTTTCTCCCATCATCCTTTGTTTAATAATATTGACTCTTTTCACTTTTTGAAAATGGTAACAGGTTGAAATACACATAACTATCTTTTTATTGAATGTTGATAGTTATTTGAGCTGATCTGTGTTTTGCAACAGTAAAACACACATCACAGGTGAATAAACAAGAATCAAACAAGGAGAAGGTATATGACCAGAATAGGAGGGTTGAAAAGATACTGATAAAAAGTTACACAAAAGACCAGAGCTTTTAGAACTGTACATGGAGATAATTATAGATGGAATATGGCAAGAATGAAGTACAAAGAACTATGTAGAAGAGTTGGAAGATACATAAAATTCCGTGACCCAAATATTTTGAATAATCATTCTCAGCTTCTTGTGTCTGAATTAGTCAATGCCCCGCCTTCTTCCTCCCTCTTTTTTGCCACACCTTGATGGGCTCATTGAATTCCTAGATTCCATGTTCGAGGGAATCCAGGTTTTCAAGGATTTATGAAATGCCATCTGGGTTGGGGTCAAATAAATCTCAGGGGCAATCGTGTTCCAAAGGTCAGGCGATGCAACAGAGAAGACATGCTTCCTGGGTCCCACCAGATAGTGCCATTTAATGGAACCCAAAGATCTCATGGGATTGACAATGGCGACTGCGTATAAAGAAAATATATGCAAAATGTTTTACAGATGGCACATGTCTCCAGAAAGATTAGCTAAAATGTTTAAGGACAGGTCTATGAAATGGTGGAAATGTCATCAGATATCAGGTTCCTTCTACCATATGTGGTGGACGTGTGTAGAAGCTAAAACTTATTGGAATATAATTAGAACATGGATAGAAAAGATGATACAACAACATATAGAACTAAGAGCAAAAATATTCCTGTTGGGTATTTTACCAGGGAAATACAATAAAGAGGAAACATATTTAATTATTCATATAATTACGGCAGCCAGGATTGTGTTTGCACAAAATTGGAAAGCACTGAAAGCCCCCCCAGAGAGAGAAGTGATTGGGAAAATACTGGAATGTGCAGAAATGAATAGACTAACAATGACAATTAAAGATAAGACAGAGTCAGACTATGAAATCTGGGGAACTTTTTATGATTGGCTGAAAATAGAATACGGTTAAAAGATAGTTAACATCAATTTAGATGGAAGAAGAAGGAGCAGATAAGGAGGGAGACCCAGGCAACACAGTATTGAATAACTGGAGGTTGTATAAATATTTATAGAAGTATATACCGAGAAGGTTAGATAAATAGAAGTATTAATGTAAGAGAAAATTAATCTTATTGTATATAATACAGATAGGGAAATTTGGAGAGAGGAGTTGCTCAGACAGTACCCCTGAATTGTATCTGAAAAGGGATGAGAGGGAAGAAAGGAGAGGAGAGAGAAAAGAGTAAAGGAGGGGAGAAGGTAGTAGGAAGGTTGGAGGAGGAGAAGTGGGGAGAAAGGGGAGGAGAGTGGTGAAGGAAAGAGAAGAGGAGAGGAAGAAGAGGGAAGTAGGGAAGAGAAAAAAGGGAGAAAGAAGGTAGAGAAGAAGGAGTGTGGATACAGTGAAAGGGGAAATGGGCGAGCAACACCAAAAGTCATGTGTATGTATTTATTTCAGTTTATTAAAAGTATCTTACATATGAATGTAAAAAGAATGTATGTTAACATCTGATAAATATCAAGGTATATGTATGGGGAAGAGTTTGGAAAAATAAAAAATTATTTAAAAAAAAAAAAGATCTCATGGGATGGGCAAAAAAGATAGAGATGGTCTCAGAAATAACCTGGCTCTATGCCTTGACCAATTTTGCTCTATAACCCAAACTTTGAATTGCACCCAGAAGTGAATTGGGACCCAGTGCAGTTCACGGAGCAGTGGCACACTGAGGTGTTCCTGTAACTATCAATGTTGCAGCTTCCAAGTAGTCTTCAAGTACACTGTAGTAATCCATGTGGCAGGCGACCAAGATATAATCATAATCATGAACAATGTCTCCCAATCCAGGAAATTACTGTTCAAGACAAATTTCTGCAAAGACTTCCTTGTCATGGCTACGTCTGTGCCTTAATCAGGAGCCATGAGTCAAGGAAGATCTCCAAATTGTACACCAGCTCAATCTGGGCCACTGTGACACCATGGACAACTAAGGACTCTAATGGCTTACAGCATCTTCTAATATCACCCAACCAATATTGAAGCAACATAATCTCTGTTCTCATTACTGTTACATTAGTACAATTGGATGAATCTAGAAAGTGTATCATTTATTAATAGAGATCCTACTTGCAACTCTTATAAAACTTACAATTTCCATTACTTTGTTAAACAACAGGCACAAAAGTCCAATCTGGAAAATCCATATATTTTGAAAGTAACAGTGAAAGATGCCACCTAATACAACAATATGACTCAGAAGAGAGTTGATCAGAATAATAATTTTTCCCATGAGCAGGGGAAATAATAGTTAACGGAAAAAAATGGCAATGAGTAGTAATCAAAGGGCAAGATGAAGTGAAGGGGTGTATAGCTGAGTCATAACATAAGAGAGATGATCATTCAGGTGTCAAGTTCAGCCACGATATTTTTCCATCTGTAAAATTATAGCTACTGCCTATCTCTCTGTGTGTATTTTATTGGCATCTTACTTATTGGTTGGATGTGGGATAATATATGCTACAGTACATCTATCTTTTATGGCAATAAGTTTTAAATTTACTAATGAAAATATTAATTTGACATAAAAATAGAATGAACTCATGGCAACTGTCAGCAAGATGATCCTGAGGCTAGTAACCTCTGACTTCTGTAATTCCTTGATGTTCAGGAAATGTTTTGCCCTAATTGAATTAAGAATGGCAATATGCAAATCACCAATGGTATGAATACTCTCTTAACTTTCCAAGGCACTTCCTTAGCCTCAAAAGACTAATTTCAAACTGGTTTCTCTATAGACTTGATAAGAAAATATGCACACAGGCCCACCTCAAGATAAATCACCACGTTAAAGAAGTATCTCAGAATTCCTCTTATGGCATCTTCTAATCTATTCTACCTAGCTCAATTTATCTGTCTGAGACAATTTTTTTAATATAATGGCTAGCAACTTTGTTTAACTCAATCTGGGGACAGAGAACTTGAAAGAGGTTTCTATGCACACAAAAATTGGATGTTTATTCTTTTTGTTAAACTTCAGTCCAAGAGCAATCCTAAATCTTTAATTCCAAATTTTCTCTTGTCTACGCCAAGGTTTCTACAGATTTTTAGATATGAATTTCTCTGGACTCTGATCCTAGTGCAATCTCTTTTCCTTGATAAGATGGAATCAATGATACTATTCCTTTTTATAACTTCTTATTATAACTTCTTGTACTGTACAGCTGGAGAGAAATTTTAGTTGGTGCAATCCATCCCTTCTGCCTTCAATTCCAACAAAAGATGATCTGAATGAAACCCCAATTGTAATTAAAAAACAATATATCTGCTTTATGTACATACCTACAGTATTTATCATGGTCTATAGATCCAGAACTGGTATATGTGGGCTAAAGAAATCTGGACAAATACCAGATGGAAGCGAACTTGGTCACTTCTAATGGTTTATTTTGATGGACATGATATTATGCCACAACACATGATTGCCTTATAATTGTGAAAGTAGCAATGGCAAAGTTATGGGATTTTTTTAAATTTTATTTTTGGTTCTGTTAAAGCTAAGATGACAATACAGTTAACAGTGCTTAGAACAGTCATAACCCAAGTAACTTTGGAGCTACATTTTGTTTAGCTAGATATTTTAATTCTTCCCTTAAGCCCTCTTCCTTATTTCTATGGTTAGCATTGTCAATGGTATAGTCAATTCCAAGGAAAGGCCTCATAAACTTAGGCTTTCTATCTTTTTTCAGGTTTTAAAAGTTGCAAAAAATCCTTATATTTCAAGATTTCTCAGGCACACATCACCGGCAACATTATTCATCTTAAAAGAATACCAGATTTTAGCATTTTTTTTTCTAATGTGGTACAGCAACAAAAAGCAACTACGGTAGCTTCAAGACCAAGAAATAAGTATATAGGGCTATAAAAAGATGAAATGTTATTTAAAGTAATACAGTATATAAATTTATTTTTAAAAAAATGAAGTTCAGTTTCTGAGGGGGAAAAAATCCTTCTCTTACAAACATGATATTTTTGCAGGAGTATTTTTACTCCATAGGACTGTTTTTTATGTGCTGATATCATCCACACAGAAAACAAATTAAAATGGGTGAAAGGCTCACCTTTGATCTCATTTCCTTTTCAAGTTATTTCTGTCTTATTGTACAAGGACAGCAGCCTGTTCCTGCAGAATCAGACCATCACTCCCCAATACAATCAACCTGGATATACATACAGTGGTTATAGAAAGTCTACACACCCCTGTTAAAATGCCAGGTTTTTGAGATATAAAAAAATCAGACCAAGCTAAATCACTTCAGAATTTTTTTCCACCTTTAACATAACATAAAAGCTGTGCAATTCATTTGAAAAACAAACTAAAATCTTTTTGGGGAGGCAGGGAGAAATACAATAACATGATTGCATAAATGTACACACCCTTAAAATAATAGGCTGCTGAAGTATGTTTTGATTTTATAACCACATCCAGTCCTTTGGGTTAGGAACCTATCGCACTGCACATTGAATAATAATAATAATAATAATAATAATAATAATAATAATAATAATAATAACAACAACAACAACAACAACAGCAACAATAACAATAATATTGGTTGGAAGGGACCTTGGAGGTCAGTGCAACCCCCTACTGAGGCAGGAAACCCTATACCATTTCAGACACATGGCTGTCCAGTCGCTTCTTAAAAACTTCCAGTGTTGGAGCATTCACAGCTTCTGGAGGCAGGTTGTTCCACTGTTTTAAGTGTTCTGTCAGGAAATTTCTCCTTAGTTCCAGATTGCTTCTCTCTCTGATTAGTTTCCATCCATTGCTTCTTTTCCTGCCTTTAAGCACTTTGGAGAACAGCTTGACTCCCTCTTCTTTGTGGCAGCCCCTGAGATATTGGAGCACTGCTATCATGTCCCCCCTCGTCCTTCTCTTCATTAAACTAGACATACCCAATTCCAGCAACCGTTCTTTATATGCTTTAGCCTCCACTCCCCTGATTATCTTTGTTGCTCTTCTGTGTACTCTTTCTAGAGTCTCAACATCTTTTTTACATCGTAGTGACCAAAACTGTATGCAGTATTCCAAGTGCAGCCTTACCGAGGCATTGTAAAGTGGTATTAACACTTCACGTGATCTCCTGTGCATATCTCCTATGCACATCCCTCTTCAGATCATCCCACAGCTTTTCAAATAGATTTAGATCTGGGCTCTGGCTGGGCCATTCCAAAACTTTGATCTTCTTCTGGTGAAGCCATTTTTTTATTGATTTGAACGTATGCTTTGGGTCATTGTCTTATTGAAAGCTGAAATTTCTCTTCATCTTCAGCAGTTTAGCAGAAACCTGAAGGGTTTCTGCCAAAATTTAGTGATATTGGGAACTGTTCATAATTTCTTCCATCTTGACTACAGCCCCAGTTCTAGCTGAAGAAAAGCAACCCCAAAGCATAATGCTGCCACCATTATGCTTCACTGTGGGTATAGTGTACATTTGGTAATGCACAGTGTTACATTAGCAACAAATATACTTTTTGGAATTATGCCCAAAAAGTTCAATGTGGTCTCATCAGACCAAAGCACATTTCCCCATATGCTTTTGTCACGCTTGATGTAGGATTTTGCAAAATATAGTGGGGTTTGAATGCTTTTTTTGTGTGTAAGAAAAGGCTTGCCTTGTAGCCTTACCTTACAGCTCAGACATGAAGAATATGGAAGATTGTTGTCACATGTCACAATCAATACTTGCCAGAAATTCCTGCAGTTTATTTAATGTTGCTGTAGGCCTCTTGGTAGCCTCTCAAACTAGTTTTCATCTTGTTTGTTTCATCAATTTTGGAGGGACATCCGGTTCTTGATAATATTGTTGTGCCATTAGTTCTTCACTTGTTCATTACTGTCTTCACTGTATTCCATGGTATATCTAATGACTTGGAAATTTCTTTGTACCCTTCTCCTCATTGATATCTTCTATGAGATTGCTTTGTAAGCAATTTCCAGACCATAGCTTCTGCTATATAAGGCAAGTGACTAAATGTCAGACAAATCCTAATAGAATAGCTGAACTTTATATGGGCTTGATTAGAATCACTATAATTGATGGCAGGTGAGTACTGACTACTATTTAACAATTAGAATATGATTAGTTAATTCTGTGCACAGCCACATGCCTAGTTATAAGAGGGAGTGCACACTTATGCAATCATGTTATTGTACATTTTTATTGTTATTTTTCCCTTAAAAGATTTCAGTTTGTTTTTCAGTTGAATCGTAGAGCTTATATGTTATACTTTGATATCCACTGTCTGTTCTATAAAGAGTACTGTGGGGTGTTTTTTTTGTATAATTAAACATGGGCCATGATGTAAGATAATTGAGAATCTTGCTTTAATAGATGGCAGCTTTGCTGATTCATCAAAGTATGTCTTTTGAAATTCTGGACAAAACTGTAAAATTAATGTTTGTTTATGCCAAGAGTTACTTGTTTGGAGATTTAGTTTGCTTCTGTTTTTTTCAAAAGGGCTATATCCAAACAATAATTTAGAAGAAAATGAAAGGAAAGCATCACACCTATCATTGTGAGCACTGTCAACTTAAGACCATATTTTTTTAAAAAAAGCCAAGTACTGACATGTCCTTTTGTGGTTCAGAAAATGTTCACATTTCAAGACAGCAAGGAAGGTTCACCAGTTATCAGTATCGCAAGATGTCATATTTGGACACCTTATGTCAGGTCTGTATCAGACATATATCTAATGATCACTCATGTAAGATTTTCCACAGTAGAACAAGGCAATACCTTTTAAACATTGTGGATGCAATTGACATTGCTGGCTGTTCTTATTATTCTGGGTCAATTTTCAGGAAGAAGTTTCTTAAAATAAATTCTCTAAATAATTAATTTTAAAGCATTATTAAACCATAAAGAAGGGCTTAAAACAAGTGGCTTTCCAGATGCTGCTGACTAAACTCCTAGTACCTCAGGCAGCATGACTAATTGCGAAGGATTCTGTGAGGGATAATTCAGTAACATGTATAAGATCACAAGTGTTCCACCTAGTTCAGTATCACCAATAGTATCTATAGTTTTGATTTGTACTTTAAAGGAATCGGAGCTGATTGTTCCATATAACATACTGTGAGACACCAGGAGGCAATATCTAGAGCAGTGTTTTGCAACCTTGCAAAACTTTAAGCTATATGGACTTCAATTCCCACAATTCATATTGGCTGGAGAATTCTGGGAGTTGAGGTCCATACATTTTAAAAGTATCAAAGTTGAGAAGCACTGATCCCAGACATCATGGTAGCAGCCAGCCTAGAATAGAATTACCCTACGGCCTAAACTGTATTCCCTGACTAGAGGTCAGGGGAGGTTGCTGTGGGAGCACCATTTCTGAAGCACGATTCAACTCTCAAGCCAATTCACTTAAGATTAAAAGAGGGAGAAGACATACTCAAGTCTTCCCTTCAAGCAGCAAAATGTCTTCCACCAGCTTTGTATATATAATTGTATGTGTATAGACATACTGTACCTGTATGTATGCCATTACATGGAGTCAAGGAATGGAAGTACTAAAAGAATGAAAACACAATATTGGGGGAAATAATGTTTTTTAAAAAAGGTTTTCTTGCCTAAGGCATTCAAAACTAAAACTGTCTTTTCTAATAAAAAATGGGCAACATTTTAACAGCAAGGGCTGCAAGGTTGTTGTTGTTTTAATTATCTTTTAGTCAATGTCAAGAACCTTGAAGACTATAATAAGCCAAAGATCATGATATCAATCAAATATTTCCCAGCATTAACTCCCGAAACCTTCTCTTGAAGAAGTATAAGAATATGTCTTAAATCTATCTCAGACTACTCAAGAAGGATACCTTCGTGGATGACATCTACAGCCCCTGGAAGACCCTGCAGACCAAACAAAGCTATAGTATCATCTTTTTTCCCCCTTACTATTCAAATTGTGTTTCATTCTCTTTGATTAACTGTACAAGTCTCTGCATTTTTACTTACAAGGTTTTCAGAAGTGGTTTGCCATTAACTCCTTTCTAAGACTTGGGATAAGTATTCTGACTTTGAGAAAGACATTCCAATCTGTCTTGTGTCCAGGAAGTCTCCCAATGCCCTTTAGAAACTCCTCCCACTAATCCATCAACAAACCCACCATTTAACCCAATAACTGCCAGATATTCTAACATACTGATACATGCTCACTAGTTAGGGTTACATAGAGCTATACTGTTCAGAATAATAAGCCTGGCCCAAAGTGACCTAGCTGGTTTTATTCCTAAAATGGGACTAGAACTCATAGACTCCCAGTTTGTAACCTGATGCCTTAACCACAACACCAAACTGGCTCTCGTCTTCCTCTTGTTCCCAACATAATTGAAATAATTAATAATTAATAACAGGCTTGAAACTGGATGGAAACAAATAATATGCCTTCTATTCCATGAATATTGAATATTCCATGAATATTGAAAATGAGCCAGAAAATATTATGTATAACATGCTAATGTTTTTTAAAAAAACAGGATAAAATCATGTTGCCAATAGGTATTTACTATATTTCTGTCTATTTTATGCTTCTTTTGAAAAATCCCCTCTCCCAAAAGAAGCCAAATATTTTAAATTTTCCTAGGGCTCCATGTCATTTGTTTATAAACTTGGCTCCTGGTTTTCAAAAGTTTCAACTTAAGACACATTTAGATTCAAAAAAATACATTCCAAGTGGTCCATGCTAGATTTCCCTTGGAAATATTCTCAGTGGGAACTGAAAGGAGAGAAACCATCCTTAGGATTTTTACCTTATCTAAAACCACACACATTCAGGAAGTTCAACTGCCTTGCTTTGCCAAAAAATAAATTATTATAAAATCATATTTCCTGCCACTATAACAAGTGTTTCTCTTTTCATTTATGTCCTGTATAAGTTCCTAAAATTATTTTCACTTATTTCCTGGTCGCTCCTAAAAGATTTGGTCTACAGGTGTGGTTTTAAATGCTCTTTCATCAATATCTAAGGTCGCACTTTTATTTTGGTTGTCTAATAGTGGTGGGTAGTTAAGAAGAGCATGCTTTTGCCTTGGAAGGGCAGTTATCATTGTACATCCACCCATAAAAGTTTTTCCTTAGGATAATGGATGTTTTAGTGATTCATCTTGTGGACCCTGCCCTTCCTTATTTGCACAAAATATCCTACACCCTGTAATAACTTCTGGGTCAGACTCAAGTCATATATGAAAATCTTTTTTGGACACAGAGACAAGAAAAGAGTAAGTTAAAGGTTAGGTCTCCTCTAGGTCAACCAACCCCTCTTTAGTGTCTAGGTCATTTCAAGAGCTGCTAATAGGATGTTATTAGATCACTGGGTATTTTCAGGAACTAAGCCAGTGGTCAGCATGAGGCAGAATTTATTGTTGGCCCACAGAGGAAGGCGAGGGGAAAATAGTACTGCTGTTGTGCTGGAAAATTTCACTGTTTCTGTTTCTAATGGAAAACAGTTATCACTAACACATCCTGACATGTAATTTGCCTCATTTATTATTGTCTAGCACTGACTTAGAAACACACAATAAGCACTAAAGTAGGTACAGGGGATTGTAGTTCTTTAAGGAAACATTACATAACCAAGAACCTCTCACACAAACTGAGCTATATCAAACTGAGCTAAGACTAGATAAAATATAATTCAGATTTTATCTGAGCAGCACAGAGAATGACTAAATACAATAGCGATCATGATAAAAATGTATAGACTTGCATTCTGTTCCAGTTTCCATAACAGATCACGGCAGAAAGAGAAAAATAACACAGATTGAAATGTTGTGACACATTGAGTAGACCTGGAAGCTTTGCAAGGGAAGCCTTTATATTTTTATTTTTAAAAACTTCACTCAATTTGATAGAATTTATTCTCTAAAGAAGTAGGTTAGTATCACCACCTTAGCCAACTGGGGTAGTTAATTCAACATTTAGTAACATTAAAATCCAGATCTTTGTTGAAGGTGGGCATTGGGGCAATTTCCTCATGCGTGACATCAGCGTTTATAGGAGGAACATGGACACATTATTTTCTATGTTTGAGAGCCAGTTTGGTATAGTGGTTAAGGCATCATGGTACTAATTGGGAGATTGTGACTTCTAGTCCTACCTCAGGCACAAAGCCAGCTTGAGCCAGTCACTCTTTCTTAACCCTAGATAGAAAGCAATGGCAAATCATTTCTGAAAAGGCTGTTGAGAAAACTGTGATGACTTGTCCAGACAGTCACCAGCTATCAATGCTGACCTGAAGGCACAAATATATATTTCCATCCTTCTTTCCCTCTAAAATCCCATTAATCTGAATTTTATCTTATCCAGAAGAAGCAAAAAGTTACACCACTATTGATAGTAACGTCTTTGTTATAAATTATGAGCTATTACAGTTAATAGCCAGTGCTATTAACTAACCAGACACTAAGAAATACACTTCTTAGAAATAAGATAAGTAAAAATAGCCTTTAATCCTATTTTCTCCCTTTTCTGCATTTGTGGAAAGTATTGGCTGACTGAACTAGGGAAACTATCTGAGAAAGTTCATTGCAATCAATTCTAATACAATTATTTTTGACTGACTGTGATCTTGCTCGGGTGTTCTTGGTAGCAGCTGTTGATTCATACAGAATTTTGAGAGGTGCCTTCAAACAAGAGCCAAGGTTGGGTCTTTCAAATAATTTACTACTTTGCAATACATGATTTATTATGTTTTGTAACATGCCATCTTTCTCACCTCCCTTTTCCAAACTGAATCTGCCTTTATCTTTCAGCCTGTGAAAATAAAACTCCACATTTACCCCTCTAACATCTATTGCAAACTCAATAAACATGCAAGATGAGATTGTCATCTTCATATTTAACATTAACCCATATTTTCCAATTTTTATTTTATAGTAATACCTTTTAATTATCTTTAACTTTTCACTAACAGAGTAGTGTGGTTTCCATATCTCAAAATGTTAATATTTAAAGATCCAATATTGATTTTAGGTAACAATTCTTTCCATGCTCTGTTCCATATTTGCTGTATAAGGTGAACAGATATGCCAACAACAATATACCCATTCCTGAATTCCTAAGTTTCCCCAAATTTAGATCTCAATTGGATTCTGCACACCCACTTTACAATGCTCCATATTCTGTCAGTAGTAATAGTAGTAGTAGTAGTAGTAGTAGTAGTAGTAGTAGTAGTAGTAGTAATAGTAGAGTTGGAAGGGATCTTCTAATCCAGTGGTTCTTAATCTTTTTGAATGAATTGCCCCCTTGAGCCAATGAGGAAGTTGTCATCGCCCCCCTCCCCCAACATAACCTCTCAATCACAACATAGGAAATAATTCTTCAATTTATGCAAACACTTTTTGGGTTTTCTTTAAGATTGTCATCAGGACATATTGATGCAAATAATTTATTTCCAGTCTTTTTCCCATACCTCAACTGTGTGAAAAATTTTGGTGCCACCCATCACATTTAATGACTGAATTACAAGTGAAATTTAAGACGCAAAAAGAAATATAAAAAGGGCATAAGAACAAACCGCAATGCAGGAACTAAGAATTTCAAGACGAAAACTCTGAAACTAAATTAAGATTCAAGGAAAGTATATATAGTCACGCACACTGTAAAAAGTTTTAAAAAGACACAAAGAAAATATAATATCGAACTGGAGTGCACGCTAAAAAAGTGCAATACAAAGACACACAAAATGTATTACAGAGCACAACAAAAATTCGAAAACAAAACTGAAAACTCAAACGGGAACGTGAAATCCAACGCAAGCAA
This sequence comes from Crotalus tigris, assembly GCF_016545835.1. Classification (NCBI taxonomy): domain Eukaryota; kingdom Metazoa; phylum Chordata; class Lepidosauria; order Squamata; family Viperidae; genus Crotalus; species Crotalus tigris. Next base: position 12,808,728 of record NW_024100606.1, read on the forward strand.
ATACAATGATAAAAGCATAGACAATTATTAACAAAAAATATATGTACACAAAAAGCAAAAAAAAAGAATATCAATGGCTACCTTGTGCTTGGTGAACTGATGCCAATTTCTTAATGTGTGGAACCATTTTTGTTAATCGCATTCTTAAATCACCGCGCTCAGAGATCTTCAACATTACAGCTGACATCACAAGGGATAGCCATTCAGCATGCGATGTTTTGAAAGAAGCGCTCCCCCCCTCCATCACTGCCCATTCTGGGCAATGGTGCACCACTGTATGGGTAGAGGCTACTGCTCAACGTGCATGAAGATAAGCGATGCGTATTCACATATGTACGATGTTCTGTACTGAAGCTAGCTGGAGGAACCTTTGATAACAATTCAATCCACTAATAGCGAGCAATCTGGTGTTTTTGTACAACAGATATACAGCCATTCACTGTACGAAAGTCTCAAGTGTCCCCAAAACATCTCACTCCATCGCCCCCATATCGCCCCCTTTTCGTTCCTTTGCCCCCGCGTTGCCCATTTTTGTTCCATCGCCCCACTGAACAATGAAATTGCACCCTGGAGAGCAGTATCGCCCAGGTGAAGAACCACTGATCTAGGGCCACACAGTGCCCCACCTCCTCCAAAAGAAACCTGGGGTAGAGCATCTCTGGTCTGCAGCGCTCCCGAGGACTGGCAGGTGGCACCAAGACCCGTCCTTTGCTGTCCCCTGATGGTCAATAGCAGAGCTGCTGCTCGGAGGTACTTTAAGGGCTGGAAAAAGCCACCATGTCACCCACAACAAAGACGGCAGTGGTGCCCCTCAAAGTGATGCTCGCCGCTGTTGCTGGGAGGTGTGAGGAAAGGGCCAGGGGTCCTGAAGGCTGGAGCTGCAGGGATGCCCAGGGGGGGCAGTGCAAGTGGAGCAGCCTTCATCCCCTCCCGGATCTAGGGAAGCACTGGCCGGTACCATGCTTGTGCTGGGCAGAAGAAACAGAAGCTGTGGAAAGAGGTCGCTGTTTTATTGTTTGCAGCTGTGGCGAAGACGGGGAAAGGAAAGGAATGAAGTGGGTGAGCACTTGGAAGGATGCCCCTTTTATGGCTCCTGGACTTCGACTCCCAGAATAGCTGATGCAGCCAAATACTGTCCATGCGGGCTCAGGAGTTCTGGGAGCTGAAGTCCAGAAGTCATAAAAGGGCCATCATTCCCCACCTCTGGCCTAGAACAACCTAAAGGAGGACCCAGCATGACCCAACCTGCTCCCCACTCCTGGGTTTGCACATCCAGACCCCTTGCCTGCTTCAACACGCTCTTTGGAAGCCAACTTAACTTGGCATAAGAGTAGCCAAACTGAGCAGGCTGTATAAATGTGAGAGCTTCCCTTTCCATTGAGGCTTATTGCAGGGACTCGCCCAGGTAGCGTCCACAGGGAGCCATCTCCAGGCAGGTAACTCTCAGTCTGTACCTGGACAATTCTGGATGATTTGTAAAGATTGTTTAGGCTCAGTTGGCAGTTGGATGGGGGACCATTAGGAGATGCAAGAGATGTTGTCTAGCACTGGAAAATTAAAAAAAAGAACCAGCTCAGTCTATATCGCTGTTCAGAAAATGCCTCTAAGGTGCTTGTGAAGACATGGGCTGTTGGGTTTGACTTGAGGATGGTTTGTCTGCTCAGTTGATTAATAGCTGATCTGGGAAAAGGTTAATTCAGGTCCAGCCTCTTTAGCACCTGAAGCAGGGCAGGGACTGGAATTGGAAAGGCAGTGATGGCCCATTGCTTACATGTTGCTCCCAAGAGAGCTGCAGACCCCTCCCCTCTCTAATAGCATCACCCAAAGATTTCTGTGCCTCAAGCAGCAAATTTCCATGCCTCCCATACCTCTTTGAGGAGGGGGCTTTGCTCCTGGGCTGGGAGGGGCAGGCAGGTGGTTGAGCCACAGGGAGCTTTGGTGTGCAATGCAGTAAGTGTTTTTCTCAGATGTAAACATTCGTTCCCCTTTTATTCTTCTCATAGTCATTGGGCATTGGGCTGCTCTCCAAATAAAAGAAGTCATTCCTAAATAAACAGGCAGCTCCCCCCAATTCCCTGCCCTTGGATATCCCAGAGAATCCCTTTGAAACATCTCTGATGGAACTTGGTTTCTATCTCAGGTATGCAGGACACAATCTGCCAAAAGTATTTCCAAGGTGGCTTATCATCATGGAGTCATGACAGTGAAATGCTCAACGTGGAACAACCATCATGTTATTACTGATTAAGATGGGCTGGTTCTTGACTTGGAGGGGAAAAAGTGAGCATGACGTCTTTTGCTCCCTCCCCCTCTCTTTCTCTTTTTCCTGGTTTGATGCTTCAGCTGCTGAAGCTGGAATGAGTTCCTGGGAACAGTTCAGAGCTGATATTGGTTATTAGTGAAGGCAAATTCAAATTTAAAATAGAGCTGGAAGGGACCTTCGAGATCAGGAGGAGACTCACAGAGCTGGAAGGGACAGTGTAGGTGGTAATAATCTTAATACTAATAGAGTTGGAAGGGATCTTGGAGGTCATCTAGTCTATCCACGTGCTCACGCAGGAGACCCTATATCATTTCAGACAAATGGCTGTCCAGTCTCTTCTTTAAAACCTCCAGTGTTGGAGCATTCTGGAGGCAGGTAGTTCCACCGGTTAACAGTTCTCCCTATCAGGAGATCTCTCCTTCCTTCCCCGGCCAGTTTCCCTCCCGACTTCAGGGAAGAGCTGGGCCCCCTCCTCTTCGGGCGCCATCCAGATATGGGAAGGCTGCTCTCACCTCCCCCCCCGCCCTTCTCCTCACCTGCTCCGACCCCCCCCCCCGCCCGGAAGAGGGGCTGCCTGGGGCCCGCGGGAGGGCCTGGCCGGAGCCCCCCAGGGGGAAGGAGAAAGGAAGCGCCCCCCCGCCCTGCCTAGGGAGACACCTCCAGTATGGGGAGGGTGGAGGGGGCCCCTCAGCTCCGCCGGCCTGGATGCGGGGGGGGGGGGGGGGCGAAGTGGGAGAAGACTTCAAGGGGTGCCCCTTGCCCCACCCCCTTGCCGAGAAAGAACCTTCGCTACTGCGCAGGCGCTATGTGGCTCATGGTTGGAAGGAAGCAGGACGCGGATTGCTCGCTCTGGGGAGGGCAGTGATTGGCAGGAGGACTCCTCGGGGCGCTCCATTCAAAAGAGGAAGAGCTACCGGTTACAGGCAAAGGTCTCGCAGCGAAGTCCCGCCTCCACTTCCGGAAACGAATGGAACGTAGGCGTCTGATTGATTCGGCCGCGGGCTGGCTCGCAATCCAAGTAAGGCGCAGGAGATGCTGGGAGTCGCAGTCCGAGAGATTCTCTGGCGGAGAAGGGAACCCCGGGGGGGAAGGGGGAGCCCGAGGCCTGGCCTGGCGGGACGGGAGCTGGGAGGGAGACCTGCCCGGAAAGTCTCACTGAGAGGCGCCACATGATGATGGATCGGGGGAAGACGTAGATTGGGCGCTCTGGGCAGGGCAGCGATTGGCAGAAGGATTCCTCGGGCGGTCCATTCAAAGGAAAGAGGAAGAGCAACCAGGAAGAGACCTCGCAGCGAAGTCCCGCCTCCACTTCCGGGAACGAATAGAACTGAACTGCCCTAATTGGTTCATCCACGGGCGGGCTCGGACCCAGGTAGGGCGCATGGGATGCTGGGAGTCGCAGTCGAGGGGGGCTCTGGCGGAGGGAGGGGGGAGCCCGAGGCCTGGTCTGGCGGGACGGGCGCTGGGAGGGAGGCCTGCCTGGAAAGTCTCACTGAGAGGTGGAGGCTTCGGCCTTCCTCCCCGGGCGGGTCTGGGACTCCTCTCCGGGGAAGGGACGGAGCCGTGACCCGCCTCTCCTCCTCTCCCTTCGCCCCTGCAGGTGGACGGGCGAGCCCGGCGGAGGAAGGAAGGAAGGAAGCGCCGCCCGAGAGGAGATGAGGCCCCGCGGAGCAGCCCCGGGAGGAGACGGCGGGGAAAGCCCGGAAGGGATGAGCCGAGGGGGACTGCGGGAAAGAAGGACGCCTGGAGGGAGAAGCGGGGAGCAGGAAACGGGCGGAGACTCCGAGACGGGCCTGGAGGGCGGAGGGTCCTTGGGGACAGGCGGAAGACTCGGGAACCCCCAGAGAATCCAGGAGGGAGGAGAGAAATATGAATGCGCAGAATGTGGAAAATCTTTCAAAACAAATACAGTTCTTGTAAACCATCTAAGAATCCACACAGAAGAAAAACCAGCTTTTATATACATCAAAAAATCCACTCAGGAGAAAAACCACATAAATGCCTGGAATGTGGAAAGAGCTTCAGTTAGAGGGGACACCTTTATATACATGAAAGGATCCACTCAGGAGAGAAACCACATAATGAGCAAACTTTATATACATCAAAGAATCCACTCAGGAGAAAAACCACATAAATGCCTGGAATGTGGAAAGAGCGTCAGTCAGAGGGGACATCTTTATATACATGAAAGGATCCACTCAGGAGAGAAACCGCATAAATGCCTGGAGTGTGGAAAGAGTTTCAATCACAGGAGCAACCTTTATACACATCAAAAGATCCACTCAGGAGAAAAACCACATAAATGCCTGGAGTGTGGAAAGAGCTTCAGTGTGAGCGGAAGTCTTTATAAGCATCAAAGGATCCACACAGGAGAAAAACAATATAAATGCTTGGAGTGTGGAAAGAGCTTCAGTGTGAGCGGAAGTCTTTATGTACATCAAAGGATCCACACAGGAGAAAAACCTTATAAATGCCTGGAGTGTGGAAAGAGTTTCAGTCAGAGGAGCATCCTTTATATACATCAAAGGATCCACACAGGAGAAAAACCGCATAAATGTCTGGAGTGTGGAAAGAGCTTCAGTCAGAGTAGCAACCTTTATTCACATCAAAGAATCCACATGGAGAAACCCTATAAATGCCAATTTAGCTTAGAACCATTGCAGTTACCTTTTTTAAAAAAAATAACAGCTGCTAGCCAGCTCAAGCATCTTCAGCTAGCAAAAGCAAAAACTGGAGCCGGCTCAGCACTTGTTTGGCCATGTTGCCATGGACAAAAAAAAACCCCAAATCCTGCCAACTTCTTGTAGCCCCAAACAGCCAAGGAAAATCAGAGATAAAAATGGCTGCCACAGCATTAGTGATTGAAACCAAGTCACATGGCTAGACAGACCTTTTTGGTCGCAATTCTGAATTTTTAATGTAAGTACCCTTCCTGAATTAATTTAATCGTTTTTGTGAAAAGTGGCTCAATGAACTCTCGTATCTGGGGGACTACCTGTAAATGCCTCCAGTGTGGAAAGAGCTTTACTGAAAGTCAAGATTTCCATAAACATCAAAGCATTCACAGAGGAGAAAAAGCATATAAATGTCGGGAGTGTGGAAGTAGCTGTAGTCAGAGGGGAAACCTTTACAGACATCAAAGATTCCATTCAGGAGAGAAATCATATAAATGCGTGGAAAGAGTTTCTGTGGGAAGGGAAGTCTTTATCAGCCTCAATCCACTCGGGAGAAAAACAATACAAATATCTTGAGTGTGGAAAGACCTTTATTGTTTGTGGACACCTCTATCGACATCAAAGAATTCACATGGGGAAAAAATGCTAAATATGCCTGAGTGTGGAAAAACCTTCAGTCACAATGGTGCCACTGAAATAACAATAGCATTTAGGCTTATATGCCACCCCATATGCTTTACAATGCACTCTGGGAGATTTATAAGGTAAACATTATTTGCATATTGCCACCAACAATCTGGGTCCTCCTTTTACCATCCTTAGAAGGATGGATGGCTGTGCTCGCTTCGGCAGCACATATACTAAAATTGGAACGATACAGAGAAGATTAGCATGGCCCCTGCGCAAGGATGACACGCAAATTCATGAAGCGTTCCATATTTTTTGATTTGTTTATGATATGTTATTAAGGTTTAAAGGGAGTTAAGGTTTAAGTATGATTTTAATTGTTGTATAAATTGTTAAACTTGTTTAGCTTATGATTAATATATTTGTTAACTTAATTAGATTATGTTTAATATGTTTGAAATACCCTGTATTTGGCTCCGGGAAGTTGGGGGGAAGGGTAAATGGGTTTATTTTGTAACTTTTAATAAAACTTTTTAAATAAAAAAAAAAAAGAATGGATGGCTGAGTCAAGGCTTGAGCGCTCTCAGAATCAAATTCCAGGCTGTGGACAGTCTGCCTGCAATACTGCACTAAAATGCTACTTGAATGTTTATCACAGACCTAAGTACAGCTCAGTAAGACAGGTGTGAACTCTTACCCTTCATTGCCATCTCAACCTTTGTCGACATGAGTGAATATTATATTCTCAGGAGTAAGTAAACTTATGCACAGCACCATTTTATTATTCCCTTTATTGCTATACTCTGTTTAATGATTGTGCTCGTCTGTGATGCCAAATAGTGGAATTTGAATAATTTTACACACTTTTTCAAGGGCTATGTAATGTTACTCATTAGCAGCACACCCAGGAATTTGATGCTGGTAATCATCTCCACAGGTGAATCATTAATGCACAGAGAAATGTGGCTGTGCCTGCCTTTTCTGAAATCGACAATGATTTCTATGTTTTTTACGGTATTTAAAACTAGGCTGTTTTCCTTACGCCAGATCACCAACCCTTCAACCTCCTTGCGTTAAGCGCCCTCGTCATCATGAATAAGGCCCGCTACTGTTGTATCATCTGCGAACTTCACTATATGGTTGGTGGCAAACCTAGCACAACAGTCATGACTCAACAGGGTGAACAGCAGCGGACGTGGGACGCAGCCCTGAGGAGAAACTGCTCAAGAAAATGGTATTAGGGGTATTTGTTCCAACTTTCACATATTGCAGCCTTTGGTAAGAAAATCAAGAATCCAGTTACACAGAGTGTTTAAGCCCAAAAGGCCCAATTTGTCTACTAGATGCTGGGGAATGATTGTGTTAAATGGCGAACTGAAACTCTTTGGTTGAAATTGTACCTTTTAGTAACAGCCTCATTTGACTCGTGACACTTTTCCCCATATCAGCGTTCTTTTAATGCAATGCACATTTCAATGGTTATGTTTAATATTATGGGATGTTGCTGTCCATGTCTCTGGCATAACTGAACAGGGTGATTTGTTCCATCCAATCAAGTCTTGTTTTGTACTTTTTCTACTATAAGGCATATAAAATGAAACCCGATTCTGTGTCCTAGATTCCCTCTTTTCATTCAGGGAAATCTCTTTGCTATAATAGACTAATAAATTGCCTTTAAATGATCATCCCACTTGGTGCCTAATTGGACCAAGTGTGACATGGCTGAATCTAGGCTAATTCAGCCTTTTTTTTGTGGCTGTGAAAGAGCTCCATCTCATTTTTGATATAATCTATATAGGTTTTCCATATGTCAGCACCACGTAAGGCCATCCCCAGATGTATGAAACTCTTGTAAATTGGATGCAGTAGAAAAAGTGATATCCCTTTCTAATGTATTCTCCACATTCATCAAGATTTCTCTCAAATGGAATCAAATATAGGCTTAAAATCTACAAAGGCTACAAGCAGTGATTTTGTCCATACCATTTTGTTTTATTTAGAAGAGCGTTAGTCATAAATCAGAATTTATACCCAATACATTATGCAACAATAAACTGTCCGTGCCATTTAATTGCACCAATTTCAACTGATTTCACAGTAAATTGAAATTATTTGGTAAAAAGATACCCTTAAATACTTTTTGCTGCAATGGGAGGATTTGATCATTCACCTTGTCCTTCTCTGCCTCTCCTGCACAGAATTTGAGGGGCCCAAACAGGGCACAGTATTTACAATGAACCGTCCAGAACAATTCTCGGTATTTCATGGAGTTCTGGGAGCAGAAATCCAGAAGTCATAAAAGGGCCATCGTTCCCCACCTCTGGCCTAGAACAACCTAAAGGAGGATTCATTGGGACCCGAGACTGTTCACACTACCTGCTTCCCCACTCCTGGTTTTGCACATCCAGACCCCTGGCATTGTTCAATAGGCTCTTTGGAGGCCAACTTAACCGGGCAGAAGACTAGCCAAAGTAAGCAGGCTGTGCAAATGTGAGGGCTTCCCTTGCCATTGAGATTTATTGCAGGGACTCGCCCAGACAGTGAGCCAGGTGATTCTCAGTCTGGCCCTGGACATTGTTGGCTGACCTGGGAAGTGAAATTTGTTTAGGCTTAGTTGGGGCTTGGATGGAGGACCACCAGGAAATGCAAAAGATGCTATGTAGCACTGGAAAGTTAAAAAAAAGAACCAGCTCAGTCTGTATTTCTGTTCAGAAAATGCCTTGAAGGTGGTTGTGAAGATATGTGCTGTTGGGTTTGACGTGATTAATGGCTGATCTGGGAAAGGTTAATTGGGGTCCAGCCTCTTTAGCACCTGGAGCAAGGCAGGGACTGGAATTGGATGGTCCATTGCTTACATGTTGCCCCCAAGAGAGCTGCAGACCCCTCCCTTCTCTAACAGCATCACCCAGAGATTTCTGTGGCTCACCCAACAAATGTTCCATACCTCTTTGAGGAGGGGGCTTTGCTCATGGGCTGGGCTGGGGGGGGGGGACAGGAAGGTGGTTGAGCCACAGGGAGCTTTGGTGTGCAATGCAGAAGTGTTTTGTCCAGGTGTACACATTGTTTCCCCTTTTATTCTCTTTTGTAAATCACTCAGTTATTGGGAATTGGGCTGTTCTCCAAATAAAAAGTCATTCCTAAATAAACAGGCAGCTCCCCCCAATTCCCTGCCCTTGGATATCCCAGAGAATCCCTTTGAAACATCCCTGATGGAACTTGGTTTCTATCTCAGGTATGCAGGACACAATCTGCCAAAAGTATTTCCAAGGTGGCTTATCATCATGGAGTCGTGACAGTGAAATACTCAACGTGGAACAACCATCATGTTATTGCTGATTAAGATGGGCTGGTTCTTGACTTGGAGGGGAAAAGGTGAGCATGACGTCTTTTGCTCCCTCCCCCTCTTTCTCTTTTTCCTGGTTTGATGCTTCAGCTGCTGAAGCTGGAATGAGTTCCTGGGAACAGTTCAGAGCTGATATTGGTTATTAGTGAAGGCAAATTCAAATTTAAAATAGAGCTGGAAGGGACCTTCCAGATCAGGAGCAGAATCACAGAACTGGAAGGGACAGTGTAGGTGGTAATAATATTAAAAATACTAATAGTAATAGAGTTGGAAGGGACCTTGGACGTCATCTAGTCCAGTGGTTCTTAACCTTTTTGAATGAATCGCCCCCTTGAGCCAATGAGGAAGTTGTCATCGCCCCCTCCCCCAACATAACTTCTCAATCACAACATAGGAAATAATTCTTCAATTTATGCAAACACTTTTTGTTTTCTTTAAAATTTTCATCAGGACATATCGATGCAAATAATTTATTTCCAGTCTTTTTCCCATATCTCCCATATTCTGGCCAATGGCGCGCCACTGTATGGGTAGAGGCTGCTGCGCAACGCGCATGAAGATAAGCAATGCATATTCACCTATGTACGGCGTTCTGTACTGAAGCTAGCTGGAGGAACATTTGAAAACACAATTCAATCCATTAATAGCGATCATCTGATGTTTTTGTACAACAGATATACAGCGATTCACTGTACAAAAAAAATCTCCAGTCTCTTCTTCCAGTGTTGGAGCATTCATAGCTTCTGGAGGCAGGTTGTTCCACTGATTAATTGTTCTAACTGTCAGAAAATTTCTCCTTAGTTCTAGGTTGCTTCTCTCTTTGATTAGTTTCTATTCCATTCCGTTGCTTGTCCTGCCTTCAGGCGCTTTGGAGAATAGCTTGACTCCCTCTTCTTCGTGGCAGCCCCCGAGATATTGGAATACTGCTATCATGTCCCCCCTCGTCCTTCTCTTCGTTAAACTAGACATACCCAATTCCAGCCATCATTCCTTATATGTTTTAGCCTCCAGTCCCCTAATCATCAATGAGGGAGCAATCCTATTCCAAAGGCTTTAATTTAATTTAATGTTTCATTTAATTGTTAAAGAAAAATGAGTTATCAATCCAGGTGCAGGACAGAGCAACTGAAAACCACAACAAAAGAACCATCCAAATGCTAAGATTTCAACCAGTTTTCTCTCTCAGAATGGCTTTTAAATAAATATTTGTCCATTTCTGCACAATCTAGGATTTTCAAAATTATAATCTGGTAGGTTTTCATTTTTCCAAAATTGGGCAAATACTATTCTTGCAGCTGTTAATACATGTAATATTAAATAATCATTTTCTTTGCCATGATTAGGTCTTAATATACCTAACAGGAACAGTTCCGGATTAAATTCTATCTGGATTTTCATCATCTTTTCTAACCATCTATGAATCTTAGACCAATATTTTTTTGCAATAGAACATGTCTACCAGGCATGATAATAAGTACCCGGTTTTTGCTTACATTTCCAACATGTATCCGATAAATTTTTAAACATTTTCACTAAGTGAACTGGTGTCATAAGCCATCTATAAAACATTTTATATATCATATATTCCGGCGTATAAGACAACTTTTGAGAGTGTTGAAACAGGCGCCGAACTCAGGGGTTGTCTTATACGCCGAGTCATCTTATACACCAGAAATAAAGTAGTTTCTGGCATATAGGACGACTTTCTAGGCATGTGACTCGGTGTCAATCGTCTTATATGCCAGAAATACTGGTAGTTTCCGGCGTATAAGACGACTTTCTAGGCATACGACTCTGCGTCGAACTCAGGGGTTGTATTATATGCCGGGTCACCCTATATGCTGGAATATACGGTAAGTTTTCTTTGTATGTTACTGCTTTAGTAAGTTTGATATTTTTATCCCAGTTTTTGCCAGTCTTCTAATTCTATAGAATGTCCAAAGTTCTTCGCCCATACTATCATTGTCTCTTTTACTTCTTCTTCTTCCATCTTCCAATTTATTAAGTATTTATAAAGCTTTTTAATCAAATGTTCATCTGTTTTTAAAAGTATTTTATCAAGTGGAGTCAGCTCTTTATAAAATCCCATTATTTTTATGTCTTTTTCATATCTTGTTTAAATTTTCAAATAGGACCACCATATTAAATCAATACCTTGTTGTTGAAGGGCTTGCCTGTCTTTGAGTTTTCCGTCCTTGTCCAAAATGTCTTTATAACTAACAAGTTTATCATAATTAATCAGATTCGGATAAGCAAATGCTTCCATCGTTGAAAGCCACTCATCGTTGAATTTTCATATACATTTTGTGTCTAACTTTCTCCCATTCAGAGAGTAAAACATTTCTTATAGCATGGTTTTGAAAGTACTTATGTATTTTAGCTTTCTCGTACCATAAAAAGGCATGCTAGCCTAGTTGAAGGTCATATCCCTCTAAATAGAGAATTCACTTATTTCTCAGAGTAATCCATTCTTTAAGCCAAAGCAAAATAGCTGCTTGATAATAAAGTCTCCAATCCAGAAGTCTAAAACCCCCTCTATCTTTTGAGTCTTGTAGAAGTTTACATTTAATTCTTGCTTTCTTTCTTTGCCATATAAATCTTAATATCATTGTATTTAAATCGTCAACAAATTTCTTACCCAGCTTTACAGGAACTATTTGAAATAAAAAAAATTAGCTTTGGTAAAATGTTCATTTTAACAGTCCCTATTCTTCCTAACAATGATAGTTGGAGATTTTCCCATTTTTCCAGGTCAATTTTTATTTGTTTTATTAGTCTCTCATAGTTATCTTCTTTTAGTAATGAATATTTCGCCGTAAGAGAGACACCTAAATATTTAACTTTTTCAGCTATTTGAAGATTTGTCTTTTTGGCGAGTTGAGTTTTCTGTTTATTAGTTAGATTTTTTTTAGTTTTTTCCCTATTTATTTTCAATCCAGCCACTTCTCCAAATTTCTCAATTTTCTGCAAAAGTTTAGGGACTGTTTCCAAAGGCTCCTCTAAGATAAAGACCAGATCATCCGTGAAAGCCTGTAATTTATATTTCTGGTCTTTAATCTCAAGACCTTTAATTTCTATGTATTGCCTGATGTTTCTAGTCAATACCTCCAGAGTAAAAATAAATAGCAGGGATGAGAGTGGACATCTCTGTCTTGTGCCTTTTTTAATATCAAAGCTCTCTGTATAGTCTCCATTTATAAGTATCTTTGCTGATTGTTTCTTATAGATCGCTTGGATTGCTTTAATAAAGTTTTCACCAAAGTCCATTTCCTGTAGTTGTTGAAACATAAATTGCCAATTTAAGTTATCAAATGCTTTTTGTGCGTCAAGAAATATGAGCGCCATCTGGTTCCCATGGGACTTTCTTTATGGGTGGCTGAAAGCTAGGAAAGAAAAGCTTCATTCCACAGAAATCGTGATTGAGGATCAAAAAAATCTGTGATGAGGAGTATGAGATTTCTGTTTTGTCTGAGAAGCCCTGGCTGGAATAGCAATGGACTGAGATTGCAAATTATTGTCCACTTCTTTTCTTTTTCACCTCTTGTGTCTTTCACTTGTTTTAGCATTTTCACTTTGACATAAAAATAATAATAATAAAGTGTCTGGCAGCAGCTACCAAAGTGATCCTTCCTAGAATTTTGGAGAGGATGCACTAGGGTTACAGGAGAAGGATTTAGAAACTCCTCCATGCAGGATCTAATCCAGCGCATTCCATGCCTGCATACACACTCTGTTACATTAACAGTCAATGCCTTTCCTGTAGCCAAAACCAAGTTATAATCTTATAATCTCTTTCTATAATCTTGCGTCTTCCATTCCACATTTTCTGTGAACTATCTGATCTTGTACAGTAGGTTTATGTATGTGTGTGTGAGTGTGTGTGTGTGTGAGTGTGTGAGAGAGAGGGAGGGAGGGAACTACTACTCACCAACAGTAAAAGAAAAAAGAATATAAAATTCTTTTTATATTATACTAAGTTACTAAGAAAGGTAACTAATGGAGCTATTGTAAATCAACAAGCAATCTCTCGGCAGATTCCTCTTTTCTGCCCACGCCTTGTTGCTAAGGATGAGGGCGTGGTTTCCTGTGAGGTTACGCCCGTTACTTTCTAAACAGATCAGAACATAAATCTAGCGGAGCGCAGCCGCTCTCTAACTTAACACAAACTACATTTCCCAGAGTGCCTGCAAGTTTTGCCACGAGGAGTCACAATGAAGAGAACAGGAAAAATCAGGGTCGCCTACGAGGAAACCCGACGGAAGTGGAGGCATGGTGAGACTTAGAGGTAGTCCTCCTGGCTCTGTAAAAATACTTCCGCTTCTCACCTGCGCTCTGTTTCCTTTGTGAGAAGGCACTTGGAATGCATGCACCTCGGGTTCTCTAACAGTATTCGGGACCCTTGTGCTTTATTCTTTAGGGTTGATGCTTCCACTTCTCCCCTGCAGCAATTCAACAGATGAGGTCAGAGTTGTGAACGGCGGTGAAACCGATCTCTTTGAAAAACACCAACTTCCGCTCAAAATATTTACATAGTGGCTGGTGGGGGTGGAGGACACCGGATGCGTCCTCCTGCAGACTGCAAAAGTTGCAGCACGTTCAGCAAGAAGGCAGATACAACTACAACTACTTGCAGATGCACGATAGCCCAGGATAGGGCAGGGATTTGATCTCGCCAGAGAAGCGTGAGTGCCTCAAAAGTAAGGTCCATTCTTTACGGCCTGTCCCCGCTGTCAGGGTAGAGCAGTGTTTCTCAATCTAAGTGGCTTTAAGATCTACGGACTTCAACTGCCAGAATTCCCCAGCCAGCATGGCCATTGCTAAGAATTCTGGGAACTAAAGTTGCAACTCAAAGTTGCCCAGGTTAGGAAACGCTGCAAAGTGTGACTCAACTTTTATTATATCAATATATTTTATTTATGGGGTTTATGCTTGTTTTTATATTGATATGTACTATCTTAATTTATGGAGCTGCCCTACCACCTAGCAAAATACATTGTCCTCATTGGTAGTGACTGGGAGAATATATTAAGAACATGCAGACTGACTGATGAATAGCAATAGTATAATGTATACAGTATAATGTATTAATTTTTTTCTTGAAAATACTAGCATCTCCTCTGGGTAGCAATAACTGATTAAATCTAGTCTAGAGACATGATCTCATCCATCCACATATGATACAAAATACAATAAAGTTTACATTCCATGGTTCTCCATTGGTTTAAACTGGAAACAAAAGAAAGAACTTGTATATATTGTTTTATTATGCCTAGCATTTTGCTTGATTCCAGCAAATTATAATAAAATCATAATTAAACTCTGGGTTAGCCCACTGTGTGAACCGCCTCATTCTTATTTTTCAAAAGCATAGCTAAAGTCTCTTTTCTTCTTCTCTCAGCTAGTTTGCTGTGAGATTGAGTGACTTTCAGTTAAAAAAAACTTGATAAACTATATATTGTCTATAACAGTGATGGCAAATCTTTTAGAGACCGAGTGCCCAAACTGCAACCCAAAACCCACTTATTTATCGCCGGGTGCCAAGTGGGTGTGGTCCACTGGATGGGCATGGCTGTGATGGTCATGGCAGATTGGGTGGGTATGGCCAAGCTGGGCGTGATCACCTCAATGTTGCTCGTGGGAAGGGACGCCTGTGGGGGCCGGGCAGGGTTAAGGGAGATCCAGGGGGTCTCTGGCAGGTGGGGCGGTGGGCAGGAGGCTCGTCCTGTGGGGAGACGCAAGGCGAGGCAGGGCAGGGTGCCATTGTCACAGAGCAAGGTGAGGCAGGGGCCGGGGCAGCTGCTGCTTGACACCATCGACCCCTGCACACAGAGGCCAGATAGTGCATGGGTGCTGGGATGCATCCAGCCACGTGGAACCTCAGCGATTTAGCAGGCGGTTGGTTGAAGAGGGACGGTTGCCATCTCCGGGGCATGGCGCGGAGAGGGCTCTGAGTGCCGCCTCTGGCATGCATGCCATAGGTTCACCACCACTGGTCTATAAAGAAGTAAGATCCATCAATTTTTCTATAAAAATTACTAGGAAAGACGGTACTGTAGCATTCTTCAACCTGGATACCTTCCAGATGCATTGCAGTTGCTTTTCCCAGGCCATGTTATCTGAAATTGTAGGAGCAATAGTCTCCAGATGTTTGGCGAGTTCCAGGATAACTTTGGGTTTATTTTTACAATAAATGCTGTTTATGTTTATTTGGTATTAGAAATACGTACCTGTAAAAGTGATCTCAATTCCCTGAAAACAACTATTAAGTAATGATACACAGTAACTGAGCAAATCAGTTCCGGTCCAGTCCCCTCGGTGCAAACAATATTTTAAGTCTGCCGCTCTGATTCTTGACGGGCAGCTCAAAGGCAAGTCACGAGGCAATCCGAAGCTTTAATCCCGCCTCGACGAAATGCTCCATAGCTGCATTCGGCTGGGGCGTGGAGTAAAAAGAAACGTCTCGGTAGGCCGGTTGTGAGGACGCTGAAAGCACGATGAGCGGCGAGTCGCTGACTTTGGATTGTATTATTCATCTCTTCTCGTACTTGGAAGTACCGGATCTACTCAGAGCAGCTCAAGTGAACAAGGTACACCCGCTCCCCAATGTAGACTCCGCAGCAGAACAGGGATGGTGCGTACTTGACTAACTCACGGCGGTGAGTCAGTCATGCTCAGTACCAGTTTTCCCCAACCTGCTGCGGCTGTTGGGCATGAGATTTGCAATCCACGGATCAGGTTGCTGAAGGCTAGTATAGATCACGCTAACTTCAATCCTTTCCTTCGTATAGTCCGTTCATTTGCCAACAAGAGTGCTCTTGCCTTTTCAAGGCGGGAGGGAAAATGTCCCAAATGGACCTTACAATTCTCGAAGGAAAATGAAAGGGATTTTCGAATAGTTATTTTCGAAACAAGTCTTTATCTAGTTTAATAGAAGGGAGAAGACAGCGCGATCTTTTCTCCACCGCAAGAGCCTTTGAGTCGCTGCAGAATAGAGGAAGAAGGGAACCGGAAGTCTCACCCTTTTTAGGGAACTCAGTTGGCCGTGACGACATATCCGATTTTTGTTGGTTTACATGTTGGATCCAGTTTGAGTACTTCAACATTGCGTGCTGCGGGGGGGGGGGGGACTTTACTTCTCACTTTGGAAACCTGCTTGTCCTACATTTTATTGTCTTGAGGGCTTCAGAGCCTTTCATAGCCAGTAAAGCATTTGGCCCCACTTGACTGGATGCCAGGAATAGCTTTACCAACTGAGTTGATACCACTTGTAGGATTCTTTAAGGGTGAAATTCAATAAGGCTTTCTTATTTCTCCCTAAAGTAGCGCCTTCCTGGGAATTAGGTGTACATTGAATAAAATGGGCTTGGATCTTTGAGTAAATACAGTATGGGACTATCTTGCAGTTTTTCAAGCACTGGTTGAGTTCCTAAATTTTACTAAGCCATAGCTAATGTTGCATAACACACTAAACCACAATTTATTCAATCTCATTTGGGTTTATAGGACACACAGAACTATAAACCAGAGGGGCTGGGTTGACACAGTATATTAGGCATGTTTGGAGTTCAGTGTGTGGCATGAACCCAAGCATTATGGTTAGTTCAGCTATTGTACTTAGTAAGTATACAATGAATTGCCGTTGAGTATTAAACATGAGCCGTGTCATTATGGTTTATTCTGTCATGGTTAAATCAAATCATATTCTGTGCAAGCTGTGAATTCAAATCTTTTGGTTCAGCTGCTTCTGAAACCTGTCATTCCTTTCCTTCCCATTTTAGACATGGAATGAAGCAGCAGAGACCACCTTTCTCTGGAGGTGAGAGCAGCAAGAAATGGGAAAGTCTGGATTTCACCTGAAAATGGATGTTAGTGGATACAGAGTGTTGGATGAAGATACACTTCTTTCCAACAATTTAGTCCTGGTTGTTAGGTGGGAGGGTGAATTGTTATTTTTGCCACATCCTGCTTATGGTTTTCCCAGCGGTAGTGTTACTGGATCTCAGTTGCAAAAGTTCAATCTTGCCTGGATTTTTGTAGCCCAGATCCGTAGGCTCAGTGAGAAATGCCCAGTTGGTTTCTATATCAACAGAATGCTAGACTAGAGAGACCTCCAGTCTGAGAAAGTCTCTGTGCAGTCTTAAAAATCAGTTAATAGATGTACCTGGTAAATGCCATGAAAGTACCGTACTATAATCACATCTTTTTGCTTACTAAGCCTTAAAAGTTCCCTTTTATAAGAAAGGCTGGCCAGGTGCTGCCACCTACTGAGACTAAGCAAGCTTGATTGGTCTTGGAAACTCCATGGTAATGTCTAGATGGGAAAACTGAACCAGATGTATCAAGGGCATAATTATATTTCATATAAATATAAATATAGGACCATCAT
This sequence comes from Crotalus tigris, assembly GCF_016545835.1. Lineage (NCBI taxonomy): Eukaryota > Metazoa > Chordata > Lepidosauria > Squamata > Viperidae > Crotalus > Crotalus tigris. The sequence continues at coordinate 12,826,022 of NW_024100606.1, forward strand.
TTGAGGACCCTTCCATTTAATAGATACAGATGATGCCAAAAAGAAAAAGGCCTTCTTGGTCTTCTATTTAACAGCATTTCAGCATTTGATAAAGACTGTCTTGTTCAAAGAAATTCTCATTTTATCAAAAATGTAATTTTCATTTTAGCTCCTGAATCAGCTTATGTTTGCTATTTTTATTTCCTTAAATATGTAATTATATTTTATTGTTGTGAATCAGCCTTATGATTTTAAAGCTCCAGAAGAATATAAATGTTTAAATAATTTACAATGTGCCTATCGTAAATACTTGCATATTTGTTTATTCCACTGACTGTTAAGAAATGTAGGTGATTGCTCTATAATTGTTAGTAACTATTGAGTTCATGATATCTCTCAGTATTTACAGTACTTTAATTTCTTATTACAAATTGAGATTTGAAGAATTCAGAAATGACATTAAAATAAACCTTCTAACATTCTATTTAATCTAATAAATCATCACATTTTCAGAAGATGATTGTTAAAAATAAATAAAATTACTATTTTGTAAAGCAGATTTGGAGAAAGCAATTTACATTTCTCAGTAATAGTGCAATTGTTTATATTTATAGAAATATGTGTCTAAAAAGGTGGGCTTTCTGCAATATTTCTGTGATCCCAGGAACGCACTCTTGGAAAAAGTATTACCTTCATCGCTCAAAACTTGAATCTAAGATGACATCAGGACAACCTTCTGTTGATTATACATGTAAAGCTATAAGAGGACACAATGGTATGAGAAATGTGATAAACCACCAAAATAATCTTTTCTAGAAGAAAAAATATATTGCAATCATTTCTAATTCTCAACTTGCATTATACCATAGTTATGTGTATGGTTTGTATTCTGAAAAATAACTTCCAGTTCTGCAGTAATGGACGTGCACAGGATCCTATAAAACTCTGTGTGCATTTTTAGAAAGCAAGAATTCATAATCTGAGAAAATATGCCTGGTATATGTACCATAGTTATCAAATATTTTCCCAATCAGTAGCTTGTCAGTCCCTAGGTTTGGGGCCTCCAGGGAATTTTAAACCAGTTTTCTGGGAAATAGTTGAATCCATATCCATCCATCTATCCATCTGTCCATCCTCATACATTCATATAAGTGTAGAAACAATCTAAACCTATATAATTTCTCAAGATGGGTCTAATTCACCTCCTCCATTACTGTCATGGTTTCTGAATCTGAATGCAAATATTTGTTGGCTCAAAAAGCCTAATGAAATCATCCACTTTTACCCTGGCTGGAATGGCCTAGCAGGGCTTGGAATCAATTTTCTATTTAGGGAGTTGAGTGAGGGAAGAAAAATCAATTGCATCGGTGGATGCAATTCCACTGTTGCAATTGCACCACTGCAGACCATTCCAACAAATACATTGCAAAGGTTCTCTAAGTCAGGGCTTTTCAACCAGTGGTACGGGTATCACCTGTGGTACATTGGCACCTGGCAGGTGGTACACGACCATCCTAGAAAAGTGGTAGCGGGGGAGGGGAATGAGCTGAACCAGTGGCAGCACTGCACAAGCCTGAGCAAGAGATGGCTGAAGCTGAGGGCTGTCAGGGCTCAGCGGAAGCGCCAGGATCAGTGCATCTTCGGGGCTGTCAGAGCTCAGTGGAAGCGCCAGGATCAGTGCCGGGCTCCAGCTGAGCCCAGAAGAACCGCCTATCAGCTGGAATGTTGCAGCATCTCCAGGGTCTTGTGATTTACATTCAGATGCTTGGCAACTGATTCATATTTATGATGGTCACAGTGTCCCAGGGTCATGTGAAGTGACCAAAACCTGCTGCAACCACCCAGCAGAAGGGGGGGAATAAAAAACAAACACCCCCACCCCACCCCCGCTGCCAATCCTCAACAGGAATGCTCACAACAATTAAAACCTCGGATAGGAAGAACGCCGCAGGCAGGTGTCTTGCTCGGCTGTGCCTTGGGGGGCACGTTTTTCAGTGCTATTGTAACTCCAAACAGTCATTAAGCGAACTGTTGTAAGTCAAGGACTACCTGTACTTTATCACTTTTTTTCCTTTTTTTTTTCATCAAGTTTTTGACACTTTGCTAGGCGACTGGTGGTACTTGGATATTGCCGTATCCTAAAAGTGGTACAATGGGTGAAAAGGTTGAAAAGCCCTGCTCTTTGTATTTTATGCACTTCTACTCATTTGTGATCCAATTTTTTAAGACTGATCCAACTGCTAATATTTATAGTTGATTGTAAACCTACAGTGTATTATGCAAAGTGAAAATGCCATGGGATTGATAGTTTAGTTTTCAGAAAGAAACTGTTCTTCTGGAGCCATTGAACTAGATATGCAAGCCCCCCAATATTTTGCTTTTAAACAAAGATCTGTTGTGTTGCTGCAGGGGTGATATATGAAATGGCTTATCTATCAGAGAATGAGCATACGTTTGCAACAGGAAAAGTAAATTCCACCATATGTACCGTATCTTCTGATGGCACAGTCAGGGCATGGAATGTCCAAGAGGTAAGAAAAAGGAGCATATAGAGTAAATAACTTCAAAGATTTGCAGAGGAGAACCATAAAGACCTGGCTTTTTCCCAGGCTTCCGGCTAGTGTAGCTAATGCCCCCTTTGTTGGATGTTAGTTGATGCTGGGATGTTTTGTCTTTTTCTTTGTATCTGATTGTGTTTGATTATCTCTATTGTACTGTTTTTATTCAGTATTGTTTTTGTGTATTGCGAGCTGACAAAAGCCATTTGGAGTCAGTATCAAATTGGATAAATATATAAAATCTTTAAAAATGTTGTACATAAAAACTTAAAAAAAACAAACAAATCCAATGCATATTACTGAGCCCTTTGTTGAAAAGTTGGAGGTCTGAAGCTTCCTCTACCAGAAGATCTCTGTATCATGACACTCTTGTCCCACTTCCTGTTTTGGGAGAGTGGCTCAATAATTTCCTGTTGCTACCACCTATCTTTCAGGAGTGGCACATCTGCTGTCTACCCCTGACCCCTAATGTGCTTCCTTTCTGATGATTGAAAGGTCAAAAAGCAAATGCAGAAATAATTTTTATAGTTCCACCTCCTGGCCATGTAGCCTAAAATAATGTGAATAGAGAATTCAGCCCATTTCCCCCCCATCCCTGCTTTAGAAGTAAAACAGCTTCTAAAAATAAACAAAATAAAATATTAAAAAAACAGAAAAGAAAATGTAAAATACTCTATTCAGTTTTATGTAGTGAAATGCAAATAATCAGTGCTGTGAAAGAAAAGGTACCGTTACATCAATCATAGTCAACAGTCTTAAATTCTAAAAGAAAATATATTGGCCTGTGTAGGCCAGCAGATCATTCTTGTTGAAATGAGTGCTCTTGAGCAGAATCTCAGAGATCTCAGAAGAGATGCTGTTTACAATTGTTTTATAGATCATAAAAATATTCTAGAACAAAAGGAAACATTTTTGGATGTATCTGTAGTATGCAAACATACTATTCAGTTCCTTAACTTCTATAGACAAAAAGAACATGTGATCACCATCTACATGTTCTACACCATCTCAGCTAGCTTCTGATAAGCAAAGTCAATGGAGGAAATCTAGATTTACTTAATGACTGCAGATTTATTTAACTGTGATTTGCTTAATGTCCATGACAAAAAATGATTGTGAAATTGGGTGTGACTCACTTAACAACTATGCTGCTTAGTAGTGAAAGTTAGGATCCCAATTGTGGTCATAAAATGAGAATTGTTTATATATCTATTCTTTTACTTCAATTGGCAGGAAGTTATTGTGATTAAAAGTTGTCTTCTTATTGTTCATGAAACAGAATTCTACAATGAGTATTCATCAATGCACTTAAACAATATAGATGATTAAATTTTTGATTGCCAAAGGAACCCCTTTAATTGAATTTCACCACTGAATATAGGTTGTTTATGGGGATAATGGTGGTAAAATGAGCTTTGTGCATTGCTGGGTCAAAAATCTAAAGATAGTGAATCAGGCAAAACTGAATTTTGTTATCAAGAAGAAGGTGGATGATCTATGACAACTGATGAGTTTCAGGTAAGAAAGGCTGATAAGAGTGGTTGATGAACAATCAGCAGATCAAAAGGAAATTTCTGTCATATTGTTGCTACTCTTCCAAATTGCAAGATTTGTGCAAGATGCATCCTTTGTATGCTAATGGAAGAGATGAAAATGTCAAGAAATTTGCCAGCAAGTCATGTTATGAGAATAACGATGACTTTCTTTACTGCCTTGTGACAATTGATGACACTCAGGATCATTATTGTGTCCCAGAAATGACCCATCCATCCAGGGAATATCATCACTAAATTTAAGTTGCTTTAAAAAAATGTAAACCCTGGCTTTGGCAGGAAAACTCATGGTTAGTTTTTGGGGACTTGGATAATGCTATTCACATGGGTTTCCTGGAACCTGGCACCACTATCAACTCAGTGCTAAACTGTAACATTCAAAACTTTGAAACAGTTAAGCAGAATCCAGAAGCAAGAAATAAATTTTGCTGGAAGGTGGTAACATTAAACTTGACATCCCATCAGCCACCCAAAAGGCAATTGTAAAGTTGGAGCTCACTATCTTACCCCATCCATCATACAGCCCAGTTCTGGCACCATGTGACTACTTTTTCCCTAAATTGAAAATTTACTCTCAAGGGAATTGTTTGATCCAAATGAAGAGGTAGAAAGGACTCACCAAGGTCTGGGTAAAAGGATAAGTTAAAGAAGTTCTTTCATAACAGCTTTAAGATGCAAGTAAGAGAAAGCTGACCCACTCTATTTAACACATTCAAGAAACAGCATTAAATAACATTCCAATAACGTTCTGAAAGTGGAATGTTATTTTGAAGATGTAGTGCGAGCTATATAAACAATCTACTGTTTCTTGAAGAATGCAGCACATGAAAAATAGCTGATAAAGACATACCTGAGGCAGATAACAAAAAATCATGTGAAAGGAAATAAAGTATTACAAATCTGGATATTTAGACACTTTTTTCTCCCAAGACTGTTTTCACAACAATGCAAATTTTTAAATTCCCCGGTTTAATGGTCTTTGGGGGCATAGACATCACAACTGCGATCCAAAGGAAGTTCTTATTTTATGTGAAATGAACTAAACTCTTTTAGGAATTTTTGACCACAGCTCAGGACTTTGAAATACAATGGAAAAGTCTGACTCATTATCATGATCTAATAGAGAAATAAATTAAGTGAACAAGTTTCAACAAGATAAAAATTATTATTTTTTGCTAAATAAAATAAAAATACAGTTTTTCACCAAACAAGTGTATTGGAACAGAAACTAGATATCTTTTCATGGAAAAGTATTTCAGATTGAAAAGAATGCATGGTACATAAACTTGCAATAATGATTGCACTAACAGGAAGATGTGTTTTTTTTTTTTTTAAAAAAGTGTTAATCAGATAGAATGAATTTTCTTTTTTCTTTTATCAGGGTAAACAGATTTGGTCTAGTCCCCAACAGGAATTTCCACTAGTAAATATTATCACATTTCCTGCATTTAACCTGGCAGCTACAGCAGACACTCAGGGGACAATCACACTCTGGCATGGGACTACAGGGGAAGAGCTTTCTACTTTTTCAGTGTTATCCACATCATGCTGTATGGTAGCCTACACAATAAAGAATAATCCATTCTTAATGGTAAGTAACACACTAAAAGAGTTGATCGCCATCCTCAAGGAAACTTTCTTCTGATTGCAAAATATTTATAAAATAGGACTAAATATTTATAAAGTTATAGAACTAAAAGTAGCCTGTTTACCTGTGGCAGCTGTGTCAGTCAGAAATCAGCACCATCCCTTTTGTGTGGCCATAACATCTTGGGGCATCCATGGAGTTTGGGAAGTAGCACCTTTTTCTTACTTCACAGTTTAGCAGCATTTCCTCTAGACATGAAGCATGGGGAGTTTCCCATTGCTTGGAACTCCCACATTTCTCTTCTTAAAGCCTGGAATTTCCCCCTCTCCCTAAATGGTAAAAGTGGTCATCCTATATTCTCCATAGTTGCTTGGAAGATTAGGATTAGGTCTTTCTCAATGCGGGAAGTTTTGAAGATGCCTGATTCCTCTTGATGTGAAAAGAAACTTTAGCAAGGACGCTGAAAGGAGGCCAGGCACCAATTAGCTGCCACAATGTTACCCCGTTGGCCAGCTGTAAGAAAAATATTATTTGTAGTTCAGCGGTTGACATTCAAGGCTTTATAGAGCTGATGGAATTAGCTGATGGTCCAATTAGCTTAGCAATTTTTGTAGATACTAATTTGCCAGAAATTGGCTGTAGTAGAGTAGAGCTTTTGCTTATCTCCAGTCTGTTATTTTGAATTTTTATGAAGCAATTAGTATCTCTGAAACTCATTGTATTTTGCATACTTTTTCCTCTTCTTTGATTTAGGTGGGCACTGAAGAAGGCTCACTTTATACCTTGGCAGCAACTGATCTAAGCCAAATTTTATACAAAAAATTGTTTCAGAACTGTGGTATACAGTTGTCTTTGTGTTCACCAGATGGACAATGGATACTTGTTTGTCCTAGTGATACTGCTTTTTCACCAAAGGTATGGCTTCCATTATGATGAAATGTGTCTGTTGAGACCTAGTGGCATTGCAACAAAGCAGACAAAACCATTTGTAATTATTTCAGAAGGGCTAGCTAGGCAAAAAGCAAGAGGGATAAGAATGGCAAGGAAATAGAATTCAAGAGTCTTAACAGTTAAGAGATTCAACTCGCGGCGAGGGAGACTTTTCTTCACTGGAGGTGTGTATACAAAACATGGATGCCCATTTTTCAAGGTTACTACATAATGGATTCCTGCCGTGGTTTGGGCTTGATGACTTATAACAAAGTAATTTGCAACTGTTATGTTCTTTGACATAGGGCAGTCTTGGTGGATTTTAGAATGGCTGTAATATTTAAACTCTTTTGTTTCCTTCACATGACTAACATTCTGGATCTGATTGTTACTGCTTCTACCCAGCTGTTCTTTCTGAGAAAACATTTGTGAAATGCAGCCACAAAATTGATCGCAGCTAATACAGACTGAGGACAGTTACAGTAGCAAAATTATGGTTTTACTGTTTTGTGCTGCATTGTATGTCATCCTGAGAGTTTTGGCTCTGACTTATTAAATGCGTAAATAAAATAAGCATTTGTGTTTGCTCCATGTTTATTCTTTGCCTTTCTTTAATAAGTTGCTAAAGAAAACTAAGAACTTGAAATTTGTCTAATTAGTTTTTTGGTTCTAGTAGACATTATTCTGTTCAGATTTTTCTAACAAATTGGTAATCTGCCTGTAGCAGATCTTGTATATCAAAGTTTCACCTGTAGATAGTAGCCTAGGTTCAAAGAATGGTATTTCTAACTTTATGGTAAGGTTTGCATTTTTCAAATGGGAAAAATGGGAACAAGTTTCAAAAATCATGTATGATGCATTCAAATAAGATGGGTCAGGTATTAGAAGCTGTGGATTATAAGCAGATCAAAGGCTCAACTCCCAGCATTTTAGAAAGGTTTAGAAAGGATTTCTTGGAAAGTTGTTGCCAAGCAATATAAACCAGATGCTGGTAACCAGGTGCTTTCTCAAGCATTTGAACTGTAATTCCCATCGGATATGCTGGCTAGAGCTGAATGTAGATACACCATTTTTTTTATCTCATGGATAGACAGTCCTGAGATAAATCAATGTCCCTAGTTGGGACAAAAAGTTTAATATATTGACATATATTTTTGAATAAAGTTCAAAAGTTGCACTATTTCTAAAAAGTATAAAATAAATTTTTGGATCCCAACTTATTGGTATGATTTTATTTTTGCGTATCAGGTATTTAACACACTTTATGCAACTCAACCAGAAGATGATGATTTGATGCTATCTAGTCCTTTACCTATTATAAATCATTGTGATGTGATGTGCTGGTTACCAGCAGAATCAGCAAGAATTGCCATTTTGCACAAAAATGAGATGTTCCACATTGATAGCTTTGATATAGTAATTGAGAAGTCTAAATGCAAAAAGAATGTAACAGGTAGGTTTCATCAAGTTGTTGAGTAATTTTAGAAGTGCCACTGGATATTTAAAATGTGCTGAACCATAATGGAGAAAAATATAAAATGTTTTGTCAGACAGTAACATTATTAAGACTAAATATATCCAAATAGTAGCTTTTTACTATTTTTGACAACAATATATCCAAAGTTTTTCTATACAAACATACAGGTGTCATTTCTAATCCCTGAATAATATTCTGGAGAAAATCCTTTCTGACAGCTTTTAGAGTTTCTTAGATTACATAATCTTCTAAAATGACTTACTCTATTTGAAGTTCTGTAGAAATCTAGAGCCTTTAATTCCTTTTGAGTATTCATTCTTTGTTATTTGAAATACTCATACCCTACTTTGCTACCACAGTCTCCTGGAATATTTACAAAAAGGAAATATATGATAGTTGGAGTGGACAAAATGGTAAAAGAAATATAAATTATATTGGTTGGTTGAATTGCCTAGAAGATTGGTAATATACAGATTCTAAATTAATAGTTGGCAATCTAGTGCATATGATAGTTGGAATGGAGAGAAAGATAAAATAACTATGGCTGATAATTGGTTGAATTGCCTAGATGGTTGGTAATATACAGATTCTAATGACTTGCAATTTGTTGTAAACTGCCCAGAGTTACGTTGCAGTGAAATGGGCAGCAAACAAATTTAATAAATAAAATAAATAAAATTCATTTATTTATTACCAGGCTGTCCTGTCCTTGGTTAAGCTTTTCCTTTTCCTTTTATTTCTTTCAATTTTTATTGTTCTTATTACTTTCAGTTAAAATAAGCTTAGATTTGCTCACTAATGGTTGCCTAAATGCCTATGATACAGCCCCAGCTGCTGGTATGGACTCTCTTGGTGCAGCCCTATGTCCCAAGTGTAGAGACTCTGGTGAGTGGTAGCCACCAAGATGTCTTTGGAGGAATGAGTCCCATTGCTCATGCTATGCCAGAAGACTGGGTGACTTTGGGCCTGTCCCTCTCAGCCCAATTTGCCTCACAGAGTTTTTGTCGTGGGGAAAATAGCACTATTGGATATGTTCATTGCCTTGAGTTATTTATAAAAACAATAAAGGCAAGATGTAAATAAAATTAATAAAATAATGTTATCAAGTGAAATTATCTTCCCATCTTTGATGTTATTTGGCAGTGTCAGGATTGCAATTCTTAGAACTCCTAATCAATATAACAAAGAACTTTTGGGTGAAATAGAATACAGATTTTGATTGTTTATATGATAGAAGAATGAGTGTTATATTCTTTTTATGCAAAAGCTCAACAGGTTGCAAGCTTCACACTGCCAGCCCATCAGCAGATGACAAATATGAAAGGATTTGGCAAACAAACCCTTCTTATAGCAGCTGGACCAGAACTGACAGTATACTCTCTGAATGGGACTGTATTGATGGCTTTCAAGGATCATCATAAAATTATTACATCTATTTGGGTGGTATAGTGACTCTTCCTCATTTACAGACATTTTAGTCTATTATTTTGCTAAAAAAAAAAAACCTGAGTAGTTGTTACTTTCTGCTCTGCATAAGTATTAGGCATATTTAACTAAACAACTTTCCATCCTACCCCAGGATCCTTTTCATGTTGTGACATCTTCCATGGACCTTTCACTCCGTGTGTACTCCTGGAAAAATAACAAATCCTCTTTGTTGACAAGTTGTTATCATTTATTGGGAGGATCTCACAGATGGTCAAGGTAAGTTTCATCTTTTAAAAACTGTTATGGTTTGTTGCCATTTTAACGGCCTAGTGACAGTGTGAACATTTCATTTAATATTTTTTAAATGTGATTATAGTATTGAGCACCCACTGGCAATTTATCTTGTTCAGGACTCCCGTATAACTAGTTGACAGTTTCTCCTGCCTGAACTTGTCTATTTAAGATGTAGCAGAGAAGTCTTTTGTGTATTCATGCAGGCTTTCTGCACAGAAAAATTCCTCCATTCGTCCCCAAGTTGTTACATGCAGATTGAAATTTTCCTTTTCTTATTCAGCTTTCAAACCTCATCTGACCCTTTCAGGCTGATTAGAGAATATTTTAACCTGATTTGCTCATTATTAGCCATGATGTTCTCTTTAAAAGGTGGATTAAAAATGTTTAATTTCTTATTGTATATCTCAAACGGGGTGTGGGAGATCCGCTTTTCCTTTTATGGTGATACCTACTCACCAATTTATCCAAGCATTAGCAGGTTAATAGCTTTGATATGTCAAGTAATCTCTGTATATTTTTAAATTCTTTTAACATTTTTTTTATAATCACAAGTATTTGTATCTGAAGACCACAGATAAACTTTCCAATTGCAAATTACAGAATCAAGTGTAGTGCATCATGCAATGAGCCAACTGATGTAGGCTTTGGAGTATATCTCAGCCTGCAATGAAATATTCTGTTCCATGTAAAACCTGGGTCCATAGTTTGATTTCTTGTACTTTACATATTGATTTCAATCTGACTTGTTTAACTAAGTACAACGCAAATATTTCATTCACATAGTGGCTTCAGATCTGTGACATGCGATGATGTCAGTATTGTTGGAATAGTGGCTGGAATTGATGGCAAAGACATTTTAAGAGCATATTCTTTTCATCTGTAAGAGTTCTGTGCACTTCTGTTTCACTCTAAATCTTATCCACCAAGTTGTCCAACTCAAGTGACAATAGAAGCATGATTGAAACCACTACAACTAATTGACTGAAGTGATCAATTACCTTTTCAATAACCAATTTGACTAAATTCCACTTGACATGAAAAAGACCTACAAGAGCTTTGTTTAGCTTTATTAAATATACCTTATACCTTAGATGTGTGTGTATAATTTTACATTCTGTGTTTACATATGCTTGTTTTGCTTTGTTTTTCCATTAATAAATGCTACTTTCTAAAAGTTATGTCTGAATATACAGTATAAATTATACTCTCCAAGATTTTTGTTCATTGTGGAAAAATACTTCCTAGGCTAAGTGTCATTATAAATAAATAGATAACCTGTTTGCTGCATGAACAATGTGTATTTCAAAAATCATTTCATAGGGATCACCAAAGGTTATGTACTAGAGGTAGATATATTTTGTAGTGTTAAAGAAATTCTAATTTAATAATTGCATATATTGAACAGGATCATCCAGAAAACAATATGGAATTCTTTCCAAATCTTTAACACCAGTGATATTAGGAGATGTTGTTTTTTTAACATAGCAAAGTAACACGCTGTGCCTACGTGCAGACATATTGCTTCTGTTATGGGTAAGAATCTAGTCAGAGATATGAGAAACTGTATGAACAATAATTTAATAGGTACAAGAGGCAGGCCAGTCAAGGGGGGCGGGGGGTTGTGGGAGGAAAAAAGTTCCAAGATTCTATCTGAAGTGGCTTGCTGTGTGTATCACTTTTAGTTTTTGTGTGTGTTTTTTTTAAAACTGGGAACTTATTTTTATAGTTTAAGATTATGCTTTTTATCCTTAATGGCATTTTCAGTCACTTTCTGAAATTTGCTTGGCTCTTATTCCTTGAGTTTACCAGCTATGTGAGCTTGAAAAGAGGTGCTTATGTTTCCTGTGTTTCTGTTCTCCTCTTGTTTGCACGTTTATATTCTGCACTGGGAACCATGAGTCGGGCTGAATGAACCAGGAGGCGAGAGACTTAGAATGGAGCAGTTGACAACATTTCAAGACACTGTCCAATTGTCTTTCCCAGAAGAATACATTGGGAGAAACAAATTTGGGATTCTTTTTTCTCCCTGGCTTGATTCAGCCCATTTTTACTGTTTTTGTTTGTTTTTGCAGGATGGGGTGAGAGGAATCTGGTTCTTTTCCAACACCTTCTACAGTCCTGTTCTGTACAATTTTAGGAAAGTTATTCTTCTGATATGAAGACCAAATCTCAATCTCCTTTACCTAGAACACAGTTGCTTAGGCATACCAACAAAAAATATAGAGGTTTTATTAAAATATTAAAGACGTTTGTAGAAGAAAAAAACAGAAAATATTAGAAGTGAATACATAAGAAACACAATAAGCTATCTCAAAATAATTTCTTCTTGGACTGAATTTATATTTTATTATGAACATTACAAACATACAACAGCAGTTCTAGGCTTAAAATGAATTTGAAATCACAACCACACTTCTCCCTAGTATGCAGGTACATTTTTCTTTTTTGGTTCCTACATTCTTCTGGCAAAGGGAAAAGTATTCCATCAAGGCAGTTTAAAGAACCTCTGCATTATTGGTTTGATTCAAGGGACAAAAGTGTAATGGTAAATCTTGCAAACTTATACAATCACTTAAGATTAGGAACATGTAATTCGACCAACTATGATCCTGTTGTGATATTAAAGCCCTAAGAAAGGCAGCAGGTTGTATAGTTAACTCCTTGTAGGCAAAACCACTGCCCTAAAACTATGCAACCTACTACCTCTTCCTAGGAACCCCACCATTTCTTCTGTAATTCTTCTAAAAGAAAAGAAGTCATTGTGAAAAGTTATGCACATCTTTAAAGATTATGCAGTATAAAACACATGCAGGTTCATTACCATTGTTCATTTGTGGTAAACAGGAAACATCCTTAAGTGTTAAATATTTTGATATATGAAATCATTAATATATACACACATATATCCCCAGTCCATTTAAAACAAAACAATGGCTACTTTCTTAAAGTACAATTCAGCTTCCCTAGAATGTAGTTTTGAAATAGATATTCAGTAAGACCATGAATATACAAACATAACAGATATACTCTGTCCCTCATGAAGTATATTTCAGTAGATAAAAGCAAATGATTCTTACAACCTCATGTACATAATTTGACAGTAAAAACAAAGACACTTGTAAATTTATTTTAAGCTAAACTACAAATAATCCATTAAGAATACTGTAGAATTTTTACTCCTCAGGGAAGGCAATAGATTGTATAGTTATCTCCTGAAGAGGGCAAAATAACTACCCTACAACTATACAATCTACTACCTCAACCTGATAAGAGAAATATATTTAGAAAGTAAATTTGTTTAGAGAATATTCCTTTGAATTTGATTCTAAAGTGCACTAGGAAACTTTTGTTTCACATATCCCCCGCATCAAGGCTATATAAAAAGGAGCAGGCATTTTAAACTATGGAAAACAGGTACTAGGAATAGAAAACTACTGCCACAACTGGTCAAAAGTAATTTGAACACAAACATTTTTTTAATTACCTTTGCATGAATCATTTCCCTCGCAAGTCCCCCATACCATGGCTCAACTTTGAGTATTATTAAATATGACACTGGTGCAAGTTCCCTGTTGTTCACTTTGCTTCCTTGAAATAATGTTCAATTACGTACATTATCTACCACTGCAAGTACAGTTTCAGTAATAAAACCAGACTGATATTGATGATTATCTGCTTCCTTAGGAAAGACAGTAGACTGTATAGTTATCTCCCAGTGGTGGGTATGACCCTAAAACTATACAACCTACTACCTCATCCCACAGAGCAGTATTTTCATTTAAAAGATGGCAGTCTTTTTTTAAAAGGATGCTAAAACAAACATCTCTTCAGTTGTTTAATCATCTATTTCAAAGCCGTTCTTTCTAGTTCGATATCCAAATGATTCAGTCTGGGATAACTTCTTTGGATGAAGAAATTGAGTGCAAATACTGATGCAAGGCAACTATTATATGGCGTTTGTCATTCTATTCCACTTTCAAACCTAAAAGGAGGAAGGAAAGTTAATGAAAACCATCCTAAATAAATAAAAGCAAGCAACTGCAATTTCAGCAGTAAGAAATGCCAGATGTTATGACAATGCATAAATGGGGCACGAAAACAATCTTATTCTTTATACTGAAATAAAATGCAGGTTGTAAACAATGTTTTGGTGCATTTGTTATAGTGAAAATTGCTCCTGTAGATAACAATATTCAAGTGTTAGAAATTCTGAATGAACTATAGAAATGTTACTTATGTTTAAAATCTAGGGGTTTTTTTCTCCATCTCAAACAGATAATATATGCAAAAGTGAGTAAGAAATAGACAGGGACAAGTTGGGTGAGAATGAATAACCATGACAGTAAATAAAGATAGGGGACATACTGAAATTTGAAAGACAAGTATGTCCAGTGAAAGCTATGAGAAATCCATAGTTTAAAACCATAGGGCCACATAATAAATTTAAACTTTATTATATTTGAGCGGGATAATCAAACCAGTTGAATAAGGTTTATACTCCTATCAGAAAAACTGCCCTTGCAATATTCTAGTAAATTTACCTAAATTAATAAATTTACTGTGTTAAAGGTATGGCTTGTGTTTTAGTACATTGGGAATGAATTGAACATATTACATTTGCTTCTTTGCTCAATGAACTCTGTGATGCATACCATTTTTAAAAATACACATATTTTTCAGATGTAACAGCTCCTGAAAAGCTTATAAAATATTTGATCTAAGGTAACTGTATTCAATTACTTCTTCTAAGGACGAATATAAAAATGAGGAAGGCATATGACAGCTTATTCCTACAAGATAACTTTATTAGTATTCAATAATTTGATTTAGTAAATTTGTCAATCAGATTTCATGTCATTATTTGAATTAATCCATCAAATTACTTGAAATGCATAAATTTCATTGAAGCACTAACCCAGGGATGTCAAACTCGCAATGGCACGTGATATGTTGCGACATATCGTGACTTTTTTGCCATTGCTGGCAATGGGGTGAGCATGGCTTTGTTATGATGCATCTGGCCTGCGGGCTGGCAGTTTGACACCCCTGCACTAACTCATCACTGTGCTAGCTTCACTTTCAAGACAAAATGTTGTCAATTCTCCCCAACACCTGCATATATTCATAAATATTTGAGGTTTACCGGCAGAAGCAATCACTCAGCATTTGTAGCAAACAATCAAAAGGCATTCACCATTTGTTTGTTTCAAAAGTGCTTTTATAAGTGCTTTTAATCTTTTATAAGTTTAGGAAAAGATCAAATACACTGAAAGCAGCTCCCATATTTGATAGTTGCTTGAACTAAGCTTCACATATATACTAATATGCTCCAATTAAATTGAAACCAAATCCCTTTCAAATTGTTTAGTAAATCCTTACTCAGAAATGCACAAATATTTTAAATTTTAAAAGCCACGTTTGCTGTGATAATTGCTGTGTAAATTGAATGATTCTATATTCTATGAATTTCACACTAATATTAACATATTCCCCACATATTGGAAGTTCTGACCTTGCTCTTAGAAATAAAGTTGTCAACAGTCTATCCTTCTGTACACAAATAATCTTTTTGGAAATCTTGACTGGCTTAGTTTAAAGTAAAAGCAAATTGGTCAATTTCATGGCTTTTTATATGAAACTTATCTCTGTTACCAATATATTTCTATTTTGATATCTGTTATAACAGTTTCCAAAGAATGTTAAGAGTTGTTTTTTGAACAAATTACTAATTTAATTACTTTCAAGACATTACATATACAGGAAGTTTTCTGAAAGACTTCATCTTAGGTTTATGTTTATGTCTGGAAAAGAGAAAAAACATTCTACATTCCTTCATCATTTCAAATTAAGACACTGTACTGTCAGTTTGAAAAGTAAAGTTTAACTTAACAGGACCAAAACTTGCAGTGGCAAAAGAAAAGGCTTAAACACAGTTTTAAAGCATTTTCCTTTATCCCCTTTCAAAGATAAAATAGAGTCATCCCATCCAAGGGCAATGCTTCTCCTTTCCCAGCTGTGCATAAACAGATACACCTTGTCAGCTTTCAAGTAGGTAATGCCATGTAATGAAATTTCACTAGAGAAGAAATTTTTTGCAACTTTACTTCCAACCCAAAAGAAGATACAGGAAGGGCAGCTGAAAAAAGTAAGATACCAGCATCCATTAAAAAAGTACTATTCCCAGATTATAATCGCTCAATGTTTGAATTGGAGGTAAAGCTGCATCAAAAAGAATAATTAGCAAACCTGCCAGCAAGAAAAGAAAAACCGACACTCAAAATCCATTGTAGCCTTCGCACCTCCAACGAGTCCCAACATGATCTGCTGATTAAAATAGCGGATGGCTTAAATAAGGAGCGCCACAAAATGAAAAACTCCCCCTATCTCTGACGAAGTTACATTGCTTCAAATTCAAACTACTTTTAGTTTTCCAACCCGAGACGGGCTGTTCGAATCAGCTAAAGAGGCGCCAAACATTTCATTGCCAGATCTCCTCCAGCTGTTTCCCCAAAAGCAAGCCGCCTCTCCAATGAAAGGAGCAGGCTCGCCAAGCCAGCGTGGACAGTATTATTCCTCCGATCAGAAGAGAAAGACCGCGCGGGAAGGAGAGACGGCGCGCCTCGTGGTAGCAAAGCCGCTTGCCAAGAAGCAGCCCACCTCCTTTTTTTTGACCCGCTCCGGCCCAAGAGGCTCCGGGCCATCGGGACCCCCGCCGCCCAGCAGCGGGCCTTCCCTCATCTCTCGCGCTCCTCGCTCGCTCCCTCGCCCGGGCGCTCGTGGTCCGGTGCTCGAGCCGGTGGGGGAAGGGTGGGGGCTCGAAGGCGCGCGCGAGGAGGAAACTACGACAGTGCTCGGCCGGCAATAGGCGGGAAGTGGGGCGTCTCGAGAGATGGGGCGGGGCTTGCCCATCGTGCTCGGGAGTCCCCGCCGCAGCATCATCTCGCGCCCCACCCCCTTCCCATTCCCTCCCTGGCAGCCAAGGTCTCCCTTGCCCGTCTCGAACTTGCTACGGGAAATGACGCGCCACCTAGGAGAGGCATCTCCGGCCAATCGCGGGAAGGACCACAGCCCAGAGGCCAATCAGTCGCCGCCAAATGGGCGGCGCTTCTCGGACATTCAGGTTTGTCAGGGAAGGCGCGGCAAGGAGAGGGAGGGGGCCGAAGGGGAAGAAAGGATGCAGGGATAAAGCGGGCAGAAAGAAAGGGCGGGAGGGAGCGGGAAACTTCGTCCTTTTCTCCCTCCCACCCATCGCCTCAGAAATAGCAGAAAGATCGCCTGAAGGCCGATAGCCGTCCTCCCGCGCAGGCGAAACCATCCCGCTCCTGTGTGAACAGGCCAACATCTTTCGCTGATCCCGTCTCTCCCCTCCCTTGGCCGCGATCACACGACCGTTACCTGCAGCACGGTCATTCACGTCTCTACAGCACTACCAGGACCCGGATGAAGTCGTCCTTGGTAGCGGCGACGGCGCCGCTACTGCAGCAGTGCTACCGCCTTTCACAGCGTTGGATCACGGGAAAAAAAACGGATGACGTTCCCACCCCCTCCCCAAAGCGCCTAAGAAAGCTCCGCCTTCCAACCGTATGGCGAGTTAGGAGGGCGGACAACCTACCCGTCCGTTACCATGTTTGGTTTCAACCATTGGCGTAGAGTCGGGACAGCTCCGCCCCTTTGGTAGATTGAGAGCTCTGATTGGACAAGATGAGCGCTCCGGTGGCAGCAGCTGGCTTCCTTACCTGGTTGGGGCTTGAATGCTGCGGACCTCGATTCATCTCTTTCCTTTTTGTCTTTTGCCAAGGCGGGAGAATGTCTTCCCATTGACAGGGGCGGGGGAGGCTGAGCATCAAATCTCTCCGTAACATACCACACTGTCCTTCCTTGAAGATGAGTGAGAAGTGAATCCGAAGAGGTTCGATGCCAGCATTCACGGAAATCTTTTCTTGCACCCAACACCCCCCCAAAAAACTAAATTAGGATCCGCCCCGCGCGATCCTACTTGCAAATCACATTGAGATCCCCTGTAAAATGTTTTCGGATCGTCTTCCTGATCTGAAAGCCACTAATTCGATAATCAGGTAAAATACAGAATTAACACCATCTCCGAGTTCAATTAGGCTTACTGTCAGGTAAATGTGTATAGAACTGCAGCTTCCATGACTTTTGCTGCAACGTAATAACACGGCATGGCAACCTCTCGAGCATGCGGAAAATGGTATCCTGGAAAATGGAACCTTCCAAGAAATCTGAGTCCTGTGGAATTTGATGGAAGCGCGTTTGGAATTGGGTCAGACGCTTCTTCAAGCAAACTGCCAGTTATAAAAAGAGCGTAATAAAGGCCAAGGTGGTACTGGTGATGTACTTGGACCGGCAATCTGAGAAAATTGCTTTTGCAGTGTAGATGGCTATGATTCTTTTCATGGATTATGTGCCTTCAAATCATCTATGACTACACGAAAAAAAATCGTGATGCTGTTTCATCTGTGATTGCAGCTTTCTTACTGCTATAACTCTGCAATTTGCATATAAGTATCTTGTGGGAGCAAATTTAAAGTAGAAGGCATTTTCTCTTTACTGAAGTACTAATTTAAATTTAATCTTCAAAAATTATACTGCATAACTTACACCCACACAATAATTAATTTCTGTATAGCAGATTCAGGGAACTTTAGGCTGCAAAAGGGCTGTTTCATAATAGACACCGTATGTGCAATGGCTTATGTTCTGTATTTGTGGGCTCACTGTTGGTTGTAAAAAAAATGTTCAAAGCACATGACAGGCTTAAACAGTTCCATTGCTTCTTTTCAACAGAGAAACACTGAAATGCTGCGTGCTTCTTCTTTTACAAGTTTATTTATGCAAAGCATGTGATATTTTATCTGCAGCTATCGCCTCTTCCTTGCATGGGATCCTAAGAAAGCAGTCATTCATTAAAAGATTTTTTTTTAAAAAAAGCAGAAGTTCGCTTGGAATGGAAGCTGTTAGTTTTACTTCCTTACTTTTAACTTCTTTGTAAAGGGAGCACCATCACCATTATGTGTTCTTCCTCTTTTTTTGTCCTCAGCTCCTCTCTTTGTCCTCAGCTTCTCTCTCTGAATTTATAATTTTTGAAAAAAAAACTCTACAGTAATTGTTTATTTGGATATTGAGATGACATTAATAGGCTAGGTTGATCATTTCTATAAGGCAATCTACGGGGGATGTTGTACTCTAAGAAACTTCCAATTCTGTTATTAATACAGTCAGGAATAGAGAACATATATTAGGGACAGAATTTAAAAAGGTACAGGACTGGACAAAAATGACTATGTCATAAAAATGTACACAAAGGTAGAGCCTATCTTAGCATGTCCTATAAATATGTAGAAAATATCTGCATTTTTCAGGATAAATACAGTGACCAATCTGAAAAAGGTAATATTAACATTCTACAAAAAGCAGGAAACTGAGTTCTAATTCCGCTTTAGGTATGAAAGTTGACTGGGTGACATTGGGCCACTCTCTCTCAGCCAACCCACTTCATACTACTGTTGTGGAGAAAATAGGAAGAAGGTACTTGTTATAAAAATAATAAAGACAGTCAGTAAATAAATAAATAAATAAATAAGTAAAGCAAGGGGAAGCAATACAGCTCTGAGGGTTCAGTGACCCATATCACTTACCTTCTAAGAATCTTTTATTAACCAAGCTAAAAGTTGAGCAACATCATGGTTGTACCTGTTAACTGAAAATAATCGTGACAGCTCATAAAATAATTTAAGGTGTTATCCTCTTGTTCCTGTCCCTTTTTTCACTTAGTCAATGTCTTTTCTCTAATGAATTTCCTATTTCAATGAAAATGGAATTGCTATTGAGATTGGTACAAATGTATAAATAATTATGTTGGCTGAGGAAGTGGGATTTTATCATTTGCTCATACACTGTTACATAGAAATGAATCAAACATTTTCTCTAAATCGTTTCTAAAAGATACCGAAATTTCAGTTCTATTTTCTATCACAAGAGGGAGCCTGTGTTTTACACACACACACACACACACACACAGTTTGCGGCATTTAGTTATAATATGAGAACATGGCCCATTTAAGTTCTTTAATTCTTGAAATACAGACCTAAGGAAAATAAATTCTTACAAATCTCTGCAAAGAACAATATTTTATTTCTAATGCTGGGCACAGTCATTTTTTAAAGAGTCCCAGGAAATAAGAATGAATATCACTGTAGCCCTACACTGCTTAAATACATTAAATTGAAATGTGAAATACATTGCATTGTAATATCAGTTTCATAAATTTTTCTGAGAAAATTATTTGTATGATACAGCAACTTGGAACCAAGTCTTATTTTCATTGTGCTCCCAGTAAGGATCCAAGTGGTGATTAATGCCTCTTTGTTGAAGGGGGCATTGGTGTACCCTCTTCTTAAGAAGCCATTCTTGAACACAGTATTAGAAAACGTTCTTCCAGTCTCCAGTTATCCCTTTTCAGAAAGGATGTTTGAGAAGGTAGTTAGCCCAAAGCTACAAAGGACCCTGGATGAAGCAGATTGTCTTAACTCATTCCAGTCTGGGTTAGGCCAGGGCACAGCACTGAAAAACAGCCTTAGTCATACTTGTTAATGACCTTTCAAGGGATCAGGATGGGTGGCACAACCATTCTCACCCTCCTGAATCCCTCAGTGGCTTTCAGTACCATCAACCATGGTATTCTTCTGAACCAGCTCCAGGGGTTGGGAGGCACCTTGTTATAGTAGTTCTTCTTCGTCTGCAGCTGGTTCCAGGTGGTGTTGATAGGAAAAGGCTCCTTTTGCTTCTCCTTTTTAATGCCCACCTGAGACAACTAGGGGAGGTCATCTGGGGTCTGGTGTGATCAATATGCTAGTGATACCCAATTATCTCCTATCCCTAGCCAGACAGTGATGTTGTGGGGGCACTGGATAGATGCCTGGAGGCTTTAAGGGTCTGAATGGGGAGCAACTGGCTTGGACCCAACCACGGCAAGACAGAATGGCTCTGGGCTTTTGCTCCCGACTCCTCAGACTCAGGTGATATCCTATCTTTGACTCTGGATGGGGTGGAACTTCCCCAGATTGAGCCAATGCACAATGTGGGAGTCCTGGACTCATGGCTTTTGCTCAAGGAGCAGGTAGCAGCTGTGACTAGGGAGGCCTTTGCACAGATTTTGCAGGTGCACCAACTGTGTCCTTTCCTGGACGGAGAGGCCTTGCTGACACTCACTCATGTCTCGGTCATCTCCTGTTTGGATTACTGCAATGCGCTCTACATGGAGCTACCCTTGAAGACCAACCAGAAGCTTCAACTAGTCAAGAATCTGGTGGTGTGCACAGTGACGAGTGACCCTAGGTTTAGCCATGCAACACCTCTGTTGTGGGAACTGCACTGGCTTCCAGTTTCCTTCCTTCCAGGTGCAATTCAAGGTGCTAGTTATTACCTTTAAATCCCTATATGGCACAGGACCAGGTTATTTGTGAGACTGCCTTTCACCTGTCTTACCGGGTTAGATAAGGTTGGCATGCTCTTCATTCCTTCCCTGAAATATTGTCTTTTTGGTGGCAGGCCTGCCCTATAGAACGCTCTGCCTCCTGAAGTATGGAAGGCCTCTACCTTCTCTCTAGCTTTGTAAAAAGCACTGAAAGCATGGCTTTTCCAAGCACTGAGATAGGATGAGGTGCCAGGTATTATCAGAAACCAGGTGTTAATGTTTATTGCTTTAATAGTTTTAATTTGGTTTTATGCTTGTTTAAGTATTTATGGTTGCTTAAGCCTTGATTGGGAGCCATTTGGTATAAGCTGAGCAACTATATAATTGTTATAAATAAATCAATAAAATATGTGCAAAATTGTACTTAAACTATTTTATATTTGGACTCTGAAATTATAGAATCTGCATAAATATTTTCCTGTTGCAGCAATAAGATAAGAAATTACTCATAATAATTCCACAGATAACTATTTTAAAGTGGAACACTTTTGTTCTCTGCATTAGTCTGAATCTGCCATTTTGATTGATGGAAGTTGACTCAACAAGAAATGACAATCACTACCCAATAATAGGACCTCTATTTTTGTTATACATAATCTTGTTCTTCCAATGCCGGAGAAATATCACCTGGAGCTGTTTGTCCTATTTGATGGGCGACTCATGATTTTTCCGTCATCTTCTTTGGTGTAGTACTGGGTCAGCCCACGCCTGTTAGTATGTTAGTTGATTCGGGGAATGTGCACTCCGCCACACGGTGACCCGGCCAGTTGCAACGGAAACACCGGAACACCGGTTTAGGACTTGCATTACTACTTGGCATCTGGTTGGTACTGTCCTTGGATTGATCCTGGCCCTTACGAGGCTGCAACCGTACTTCACGTGCTCCAGGCAATTCCCTTAGCCCAACATCTAACTCCACCGCCGCCTTGAACCATTCGGAAAGGCGTCCTACGATCCCTCTAACCACACATGCCCTGCGTAGGTCAATATCTAGTCCCGTGCGGAAATGATGGACCAGTAAATGATCTGGTCACGATCTAAGCCTTCCTGCCACTTTTTGGAAGTCCTGTATATAATCTTGTACTGGCCTGTTGCTTGTCAAACAGCATTCGAGTCCTTAAAGACATTATTCGCTCAAGAACCTGTATTAGTACATCCTGATCCGGGGCGGCGGTTTGTTGTACAGGACGATGCGAGCGACGTGGCAGTCGGAGCGGTATTATTGCAGCGTAATGACCAAGGTATTCTACAACCTTGCACTTATACCTCCAAGAAGTTCACTGATACAGAAAGATGCTGGGCGGTATGGGAAAAGGAAGCGTTTGCCGTGAAATGGGCCCTGTCCACGTGGCGCCATTTGTTGGAGGGCGCACAGCATCCCTTTGAAGTGTGGACAGACCACAAGAATTTAACGGTCCTCCAGACACCGAGGAGATTAGCTCCCAAACATGTTCGTTGGGCGCAATATTTCCAACGATTTAGGTTTCATTTTAAAGTTGTTCCAGGAGGGAAGAATTTCTTAGCGGACGCACTCTCACGTCTGCCACAATATGACAGCAAAAAGGAAGAGGTGATCCAAGCTATCATGCCTTCTGGCAGTGTTGAAGTCATACGAGCAGATGCCTGCGAAAAAACGACAGTATTCGAGGATGAAGTAAAGTCTGCTTTGTTAAATGACTCTTGGTCACTAGCTAATCCTGGATTGTTGACCTACCGAGATGGTTTAGCCTGGCACGGTGATAGACTATACATTCCACAGCGGTTACGGGACCAAGTGTACCACCGGTGCCATGATTCCAAATTAGCAGGCCATTTTGGGTTTTTGAAAACATTACATTTGGCGAGACGGCAGTTCTGGTGGCCGAGTTTGCGGAAGGACATTGAAAGCTATATGAAAGGGTGTCATATTTGTGCACAGGCAAAGGTAATTCCTAAAAAAACAATGGGATTACTCCAGTCAGTGTCTAATCCAACTCGGCCATGGCAGGACATTGGGATGGACTTTATAGTAGATTTACCAAATGTAAAAGGATATACAGTTATATGGACAGTGGTCGATTTATTTTCAAAGCAGGCCCATTTCATACCGTGTAAGGGACTACCATCGGCAAGGAAATTGGCTAAAATGTTCGTATACCAAGTGTTCCGACTGCATGGGGCGCCTCGCTGGATTATTTCGGACCGAGGTGTCCAATTTACAGTTCATTTTTGGCGGCAATTTCTGAGGTTTATTGGTACCACACAAGGGTTGAGTTCTGCATATCACCCTTGTACTAATGGGGCGGTGGAGCGGGCCAATGCGGCTATAGAGAGATATCTCCGATGTTACGTGTCTTACCAACAGTCCAATTGGGTAGATTTGGTACCATTTGCGGAGATTGCGTATAACAATGCGGTACATAAAAGTACTGGCCTAACCCCATTCCAAGTGGTATATGGACATGATATTACTCCACTACCGGAAAGTAGAAACCGGGAAACCCAGGTCGGTCAACCAAATGAGTGGTTGTCGCGAGTAGGTAAGGTTTGGAGTACAGTACGACACGCTCTGCAGCGGGCAGCTCAGACATCAAAGTATCAGGCAGATAAAGGTCGCAGAATGCCATTTCAATTATGGGTAGGCGACCTGGTATATTTGTCAACCAAGTATATTAAGTTGCAGGTGCCATGCAGAAAATTAGCACCAAAATACATCGGACCATTTCGTATACTCCAGATCCTCAATCCTGTGACGGTGAAGCTCCACTTACCGAAACTACTTGGTAAGATACACCCGGTTTTTCATGTAAGTTTGTTGAAACCCATGGGAGGACCATCCCATGAGACACCCCCAGGACCTGTTACGCCAGGACGATATGAAATACAGGACATAATTGATTCGCGAGTAAGGGGGGGTAGACTCTATTATCTGATATTGTGGAAGGGATACCCTCTGTCCGAAGCCTCTTGGGTAGAAAAACACGATATATCCGCCCCTGATCTAATCCGTCGGTATCACAGAGCACTACCACACAAACCAGGGGGTGACTGGAAAGGTTATTGTATGTGAACATTGGCATGATTAATCAATTTCCCATTTCTCACCTTCAGGGGGCCCTGTGGTGAAGGGGGCAGAATGTCAGACCCAGCGTGATACTTACCTTCCAAAGTCCAGAATGTTCCAGTTAACCCTGTGTTCCAGCCGAGTCTGGTAGCTTCGTGAGCTACATCGCCAACAGCGGCGGCCGAACGGGTCACATGAACATCCTATGTTGCCAGCACATAACCGGACGGAGGCTACATAGAAATGGAATATGGAGAAGCCGACTGCTGTTAAAACTGTTATGGCTTATGTTGCTGGAACCGTGACTCTGTGAATGATGGGAACTGGGACGCTGGGTCTGACAACACTTGGATACCGGGAGGGGGTATTATAGGAAGAGGTTGAGTGGGACATTAGGGATGAGAATGGCGTGAACGGAACGCATGGACTCAATGCAAGGTTTGAACATAAGTACTAGCTGGATCGGGGCGTGGACTCAATGTAAGGTTTGAACATAAGTACTAGCTGGATCGGGGTGTAGGTAGGGTGGAGGACTATCACAAGGCAGGTATGGGGAGGGGGACAGGTGGATTCCAGATGACCAATTAACCGTCAATTGGGGTGTGTACTCTGGGTGTGGTGGAGGAATGTATTTAGGGCAATGAATGGAGCTTCGTTCCAGTGCTAACTTAGTTTCAACATAGTGAATAAAGCTTGTTGAATACTGCAACGTTCCTGTTTCCTGGCTTTCGCGAAGCGCGGTTAGGATGTTCTGTTACTTGTTCTGTATCTTATATAGTGGACTATTAATAGGATAAAATAATTCATATTCTTGTTTTTAAAATTACCCAGACTGCATTTTTCAAATATTTGTTTGCCATACAAAAGCAGATTGTATGACATTTACTCAAAGATCAAAGATCTTATCCAGATATCTCCAGTAACTTAAGCTGTGGATCAAGTAAATTTGTAAGTAATGTTCTTGCATTGTGGGCAATCATTTCTCTAATGCTTTTTCAGGAAATAGGTAATGGGAAAGATGACAAAGGTAATAGTAATACAGCCCTACTAGGTAGTTTGTTCCTATTATCTATTTCCTTATCTTCTTATGGCTATAATTTTGTTGCTTGTATCTTATGATTTATATTATTTTTTTTATTTAGTATCTAGTATGATTTATGTTGATTGCTTATTTAGTATCCTATGACTATCACTGAGTGTTGTATCTTATGATTTATGATGAATGTATTTTGTTATAATCATGATTTATTATTTGTTGCTTGTATGTACACTGAGAGCTTATGCACCAGAGGCAAATTCCTTGTGTGTCCAATCACACTTGGCCAATAAAGAATTCTAATTTTTCAGATAGACAACCAGTTGCCACAATTTTACTACTTAGCATCTGAATCTGAGAGAGATAGAAATTTTGTCCCACATGTATCCTGATAAGAAATATGAACCTTAAGAGGGTCTGATGAACTGGTGTAACAAAAAACAGCCTCATTTTAAACATAGAAAAAACCAAAGAGATCATTGTTGATTTCAGAAAGGGAGGCACAGTCACACACCTCTATGTATTAATGATTCACCTGTGGAGGTGGTTAGCAGCATCAGGTTTCTGGGTGTGCAGCTAACAAGTAGACTAGCTTGGTCACTCGGGCACAGCAGCATGACAGCAGCACCTGCATTTTCTACATCACATGAGAAAAGTACATCTTCTTTCCCCTGTCCTTACCACTTTCTGCAGAGGGACAATTGATAGCATCTTATCATATTGCATTATTGTCTGGTTTGGAAGCATCACTGCTTCATACAGGAAGGCGGTGCAGAGAGTGATGAGGATGGCAGAAAAGATTATTGGTAGTTTGCTTCCTTCTGTCCAGGATATAGCATATAAGTGATGCTTGAGCGGGGTCCGCAGTATTATCTGCGACACAACACATCCTCTTCACAACCTGTTTTCTTTGTTACCTTCTAGGAGGCTTCATGGTATCCAAAGTAGAACAACCAGATTCAGTCACAGTTTTGTTCCATATAGCATCAACTTGTGAACTCGCAAATTTCCTCTTTCTGCTATGTATTCCAAATGGGAAAGTGATAAATATGTATATATGTGTGTATATATAAATATATGTGTGTGTGTATGGGTGTGTGTGTGTGTGTGTTTATATATATTGGTTTTCTGAGGTTTTCGCGGGTGTTTGTATGTAGGTCTTTGGTTATTCGGGTTTTCTCCCACGTAAAATTGGAAGTGTCTTGGCGACGTTTCGACAAAGTCTCATTCGTCATCTTTAGGCTGGTGCTTTCGGCTTCGTGCTTCTAGGAGCAATGTGTGATTGTAGCTGTTTCCTCCTTTTAACTGCCAGTGGGGGTATATAGCTCTCATCCAATCAGTTCATACCCCCACTGGCAGTATGATATATACTTTCTTCTGAGAGTAGGTAACCGAATTTCATTTTTAATGTGGGCCAGTAAAAAAAAAATGACAATAAAGGTTATCTTATCTTGATCCAGAATTTTATTATTCAAATCACAATTCTGTTAAATGCTTCATTAATAATTTTCAGTATGTTTCTTGTAACTATCAAGGAAGATATATTAAACTTCTTATGTAATTAAGGCTCTAAGTAAGATTTTGATTCTCATTTGAGAAATGAATGAACTGAAAGAGAAAAACAATGACTCTAAATTCCATTTTTTGTTTTTCATAAAGTTGACATAGGACTTAAGAAACTTGCATTCCTTGTATCATAAACAAATTGGATTTGTCATTTAATGAAGAGCTTTGACACTACTAAGCATGGAGCTCAGCAAAGCTGATAATTTTACATATTGTAAATGGAAAGAAACTTATCTTCCTGACACCAAGGAATGAATTCAGAACATGAATCCATTATCTGTCATAGAGTCTTTGTAAAAACAATTTAAAATTTTTATCTTCTAAAAATAAAAAATTGAAGCAGTATGTTTCCATATGGTCTGGATTTAATTATTAGCCTAAGGATTGAATTAGTTCTATACCGATGCTACACAGATATCAAACCTTTTTTTTGTTTAGCTCCATGGTGGCAAACCTATGGCACACGTGCCACAGGTGGCACGCAGAACCCTCTCTGTGGGCACACGCGCCGTCGCCCCAATCCTAGGCCTTCAGCTGAGTTTTATAAAACCTTTTCGCTTTAGGCCTCCGACGGCGTGTGCAAAACAAAAAAGGTTCAATCAATCAATCAATTTTAACTTCTCACGGGCAAAAAAAAGATCTCGCAAAGTTGGAATTGATTGATTGCACTTTTTAGTCCCACCCAGTCTGCCGTTACCCCCGCAGTCATGCCCACCCAATGGGCCACACCCACCTGGCACCCGACAATACATAAGTGGGTTTTGGGTTGCAGTCTGGGCACCCAGCCTCTAAAAGGTTCGCCATCACTGGTTTAGCTAGTTTCCATCCCTTTTTTCTTTTTGTTAATTTCTTTTAATTTCCACTAATATAGATTTTTTTTACTCACTGTATAACCACTAATGTGTTCTTTTCTGTCCTTGATGTAATTTGAATTACACTATTAAAAATAATTTAAAAAATAAATATCATTTTTAAAAATCCTAATTTACACATCCTAATGCTCTTGTTATCGACATACTGCTTGTCAAGTTGAAATGATAAAATCTAAGGCAGTGACCATTTGTAGCATTTGTTTCAGTTCCATTGATTGACATATCAATATTATTCCCATACAAATTTCTAATATTCCTAGTATTTCTTTCTCTTCTTTTTCATCCTGAATCACTTCATTACTTTTAATACTATTCATTTTGCCAGAGACTTGCTCAGCCCTCTTCACCAATTTACTTCCATCAAAATAGTTTTCAATTTTCTTTGCCTCTGTTAATCCTTACTCTTTTTAATTACAAACTTTGCAAGCATCCTTTTATCTCTACAGACATTATTCCTAATCTTTTTTCCAGGATTTATTAGAGGAATCAATACACATGGCACATTTGTCCTCTATGCCATGTGTTCATGCTGTTCTATGCAAGCTAGACTCCATAATCTAGATTCTTCCTTGCACGCCCCCATCCTGTGAACTAGGTAGTATAGAAGTTGTACTGACATGACAGGGTATTGGCAACTGTGCTATGAAATATAAGAATGCAGAGCCATTTTCCAATGGTTATTTCATATTTAGAAACAGTTCTATGGTTTCAGCACTATAAATTATAAGTAATAAAGACCATGTGGCAAAGTCGCTACATGAGAGTGGTGTTCATATCTACCTTTACATCTTGCAAATAATTAGCCTCTCTTTTATCAGCCTCTTAATCTGCTTCACTGAAATATGTTTTAATTTAAGCAATACAGATTGTCCCAAATTGTTAAGAACTAGAATGCTAATGTTGACTAGAGATAAACAAATTTTTGATCATATTGAGGTAAAATTGGGTTTATTTGGAATGATTTTCAACTGATGATCCACAATTACTGCTAAAGATGCTACATGACATAGGGAGATTTTAATTGTTCTGTAATGACAGAACTTCAACGCCTTTCAACATTGTGTAGAATTGCAAAGTAATTCTTACTTTGCTTAAAATGATCTATGAGGTATCTAGGGTAGCAGATTTGTCACCTGTATTATATAAAGCATTGTAATCCAGAGTTGCAGAGAATTAAGATTTTGGGAAATTCAGTCATATATTTATTGGAGAACTCAAATAACAGAATCTGCAAAAGGCCAATAGTTCCATAACCCTTTTTTAAACAACTGAGAATCCTCTTTATTTTTCGCCATCATCAGATTTTGCATTTCTTTTTTTTCCCCAGCTTTTCAAATGACTTCGTAATCTGAAATTGATAATTAACACCGCCTGGTATGTGGTATATCAAATAGCATACTTTATTGTTGCATTTATAAATATTTTACTTCAGAATTAATACCGAACAGCCAGTACATTGACATTTTGCCATTAGTTTTTAACTAATTTGTATGTGGAATATAAATATGGTATTCTTTTGTAAAGCATGTTACATCATAACTTTCCTTGATGCTCATTCTGCTTCTAGCGAGAGGTCGATTTTACGTGGTGTATTATTTCCTTCACTGTGGGAGATGTGTGGATTAGGCTCTTGGTTCATTTCACTTGATTTCTGGAAAAAATCAAGTACCTCTTGGCAGAAATATTCATCAGGAAATCCACCAGAGAAAGAAAATGCAGGACATTCCAGCTTGAATGCTTCAGGGAGCTCACTGGAATTTGCAAGAGTTTCATCAGAATTAGAGGAGATATAATTATTAATGCTAATGCCTTTGATCAAATCTTTGAAATATTGCCCAATGGAAATATGACAGCCATTTGTATCTTGCTGTATAGGCTTTCCTTCTGTGAGTTTCTCTAACTTGCTTCTAAATAGTTTATCTTCTTGAAGAAAGCGCACTGAATTGGTATGCTGTTCCAAAAAGGTTTTCATTTGATGATAAAGGTGTGTGGGGACTTGAAGGTCATTTGCTAAGAACTGCAGCTTTTCTAGTTTTGTAGAATAATCCTTGCATAACTCCCCTTTCAGCTCAGCCATTCTGCATCTGATACCTTTGATTAGGCTATTCCCTACAGCTTCAATCATAACCTTGACACCAGTATTGGTATACGCAAGTTCATTGATCTTTATTTCAATTTCCTGCCAAAGTATAACACATAAGAGCTTAGAAGCAGTCAGAAAACTATTTGGAGCAATTTAAATATTTGAAAGAGAGTTCTGAATACTTGTTCAACTCTGATAATCAAAACAAAGATTGATAAATACCTTTGACGATAAAATTACAAAGATATTGTAGCTCTGATATTGTAGATAGTTTTCTGTACAAAATCACATCTCATGAAATGCAGCACTTCAGAGGAATTCCTACTTTCAACTAGGGCTTCATATATTTTGATTATGTGAAAGTCACCTCAAATGTGACATAATTGAATGGCAATGTGACTGCCTATTCTAATATACAAAGTAGACTAATATTGGCAAAATGTTATGATACTGTTATTGTATCCTATATCAAATACCATAATAATAAGAAAAAGGTACATTTAAGAAATATTGCTTACTATATGAATCAAGATAAAAACATAAGAAGTTGAACTACAATGACTCCATTGGCAGAAGTAGAGGTGGATATACACTCATAATTTTCCCATAACCCCAAACTACAGGTAGTCCTCAACTTACAATAGATCAGGGGTGTCAAACTGCCGGCCCATGGGCCAGACGCATCAAGAGGAAACCACGCACATTCCATTGCCAGCAATGGGGGAAAAGTTCCGATACGTCGCACGTCATGTGACGTCGCGAGTTTGACATGTCTGCAATAGATCATTTAGTGATCATTTGAAGTTTTTTGAAAAAAAAATGACTTATGACCATTTTTCACACTACAGCCATGTTACAGCCTCCCCATGGACATCTGATCAAAATTCAGATGCTTGACAACTGGTTCATATTTATGACAGTTGCAGTGTCCCGGGGTCATGTGATCCCCTTTTGCAATCTTCTGACAAGCAAAGTCAATGGGGAAGCCAGATTCACTTAACAACCAGGTTACTAAATTAACAACTACAGTCATTCAATTAACAACTGTGGCAAGAAAAGTCATAAAATGGGGTAAAATTTACTTTCAAATATCTTGCTTGGCAACAAATTCTGGGTTCAATTGTGATTGTAGGTTGAGGATTATCTGTATAAGTAAAAAGAGACTTGGCTCATCTGGGCTTTGCTCCAAAAAAACCCTAGAAAATTTTACACTTCTCTGCACTTAAAATATTGTCCCTTTCTTTTATAGCAGACACTGAACTGCATTCTAATGACTTTAATATTGTCCATCGATGATAGATTGACCTTTTCATTTAATTTACACAGTTGCTAACTCAGTGTGCAACTCTTGGAGGCTCTCTTCTATTTAAAAACAACAAAACTCACCAGAACAAAATTAAAAGTCCATTTATGCTTCTACACTAATAAACTCCCTGAAAATGAGCTCACCTAAGGTCTTGGCTCATTGCCCAAGAGAGGAGGGGAGAATCAAGTATTTAACACCTACAAAACAGCACTCTTGTAGGATGGTTGGGTTGGAAAAGATCTTGGAGGCCTTCTAGTCCAATCTCTGACCAGAGTAGAACCCTCAACCATTCCCAAGCCAAATGGTTGTCATTGTCACGGCTTTTGCTTTTTTGCTTTAGAAGCTTTTTTCTAGGCTCTCTGAATGCTCATCAGTTTTAGTTTCACATGGGATATTTTGAAGTCTATCGTAATGGGATGCAACTAATTTTCTCAAAGGTCATTTCAATGCCCACAGTGACATTGAAATGGCTTTAATATAGTAATACAAGCAAACATATTTAAGAACTAATATAATGGAGTCATACTGGTGACAGCTTCGATCTCTCGTTTCTTTTCATTCCTTCCCGCTTAATTGCTGGAAGTTTAAATCCAACAACACTGACTCTGGTGCCTTATGACTACTGGCCATAAGAAATCAGCAGGTTTAGATGGAGAATTAAGAATTTACACCATGCCATCCCTTTGCCTGTCACGGTGACTTGTCTTTTGATTGCTACTCTCAAGTTACTTTCCTCTGCCTTTCCTCCCAAGTGAACCCACAAACACACACACACACACACATATACAGCTCATAGTGTTTGATTCTCTTCCTGGCAGGATGCAATTAGTTAATTGGGTTTTACCTAACCATATAATTTACTTCCTATAAATGTATTTTGTTCTGGTTACTATATGTACTCCTTGATTTAATGATGGTTCGGAGTTACAATGGTGCTGAAAAAAAATTGACTTATAACCTGTCCTTGAAGTAACACTGTTGCACCACCCCCGTGATCATGTAATCATGACAGGGGCACTTGGCAACTGGATCACATTCAGGATACTTGCGATGTTCTGCAGTCATGTGATCAAGATTGGCAACCTTCAAAATTGGCTTCTTCAAGCAAACTGTGTGTGGGGGAAACAAAATTTGTTTAACAATCATGTGATTCACTTAACAACCAAGGTAGACATGGTCATAAAATCAAGTCTGGTGGTGTGATCTGAGTTTTGAAATCATGAAATAAAAGCACTGAAATAAAAATTTCCATGTCACGAAATGAGGGAGTCAAGTTTCTTGGACTGTACCTTCCTTGCTTGTTCAGCATATTCAGACTGTTGGAATACCCAATCTAAACCTTTGATGAAACTCTTTTTCCTCTCTGCATACACGTCAGCAATTTTTGCTACAGTATGGGATTCATGGTCTCCAAAGAGCTTGCAAATGGCACATATTGGTTTATCATCAGTTAGACATACCTGAATGAAAATTCAAGAGACATTGTTACGTTATTACCTGGCGGCATAGCTTTAGGGTGCAATACAATATTTGCTGCTGTCGGTGTTTTTCTAATGGGCTAGATTAGGGCTGCCATCCCTAAATTTAAAACTTCAAATGACTACTTGACGATTTCAGGTTTTCAAAATCTCTTTGCTGTTTACAAGCAAAGGATGAATGAAAAGTTTATTTTAGTTATGGTACTATAAGAAATCTGGAGCTTCCAAAGTAGGGGAGAGCCGATCTGAAATACAATTCCCATCCATATCTCAACTGCTACATCCAATAGTGAGACATGTACCTAATTCAGAAATATCTGCAGGGCCACAAGTTTCTTACACTTCCTTGCTATAAGGTGAAAGTATTGCTTGTCACCGGAAACATAACAAGCAGTAAAAAAATAGAGAGACATCCCAGCAGATTTTACTTCTCTAGTCATTGCTGACTAAATTGAGCCAGCGTTGTCTGAAGACATTTCCATGGTCATTGGCCAGCATATCATGGAGCGCTGTTACTTCCCACCAAAGTGGCACTTATTTATCTACTCACATTTGCATGATCTAGGGCAGGGGTAGGCAACCGTGGCTCTTTTATGACTCATGGACTTCAACTCCCAGAATTCCTGAGCCAGCCATGCTGAGGGGAAAGGGAGAGGTTTCCAAGCTGAGCCATGCTGGCTCAGGAATTCTGGGAGTTGAAGTCTACGAGTCATAAAAGAGCCAAGGTTGCCTACCCCTGGGATAGGGGAAACCTTTACCTTTAGATAATTTATGTGATAATTATTATTAAATTTATTTGCCACCCATCTCTCATTACTGATAGAAATGTGATTGGTTTTATACCAAATTCATGCTTTCTCCATGCTGTTCACATATTTGAGATAAATGGTCTTGTTCTCTGGCATGAAGATTTTCAAGCTCATACTTAAATTTTTCAAGAATATTCTCCACTAGGATATTCCTTGGCAATCCAATGAGTCCTCCTCCTCTCAAGTACACAGTCTGAAACAAAGCCATTGTATAAAGAAATTTTTCTTTTAGTACCTGCCTTACACTCAAATTCTTTTAGCAAACAAATCTTTCAACCTAGTTTGTCTTCTTGTGGCCATGCATGCTAAACTATAGTCTTTGCCTTACACAACTGTTCATTTAGCAACCATTCAAAATTATGACAGTGCTGAACAAAGGGACATATGACCTGTACCTGAAGTTGCAATTGCTGCAGCGCCCCCACAATCATGAACAAAATTTGGGTGCTTGGCC
The DNA here is from genome assembly GCF_016545835.1 of Crotalus tigris. NCBI lineage: Eukaryota > Metazoa > Chordata > Lepidosauria > Squamata > Viperidae > Crotalus > Crotalus tigris. The sequence continues at coordinate 12,859,974 of NW_024100606.1, forward strand.
ATCTACCCACCCTTACATCTAACCACAGGTATGCTGCAATGCCCCCTCCATCTATTTCTCTCCCCCCATCTTGCCCCACTGGGTCTCTGCAGGCTTTGGACCTGCTTCTCCACACTGTTTGGGTTTGTATCCTGCCCCATTTCCCTTCCGCTGTACTGTATAGGAAGGCCCTGCAGTCTCCACATAGGAAGGCCAAGTGGTGCTGTCCTAAGAATGGGCACCATTTTGGGAGCAGCTGAAATTCTCAGATCACAAAAACTGCCCCACTTCCAAAATGGTGCCCAATTCCAGGATGGCACCATGTGGCCTCTGAGTAGGCATGTGGCAGATTGGTTGCTTACAGAAAAATAAGTATGCCGAGCCGTAATGGTGGAGGGGAGAATGGTATGCAACCCAGAGAGATAAGAAGCAGGTTCAAGGCCTGTGGTGACTCAGCAGGGTGGGGAAGCACCTCAATTAACAACTTATGAATACAGTATAACGTGCACACTCTGTTATGGTCATAAGTCGAGGACTACCTGTATTGATTGTATGAATAAGTATGGCTCATAAAAAGGCATTTCGTGATATTTTCCTAAAGATGTGCTCTCTGACTTAAAACTTTGCTGAATATAGTGCATCATTTTCTCTCCATAGGGCATCATTTTGTTCTATCCTGATTTGTATAATTGGCTTTTGTTCTATCCAGGTTTTGTATAGTTGACTTTATCACAATGGAATGTACTTTTTTATTTCAACATATCAAAGGATAGCTTCATATGAGGGACTTTCTTCATTTGCACTAGGTAGGACATTGGATTTTAACTGCTGTCAGTCAATAATTCTGATTTTTCCATGGTCTGCGGCCTCAGGTTTCATTTTCCACAGATAAATTACTTGGTAACTGTCTCTTGGATAAAGCATAGTTCTTGGAGTTTACTCATTGAGTAATATCAGAACAGGTTTGTTTAGAAAAGTAAAAAAAAATAGTAATAGCATTTTGAGATCCTACTTACTTTTCTGCACATAGGACAAGAGAAATGCCCATTGACATGGCTACAATTTTGGAGGATAAGAATCTTTTCCAGGCATTTTTTGCAGAAATTATGTGCACAACAAAGGACCAGCACTGGGGGAGTGAACAGTTCTAAGCACACTGGACATGAGAGCACCTGCATCAAAGTTTCCATATTCCTGCACTCAAACAGATAAAGACCAACTGTAATGTTCTTTTCTAGTTACATTTAGTTACATTCTGGAATGTCACTCTATGACTCATTTCTCACAGTAACTCCATAGCAACATAAGCCAACAGTAACCCCTCAGTTTTTAAAGAAGCAAGATCTAATGAATTCTGAATTTTAAATATCCATTTTTATATCATGGAGATGTAAATTACATTTGTATATTAAATAAATTATACAATAATAGTTACATAACTAAAGATTTTACAATTGACTTGGAGCTAGATTGTTCATCAGTGAACAGAGCCACTGAACTCAATGAGACTTATATTACTGTAATCATCATTAATTTAACTTCCTTTGTTCCATTGTAGGGATTGCTAATTTGTAATTTCCTGTTAGAGAGAGCAAACAGTAAGCAGTTCAATTAAACAGTGGATTGATGGATTAGTGCAGCTAATGGCACCCTCGATCCGCTGTCTCTGTAAGAAGGCTCCAGGTGGAAGCTTAAATTAAGAATTATAATAAAAAATAAGTGTTGGTTGTCAAAAATATGCATATCAAAAACAATGCTGCAATTTTGGCATCTGTCGAAGTGCAAATATAGAAGAAAATAATTTGGCCATTTGCCAAGTATATTTTTTACATTTCAGAGAATAAATGGATAGTATCCAATGTTAGTTTTGTAATAGGGAAAAGGAGTTTTAGTCACTATTTTTGTACTTTTACACATCCAATTTTCACTATCTCCTAAGTGGCATTTCTGAGGTTCCTGGGATTTTCTTGAAAAGGTGCTTTATAGCACAAAAATAGCACCTATCTGCAACATCTTCAAGCAACTTTTTTTGAGGACTATGAAAAGCTTATGTCTTTTAATAAAAATTGTTAATCAAAAAAGATGCTACCAGCCTCCTGATCTTTTGCTCCCTAGACTAGTGTGGCTTTCATGTTCCTAAATTCCCAGGACTAGGTGGCAATCATCCCCAGGAATGCTTAAGGTATTGCAGACAGGTGGGGAAAACTGGATGCTTTCCTAATTCAAGAGCAAGACATCCACTGAAGCCCAATTCAATGCAGGAGGTTAGAAGAAATGCAGAACCTGCCTTCTGCAGATATTGCTGAACTATAATTGCCAACAATTCTAGAGAGCAGGATCAATGTTGAAGGATGTTAGCTTATATTCAGCACCTTTCAAAATCTACATATCACATGTATTGTTTAGAGTAATTTTGTTTATCTCACATTTAAAGATGATGTCTAGGATGCTTCCCGATATGACAATTGCACATCGAAGGAATTGTGTTGCTTGCATCACAAAAACTATTTCCTTTAATTGCAGATGTTTCGATTTTACTGAGTGATTACAGTAAGTAACTGAAGTATGATATAATTTCTGGTTATCCTTCTGAAAAGGGATATTGTACTTGGAAAAAGTACAAAAAAAGAGCAATCAAATTGATGAGGCAATAGATGTAGCTGTTATGCAAGAAAGGACTGCAGTGTTTGAGGCTTCTTTGGTTTGGAACCAAAAGGGAAAGAAGTCTTTAAAATTCATTTGCATGAAATGAAAAACATAAATAACAATTTCCCCGGTCATAAATTAAAACTTAGGTAACCATTAAACTAAATGCGAGATTAAGGATTATGTACTTTACATAAGAGATCATTAGAACTGAATTTGCTGCATGGATATGTGGAAATGGGCAACAATTTAAATGGTTTTCGAAGGGAACTACACACACAGATGGAGGGTTGGGCTATCCATGGCTTCTTAGGTTTGATGCCTACTTACGCAATCGCAAATGACATGCCTTAGCATTACTAGATTAACAGTGGAGAAGAGCTATTGCCACCTTCTCCTGTTTCAGAGTATCCAGAAGACATCTAGTTATTTTCAAATAGTACAGAATGCCTGAATAGATGGATAATCGGTCTGATACATCTCTTATATATGTCATACAACTCTTACTAGTACTACTACAACAGATGTGAATATGGCTACTCTACTATAGAGCCTGTAATAGCTCTGATTATTTTAAAAAATGATTTTTATCCCATTTTCACTGTTAAAATCAAATTATTTTTTTTTAAATAGTCAATGGACAGAGATTCCACATTAGAGGTGCACTGTTATGTATCAGTGTTACTAATGGGAAAGGGTTGGAAGAGACCTATTGAGAACAGAAGCAAGATTTGTGGGAAAGGCAAAGAAAAATGAAAGCTTATCTTCTACTATTTGTAGTTGCCTGCGGCACTTCTACATTCTAATTGGCAAAAATAATTTCATGTCCCTTTCAGATTTCTAAACTCAACAATTGTATTAATAATAGTTACTAATGACAGAAGCCAAGACTTTCTTGAAGGGATATCTACACAGAACGCTTCCCATCGTATCTTTTTCTCAAGGATCTTGCTATCAATCCTGCTTCTGACAGGATATTTTATATTAGTGCTGTGCAAAATACTGGGCAAGCATTTTTAGAAAGCAAATGATCTTCTATTTTGGAAAATCAATCTCATGGTCAAAATAAAATCCTCTTCAGGTCTTTTTTTGTACTGATCCTGTAAAAGTAACTAAGTGACACATTAGATATTTTTGAATGTATTTAAACTCATTTAAATAGTTATCTGGATTAAGATAAAAATAGAATGAAAAGCTAAATCAAGAATGTCAATAACCACCAGAACAACTCATACTAGGACTATTATCCTAGTAAGGAAAGAAATCCTGATTTATCAACAGCCAGGAACATTTTTCACTGTAAATATTTCCTTTATTCATTTTTTTTTAAAAAATAAGCTACTATAACACAAATCTCACTTTTGCAGTATTTTATTTTTAAAAATATAAAGTTTCAACTTTCTCATAACCATTTATAAGCTGGCAGTTGTCTACCTTCATATTTTAAGTTATGTTTAGATTTTTTGCTACAAATTTATTTTGGCATTAAAATCAATTCTTTTATGGCTACCAAGGAAAAGTCATATAGTTGTACAACGGTCATTTATATCAGTCAATGTTTACTAATCACAAAATAAAACATAATACCACTAATGTAAACAACGTTTAGGTTTAAGAGTTTTAATACGCAAATATTTAACTGAATAAACTAGCACATTATGGCAGTGAATTATGGCAACAATTCAATAGCAGGTTAAATGTAGATTTCATTGAGCCAATGGGATCAGAGCCTAACAGAGTGCTGCTGAGATCATCCCTGTTGGGGAAAAGCAATCTAGGCTGATTCCTCATCTAACAACAGCTGCCAACACCATTGATTAGGGACCTCTATTCTTCTGTCCCTAACCCTCCTGCACAGATTCTTGGTGACATACGGGAGAGGAGGAATCAATGAGGATCACCTTATCCACTATGGAACAAAGGGATTTTTCTCCTTGATCCAACTAATAAACTTATCACTGAAAACTGTATAGCATTTTAATGTAATATTCAAACCCAAAATGCCACATTACAATCACAAAAATGGCAAGTTATTACATAACAATGCATATGCATACATAAGAAAACCACCTTCAGATATTGAATAAACAATATTAACAGAAATGTAATTAATGCAAAACAAGGGATACAAAAGAAAAGTAATTTCTCAGCACTACAAAGAACTGTAGCATAGAAATGTAAACATTATAAAAGCTGTTCCGTTTCTTCACTGGTATATTGTCTTTGGTGTTCGAGTATCTGTTTGAAAACATTCTTTAAAATGCTGTAAACATCTGATGCACCTTCAGAATCATAGTTCATCTGCTGAAAACAAATTTAAAGTTATCTTACAAAACATAAGAAACATCAGAGTTTTAGGCAGAGGTTTGTCCTCTGAGCTTGCTGTTTGGCTCCAACTAGGTAACATCTTCAGCGGGGTTTTGGGTGAAGTGTCTTTCTGCTTATATAAGTCTTCTGCTTATATACTGTCTTGTGATTCAATCAGTCTTGTTAATCACAAGACCAACTAATCATCCAGGACCTATATAAACAAACAAGACATTTCAGCCCCAAACCCGCTAAAGATGTTACCTAGTTTGGTAACGAAATGTCCGGGAGCCAAGCAGCAAGCTCAGAGGACAAATCTCTGCCTAAATCTACAAATACTCTCTACAACCTCTAATATCAGGATTTATCCCAGTAGAATAATATAAAGTGTAAAGGATTCAATGAAATCAAAGACTCAATCATTTATCTCAGAGATCTCCAACTCCGGGCCATGCCCACTTCAGGGCCTTGAGCTTTTTGAACTGGGCCTGCCGCTCACACAAATGGAGCTGAGTGCAGATGCTTGCCTGCCATGCTCACAAAAGCATTCCCCTCCCATTCCCAATCCTCAAAACCAAAAAGGTTGGGGAACTCTGATTTGTCTGATACACTCAGATAATATACTTTTAATTTATAATGTTTCAAATATAATACTTCACAATTGCTATAAGAGAACAGAATAATGAGGGCCTATGTAAAACATTTTTCTGAATTATTCAAAGTTCTAGTAAGCTACTTTTTTCTTTCAGTTATTCTATGCTTTATCAAAGCAAATGTTAATGAGACATATATGCACTTTATTTTTTTCTTACAACTAGGGAAAATGTGTGTGTAGTATAATTTTGTACATTTTTAATAAATGTATTCTGACTCTTGTCATATGTGAAAAAATAGTGAAAAAAAATCTGTGTCATATCAAAATAAACAGTAATAATGACTAAAGTACAGATATGAATTTCCTTCCAGTGCTATTCTTTCTTTAGATTCCAAGTGTGGAAAGACATCCTGGATGTGCTAGAGTGAGATAATATAAATTCTTTCACTGAAACTTTGGATTCCATACAAACAACTTAGTGCCACTGAGGAAAATGAAACTTTTTATTGTATTATTTATTTATCTGAATGTTGCCTTTATTAGTTTATAAATACTTGACGGAATGAACATACCAAATACTCATTATTCCTCCTATTTTTCCTTCAACAACAGCCCTGTGAGATAGATTGAGCCGAGAGAGATGGACTGGCCCGAGGTCATCCATATGATTTTTGTGTATAAAGTGGGACTAGGACTCACAGTTTCCTGAGTTCTAGGGCCAGCACCTTAACCACTACACCAAGCTGTCTCTTCAAGCTTTATCCCAGCCCCAGGTTTACTGACAGAAAACAGAGGGCCATCTCTCTTCTCTCCAAATAATCATGTCTATAGACGTGAGAGAGATTGTTAGGTACATATGCATGAAATAGAAGTGAAGTTATGTTTTGCTTGGATTTTTGAATCACTACCCAAACTGAAATTTAATCTTCCAATATCTGCACTTCTCCAAATATCGCAGGGCAGTTTGCCGTGTGTATGAAAATCTGCCTCAAAATTACAGAAGGAAATATTTAAAATAAATATATAGAAATTTACAAAAATGCAGGAAAATTGTTTGCAAAAATAACTTTGCAAACAAAATTCAACATATTGTTAACACAGACACAAACCCAATGGACAACATACAAAAAAAAAAAGGAAAAAAATTAAACTGACAATCCAGAGTATTAGAAAGAATGGATGTACAGGATTGTGTTGAACTGTAGTCACTGATACGTTTTGTTGAGGTAAATGCAAGAGCCTAGATGCAACGTGTCCAGAAATGTTTATCTGTGCCTTGTACACGGATTACAAATGTTTCAGATATTAAGGCAATGCCCACAATGTGGAAGACTAAAATCATACTTCTTTTTCCTCTTCTCATAACCCTGCCCTCAGACTGAAAATGATCCAAGTTCCAATACCTCCATTACTCAAACTTTTACATAAATTGCTAAAATTAATAAGCTATAAGGCAAACTCCATAGAAAGCTGCATATTCAATTATTCCATGGACTTAAATCGACGAGGAACCATTTATAAATTGGTCTCATTAGAAGGGGACAATTCAAGCTCCTGGCAAGGAATACCTGTTTGAATACTTTATTATCAGGATTATGATTAGTACTGTAGGCTGATCAGCAGCCGCTGATGTATTTATAACAAAAGGCCACAGTCATACGCTACTTGCCTTTGTGAATGCTTTAATGGCACGATTAAGAAGCAGCCCTTCCACATCTGTTGGTATTGTCTGCAAATTCACCACGCAGTTTAAGATACACAGTATGGTGTGATATTTTCCCTGAGGAAGCATAAATCAAACTATTAGGTATTATTAGAGACCAACTCTGAAAACAAACAGGACAAAATTCAACCCAAGTTAAGCAAGAGGTAAGCCCTTTGGAGGTGACCCTTTGGATGCAAGCTGTGATTTACAGCTATCATTGGATGAAAGATGCAAGGGGAAAACTCCTAACTCCAATCACCATTTGAAACTGTGCGGGAAGAGAGTCGACAAACAGGGAAGAAAGATGAAAACTAACCAAGGAGAGAAGCAACCTAAAACTAAGGAGAAACTTCCTGACAGTTAGAACAATTAACCAGTGGAACAACCTGCCTCCAGAAGCGGTGAATGCTCCAATACTGGAAGTTTTTAAGAAGAGACTGGACAGCCATTTGTCCAAAATGGTATAGGGCAGTGGTTCTCAACCTTTCTAATGCCGCGACCCCATAATACAGTTCCCCATGTTGTGGTGACCCCCAACCACTTATACATCACCGGGTGCCAGGGGCGTGGCCAAAGAAAAGGGGAAAAAATGGCGGACAGCCTTGTTTGGCGACCCCCGTGAAATGGTCGTTCGACCCCAAATGGGGTCCCGACCCACAGGTTGAGAACCACTGGTATAGGGTTTCCTGCCTGAGCAGGGGGTTGGACTAGATAACCTTCAAGGTCCATTCCAACTTCATCATCATCATCATCATCATCATCATCATCATCATCATCATTATATCATCACCTCTTCCCCCTCATCTTGATTCACAGGGGCCCTTCCATTCACAAAAAGTTAGTAAGTCTGGAGAACCTAATTCTGTTCATTCAAGTATACCTGATATTGAACTGAAACTAAGAGGAAATGTCTTTGCTTAATATTTGTTAAAATGTACGTAACTCCTTTCCACAAATATCATCAAGATAGTACGATTTAAAATCAGTAAAATAATCAAATATTACTAGCAGCTTAAAAGGAACATTTAAAGACATTTTTAACTCCTTTGCTGAAGGAAGAGAAAGCAACCATTTAGCAGCATATAAGAAGAGGCACTCTTTTACATGTTACTGTTATTTTGAGCCTTCTCCAAAGGACTTCTGTTGAAAATCACTGTTAAGTGGGCAATCCCTCAATGTCTAAAAATATATCTTATCACATAAAAATCTTGTAATAAACAAAAAGTAACATTTCTTCAAAAACTACTCCAATAGTATTGCAACCTAATAAATTGGACAAGAATTGTTTCCCTCTTCCAGCCCACACCTCCTGGACAATTTTAGCTAACAGTACAAACAAAATAAATCTAGAATATGCAGTAATTTCTCCAAATATGTCCCATACAGGTAGACCTTTAGCAACAATACTTGGGACCAGCAATTTGGTCATTAAATCTCTAAGTGAAATTATGCCTATGCCTATGATCTTACTTCAATTATCTTTTCCTGTGAAGGTTGTAAAATTATTTTTTTAATCACCTTTGTGAATACAAGACAATCACTAAATGAGTACTACCTATATTCATATCTATGTAACTAGTTAATCTATCTATCTATCTATCTATCTTAGAAAGAGATTCCGATTGGTCCAAGATTGTCTAGATTGCTTCCATGCCCTCCTCCACCCTCTGCTTTTGCCTTCAAATCAGACTTGACTCCTGGCAATCAGATGGAAAGTCTATGAAGTTTTCTAGGCAACATTTTGTAAGTGGTAAATGCCATGTCTTCTTCCTGGAGCTGACAGAGGAAGACAGGCCTAAAGTTATATTGCTGGCTTCTGTGCATAAACCAGGATTTAATTTAGATTTCCCCATTCCTACTCCAAGGCCATAACCACTAGACCAACTAGCTCTCAATCTATCATTATATACTACTAAAAGAGAAGAAGGAATTCTATCAAGAAATAAAGGTCAGAGAAAACATTAAGTCAAAGAAATAAATATAAATGCTCATTCATCATTCATACAAAATTAAGAACAAGTCTATTGTAATTTTTCTGCATAAAAATGCCTTGAAAGAGATGTCAAAACTATATTTGAAAAAATATATGACAAAGAATGATAACCAGGGGTGTCACTAATATAATGAGAAAGATAGAAGCAAATACCAGTTATCTAAAACAGAAGACCTCACTGTAGATATATTAAAAATTTAATCAGCAGAATAAATTGCTTCCCATTCATTCTGCAACAGGATATTCAATTGCCGCTATATTTCAAATGATTTTAAATATTAGCTAAAGCAAGTATATATTGTACTTTTATTCGATGCAACTCATTTCTGCCCCAGAATGTCAGGCTGATAAACATACACAAATATATGAATAAATCACTCATTTTTCACTTACAGTAGAGAAGCAGGGAAAATATCAAAGGCACTTCATCTGGGGAGGCAAAGAGAGTTGGTCTGACAAAAGCAGCATCATAACATCATGATGCAAACCTGCCACTGTTTTAAAGGCACAATGCTTCTCACATGCGCAAAAGAAGAGCTTCCAGATTAATGGCATAAGTCAGGATGGCACAGCTGCTTTCATTGCTCTCACAAGAGCAGCAAGAATCTGAAACTGTTGCTGACCAAAAAAATCTGAACAGATACATATATTATTTACCTTTTCTAGTAGTTTGAATGCTTCTTGAAAATCTGTGTTATTTTTTGCTAACACATCCACATCAGCTTTGGTTAGAAGAGGTTCTTTAAGTTGCTCTATCCAGGACCACATCAAATTACTGAGAATAAAAGGATCTCTCTCAGTACATATTTTATCCCAGGCCCCATTCTGATTATTCAGCTCTTTCTAACAAAAAGAAAAAAAAGCTATTTAAATATATTTTCTATTAATTGCATTTACATTCATGATTTTAAGACAGGTCTGCCTTATCTCTTGGCAAAAACAACCACAGGAAATCCTTTCTTCTATAACAGGGGTGTCAAATTGCCAGCCCATGGGCTGGATGCATCATGCCGAAACCGCGCCCACCCCATTGCCGGCAATGGAAAAAAAATCGCAACACGTCGCAACACACCACGTGATGTTGCGAGTTTGACACCCCTGTTCTATAACATCATAACTATGTCAAAGAAGATTGTAGGGTAATGTTGACTAGTCCTTCGCCTGCTCAGTCTCTGTCACTATTCAGACATTTATACGCCTGAAAGAGGGCATTCTGAAGACAACAACCTGTTGTATGCCTAATTGTTCTCCACGTTTGTTCTAATCTTTAGAAACCCTACATATCACAGATTTCTCTCTTCAGACAATCTCTAGTTTACTGACAATGGCAGGAGCCTTACCTTCCTTCGGGTGATTAAGATCATAAGCCAACACCTGAAGTGTGACTTATGTATTCCCAGTCTGTGTGCCAAGAAAATGAGACTAAAGAAAGAGGCAGTTTCTGTTTTCTGTTAGAGAATCAATGGGCACAGAATGCTTAACTCTTTCTTAATGTAGAGCAAACGTCTTAGTTTCATGTAGCAAATGCTTCCCCAGGAAAGTAAATTACTCCAAGCCAAAGAAAGTTTCCTTTTGTTTTCTTTAGACAGCAAAAATATCGGTGGGAGTTCTTCAAGATGCACAGTGTCCCTCCCTGACTTTGAAAGAGCCAAGGGCATTTAAAGCCACAAGTTCTACCAAAGAACATTCCCCACAAAATTGTGCATGCTCTAATGTAAAGTCTATATCCTAATCTCTCCATCCTCCAGGCTTCTGCGCAAGATAATCAGGAAAGAAAGAAGGGCAATTCAAAATATTTGTTCCCATATAAATACATTGTCCCAACAATAACATTTAAGGAAAATTAATTTACACTGTATTCATTACAAAAAGTTGGGGGGGGGGAATGTACAGAATATTTGGTTCCTTCATATCTGTTTTAATTTTAGGCTGCACTCCCTAGTTCCTATTCAAAAGGAAAACAACATGGGTGGTTGTTTACTCATCACTGAAGCTTAGGAAATAGAAGACCTCAACTGCTCCTAACCAGGGACGTTCTTTCCATGTTTACCTAATGTACACATCTCTGACAGATAAAAATATTACAAAATGAAATACCTGCCACATTTCTACTTTAGACTTCATTTCTTCTGCTTCCATAAATTCATTTAGACCTGCCAGAGCTTTGGCTGCCAAAATTCTTCGTGCTTCTTGAGTTAATTCTGATTGCACAATGATATGGGGGATTGTTTCCGAAAGTTCTCTGATATCATAGATCTCATTTTCTGCTTTAGAAGAGTCTGAATCTTCAGATGATATTTTTCTACCATAAATATCCTTTTTCACAAAACTATAGTTCAATGCTTTTAACTCCTCATCTTCTTCTTCCTCCTCCTCCTCCTCCTTTTTTTCTTTCCCATGATATGCAAGGCCTGAAGAAAAGGTTTTACTACGCAGTATTCTTTTTGTACGTCTAGCTCTATGGCAGGCAGAAGAATCGTCTTCATTTTTTCCTGGATTAAATTTTCCCTGAGCTGAGAAAGTAAATGTATTACGAATTAAGACTTCTTGGTTTAGCTCAACGTGAAGAGGCTCACAGTGGTCCACCTTGCTTGGCGGGTTAGATTTGTTACAGGGTGGCACTTGTAAAGGCATGGACCATAGTGTTTCTCCTTGCTCAGCGATAAATGCAGCTTTTCTTAAATCTGATTCACTATAGCTAAGGCGCCTTTTGGAACGGCTAAGAGACAAAAAGTAATCGGTGGCCCTTGTTTTGCAAAGAGGACCAAATTCATGTTCCCTGGGATGAAAAGGATTTGATCCTGAGAGAGAGAATGGCTCTGAAGTACTACTGTCTTGTCTTGTTAACTCCTTATCAAGCTCCGTAGAAGCTAATTGAGAAACTGTCTCCTCAATTTCAGCTGACAGGTCTGGCATATCTATTAATGCTTCCTCTATCACCTGCCGGTTTTCAACCAAATCTAAGAGCAATTTGCAAACAAGATGAATAAGTTTTGGCACATGCTTGAGATGTCTGCTTTCGTATCCATGCAGCAAGTGCCGCTGCCTGATCAAGTACTGGGAAAGAGTTACTGCATGTGCTTTAGGCTCACAGGTTGCAAAAACATTTCTGAGTGGAATTAAGAACTGTGAAAACTCCCTTACGCACAACAACTGTCCTCTAGTCTGAATAGAATTAGGCCTTTTTGCTCTTACAAAAAGGATTGCTTGGTCTGCAGTCATTCGTGTTGCAAAAACCAAGTAAGAAGCTATTAAGACACCTGGAAAGCGAAACATAAAAATAGATCAATCTCCAAGTTCAGGTAAAGTCTAAAATGATAAACTCAGAAAACAACACATGCATGCTCTTTACATCACAGCAGTCTGTTATCTGTTGTATAAATTCCCACCAAGTGTTAAGACTTAGATTACATACTCTCTCTCTACATATGTGTGTGTATGCGTGTATGTTTATACTGTAAATATTTTAAAAAATAAACATGAACATTATATAAACAAACATTACACACTGAAAGTTCATTGAGCCAGCCAGTTTTATGAATAAATGGCACGCAAAATCAGAGATCACAGATGAGAAAAGCATTTTGATGCATAGAGTTGTATTTCGTGAGGAAATAAGGTCAAAGAAGACCGTATTAAACTTTCCTACAAATATTTTTTCTGCTTTAGAAGTGGAGATGAGAAATTCTTAAAAATAAATAACCAAACAACTATTTCCAAATGGTAGGTATGCAGACAGAGAGAGAAAGCATTCATAATTTGCATTTCTATTTAAGGGCATTAAAGAATTCCTATTCCTTCAAATAATATTTTTGAAATAACTAAATTTCTACTCCAAAGTTCTATTTTCTTTTGAAATAATGACAACTGAAATACAGTTGAAAACTAGGATTTCTCTTAAATCTTTATAGATGCTCTCATGATTAATTCTCAATTTCTTCTTTGAACTCAAGAAGCAGTTTAGAGGCATGGGCCACTTTCCAAGAAAAATTCCATAAAATGCCAGCAAGCAAATACAGGTAATCCTTGATCTATGACTACAATTGAACCCAAAGTTTCCATGGCTAAACAAGATAGTTAAGTGAGTTTTGCCCATTTTACAAACTTTCTTGTCATAGTTGTTAAATGAATCACTGCAATTGTTAAGTTATAACATGGTTGTGAAGTGAATCTGTTTCCCCATTTGTTTGTCAGAAGGTCACCAAAGATGGCCACATGACCCCGGGACACTGTAATGGTCACAAGCACATGCCAGTTGCCAAGCATCCAAATTTTGATCACATGACCATGTGTGAGTGAAAAATGATCATAAGCCACTTTTTTCAGTGCCATCATAACTTTGAACTGTTACTAAACAAATAGTTGTAAGTCAAGGGCTATCTGTATTTCATGCAGGCTTTGCAATGCATAATGTACAATGCATAAAGTTCAATACTGAATTATAGAAAAATACATTTTAATTAAACTAGTAGTTGAATATTTGTACCTGTTCTGCCAAGTCCCGCATGACAATGAATAGCTACTCGCCCTTCCTGTAAGGCAAAGGTCATCACTTTGACCATATCGAGGATAGTAGTGAGAGAAGCTACACCATAGTCCTTCCATCCAAAGTTATAAAAATAAACTAGAAAAAATATTTAGAATATTATAAATAGAAGACCAAAGACTGCACTCACAATGTATCCTAATGACATTCTTAAGATATGCAGGAGAAGAGAATGAAAGCTCTTCCAGCGTTGTGGAAATTTTTTTATTATTTTAATTTTCCAATCTTACAGTCCAAATTCAGCAGGATGTTTCCTTTAGAAACTGGCTTATAAAACCTACAATGAAGGGGGAATGCATTAGTTTCTGTGTATGTGTGTACATGCACCCAGATAGTATGTAGAAATACACACTCAGTATTCTTAAATTAATTACATCCTTTTTGAAATAGTCAAACACAGCTATTTATTTGGACAGTGTGGAAAACTCTTCTTGTGAAAGAGAAGCTAATTAAGTAGATATGTATGTATCTGTAACACACAAACACACATACATATACACACACACACAATTACTGCCAGTGAATATATGCCTATTGTCCTGTGAAGGTATTTACTATTTTGTGAATAATTGCTAATACTGTTAAAGATATTGTCAGGTGCAACTTTCATAATTTAGCTGTCAGTTCCATGGATGCCTTAGTCATTTATTATACCCGCCCCCTGTTTTTCTACATTCTCATTAGTTCTATGTTATTTTTTTGTCGATATACATTCCTCAACTCGCTGCTTTTACCCTTAGAAGTAGGTGGCAGAAACAGCCTGCAAGCAAGCACACACTTTATAATTAACCAGGAACTGCAGCAGCAGGAGCAAACTTACTTCCCGCCTCCATGAAGGCTTCAGGAAGATAGGTGAAACCACTCTCTTGTTCCAGTGGATTCCCACAGCTAGCATGTTCCCCGGGACGCTGAAGGTTAATTACTGTTTTTATGTCACATCTTAGGCAAAGAAAAAGATGATGCATTACTGAATGATGCATCTTTTCAGAGTCTTTTCCACCCGCATCCCATGTTCTTTCTTACTTCAGAATAAATTGCTACAGTATAAATGATCTGAGCCAATGCAGTCTCATAAGAACTTTAGTAATTTGTTACCAATTTCTTTTACCTTTGGAACTGTTCAATAATATTATATTTCCCAATAAGATCTGTGGAGGGTCGAGACATAGCCAGTATGTTATCTGTTATCCTGAAGAGATGAGGGAAGAAGACATGAAAAAATAGAAATAAAAGTGTGTCTCAGCCATCTCTCATGTTTAGTTGTTTTAGCAAATTAATCATAACATTTTATATGCTGTGCTTTCAAACCGTGAAATGCTTTTCATCTGTGTTTAATAAAATACTTACAGAACAGAATGCTAATAAGATGTCAAGATATGATGATAATAAAAACGGAGCTCCATTTAGCTTTTTCATAACTTGTATTTAAATTTGATATTTTATAGATTGTATTCTTTCTTTCTTTTCTTTTCCTTTATTTCTTTTTTTTCCTTTTTTTTCTAAGTATTTTTTTAATGCTTATGTTTTTATTGTTATATATATATTATTGTTAATTACCTTATAAGTTGATTAATTTTTTTTTAGAATTTTTAAAATTTTAATTAAGCCTATATTCAGCTCTGGGAAGCTCGGGGGGGGGGGATGGAGGGGGGTGGTTTGGGAGGGTTTGGGGGAGGGTTGTTTTATTTTTTGTTGTTGTTTTTTTGTTTTTTGTAAAACTTTTAAAAAATTTTCAATAAAAAAAAACGGAGCTAACACCACTTTAGTTTTTTATTTATGTATAAAACATTTTTTTTCTTCAGTGATCTTTTTAAAATCTTTATAAAATGATCCCACACATCTTGACAATACTTTCATTATATTCAGCTGGGTTTTTTTAATTTAACATTTCAGTTCAATTACATAATCAATACATTTGAATCTGAGTTACATTTAAGTCTGTAATAAAGGTATCCATAATAAAATCCATGTTTCAGCTATAAACATATTACGTTGAATTTAGTTTCTATTGTCACCAGTAGAATGCAGTCAGTATGATTAATGCTTAGATGAAAACAACTGACTTTTGTTTGAATCCAACCAACAGTTTTAGCATATAAATATTTCAAGCAATAAGCTCACGGACACAGACGTTATATATAAGCTGTCCAGCATTTCTGAAACACTTAAATCTGTATCAAACTGCTTTCTTTCACTGAATGTATAATTTAATACTAAGCATATTTATTTGGAAATTATTCAACAGTTACAAACTGCTTCATAAGGTATTTAAAAGTAACATTTTTGGAAATGTATCATAAATTAATGCTGTATATTACCAGGAGGAATATAATCCTTTAATAGCCTGTTCTTGTTCACTCCACCGAGCTGGATTTTCATATTTGCAAGCACGGCCACCACATGCCATGGAACACTGCATATGACTGGGAATAACATGACGAAGGCGTTCTCCAACTTTCGTATATTTTGCAGTTGGACGTCTAGATCTTCCTATAACAGAATGGCAAGAGAAAATAAAACTTTCCAACAAAGATCAGTTCTGAAAAAACAAAGATAAAAAGACAAAAATGTAAGCAAAATCCAAAAAAACATTTGCAAAGAATGTTTTCCTTCTTGATGTTTGCATCTGTAGTATTTCCTTAATACAGGATCATGTCATTATCTAGAAACATTTAACAACAGCTGTCATCTTTGTTCGTATTATAAACAAACTCATAAAAGCCATGAGCATAAAAGTGACACAGTACTATTTTATTAATTAAGTGATGCGATCAACTTAAAATGCTTAGTTATAAAAGAAGATCAGAATGAATATAAAATGATAAAAATGCTGATACTTTACTTTTTCTTTCATGGAAAGCAGCATTTAGTTCTTCGGGGCTTACAGAGGAAATGGCCACCATAACCCTGTGGGTAGAAGTCGAGAGGACCTCTACAACTGAGCTCCGTCGCCGCTGAAGCACTCGGAGAAAAGGATCAGAAGAAGAATGTCTCCGGCCCTGAAAAAACTTGCTAAAAATATTCACTGCTAAGCGCCTCCTGGGTGATCCTTGCATGGTCACCCACTACTTGCGGCTAAAGGGTGAAGCTGAATGACAAAGCTTACTTGCTCCGTACTGAACTTATACAGAGACACGCATCTTTCTGTAAGATCTAACAGCCATTCAGCATTGGCTGCTGTCTCCATAGAAACTAACAATGAACTCACTGATGGCAGCTACGCCTTTTGGCAACTAAATTCTTATATACATTGATTTTTTTTTTCTTCTGCAGAATGAATAGTTCCACTACTGATGAAGATTAGAATTACTCAAAGCAGGTAATTCTGAAATGGTCCAGGAATTCTGAAATTGTTTCCTATGAACAGAAATGAATGCTGGAATTTGAAGAACTGAATCTAGCATCACAAAGTATAGCTAATTCTTCAGAAGACCTTTAGAACTTTGCATCCTTCGAGCAATCTCAAGTTAATAAAGATATAAAAAAGGCAAAAGAAACTTAGATACGATTGTAAAATGAAAAGCAGAAACATTTATAACAGAACTATTATTCCATGAAGTGTATAATTTTAAACAGTTGTTTTAGTTTTATATCTTATTGCATGGTGGTAGGAATTCTATTTGGTAATAAGTGCTTCCGGATATTGACAGAACTACTTTGTTTAGTTTGGTTCTGCTCCATCAACCAGCAATCATTTATTCTGTTACATATCTCATAAGACAGCAGAAATATTGCTTTTGTACAAGGACCTTTCTTGCTGCTGATTAAATGTATGTGAATGATTGACTGGATAGTCTCTCAAACCTTACTCTGTCTTTGTAAACTCTTTAATGCAAGTGCTAAAAGCAAAATGAGTGATCATTGCTTTGCTTACAAAATGAGCTGGTGACACAATTTGGGAAGGAGAAAAGTTTGTTCTATGATTTCACTTCAATTGCTGTCTATGATCTTTAAAAATTACTGCCATTCTTCTGAAGAAGCTAATGTTTTTAAATATAATTCAATGACAAACATTACATACTAGCCAAATTTTAAAATGTTAAACTATATCCCAGTTATTTCTAGAAATATAGTAACACTATCAGCCAGAAATTGAGTGTTGATTTGTTTTTTCTTTATCTAAAATCTGATCCATAGGTTAAACAGTATGCTAGATAATGTGCTCCTGTCAGAATACCAATGTGGAGGAAACTGTTATGGACCAGCATGGATATTCTGAAATTCAGTCTTTACAAGGTCATCCATACACAACATTTCAACATTTTTAAAATAACAAACTAGATAAGTAAGACTTTAGGTCTATCAGATATCATATCTGCCCCACCTACCAACTGCAATGAACCTACTCAGTAAGCAGATTTAATGCATTTAGGTACAAAGTATTAAGGGATAGAAAGTTCTTCCTTTAGCCTTTATAGACAAGGATTTTAAAGGTTCAGAATCTTTGTGGCGTTAACTCACAAATGCCCATGTTGAATAGGCATTATGGAACCGCTGTATTAGAATCATAGCATTATTCACAATTGTAGTGGCAGAATTGGGTTGAACCCATAGGGTAAAAATGTCAAAGCTCCCCTTGCAGGAGTCCTTGGGTTCTGCATGCTCTATTTCTGCCTCCTGGCTTAATGAAGTGGTTTGGTAGTTCTTACCTCCACTATCTATTTCTGGGTGGGCGGACAGGTGCTTTTACCTGTCATCCTCCCCCCAGAAATCATATAGCACCTATACAAAAATGAAGTCAAAATGAAAAAAAGGAGAAATAAATTCTATAGCACTGCCTCCTAGCCTTAGTCACTGAAACATATGGCAAAGGAAATTAGCCTATTCCTTTAGAAGACAAATGAATCCCTCAAGGTATAAATAGAATCAAACTTTATTTCTAAAAAAAAAGTAAAAAGAAAATGTAACAAAATCCCTTTTTGGGTTTCAGCAGTCATTTAAATATTCAGTGGCAAAATCAATAAAAATATACTGTAGAGTTGTTCTAACTACAGAGTGCACCTTAAAAGGACGTTCCATAGAAAACTATAAAATACAATAGAAGACTCTGGGCAGGCAAAGGATGATTTTGGTCTGCTCTTAATTTATAGGGACTCTGTTGTTAAGTGATTCCAAATTGTATGAAAACACAATTTACAGAAAACATAAATATCACAGGCAGTAATGCTTAAAGAACAACATAAGTAGATTAGAAGATCATACTGTAACACAACACTTAACTTTTTCCCATTCCTCTAAAAAAATACACTAGCCTTGAATCAGATTGCAATTTAAACATGACAGGTACCATTTAACAATTCTGCTTAACAACTAATTCCTACAACACTGTCAAAATACTTAGTAAAGCTGTACTACTATGATACTCCTCATCTTTCCTATTACCTCTCCTTATCTGACTATATGACTATAATTTTGTTGCTTGTATCCTACAATTTATATTGTTTTTTGTACCCTAGTATGATTTATGTTGTTTGCTTAGCTCTATGACTATACTAAGTGCTGCATCATGATTTATGATGAAGTGCTGAATTTCATGATTTATGACAAATGTATTTTCATGTTGTATATGATCATGATTATCACTATTACTTGTATGTACAGTGAGAGCTTATGCACCGGAAACAAATTCCTTATGTGTCCAACCACACTTGGCCAATAAAGAATTCTATGACAGATACCATTTGGAGTTTTTACATTAGACAAAAAATGTCTTGGATCAAATATTAATATAATGTTTATATGGCATAAAATGAAGACATTTGTACCACAGCTAATGCATACCAAAAGCTACAGAACCTCTTAGTTTATGTTAAACAGTATCAGCTAAGTCATAAAACTTGTAGCCCTTTTGAGTCTATGACAACACCATGCAATTTGTATAGTGCCATATGACTTTGTTATTAATATCACTTAGAAATTCACCATCTTCACTCCCATTGATTTTGTTTCATTTAATAATTTGTAATGAATACAATATGACTTTTAGCAGATAAAAATATGTTATTCATATTATGCATCAAACCTATTAATTTAAACCATAACCAAAAATAAAGAGTGTTGTTTTCATGCATACAATAACATTCCACAATGCTACCATGTGGGAATTAGGTAATAATTTTAATGAGATGGCAATTACTGGCCATTTTCTGCAAAGAATATGAAGCAATAAACCTAAACAAGCAGAATAATTTATTAATTTTTATGAGACAAGTTGCATTTAGATGTAATCTTCCTGGATATCTACTGAATATGTTCATGCAATACATCCTTTCTTTGCATAAACAAGAATGTTCAATTTAACATTCTTGATTATGCAAAGAAAGAATTATTGCATGAAATAAATGATAAACCTCAAATTGCTACTATATTTGGACTAACAAAGAAACAATTTTGGTTTAAATGAATGTTAAAATCATGATTATTTTGTTAAAACGTGAGACAAGAGAACACGCATAAGCACAGATTATCTTTAGTTCTCCAATTTAATTTTAGCTGTCATAGGAAATCTGTATGAACACAAAGAGATATTACTTTTAAAAATCTTTTAATGATCTTAAAAGCTTCTGCCAAAGAGATAAATTTGGCATCAGAATTACAAATTGTAACAATGAATATTTGTTCTCCTCTTCTGTCAGTATTAACCTTTTAATACATAGAATTATTATTTCACTATTCCTTCTGACGCAGTTGCCCATTTTCCAACCTGATATTAAGACTGAAAATATATGAAGCAAAAAACAAGTTAAATAGCTAAGAAATTTATTAGGAAAACTGTGATATTATCACATTGCTTTTTTGTTGTTGTTGTTAAAAATCCACAGTAAAATGGTTTTTAAGTATCCAAGTAAGATAAACATTTGTGTTGCAATAAATGAAGAAAAATTTTGATTTCTCACATACAACACAAATAACTTTTTAATACTCAGAATACAGACTGATGAAGTAAATTGGACAGAATATACCATATTTTCCGGCGTATAAGACGACTTTCTAAACCATGTAAATCGTCTCCGAAGTCAGGGGTCGTCTTATACGCCGGGTCGTCTTATACGCCGGAAAATATGGTAATTTCCGGCGTATAAGACGACTTTCTAACCATGCAAATCGTCTCTGAAGTCGGGGGTTGTCTTATATGGCGGGTCATCTTATACACCGGAAAATACGGTAGTATAATTGGGAGGTAATATCAGCAGAAGTGAAAGATATGCACATGAGATATTTGCCAAAAAGTTGATTGGCATGCAAACTATTCCTTTGTGGCCCACAATTATTTTTAATTTATTGTGGCCCTTTCACTTCTCTAAGTTACGCAAGCCTGCTCTGCTCTATATGGTATTAATACAAGCAAAAACATTCAAATTGGGTAAGAAAGATGTAAAATTATGGCCATTTCCTACTCCATTTCCACTGTTAAGGTCGGACCATCTGCAAGAGTTGTGGTCCTTCAGTTGTCCTGGGTTTTACTCAACGGAGGAAGACATGAGGTAGTTTAACCAGTTCCATGTGGGACACATTAGTGAGACCTGGCTCCCTGTGTTGTTCTACATAATTTTATCCCTGCAGGACAAAGCAGAGAGATAGTAATCTGGGCTTTATCCGACATGAACACTGGCCGCCTACATAGGATGAAACAGTTACGTCCTGGCTTCCAATTCATCTTGCAAGGAATATTTTTCTTCAGGAAGAGGAAAAATAGAAATTATGATTTGCAATACCTTCCTTCATAGAAAACTGAATAATGAAGGTAAAAAAATGACAGGAGTTGTTATTACCTAAGCTGTTATATGGCCTAGAAATAATAATTTCACTATAGACTCCTTTATCTTCCTCTCTTGAGTCCTTGAACAAAGGTGAAAGGTTATAGCAATTTTTTGCAGGGAACCTGGGATTAGTAATGACAATTTATTCATAACATCTGTTCATTTTTTGATTTGGTTCTTTACCTGGATCCTATTTCAACTGATGGAACTATAAAATCAACTTAAAACAAGCTGGTTCAGTTCTGCATTCAGAGTTTAGGTATATTCAATACCCATCCCTATTATTATTCACTACTGGTCCTATCTGCTAAATGTCATATACTAAAAAAATAATTACCTGTATTCATGGTTGTGCTGCTTGTTATCAGAGAACAATAAGGTGCCTCATTTTGCAATAAGACTCCAGCAGCCATTGCAGTACCTGTAGAAACAAAATTTTAATAATAAGCATGGTTTTCTAGGTATGTGCATGTGTGTCCAGCTCTACAGATCAGATTCAAATGATCTGGCTTTTTAGTCAAATATATTTAAGTATTGTAAGTATTTTAATTGCTGACATGCCTTTTCTTTACATTTTAATTCTTAAAAATATTACATTACCTATATTACTAAACAATGTAAAAACCTTGATTGACCATGTCAGAAAAATAAATGATAAACCAGATAACAAATAAAATAAAATTAACATAGAAATGTCGCATGTCTGCAGAATAAAGAAAAAGAATGTAATAGATCCAATTGAAGGAAGCCTCATCTTGTGGAATGGTTTTGATGGACATGCATATGCCAGGATATAAAGGTACTGGTTTAATTATGAATGAAAGAATAAAATTAAAGTTTGAAAACATGAAAGAAAGAATCCATGTATCAGTGGATTAGTAACCATTTATAGTCAGCAAATGGTGATAATGTAAGAACTAAAGATGAGTTTTAGAAAAAATGGTAATGCTTTGATAAATCTAATTCAGAGGAAACAATTATTCTGCTAGAAGATATGAGTGCAGTACTAAAAAAATATATGTGTTAAAACAAGGAGAGAAAAAGTGAAAAATGAATGGATACTGAATGAATAGGAAGTAAATATAAAAATGGGTTTTCGGGAGAAGACTAGGGAAACAAAAACCTCTCTGCAAAAGTGGACAGCAGCAGAGAATTAAGAACAAGTCAGCAGACCAGCTCTTTGGAATCTTTCAGAACAAGGAGAGGGTGTGAAATCAGCCACATGTGTTCTGGATGCAAATCATAATCATCTGACAATGGGTTCTGCAACCATTGTAAGTTCAAGCCAATTGTCAAGCACCCAAATGGCGATCACATGAGCATGGGTGTGCTAGGGCAGCTGGAACTTCCTGAACTGGTTGTAACCGCCACTTGTTCAGCACTGTCATAACTTTGAATGTTCACTGAACAAGCAGCATTAATCAATGACTTCTAAGCTATTAGAAACTTTCAGAACAATAACTTTGAAAATGTTTATTGAGTCTGCATTCAATCCTGAACAACAAATTACTTATTTTTATCCCACCTTTATTATTTTTATAAATAACTCAATACAGCATATACACATAATAATCCTTCCTCCTCCTCATTTTCCCCACAACAATCCAGTGAGGAGAGCTGGCTTGAGAGAAAGTGACTAGCCCAAAGTCATCCAGGTGGCTTTTATGTCTAAGGCAGGGGTAGGCAACCTTGGCTCTTTTATGACTCGTGGACTTCAACTCCCAGAATTCCTGAGCCAGCATGGCTGGCTCAGGAATTCTGGGAGTTGAAGTCCACGAGTCATAAAAGAGCCAAGGTTGCCTACCCCTGGTCTAAGGCAAGACTAGAGCTCATAAACTGCTGATTTCCAGCCTGGTGTCTTAATCATAGACCAAATTAACTGTTGTTACTTCAGTCAACTCTGTATGGACTTTCTATGATACGAGGGCAGAAAATATGTTCTATGTATTTGTTTAGATAAGAGATGAGATATGGAATAAAGAAATAACTGTAACCTTTGATGGGTGAAAAGTTACTATATATTTGTTTAGTGAAGGCTGAAAGTCACTTCCTTACATATTTTTGTCTCTATTATATTCTTATTTTTCTTTCACTTTTTATTCATTCTTTTTTCTCTTCTTTTAGTTTGTATTCGTTGTTACTTTAATAATCAGAATTGACACACAGAGTCATTATGAGATTTGAATTATAAAATATATGAAAGAAAAGTGAGTGAATCAGAAGACATCATGACTGAACAGAGTTGAAGATATTCTCAGAGAAGGGAGCGTTTTAAAGAATAAAAGGCAATATATGAAGCAGTATATGGAAACAATGGGAAAAAGGCTGGTTTACAAGTATAAAAAGGCAAAGAGAAATATAGTGAATAGCGCTACAGTGAATAGTACAAGGAAGAAAGGATAGTATTTTTCAAATACTTTAATTTTCCTTCAGAATGAGGAAGTTTCAGTAGGGGAGAAAACAAAAAACTGAGATGTCTCAACTGCTTTCAATAATATATGTAACTGTGCTAAATTCTTTACCCGCTCCCAGATTTAGATGCAATACCTATAATCTCATCAAAGTCACTGACTTATTGCAGTTTTTAACGTGACAGAATGAAAAACATTAAATGCACAAAAAACAATCATATTAATTGTACTATTTAGCATACTGTATCAGTCAAGAACCACATTTGCATCTTAGTCAAGAAATACAGCTCAAGCCTTATTTCAATAATACGTTCACAGAATTGATCTGTTTCTTTAAAACACATTTCTTCCTTGGATTATAGTACATAATAAAGAAATCCAAGATTTTAGTATATCTTTTGATTTTCTCAAACACAATGTTGTAAAGATTTTGTCTTTGGCATCCTATATGAACCTGGAAGCTCTAACTCAAATAATAATTGCCTACAAAATTATTTCAGTTTCAAAGAGTAAAGATCCACATCAGATTGTTACAATGTGTCTTTTAATTAAAAATATTTCATTTCAAAATGTATCTACATACCAAAATAATCCTTTCACTATATAGGTACCTCCATCTTATTTTTAACTTCCTAAGTTTTCTGCTATCATGAATACTAGCTAGCAACAAGTCTCATTTCTCCTACATGTATCTAATCCAATTTTAAGTCCATCACATTTTATTTGGCAAATTCTATAAACTATGTGTTAAGTAAAAAGTTAAGACAGTTGTGCCTTGAATTTATAGCTATTTGGTTTCTTTCTTTGTTTAGTACATTTTCATCATTTGAGGAGATTTTTCTGTTCCTTTTTTTTATCTAAAGCCCCATTTCACTGAGTTCATTGTAATATTGGAATGCTTTAATATTTTTCATTGTTATGTTGGCTTTTAACTGAAGTGAATGCTATCAATTCATACAGATATAGTTCTTAATAAAACTATTTATCTAACCAAAGGAGCTTGAGGCTGTTATGAACTCCTGCATCTAAAGTAAGCTGGAGTAGGTAATAGTAGTTTGTGATGGTCCTTTTCTTATTTTTTTTAAAGGCATTTACTTCAAATTCCAGAGGGGTTTTTCTCTCTTAAACTCTCAGTTCTAGTACTGATGAGGTTTCCAGTTGACTAAATGCATGATATTCAGTTTATATAGTGTAAAGTATTGTAAAACATTAATAAATTGCTAATGGAGAGATTCAAATGGTGCCAAACTAGAATAAGCATTGGAATTGAAATGTCAGTATTCATGCAATATTCAACAAACCAACTTCAATATTTATTTTGATTGCCAATGTAACTTTTAATGAAATGATATTTTATGTTTGCTCTAAGGCAGAGGTCCCCAACCTTTTGGGCGCCAGGGACCGGTTCCATGGAGAGAGGTTTTTCTGTGGACTGGAGGGTGCGTGGTTTTATGTGCTGCCTGCATCCCACAGATGGGGCTTTGCTTGTTTGTGCGGACCGGTTGCTGGCATGCCACAGACCGGTACTGGTCCACGGACCGGGGGTTGGGGATCCCTGCTCTAATATGATAATGAGTTCTTTACTGTTTAATAGCAGCTTTACATATTTTATAGGAATATATATATATATATATATATATATTCAAAATAAAATGACCACCAAGGTATTAATTAAAACTATAAAAAGTTTAATTTAAAAACGCCAAGCTTTCGCCGTCACCTGCCAGCATCATCAGGGCTGGGCCGCCAGGGTGTGAGAGAGTCATTTTATAGGCAGGCCGAAGTCTGCACTCGGCTCCTCGATCTCGTCACCGGACCCAATTGGTTAAATTGTGCTCTGGTGATTCGTTTCTTTCTGTCCTTCCTGGCTCCGTGTATTCCTTCATCTATCTTCTTTTCTTTGGATTCTAAGGCAGGTGATGTAAACTCCTTGCCTCTCCGATTGTCTCTATCCTTCAACCCATTCTCCCCTTCGGGTTCGAGTGGTGGTTTGCATTTGTCCTTTTCTTTTCCCCAATCACGCTTCGCACAGTCACTTTCTCTATGAGTATCTTTCCTTTCATCCTTAACGCCCCTCCCTCGTACCCAACTGTCATCAAGATGGTCGTACGTGTTGTTCCAGGTTGGCTGGGGTGGCTCGGTAAGTTGTTTATCTATGGGGGTGGTCTCGTAGTTGTGGTTATCTTTAACTACCACACCTTTCCCCTCCTTTTTGTCCTCTGCGCTCTTTTCACGCATGCTGTAATCTGAGGTCTTAATTTGGGGGGGGGGGGTTGAGTTGCGATCAACAATCTGGCTCCTCATTTTACCGACCTCTCAGAAGGACGGAAGGCTGAGTCATCCATGAGTTGGTCAGGATCAAATTCCTGGTAGTCAGCAAAATTAGCATGCAACACTGCATTCTAACCATTGCGTCACCAAATATCTTGCGCTGATATTGTTCAGCCCTTTACCACCACAACAGCATTTATTCCAAAATATAACAAGACAATATTTGGTACTGAAAGGCTGCTGCAGTTAAAGAACACTGCATATGCTCTATTTGGTGAATGTAATCTTCATTTAGCAAACAAATTGGGACTAGGTTGTTAAGCAAAGAGATTGTTAAGTAAAACCGTGCTTATTTTACTCCAGTTTTCCTTTATTTTACAGAGTGAAAAGGTTGTAAATGTGAGCACTAGTCATATAGTTACAATTTTAATCACTGTCAAAATACTAGTAGTTGCTAAACAAGGACTACTTGTAGTTTTAAAGTTTGAGCTCTACATTCTTAAACAAAAGACCAAGCATGGGCAAAATGTTCTAGTAGACATTATTAAAATTACAAAGTAATGGGATAATCTAGATGGCCTTAAATTAGTAATATTTCTAGTTGAGGAGGGTTACATTTGATGATACAAAGTAGTTAGGATGGTATCTCATTCACTGGCGAGCTGTGCAGGTGGTATCTCATGCACACAGCTGATCAGGATTTTCTGGTTTAGTGTAAGGTTTCTTATTTTTTCTAAAATATTTAGGAGTTACATGATAATTTTTACTTTCTTATGTTGGTGAGGGATCCCACTCATAATTTTTGGCGAGGGTGTTCAAGAGCTGCATGCATTCTTAACTATGATAACCATGCCATTCATAATTTAGTCAGTTTCCTACTTTCAGTAGAATACTGAACTGTATACCAATCCAATTCCCACTTAATTTTCCAGAGCACAGAGAAGACTTTTATGATTACAGAATGGGAAAAATGTTACATATGTATATTAATGAAATAGTCTGATTCATAGGATTTTTTTCTTTTTCATTATTAAAAACATTTCTTTTCCTGAACAGAGGAAAAAACTGTATTGTAAATGATAAACAATACTTATTAAGAAGTTGTTCATGTCAACAATTGGTTAATATTTTTTTTTTCAGATTGTTTTTTACTCAAGAGATGTTGCATGTTATTTCAGGTTATGTTCCTAATTCTCCTGCAGAGATAATATGCCATATGCCTTTGGATCATTAGCTGCTGGCTAAGCAGATCAATTACATTTATCTAGGCAACATGTACCTCAGATTAGAAACTATACTGAATAAAGGAGAAGCTTGCCTGGCTTTTCCAAACACTATCTTGTTTACACAACTTAAGTAATGTTTCATCCCTGTTTGTTTGTATAACAGTTCTTGCCTTTTTCCCTCAAGATTGTCACCCTGATTCTCTACTAAAATGATCTGAAATGGAAATTTTTCCTCCCCTTATACTGATTAAGGTCATTTCCTAAGAACATGTCTGAAAGATATTAATTGGAAGGATCCAAGTCAATTGAGTTTTTTTGTCATGATCTGAGATTTCTGTACTTGAGTTTTATGGTCAATACCAGCTACAAGATATCTATAGGAGGGACAGCTGTCTTGTTTCTCTTCATCCTTTTAAAGGGGAAGAGAAATTTCCTGTTGTGGGTTATCGGTTCCTTCTAGAACCTCTTACAAAATAGGGCTTTATGGTCAGGATAGTGCATCTGGTTGTTCTTTCTTGCCAGGTGTTCTCCAGAATATAATTTTCAGCAACAAGTGTTCAACTCCAGAGCTGCTAGTTCATAATTTTATTCTCTGTTACTTAAAGGATGAATGGCCGTTCTCAGTAAGATAATCTATTTGGGATAGAAATGCCTCTAACATGCAGATTAAGTTCAGGAATAATGGCATCTTCATCTAATTTCAAGAAACAGAATATTTAACACTGCTTGGAATCAACATTGTGGATAAAAATGAACATGACAAGAATGAATCCAGAAAGGTTGTTTCTGTTTAAGTTTTGTAAGTCAGTGGAAGACTTGTCTTTTAGAGGAGGATCTGACATACTCTAGAAGGAATCATGATCACCTAAAAGAGCTGATTTCACCAGAAATATTTATTATATATTTATTATTAAAATATTATTTTAATAAATAATAAAAAATGTATTATGAAAAAAGCACTGGAATATTAATGTTACTTCATGAAGAGATATATAATTTAATCCCAATATCTATTCTATAGGCTTCCTCTTCTTCTGTAAAGTATTAGACTAAAAATCATAATACAAGTATATAAAAAGATTTGCATTAGAAAAATATAGTTTGCGATCCATCTATGTAATATTCAGCAGATATTTCACTATAATGTTTCTATCTTTAGCAAGACTGAATAATGGGATATATTTGGTGGTAGAATTTGTTTGCAATAACTGTTTTCTTTTTTCTCAAAAAAATCTGTGCTGTTAAGATTATGGGCATCACTATAGTATCCAGCACTATTTTCCTTGCACTACTCTTTCATTGGTTATTTTGATTTTTCTAAACACTGGGTTTGGTTTTATTGGGCAGACAATCATTAACAGATTTAACATAACTTGTTAAGTAAATGTACAGTTCTCAAATAGTATTTAGGAAGTTGCAGAAGAAACAATAAATTCTTGCAGAACCTAAATCATTAAGAATTTTAATCTCAGTTCTTTGTTAAATGTATTTCCTTTTTTATCATCTATTTAAAAATCATCAATTCTATTCCTTTTAACAAAGTGAAGTACAAATATAAAACATAGCTGAGAATGTTTCAGTATCTGTTTATGAATTGCTCAAGTCATAAGCAGTTGACAAGTTTTTTTTTAAAAAAATCAAGATAACACTAGGTCCACTATGGATCAGAATTGGGATTACATATCCTAATTCAACAGAACTTAATGTAAAAACCTAGTCCACTAATCAAATGTTCAACTGAGAGAGAGTATTCAAAAAGATAAAGTTTTTGAAAAACGTTACCTTTGGTTTTACCACATTCAACATGGGGACTCTGGGAATTGGTTAAAAGATGTTCATGGATCATACACAATATATATGCCACATTCTCTTCATTCCTCTCCTAGACTTAGAATATTGCAGGATATAACTACCTATGCAACTACCTTTCAGTCCCATCATTGTTTACAAGGTCAATGAGGGCAAGTGACCAAACTAACAACAAAAAACAAGCTACAGAAAATTCTGGGAGTCAACCCTCCTGCTTCATTATATGTGGCCCTTGGCAGATACCCATTGACATCTATACCTGATACTGAACCTGCCATGGACCATGAGGAAAGATCTCATATTTTTTAGACTGGCTTAGTCCAGATTGCAAAAACAAAGATATAATCAAGAAAGTTTTAGTGCAGACCAATGCAAGGCTGAAGCTGAAGCTTCCTATTAAGAATCAATGATATTACTTCATTAGCATAAGGAAAGAGAGTCAGATTTTTATATACGATAAAAATCCAAAATAATATAAGAAAGAAAAAAAAGGATTTGGAAATTAACATGGTTATTAAGAGCTTACGTACTACTTATAGAAGAGGATTACATTATATTTTATTATGGTGTCAAGCTTATATAAAACCTTATGGTTTTATATTGAAGCTTGACATGTGGCTCAAATTAAAAAAGTACCTACATATAATCTTAAAATTCAAAACAGGACATAATGTTTCAGTGTAGGAAAAAATTACCTTGCTGTTTTAACAATATATATTTAAACAGTATATTGGTTTTGAATCTCTTTCTCTCTCTCTGTCTTACTTCCTGCATGCACCCACGAAATGGATAATTTTGAAATTACAAAGAAATTACAGAGGTAGTTCTGTGACAGTTTTTCTCTCTCTTCAAATTCTGCATGCCACCTAATGTCAAGACTTGAATTTTAAGGGAACAAAGAGAAAAGGAACGTGATTCAGTTACATACTGAATATAAGTAATAACCGACAGTGTGAAATAAAACAGTGAATAATCAATGGGGTTGTCGTGAATGTTTGTCAATGGTAATGAGGGATAATTAACAATAGTCAATTAGGGAGGAAAGATTAGCCATTCAGAAATGCTTTGGTTTTGCTATTTCAACTCTCAACACAATTTTCATCCATGGTAAAACTCAACTTTAGGCAAATGCTTGTGCTTTTTCCTATTGAAATCAAGTTAAAATCTGCTACTGAATTGAATTAGTTGCCATCTATGTTACCATTATAACAGGAATAATATCTCTGTACTTAGGAATGCTCACAACTTTGGTTCCAACTTGATTTTGTGAAGGGATTGAGGGAAAAAAGCATTAAGAGATTAATACATATTTAAATGGAATAAAGCTTTCAAAGTATAAAAATGTTAAAGAGTAATATATTGCTAGTATACCATATTAACTGAATCAATAATACAGCAAAAATTATTCCACAATCTTATCTGAGTCCATCAAGGAATGAAAATACATGCAACTTCAACTCCCCAGCCAAAAACAAGCAACGGAATTACTGGAGTTCACAGTCATACAATTATTGAAAAAAAAAGGAAGAAAATACAAGATTTTACTATATTGGTGTATTTTTTATTTTTTAAACAAATTTTATTGGTTTTTTAACTTTTACAACAAAAACTCGAGACACACTGTTGTGATGGGATAGTCAAACATCCAAAAACGAAATCATATATGAATAACTCAAGTAAATACATTAAATATTCCCTCTCTATTTCCCTCAAATAGTATAATATATTTAAGATGATCCATTTCTACATTAGATTTCTATAAATCCTAATCCTGTTTACAAATTTTATTATTTTAGTTACCATAGCCCAATTTAATCTTAAATAAGCATATTATCACTTCGGGTACCCCTTCCAAATGTATTCTAATTCTTAATCTCATGAGTCATTAATTTTATCAGAAATCTCTCTTATTTCTTCTTCCACTACAAAATAGTTATCCTGATTAAAATAAAGTATTACTTTACCCTATACATATACAATCCATCATTCAATCTATCTCTATAGCAAAGCAAAATAATACAAAACATTAAACCATTTAAATCCATTAGGAAGAATTCAAATCTCATTCAGGTAGATATCATGTCTAAAAACATGCATATTATTACACAAAGCATCATCTTACTAACTTAACATGCTCAATTAATTGTTAAATCAATCCAGATCTCTAAAACCTCTTCCATTTTCTTATTCTCATTCCATTACAAAATAATTTTCATACAAATAAACGTATTATTCCAAAAAATACATTTTTACTCTATTTAATATATATATTCTAGTAATCTCCAATTTTTCTCTCAGTTCTAACTCTAAATCTTAAACCTTAAGTCAATCCATATTTCTACAAAGCCTTTTTAATCCGTTAGATATAATTTTAAATTTCTCTTTTTAGTTTTATTCTGGCTTTCTTTTTGTGCCAGGCCGGTTTCCATGACAAAGCCTCTGTTTCAGCAGATAGATCTCCCTTTATTGCTCGTAACATCATTTGGGTCAGTAGAACACATCTTATCCTTTGTGTTAGAAGCCTGGCTCTTTTGTCGTTATCGTTGCTTTAAAAGTTCAAGTCTCAATCTTTGGTTCTTTTGATCCTCAAGGATGTGAGTAGGATACTTATAAGGCAATATAAATTCCTCTTTAATCTTGATTGATTCCTCTTCTGGTATATTTTGGTTTATAGAACAGTCAGTTGAAGTCTGTGAATCAGTTTGAAGGTTTGGAGTAAGGTTTCTGGCTCTTATTTCTGTAGTAATCTCTTTTATTTTAGCACATACCTGCTCAGTGGCTTCGTAATTTTTTTCCAATATAAGTTTACAATTTGATTGTAAGTAAGGTTTCTCCATTTCAATAATAATTAAAGACAGTCCTTTTTCTCTTTTAGTGGAGGTAGGTGTATTTTTTATATATGTATTATTGTGTATTTTTATATTGTTGCTTGTTTTATATTGTGAGTCACTCAGTTACTTTGAAGTTGGCAAGCATCTGAATCCAATAATATACCTTAAATATTTTTTTTAAATTCTTTTTGGGTAGAAGACTTTTTCTGGAAAGATTCTCTATGGATGGGCCTTTTCGGGATATATAGCATTCAAGTATCTGACATAATCACTTGAAAAGCAGCATAGTTGAAACAAATACATAGTACTTCCAAGGACATTCATCTCATAACATCTCATAAATCCTTAAGTTGTGAACAACAGAAAAAACAGGTGCTTATACATCTACAATAGTAGCATCTCATATATAGCAAGTGGGAAGTTACAACATGTAAAGTACTCCAATTAGTTCTTGAAGTGAATTTAGAAACTTCACTACTCAACGCTGCACCAAAGGTCATTGAATAATGGTATTCAATGGTCATTGGTGGTCACTGAATAAGTGGCATTTGAATTTGAAGTGCTGTTTTTCTCTTGGCAAAAGCCATTACTTCAAATCTGAGACAACTGTATTCTAAGCAGAAATTCTGATACAAAGAATTAGCATTAAAGAATTAGCATTTATACTATGAAGGTTGGCATATATAAATTACGTATCTTTGAAAAAATAAAAATTCCAGAGTTGGCACAATCTTTCTTCTGAGATGCCAGATAAACCCAGAACAATATTTTAAAATAACAGATAAGTGAAAAGTATTCCAACATCCAAGAAAATCTCTCTTCTTATTTACAGGCATTCTCTGTCAAAATCATAGATTTTACTTAATCATTAACGTTAACACAGTCATCATTGCTTACAATATATAGAATACATACAAAAAGTATAAGGTTATATTATTCAGCATTTGGAAACGCTTTACATTTAAAAGTAAAAATATTTATTAGCAATAAATAATCAATTGCCAGATTGCCATTATACTGAGTCCAGCATAAAAATGTTCAGAAATTTTACAGTAAGCTGAACACGTTTTCAGCAGAAAATGAACATCAAAAATCATAATGGAAGATTAACAAATTGTACACAACAATTGCTTCAAAAATAAAAAAAATATATTTTTTCAATTTTATTAGAATCACCAGTTTGTATATGGATTCAATAACTATACCTACATTTTTCTTTTACAACTTGCCTATTTTTCAACAAATTGGTTGCAATTCTTTCATACCTGCACTTTTCATAAATCCTAATTTTATACAGAATTTTACACCTTAATCCTAATCTTACTTTAAATAAATTTTAACAAGCAATGCCCAATAATTTCATGTTCCCTCACTTACCTGTAATCCAGGAAAAAGAACTGGTAATGGTGGACTCTTCCATTACTTTCAGTTCCACTTAATCACAAGAAATAAACCATGGTAGAGGATATGCTTGCACCATAAGGTTACTAAAGGAGCACTGCAGTTTTTGCTGCACTTAATTGGATTTATAAAAGGTAATCTTGGAAGTCATTAACAGCTTAGATTCTTGTGCTGTGCTGCATAGTAAGTACTAAATACAATACTACTAATATACATCTAGATTGGAGCTGCATTCAATTTTATTTTCTGCTCTTCTGTTTCTTCTCATTTTTATTGTATTGCTTATTATATTGTATTTATTTTCTTCATTATAAATTACCTAGAAAATGTCAAGTTATGGGATAAAACAAAAATATAGCTAATGGATCAAAGATAGTAACCCAAGGTTCTAACATTAATATCACTTTTAAAGAAAAATCATAATGCAATATTTTTACTATTTTGAAATCCAACTGATTTTAAAAATGTCATTTTAATAAGCTAATATTAATAATACATTAATATATAAGCATATCTTTATGAAAATTATATTTATTTTTACTGCTTTAAAAAACAGAAAACCAAAGGAAACTAAACACAAAGATAACTATAATGCAAATACATACAAAACTATGCAAAAAACTGCTTTAAAACTGAAAAAATGCAGCAGAAGAGAAAATAAAGTATAATGTATCATAGCCATTAGTTACAATCCTATATATACTTATCTAATATAAATATTATTCAAGTACATATATATTTCTAATATATTTATAAAAATATCATTCATTTTTAACCTATTATATTTATGAATGCCTATCTAGGTCCAGACTTGCAATACAATCCATTTTTTCTACTCAGTTCAATGGACTGAATGTAAATGCATAGACTGCAAGCTAAGTTGCTTGAATTCAGGTATTACTGAAATATGTTATAATATGATTATTAATGTCATGTTGTGACTATATGTTATCTATCATTCTATTAATTTCAGTGGAATTAAGTGCATAAAATTTAGTTTGATTTCTATCCTTTATATGTAAAGTTAATTCAATTTACTTTTGCAATATTATCATTCTTTCTAAAATGTTCATTATTTAGG
This sequence comes from Crotalus tigris, assembly GCF_016545835.1. Lineage (NCBI taxonomy): Eukaryota > Metazoa > Chordata > Lepidosauria > Squamata > Viperidae > Crotalus > Crotalus tigris. The sequence goes on from NW_024100606.1 coordinate 12,894,535, forward strand.
AAGAAAATACAAATGTCCTCCAAATCTTTAACAACTCTTTGTCTGCTGTAGACTACATGGCCAATGCTAAGGGAGCATAAAAGTAGTAACCCAAAATACCCTTCTCTTGTAATGAGAGTCTGACAAAATATAGTCTGAACTACTTAATCTACTTAAAGTAAATGTAGTAATTGAAGAGAATAAAAGGGATAAAATAAATGCAACTGCCAAAACCTGATAAGGTAAATAATTTTGGACACTGTATCAGAACTCAAAAAAATGGTAAACAGCATTTAGAGCAGTTTATAAACTAAAACGAAATTACATTTTTAGCAACAAATTTACATGTTCTAATGATTGTTCCTTTTATGTTACTGACAATGTATGAGTCACTGTATTCATTATGATCTAATTTCATTAGAGTAGATAATTTAAATTCACAAAATTTTAGAGAAAAGTATTTATTCTATTTATGCAAACATTAAGTTTCTAGACTGAGGCAGCTACTATATGTATGACGCCTAAATCTGCAATCTAATTAAGTCTAAAAATATTGTATCAGCTGACGATTTGTCTCTGACTACTAGGCAGAGACACTGAGTTTCTAACAAAGGTACAGTGTTGGCTCATTGGAGTGAGCTCATTTAAAAGTACAAAAAACCCTAAAACTATATTTAAAAAAACAAACAGAAAAAGCACAAAATCTTGCCTCTGATCACATATATGAACACATCTCCATCCATTCTTATTATCTTGCTCACTGTTGCTTTCAATCTGTCAAAAAGTATTAAATGTGGCCTTTGGCCACTAAAAAGTTTCCCACCCTTGGCTTTACATTAACTGTTTATGTCCTTATGTATTTTAATGTCATTTTCTTTGTTAGTAATACTTGCAGTTTTAAACTTTGACCTTCACTCAATGGTGGGATTCAAATATGTGAACAACCGGTTCTCTGTGTGGATGCCGCTTCCGGAAGTCCATTCTGGGCCTGGGCAACAAAAAATTAGCTACCGGTTCTACCGAAGTGGTGCAAACCAGCTGAATCCCACCACTGCCTTCACTCCAGAGCCAGAATTGGTGGCAACATCAGTTGACTGAGAAAATGAGAATAGCTTTGCTGATCTTAGTCCCATCAAGCTAATAATCCATTTGACATGGCAGATTAGGTAAAGGCAGATCTAGGTAGTGCTCAGTAGGACTATATGGAAATACTAAAGTAGAATAATTAACGTTAAAAGGTAGTAGTAATAGTAGTACAGTAATGTTAAACCACTTCAATATTGTTGCCAAGGAAACAGCATGATTGGGTCTCTATATTTTTCAGGAACTAAACTTGAATTGAAGGATTATCTTTTTACCTCTTCAATAGATATTTTTGCATAAAAACAATACAAATGCAATAGCCAATACTATTCACATATACTCTATATATTGGAAAAGAAAGAGGTACAATCTTACCTTCATTTAAAATAAAATTTCATTTTCTGTTCATTCAATTCATTCAGTTTCATTTCAGTTTTCTATTCGTTCTCAAGTAGACTGAATGTGTATCGATATCTCAGATCATCACTGCATGATCTGCAGAAGCCAACTTGTATCTCATTACCTCTCAGAGAGGGAATACCATTCACACAAGGCAAACTCAAACTATTAGGACCCAGGACCCAGATTGTTGGGGGCAATGTAAATATATATATACATTGCTTACTGGTGTACACCGCTTAGAGAATGCTTGCACTTAAAGCGGTATATAAGTCTCATAAATAAATAAATAAATAAATTATTACTAATAATTAGTACATTACTTCATGTACACTAAAAATGGGCTTTAATTACTATTCCAATATCCAAGCACTGTATCTTTTTTTGATGTATGAATAGCCATGTTTTAAAAATATCATAAGCCATCAGTGGAGGTTCTCAAGAAAAGATTGGACAACCAGTTATCAGAGATGGGATAAGGCAGTGATGGCGAACTTTTTAGAGACCGAGTGCCCAAACTGCAACCCCAAACCCACTTACTTATTGCCGGGTGCCAGGTGGGCATGGCCCACTGGGTGGGCGTGGCTGTGGTGGTCATGGCAGACTGGGTAGGTGTGGCCAAGGTGGGCATGGTCACCTTGATGTTGCTCATAGGGAGGGACACCTGTGGGGGCCGGCCAGGGTTGGGGGAGATCCAGGGGGTCTCTGACAGGTGAGGTGGTGGGTAGGAGATTCATCCTGCAGGGTGAGGCGAGGCAGGGTGGGGGTGCCATTATCTCAGGGCAAGGCAAGGCAGGGGCCGGGGCAGCTGCTGCCTGACACCATTGGCCCTCGCACTCAGAGCCCAGCGAGCACATGGGGCCCGACAGTGTCCATCAGTAGCCACAGCCTGCTGGCGACCAGCGCATTCTGGGGCTCCGCAGCCCGCCACCAGTTCAGAAGAAGTGCCCACAGAGAGGGCTCTGAGTGCCGCCTCGGGCACGCGTGCCATAGGTTCACCACCACTGGGATAAAGGCTCTTGCCTAGGGCAAGGGAAGGTGTCCTTATTCCATCCCTGACAAATTAGAAGGCCTCCAAGGTTGCTTCTAGTTCTATGATTCTATTATGAAAGAAAGAAAGAAAGAAAGAAAGAAAGAAAGAAAGAAAGAAAGAAAGAAAGAAAGAAAGGAAGGAAGGAAGGAAGAAAGAAAGCTACCACAGGTATCTTTTATGGGGAAAATACCCATGAATTTATTTCCCATCAACCATAAAGCATGCACAGTGTCATAAAAATATCCCATTTCACTGATCTGGAACAGCAATATCATGCAAATAAGTCATTTCAAAAATTAGTCGTATGAGTGCTGCTCTTGAAGACAGTCCAGGTACAAAACACAGTGACAATCCATGTACTCTTTAGTTAACTATGGTAATTGGGGCCAGAATTTCCATTGCAAAGCAATATGGTTGCAAAGCGAGATATCACATGACTGCATTGCTTAGCGACAATACCAACAGCTCCCATTGCTGTTGTTAAGCAAGAAGCACGGGTTGTTATGTGAGAATGTTCTCCCAACTCCTGCCAGTTTCCAACAGCAAAAGTCAGTGGAGAAGCTAGCAGGACGTTGCAAGCCCCAGATGGTTCATAAATGGGCAGGTAAGTGTCTGCTGGTTAAGAGTGGATGCACATAAGATGGCTGGCATGGCTTGAGTGGCTGCTCCCAGTACAGTACCACCTGACTATGGGACAATGCAATTGTCATAAATGCAAGCCGGTTACAAAGTGCCGGGATAACAATCACATGATCACAGGAATGCTGGGACAGTCATTATTTCAAGGACCAATCATAAGTAGCACTCATTGAACACCATTGTAATTCAACCAATTGCTGAAAAAGTGGTTGTTACCTGTAATACTAACTACAGCTGGGTATTTCAGACACAAATATAACAAAGTGCTTCAGAACAGGCAGGTGTGCAAATATACTACCTGTCTGCAGTTTCTTAAAGCATCTGTTCACAGGATCATATAGTCATCCACAGCAGGGCAATATCAGAAAAAAATGAACGTGCTTTAAAAGGGGGCAGACTGAAGTTGCATGCATGACTGGGTATTCTGAGGCAGTTTTCTTCTTTTGAATCAGAAGTATTAAACAGACTTGGTATTAACTGAAAATGCCCAGCATATGGTGCTGTTACAGTGCTATTTTTACTGATTTCTGATTTGTTTCTACCGTGAGTTGAAAATGCTACTTTTTAACTAAAAAGCCTTCATGGGACTATAATTTCTTCAGTGTTGTTACATACTCACATTTGGCAAATGACTGCTCAAAGTGAGCATGGTACCCTCTCAAAAAATGTAATGTTATTCATAGAAAGTTTTTGATCAGCTCTTAATTTTCTGAATTCTGATAAGGACTTTTTAATTCTATTTAGTCTTCCTCCCTCTGCCTCCCTGCACCTTACTCTACTTATTATAGGTATATTTGTTTTAGATTTTTGGAGATTAAGCCTTGCACTATTATTCTTTACTTCTGCACATTACATTTTTCTGCTACTTTTAATGCTGAAATTGATTGTTTTAATCAATTTTAATGTGCATAACCTTGAAACGTATGGTAACTGAAAAGGAAGATGCTCATGTATAATATTACCTGAATAATCAATATGTTTTGTATTAACCTTAAGAGAACAAAATAGTAATTTTTAAATAACATAGGTTAGATGCCAACATGGGATAGTTAACTATATAGAGAACTAAGCTGCAATTCTGGACATTTTGTTTATAATGCGCTTCTGAATTAAGTTATGCATTCTTTAACAATAATAGAAAGGCAAAATACTTAAATATTGCCTCATTTGTTTATATATTCTCTTGTTATCTAACTGTCTAACACATACAATTACCACAAGAGAATTACTGTTGAGAAAAATAAGATGAAAATATTGCTTCAAAAGCATTTGTAAGTGCTTGGTTTAATTGAACATATTACCCTGAGACTAATTACCCCATAGGTTTGGCACCCAGTTTTTATAGACAACAATGCAAGGCTGCTAAAACAAATGTTCTTTCTAATAAACTAAGCATCAAGGCACAGCATGAAAGAAAAAAATATTTTTCTGCCAGCATGCTATCTAGTCTATCACCTTTTATTGTTTGTTAATGCAGAAAATTGTAATATGTGCAAAATAACATTAAAAATGAAGGATTCAAGAGCAGTTTTTACAAATGTAGTATACACACACTGTAATTTGAATCAGTTTTAATAAACTCCAAAAAGTTGGTAATATAAATAATAATGCCATTCCAAATTCATCAAACCCCACAAATGAAAATATTTATGTATAAAATAGATGGTGTACTTAAGTGCAAAGTGAGGATGAAACATTTTACTATGAATTAATGACAACCACATTATTGAAGAAATATACTCCTATCTCAAGACATGTGTAATTCCTTGAACTTTACAATATTTTAATACTGCTTAATTCCACCAATGGGATTATGCAACTTCAATATGAATTGGACTAATAGGGACATTTGCACTCAGGGCTTTTTTAATGAGATGCAACATTTGTCTGCATTTGTCTGTATCCCACATAAGGAAGTAAATTACCCAAAGTAAAATTTATTATTAAAAATAATGATGGCTCAATCTTTTTATTTTAGGCAGTAAAAGTCCTGAGAATAGTTTCATCACTATGGGTTTTCCTACATGATCAGATTTACTTAGCCACTAAATTAAAGGGATAAATCAAATTTTATATTGACAGGGGTTGCCATGAAAGAAATCTGGAAAAAAGCTCAGTGGACATTCTGGTCAATTCAGGCTTCTTAGATTTTTAAAAAGATTTTAATATATAAATGAAATTATCAAGAAATAACATGTGATTGATTGAGCACCATTATTTTTAACTTACCACAATGGGAATATAAAATGGATGTTTAATTGTCTCACATAAAAGTCAGTAATGGGCTTTAGCATACTTAATGTTGGAAGAATAAATACCGAAGTTATGGTATTTCTGTGAAAGGAAACAAAATATTACTGGCTGACATCAGCCAAAAGCAAATTGTAAAAAAAAACAAAACCCTGTAAACCGCTGGATCCTTTAGTACCCTGACCACAGAATTCTAACACTGGTTCAAATCAAGCTTTGAGCTATCAAGACTCAGAAGTATCTTTATTTTAAAAAAAAATTACAGTATTTCTAAATTGAAAACAGTAGAATTTGGTTTGGATTATTGTTAGCCTAAATACAAATGTAAAAAAACCAGTCTAGGAAGCTCCCTAGTCTTCCACTCCCTCACACCTGTTTGCTTCTATTTGGAGTCGGAAGAACGGACTCCCACAGAAGACAATATAGGATGCTCAAGCCCGAAAAGTGTTGAGAAGATGAGAACTTAGATCACAGCACAGACTATCTTCATTTGCAAAAAATAACAATGAGGAGGACCAAATCGAGAGTCACGGAGGCAGGGCCTGGAATAGGAATATTGGGGGCGGGGGGAGGAGAAAGGCCACAGGGCCCTGGCAAATCCCAGCCCCGAAGGGCTGAGCCGCGTGTGGAAGCCAGCCTGGAACAGCTGCGAGCAGCAGGAGAGGACGAGCCGCCACCGCCGCCGCCGAGGAAGACCGACACGCGACCCCGAACGCACCGGCGACGACAACGAACCCACCTGATCAGGGCCGGGGCCGGAGTGCCCCATGCGGCGCTCCTATACCTCCTCCCGGCGCCGGGCCCGGCCGGCATTGGAGAAGGCCCGCGGGAGGGAAGGGGAGGGGAGGGGGATGAGCGGGCGCGACGAGAAAAAAGTACCGGCGGCCGGGTAAGGGAAGGGGCTGCCAGCGCGCCTGCGTGGCGCGGGAGGCCGGCTTTGCGGGCCTGGTTGTCTGGCGGGAAATTCGAAAACTTTCACTGAGATGCTTTTCGAACGGCCTGGATTTATGCTGCACAAAAGATACGGCTGTTACCTTTTCCATGTTGGGTGTGGACAGAATGCTCCTTTATATTCAAGCTTTGCAGTGAAAAAAACCTCTTTTGAAGACCAGGAGTTAAAATCTAAATTTTTGGTCTCCCTTGCCTGCACTGTCCCTTTGGACCTTATTGCCTGATCCCCAGCAACCAGCCCCTCTGAAGAACACCAGCTGGTAGGACTTTGGGGAGGGAGAGTGCCTTAGAGTCAGTGCCAGACTCGTGACAACTACCTGGACAAGTCCCTGAAGTTATCTTGGCAAGTTTTCAGAAGTAGTTTGCCATTACCTGCTTCCTAGGGTGAGAGAGAATAGCTGGCCAAGGTCATCTTAGGCAACTTGTGTCTAAGGTAGAACCTGAATTCACAGTCTCCTGGTTTCTAGCTTGATGCCTTAATCACTGCACTAAACTGGCTGTCTTAAGAGGATTGCCAGATGTCAACACTACCAGAAGATACAGTTCCATACATTCTTTGACCAAGTGACAAAATTAGTGGATCAGAGGAATGCTGTGGACATAATTTACTTGGACTTCAGTAAGGCATTTGATAAAGTAGATCACAACCTACTACTTGACAAGATAGAAAAATGTGGGGTAGACAGAACCACCACCAGATGGATCCGTAGCTGGCTGACCGGCCGTACTCAGCGAGTGGTCCTCAATGGAACTGCATCTATATGAGGGAAGTGTGTAGTGGGGTGCCCCAGGGCTCTGTTCTGGGCCCAGTACTCTTCAACATCTTCATCAACGATTTGGATGAAGGGATAGATGGGGAACTCATCAAATTTGCAGATGACACCAAGCTGGCAGGAATAGCCAACACTCCAGAAGACAGGCTTAAGATACAGAAGGATCTGACAGACTTGAACACTGGGCACTAACTAACAAAATGAAATTCAATGGTGAAAAAAGCAAGGTTCTACATTTAGGCAAGAAAAACCAAATGCACAAGTACAGCATAGGTGGCACCATGCTCAATAGTAGTAACTGTGAGAGGGACCTCGGAGTCCTAGTAGACAATCAATTAAATATGAGCCAGCAGTGTGCGGCAGCTGCCAAAAAGGCCAACACAGTACTAGGCTGCATTAACAGAGGGATAGAATCAAGATCACGCGAAGTATTAATACCACTCTTCAATGCCTTGGTAAGGCCACACTTGGAATACTGCATCCAGTTTTGGTCACCACGATGTAAAAAAGATTTTGAGACTCTAGAAAGAGTACAGAGAAGAGCAACAAAGATGATTAGGGGACTGGAGGCTAAAACATATAAGGAACGGTTGCTAGAATTGGGTATGTCTAGTTTAACGAAGAGAAGTACAAGGGGGGACATGATAGCAGTATTCCAATATCTCAGGGGCTGCCATAAAGAAGGGGGAATTAAGCTATTTTCCAAAGCACCTGAAGGCAGGACAAGAAGCAACGGGTGGAAACTCATCAAGGAGAGAAGCAACCTAGAACTAAGGAGAAACTTCCTGACCGTGAGAACAATTAATCAGTGGAACAGCTTGCCTCCAGAAGCAGTAAATGCTCCAACACTGGAAGTTTTTAAGAAGAGACTGGACATCCATTTGTCCGAAATGGTGTAGGGTTTCCTGCCCGAGCAGGGGGTTGGACTAGATGACCTCCAAGGTCCCTTCCAACTTTACTACTATTATTATTATTATTGCTATTTTACTAGTTACTTCTTCCTAGCAGATCATAACTGTACCATAGCAACATTTTTTTGTTCTGCCATCTCTCAATAATGGTGCCTTCATCTCATTCCCAGTCCATGAAGGAGATAAATTCATTGTTATTCCAACATCACCCAAAGATATAAATCCTGTTAGGCTTTGACACCCATTGCTATGGAAGGAAATCTAATGATTTCAAACAGTAAAATAACAGAAGCAAGATGGGGACAGACATGGGGAGACTCAATCCTATACCAGATAGTTTTCTATCAACTTAAAGACGGGGTCAAGTTCAACTCCAGATGAACTTTGTTAGAGAATTTTAATTTCTCTATTGGTGAAAAATAAATCAGAAGCTCTCACAGTTGACTGCATTTAGCTGATTCAAATAACTTTATATTTATATAAAAATATTTACAATACCATTCTTCTTTACAGCAACATAGCTTAATGAAGTCTTCTTACAGAGACAGACCAGAGACAAAACTTTGAGACTGGAAATCCAGCTCCTAACTCAATACTCTTTTTGCACAGACTCAGTAGCACTTTCTTCACATTGGCTGACTGAGTTACCACATGACTCTTCCTGTTCATGAATATTCCAACACTGCTCCCTTCATGACAGGAAGAGACATCAGACCTATTAACTTAATACATTCTTTAATTGCGAAAAACCTGGCCTTATACTGTACATCATTATTTGGCAATACCTTTTTCTTATATACCCACTTACAACCCACAGCTTTGGTTCCCTGTGGCAAAGTCACTGATTTAAATACTTCATGGTCTCCCATGGATTTCATCTCTTTATCCATGGCCTCCTTCTATCTTTCTTGTTCAGGTTTTGGTAATGCCAACACTTCTTTATAACTTCTTGGCTCATACCACACATTGCAAACCTTTACCTTGCTGGCAGAATACCTGTCAGGCGGAATTCCTTTATTACATCGCTCTGACCTACGTGGTTTTAACTGCTCCTGTGTCTCAATTCTTTCTGGTTTCATGTCTTGTTCTGCCTCTCCTCCCTGAACATTGACATCTTCAATAATCATTTTTTTTATCATTAGATGAGTTATTGTCACTAAACAGATCGCCATCATTAAGTGAGACATACCCAGAATTTGCATTAATTCTGTCCCAATTTTGTTCTGCAAAATTAGCAGACCTTGAAATTAAAATTCTTTTACTTCCATCGCTAAAGCGATATCCTTTTGACCCTGGCTCATAGCCTACAAACCTGAGCTTTCTTGCCTTTTGCTGTCCCTTTCTTCTGATTGCTTTTGGAATATGTACCCATGCAGTACTTCCAAAAATTCTCAAATGTGCCAGTGATGGCTTTCTCCCATATAGAATGGCATATGGAGTATTATTAACGGAGGAACTCCACAGCCTGTTAACTATATAATTGGCAGTCAATATGGCTTCTCCCCAATATGACCTGCTCATACCAGAATCTTCTAATAATGAATTTTTTATTGTTTGCAAAACACCATTCCTTCTTTCAGCTACACCATTCTCTGCTGCTGTGTAAGGATTTTTACGTCTGTGTCTTATCCCCAACTGCCCCAACCATTGTTGGAATTTAGTTGACATAAATTCAATACCTCTGTCAGTTTGCAACTGACACACTTGTTGTCTGTACCTTCTCTCTACAAAACTTACCCACTGTTTGAATTGTTGTAGCACCTCTGTCTTATCTCTAAGCAAATAGCAAAATGAATACCTGCTATAATCATCAACAATTACCAGTGCATATTTTGCTTCTCCCAAACTGGCTTGCATAGGTCCCACCAGATCTGCATGAACCAGCTCTAGAACTCTTTTTGTTTGTCTTGTGCTATATTTATTAACTGGGAATGCCTTTGACTTTGATGCTTTGCATACTGCACAGTCCAAATATGTTTTGCATCCCTTCAAATTTAGCCCTTCTGCAAAATCTTGCATTTGCTGCAAAACTTTAAAGCTTGCAATGGCCAAGTCTTCTATATAGAAGATGAACACATGAATCATGCTCTGCAACATTCTTAAATATATGGGAACATTGAACCTTTTGTCCCTGCAATACATATAGATTATCTTCCTTTATGCCTTCTGCACAAATATTCCCATTCCTTTTGATGAGACATTTCCCATTTACAAAAATGACCTCAAAACCTTGTTTGTCTAAATTAGACACACTTAACAAATTATGTTCCATCTCAGGTACACAAAGCACATTGGTAAACTTTGATTCCAAATATGGAATTTTTACATCGCCTTTTCCAATTACTTTTGCTTTCTGGCCATTTGCCAAAGCCACAGCTTCTTGTGCTACTGGAACAAACGTGCAAAATAATTCAGAGTCATTAACAATTGTTTGACTTGCCCCACTATCAATTAGCCACCTGTCTCTGTTGTTGCTATAGCAAACTTTTGCAACACCAAAATGTTCCTTTTGCAAAGCAGTCCTTTTTCTTTGCACAAATGTCTTTTTCTGCAAATTGTTCCTTTGCAAACAGTCCCTTTGCAAATGTGTGCTCGCTCCACAAATGTAGCAATTCTTCCCTTGTAAAGCTCTCTGCTTGCAAAATCTCTCTTTTGTTTCAATTTGGTCCGGGTCTGATCTGCTTGTTTCTTCTCCTCTGGAGACTTGCAGTCTGGACCCCCTCCTCAGGAATTTCTCCTCCTCGTGGCTGCTTCTAAAATGGCGTTTTTCTTCTTCATTAAGCAAACATGCCTTTAAAGCCTCAAACTTTAAGTCTTGCTCTTCTTTGCACTCAAATATTGCAGAAACTGTGTCCCAGGTTTTATCTAAACTGTTCAACACCAATAAAACCTTCTGGGACTCAGGGAATTTAATCCCACGTTGTTCTAAGTCCAAAAATAAACTTTGCATTTTATTTAAATGCTGTTCCACAGATTCACCTGGTTGCAAACAGGCCCTGTAAAGTTTTCTTGACAATTGCACTATATTGCATGCAGAAACATTCACGTGCACAGCTCTCAATTTCAACCAAATCTCCTTTGCAGTCTTTAAATTTGCAACATTTAGAAATTGGTCATCATCTAAATTCAAGATAAGCCATAGCTTGATCATGGCTTTTCTGATCTGCTGCTGCAAACACTTGTGGTGGATTTTCAACAATATACCACAGCTCTTTAGCTTTCAGCAAACATTCCATTTTTGCAGCCCATACAATGTAATTCTTCTGGCCCAAACGAGGCACAGAGTTTTCTTCAAATTCCATTGCAGCCATTCTGCTAATTCTGCTTTGTTCTTATATTTTCTAAACACAGGCAATTTCTTCCAGCTTTAAATTACAATGCAGTCCTTAGTAAGCTCTGGGCCCATAACCTGTTAGAGAATTTTAATTTCTCTATTGGTGAAAAATAAATCAGAAGCTCTCACAGGTGACTGCATTTAGCTGATTCAAATAATTTTATATTTATATAAAAATATTTACAATACCATTCTTCTTTACAGCAACATAACTCAATGAAGTCTTCTTACAGAGACAGACCAGAGACAAAACGTTGAGACTGGAAATCCAGCTCCTAACTCAATACTCTTTTTGCACAGATTCAGTAGCACTTTCTTCACATTGGCTGACTGAGTTACCACATGACTCTTCCTGTTCATGAATATTCCAACAAACTTGATCAAATACTGTGGTCACCAAATGAGAAGAGAAAAGATCCTGATGTTGGGAAAAATTGAAGGCAAAAGGAGAATGGAATGTCTGAGGATGCTCTGGTTAGATAGTGTCATCTGATATTGATGCAAGAACATGAATGGGGCAAACTCTGGGAGACAGTAGAGGACATAGCTGGCATGCTCTGGTGTATGGGGTCATGAAGAGTCAGACACAACTTAGCAACTGAACAATTCAACTCAGCAGAGTAGAAAAAGTGAGATGGTTTTCTAAGTGGCGAGAAGAGTGTTTCTCAACCTTGACAACCTGGAGGTGTGTGGACTTGCCAGTATGCCACATGGAAACTGAAATTCGCAGATTGAGAAACAGTGGGCTATAGAGATTTGCATGACAGAGATGGTAATCTTTTCACACAGATTAAATCACAGTAAACCTCAATGAAAGATGTATATTTACTTTGGATTATTGAGTGCAGGTAAGAGCTTCAATCTCATTTGAACTTCCTAAAAACGTATTGTTAGAGACAGAAACAGTTTGCTCTAACACGTCTGATTAAAAACATTAGCAAGCTGCATTTGTGTTCCACAAGAAAATAAGCTGAGTCCAGCCAAGGCCAGAAAGGGAACAGCTGACTGTTCACTTGGCCACAGATCACAGGAATGAGGCAAAAAAACTTTCTTCCCACCATGGTCAGAAGCAACAATCTACCAGAGGTTGAATGTATTCTTTCCACCCAAATAAAAATGACAACAAAGGAAAGGCCTCTGAGAATTACATTCAATTCATCATCTTTTTATGACACTTTTAGTGTTTCTCTTCATGATTTATAAGCCCAAGATCAAAGTTTTGGACTGTTTTAAGTTGCCTTGGAAAATATTTGAATAAAAATTGAAGTTAAAATATTTAACAATGAATTTCTTACATTTTCTGCAAGTTCTTTGTACTGATAAGACCACTATTCTAGACCACAAAGAAAAGCATTCAATATTTTCAACAGACCAAAGCGGGAAAAACATTTTCCCCACTTTTCCATTCCAGCAGTCCTTATTTTTATTCATGATGTAAAAATAATCAGAACAAAAGAGTGGGTGCATGACCACACTGAATTATATTAGTCTTTCTGGATTTCTGAATTCAAAAGAAAATGTTGTAGGAATTCTGAATTACTCCATTGTTGCAGTACAATGCTAATCTGCAGAAGACATAAGAACAGAACAGTGCTTTCTTTATTGTATCCCTTGCAAGTGTTTCTGAATACCAACAATTCATGGTCTAGCACATATACTAACAAAATATTATATAGTATTTTAATAAGATCCAAGCATGGGTGATAAGGAAAGGTGCATTTTACTAGGGCCTGAAAAATCTATGTTGGGAAAGGGGACCCAAATGGCAGCCCATTCGTAAAGAGGAAAATCTTTGACTAGAGCAGTGATGGCGAACCTTTTAGAGACCGAGTGCCTAAACTACAACACAAAACCCACTTTTGTATGGTCCGGTGCCGGGTGGATGTGGCCCACTGGGTGGGCATGGCTGCGGTGGAAACGACAGACTGGGTGGGACTAAAAAGTTAAATCAATCAATTCCAATTTTGCGAGATCTTTTTTTTCCGTGAGAACTTGAATTCGATTGATTGAACCTTTTTTTTTTTTGCACATGGCGGCAGAGGCCTAAAGCGAAAAGGTTTTATAAAACCCAGCTGAAGGCCTTGGACTGGGGCGATGGCGCGCGTGCCCACAAAGAGGGCTCTGTGTGCCACCTGTGTCATGCATGCCATAGGTTCACCACCACAGGACTAGTGTGTGCTTGATAATACCTATATAAATCAATTTTACATAACATTAAGTATAGAACAGGTAAATTACAATACATATTATGCAGGGATAATATATAATTTTGTATAATAAAAATAGAAGGAGGAAGGAGTATTAGATATGTTCACTACCTTGAGTTATTTATAAAAATAGTAAAATAAAGGCTGAGTAATTAAAAAAAAATAATTAAACTGTACCTGGTTATCTTTTGTTTCTGTTATTGTGATGATGATGATGATGATGATGATGATGATGATGGTATCCATTCAGTTGTATCCTACTTTTGGCAGTTCTATGGGCAGGTCTCTCCACATCTGATCTTGCACTACTTCTTTGAGGTTTTTTCTAACTGGTATCAACTTTGAGAGTGTCTATCCACTGTGTTCTTTCACATGGTGTTTGTTGTTATATAATTTAAGAACTTCAAATCCCAGAGATTTTCTATTATGGATGTCAAATTAACATTATAAACAGAATTATTAATCCAATAGATTAAATAAATGAGAATAAATGTTGTAGGTAGAATTTACAGGTACAAAGGTACAGGTGATAAGAATCTACTTCATACACACCACACAGTTACATCAGACTATAAATAGAGAGTAGGCAGAGATTTCTGAAAAAAAATCTTTGTGAAATGAATTTTTGTAAAAGAAAAAGTTAAAAAGCTGCAAATCAATTCACACTTATCTTTTCCCCACAGCTAAATTATAGCGAAGCTCTACTGATTTTTTTTAGACATTACCTGTATTAGTAACTGAACATTTCAGCATCCTAGCATTCATCAAATACTGCAACCATTCTCTTGTGGGACCAGAACAATTTAAGTCATCTAGCTATTTTAACTGGCTTCACAATTCATGAAGTGTGTGATTTCAGCTACTCTTACCTTATAAACTTTGACTTAGCCTTTTATCTAATATTTGTAATTCCATTTATCTATTAGAATTTTTTAAATTATCAGAAGATTGGTAAGATAAATGCATTTATTAAGGCTAATCAAATAGTTACAAAATAATTGATAAGTTTTTTTAAAAAAATGTCCAATGTGCACAACTTAAAATTTAAAACATAAAATAATCTAAGCTGAGAATTAAAACACTTCAGCTATTGGTAAAATGTAGAACTATTGAAATGGTCTTTTGGGAGCCGATATCAATACTTGGTGATTATGTGGACATATTCACATAGTTCTCTTAGCAATAATATGGAAGTTTGCCATTGTCTTCTTCCATGATGCCTTCTCAACTTCACAGTTAATCTACAATTTGAAGATTTTCCCATAGTTTCCCCTAAGTGTAAGGGCTCAGGCTAGTGAGGCAACACTAGAGAGAAAAGCACTACCATCCTAAACAAATTTGCACCACTAGGCCAACAAGAGACCCTATCTACTGACTCACATGATCAGAAAGAAAAAGCCTATGGTTTAAACTCTATATCTTGAATATATGTAAAGCTCTGGCTCCTTTGTGCTGCAAATAGGCAATTAACTCTTGTGTTTAAGGTTTCATTCTACAATTAAGATCATAATCTAGCTGAGTTATTTTCTGAGAGTCTTGGGCCAAATCTGAATAAAAGGTTAAGAGCCTGGAGAACTCTGATTTACTGCAGGGTCCTGGTGTGAAGCCTGACACCAAGTACTAAGAAAATCCTTTTTGAGATCAGGGGAGCTTGACTGAGCACCTGCTGTGATAGAAGCTGTGAGCTGCTGAATATAAATTCTCCTTAAGGGTACAATTTGCTCTGCAGGCCCCAAGGAAGTATCTAAAACTGAATGACTGTTTGGAAACCTAGTTTGAGTGACTCAGGAAATGCTATGAATTATGGATTATGAGATAACTAAAAAGAGTGAATTGGTGGTTCCAAAACATTATTTCTCAATTCCAAAACTGACGTTGCCTTAAGACAATATTTTCTTTTTCAAAAAAGAAAAGAAAAGAAATATCTGAGTTTATCACTTACTTAGGCCCCAAGTTAAAGGTAAAGAATGAGAAGAATGTAAACCCTTATGGAAAGAGTAATCTATATAAACTCTAGTCATTTGAGTAGTGTTCTCCTGGGTGTAGGATAATAGAAAACGTTTGGTTGCAAGCATGCTGAAGATTAAACTATGGCAGCCATTTTATGAATGTGGTTCATATCATAATCCCAATGTTGTAACAGTTCATCAGATTGGAGAACTTGGTTTCTTCCAAGCAGGAAAAAAGGATTTTTGCTGCTATTTGGTCAAACTCCAATATTAGGAAAGGGACTAGGGCAGTGATGGCAAACCTTTTAGAGACCGAGTGCCCAAACTACAACCCAAAACCCACTTATTTATCGCCGGGTGCCAGGTGGGTATGGCCCCCTGGGTGGGCATGGCTGTGGTGGTCATAGCAGACTGGGTGGGTGTGGCCAAGGTGGGTGTGGTCACCTCGATGTTGCTTGTGGGGAGGGATGCCTGTGGGGGCCGGGCAGAGTTGGGGAAGATCCAGGGGGTCTCTGTCAGGTGAGGCAGTGGGCAGGAGGCTCGTCCTGTGGGGTGAGGCGAGGTGAGGCAGGGCAGGGGTACCATTGTCGCAGGGCAAGGTGAGTCAGGGGCCGGGGAGGCTGCTGCCTTATACCATCGGCCCCCGCACACAGAGGCCAGCGACTGCATGGAGGCCGACAGTGTCCGTCCACAGCCAAAGCCTGCCGGCCCCTTGACTGGTGCACCCTAGGCCTCCGCAGCCCATCACCAGCAGTTCAGAGAAGCTGCCTCTGAGCTGGATGGCCTTCCGACAGCTGAGGAGGCAATGCAGTGGGGAAAGGAGAGTATGCAAGGCCAGGAGGGATGGGACGGGGGGGGGAAGGAAACCAGCTGTGCTGGGATGCATCCAGCCACATGGGACCTCGGCAAGTTAGTGGGTGGCTGGTTGAAGAGGGACGGTTGCCATCTCTGGGGCATGGCGCGCGTGCCCACAGAGAGGGCTCTGAGTGCTGCCTCTGGCATGCGTGCCATAGGTTTGCCACTAATGGACTAGGGTCAGTATTATCA
This sequence comes from Crotalus tigris, assembly GCF_016545835.1. Classification (NCBI taxonomy): domain Eukaryota; kingdom Metazoa; phylum Chordata; class Lepidosauria; order Squamata; family Viperidae; genus Crotalus; species Crotalus tigris. The sequence goes on from NW_024100606.1 coordinate 12,911,090, forward strand.
TTTGTCTTCCTAGCCATTTCAGGTAATTTGTACCCAGGTGACTATTCCCAGTCAGACCAGTTATTAAGCATCCAAAAAGTGATCACATGAGGGGGACGGCTGTCAGAACTTCAAATCCAGATTATAAATATCTATTTTTGAGTCCTCCAGGTGACAGGTTGTTAAGTGAGAGCTATCTCTCTTTGCAAAACCATAAACTTCATTCTAATTCTAGTAAGAAAAGAAAGTCACATGTTTCATCTTTCCCTCTTTCAATTGTGCCTATTATGGGAAGTTGTTTTACCTTTGCCCTTTGGCTAATGGAACACACTCTTCCCAGAGGCAGCTTTGTTTCTTGCCCTGTTTACACAGAACACATTACACAATTGCTGTCTTGATTGTGACAATGGGACAAAGAGGAGGCTTGTCAGCAGATACAGCACTTGTTCTCTTCTATGCTGAGAGCTGTGTGTGTGTGTGTGTGTGTGTGTGTGTGTGCTATTATTAAATATTCTTCTTTTGGAAGAGTGATTGAAAAGTGTGTATATTATTCTAAAAAGTAAGAAGGTAGAGGAAATAAAGGAAATAACGTTGGGACAGTGTTTCTCAACATTATAAACCTTAAGACGTGTGGACTTCAACGCCCAGCATTCCTCAGAACAGCATTGTTCTAAAAGCAATCTGTGCAGAGTATTTCTATATAATGCTGAGTATATTTATTATTTGATTCTTTTACCTTACGCCTTTTTATGCGTAATTCAAGGTGGTGAAAATACCTAATATTCCTGCTTCCTCTTTTCCTGTGAGGTGGGTTGGGCTGAAAAACTGCCCCAAAGCCAGTCAGCTGCCTTTCATGCCAAAGGAAGGCCTAGAATCACTGCCCACTAGTGTAGTTGCTAGGCCACACTTTAACCACTATACCAAACTGGATCTCATAATATAATCAACACGTGGGAATTACTTGGCATGTTAATATTTAAATGGGAACAGTTTTTGGAATAAATTGCCAGATGTATAAGCAAGTTTTATAACCTATACATGTATAAGTATCTTTTTATGTCAGGTTAGCCTGGTGATTTAAGGTGCTGGCCTACAAACCAGGAGACTGTGAGTTCTAGTCCAGCCTTAGGTATGAAAGCCTCTGAGTAACTTTGGGCCAGTCACTCTCTGTCAGCCCAACTCACAGACTGATTGTTGTGGGGAAAATAGGAGGAGGAAGGAGTATTAAGTATTATTTATTTATTTATGAGACTTATATACCACTTTAAGTGCAAGCACTCTCTAAGCGGTGTACACCAGTAAGCAATGTATATATATATTTACATTGCCCCCAACAATCTGGGTCCTCATTTTACCTACCTCAGAAGGATGGAAGGCTGAGTCAACCTTGAGCCGGTGAGATTTGAACCACTGACCTGCTGAACACAGTCAGCTAAAGTAGCCTGCAGTACTGCACTTTAACTGCTGCGCCACCTCGGCTTTTATGTTCACCCCCTTGAGGTATTTCTAAAAATAATAAAGATAGTATATAAATAAAGCTCTAAAACAGCCTTCCAGATATGTTGCTATTGCAATCTCTGGAATTTTCATCTGTGGGAAGTCAGTCCCCCAGAGAAGAAATATTAAAAGGGCAGGAAAATATATTTCCTCAAAGGATCTTAAAGAGGCAGAAAAGCATGCCCAGTTTTTCTTAGTAGCCCCAAGTCTCCCTTCCCCAAGCAGAAACCAGCTCTATAGAAATGCATATGTAAACTATCAGGAAGGTTGAAGCTAGAAGCTTAGGAAGACAAAGACACCTAAAATCTACATACCCCACCCAAACTCTAAGTCAGGACATAATAGGATTAATTCACAGATGCCAAAGGGCACACCCAGACTCAGGTCAGAATAATGATACAGGAAATAGCCTCAAACAGGAACGGGAAACAACTCCAAACAAAAGGCTCCGGAGGATATAAAAACCCACTCCCTACATGTGCTCTCTCTCTTTTTTTCCAGAGACATCTTCCTGTCTGGATCTTCAATAAACTGCAACCTTCTTTCTAAAGCAGTCACCATTGTTTATTCCCAGCTTGGACTGAATCACGATGAAGACTTTTCTTTCAACACAGCCAACAAGGGCAAAGGTTATATTGCCTAGTAATTCTGGGAAGGAAAGTGTACTCCAATACATTTGGGAGGTGCCAGCTAGGAGGGGGCTGTTTTTGAACGGATTGAATTAAAAACATTAAGTTTAGATATTCATCTGCAAACACAGGAAATGAAAAACTGCTGCTTATATCTAAAAACAATTCATTTGGCCTAATTTTCTCCATCAAAGGTAAATGCCAAACAATCTACCAGTGTGAGACTCAAGCTGCTACATTTAATTTCTATTTCATGTTGCAAGGCAACATGGTCAACTGTTAATTATGTTTTCACTCAGCAGCTTTACGGACGTGGGTAGCTGCATGAAGCCATTGTCTCTATATAACTTACTTGCACATTCACTTAAATGTCATTCCAAATCATTTTTAAACAAAGAAAATACAGAGGTGTGTTATAAATACAGTGAAACTCTCATGTTCTACATTTTAATTATCTGAACCTTCTAAGTAGCTTCTTCTTGTAGCTCTTACCATACCAGTGTATTCATTCTAAAGCAGAATTCATATTTCCCTGAACTGCTACTGTTCTGAATGTCCTTTGAAACAAAGCATTTATAGTCACCCTTTAATTTATTAATATGTATGACATTTCCCTAAACAGTTCATAACATTGCTGAATACCTGCAACAAATACTCTGGACTTCACCATTCTTCCAGAACCTTAGAAAAATATACCAGCATCCACTGTCAGTAAGTAATTTCTCCATGGAGAAGAGATTAGTTTTGAAAATAACATCTGCTGAATATTCCTCCTAAAGTGATACAAAAATGACAATAATGGTTCCCTATCTCAAGTAAAGCTCTCTCAGATTTAACTAGCTAGCATGTCTACCTTTCAACTGCATTTTTACAGGGAAATGATTTTGGGTTAACCAATTTTACTATTTTTTATACTTCTACGATAAATTTTACTTATTGTTTGGACTTCCTTCTGAGACTAAATTTTCTATGCAACATGACAGCTAATTAAATTAATATATATTTAATTGGATACTTATAAAATTATGATTGGATACTTATAAATACAGTATAAATACAGTTGGGTAACTTCCCTGTATGTGTCAGTTTACTGCATTCATCTCCGAGCTGATGGGATATAAACAACAAAAGATAATCTTTAGGTTAGAGCAGAGGTCCCCAACCTTTTGGGCACCAGGAACCAGTTACCTGGAGAGAGGTTTTTCCACGGACCAGAGGGGGTGTGGTTTTGTCTGCTGCCTGCATCCTGCAGATGGGGCTTTGCTTGTGTGTGTGTTCTGGTTGCTGGCATGCCGCGGCCCAGTACCGGTCCACGGATCAGGGATTGGGGACCCCTGGGTTAGAGAGCCTAGGTTGCACATAATAGCATGATGATACTTCAGATGAAACTGAGCTTCGGATTCCTTTGTAGTGAACTGCCAAATGCATGCAGAATTGTCTAGTGCTATCCTTATCAATAGTAGGTAATGCTACAAGTCACATGAGTGAAAGTGAAGCTGGAAACATAACCTATATCAATGATGGCCAACCTTTTAGCAACCAAGTGCCCAAACTGCAACCCAAAACCCACTTATTTATAACTGGGTGCCAGGTGGGCCTGGCCCATGGGTGGGTGTGGCTATGGTGGTCATGGTAGATTGGATTGGTGTGGCCAAGGTGGGTGTGGTCACCTCGATGTTGCTCGTGGGGAGGGATGCCTGTGGGAGACGGGCAGGGTTGGGGGAGATCCAGGGGTTCCTGGCAGGTAGGGTGGTGGGCAGGAGGCTAGTCCTGTGGGGTGAGGTTAGGCGAGGCAGGGTGGAGGTGCCATTGTTGCAGGGCAAGGCAAGGCAGGGGCCATCAGCCCCCACACACAGAGGCCAGCAAGTGCATGGGGGCCGACAGTGTCGGTCAGCAGCCACAGCTTGCCAGCCCACTGCGAGCAGTTCAGAGAAGCCACCTCTGAGCTGGACGGCCAGCCAACTGATAGTTGAGGAGGCGATGCACTGGATTGTGCCCGGGAAAAGGAGAGCATGCAAGCCAGGAGGGACAGGATGGGGGGGGAGGAAAACCAGCTGTGCTGGGATGCATCCGGCCACATGGGACCTCGGCAAGTTAGCATGCGGCTGGTTGAAGAGGGACGGTTGCCAACTCTGGGGCATGGTGTGCATGCCCACAGAGAGGGCTCTGAGTGCCGCCTCTGGCACCCCTACCATAGGTTCACCAACACTGACGTATATCTTCTCTAGTTTGCTGAAAAGTCTTTTGGGATTGACTTCCAGTCTTGCACAGTAGCACAGAAGCCAAGGGATTTCAGGATTCCATGCCCTTTGGCTGAATTTCTTCCAGTTAGGGGACCCTAAATGGGCCAGAAGCCACCCCGAAGAGGCGGTAAAGAAGGAAGGAAGTCCTGTGGACCACGGAGAGATGGTGGTTGACCCGATCAGTCCAGGAGAAGCCTTCCAGAAACCAACAGGAGAAAAGGCTAGCCTAACTTCAGACTCTAGCCCAAGCTACAAGCAACCAAAGTCAAAAAGCACTATTTTAAGCTGATGGTAAACAGCGCATTTGAATGTGGGTAAGATCATCTATTTTCTCTGTCCTAGTTATTAACTTTCCTGGGGAAAAAATTCCCAAGAAGCAAAAAACCTCTGAACATGAAGGAGGGGGATTTTTGCCCCACCCTTTTACTAATGGAAGCAGTGAATTAAACCTTTTATGGAGACCAAAACATACATAAATGAAATGAAATGAATATAAAACCAGAATTTGGATAAGTTTGGAATTGTTGAATGGTTAAGATTCTCATTTTAAAGGCAATTTTCTATTTTGATAATTTGAAAAATAAACTGGTGCTGACATCTAGTGGTGGATAAAGACTATGACAGCTATGACTTTTATACAGGACTTAGCAAGGTCTGGAAAAAATTAATCTGTGCTTGTGACCTTCAAAGTTATAACAATAGAGAACAGCTGTGACAAAAAAAGAAAACAATTTGGGTTGCAGACAAAGAGGATTATAAAATTCAGGAAACCTTTTTGAACCTTTTTGGATTATAAATATCTACTAAACTGTGACTCTAAAGCTATTTGCAGAGAAAAGAAAACCTTGATTCTTAACCACTATGGAAAATCAGAGATTTGCAAAAAGAACTTATCAAGAAAAAATAAATACTTTTCAAGCGGAGACATATGAGATGCTGCAACTAATTCAAACAACAATGATTTCAAACCACAAAGAAATCCAAAATAACTTTGAAAACATAAACCAATTCATCTTCAATTTAACTTTACAACAACAACAACAATAAAATCCCAGGAAATAACAATAGAGAAGGACCAGATAAAACAGATAACTGAACACAAATTCGAACATAGAGACTCAATGATGCAACTTAACACAACAAAGAAGTATGATTTAACCCAAGTGGAAAAAAATTTACAAGAAATATTGGTTTTGGAAAAGGCAACTTATACTTTAAGACCACAAGACAGTTTTGAGGATAAGAAAAAAGACTGGTCAAAATGGACTGCAGAGACATCAGGAATACCACTAGAACTGGAGAGGCAAAAAATGATAAGAGATATAGAGAGAAAAAGAAAGAAAAAGATTTTCAACAAACATGAAAGAACAAATGCCTCTTACAAAGATATTGTACTTGACTTATTTTTTATATCTACAGTAACACCTACAAGAATATGGAAAGACTCTTCGATTCAGCAGAATATATTGATTAAAGATATTGGGGAAAAAAAGAAGGCCAAAGTGAAAATTAAGAAAATAGATGATGGGACTTATCAGAGAAAATATTTAAAAAAGAAACATCTGTTTGAATATGGTTAAAGTAATAGAAAGATTTTGGATATGAATTTTACTTTAAGAAGGAGGAGTCCCTCAAATAACATAGTACTCTCTCTTCCTTCTCTTTTCTTCTCTTATTTCTTGATATGAGTAATATAAAAGAGTTAGAATGACCTATATATGACATATTTTAGATATTTAAATGTGATTGATTTAAAAAAAATTACAATGGATTGAGAAAAAATATTTTGAATAACAGTTAAAAGACCAGATGACTAGATTTATTAAATGGAATATTTAAAGATTAAATATATTCTTAATTATGGTAAAAAAGCATGGAAAATTTTGGAAATAAATATGTATTAGCTTAGGGGAAACCTGGACTTTCAGTAGTACACTATCTTTTTAACCCTCTTTTCTCTTGTTCTTTTTTTCTCTTTTTTTAGTCTTATTTATTCCATAAGAAAGGTAAAAATTATGGGATGGTTTACATGAGAAAAAATAGAATCAAATATCTAAATGTAATTATCTTTGAGAAAATCTTAACCAGTAAGAATGTCTTGAATGTTGTGGGAAAAACAAATGTAAACAAGAACTGTAAATGGGATCTAGATGAGGTAACCAGAATGACTAGATAGAAAAGAAATATTATATTGATGTGATTATTATTTGTGGAAATATTAGAAAAAAAATATATTGAATTGTTATCTATCAAAACAATAAGAATTGTATTACCTTAAGGTTGGTAAAAGAGAACATTATGGAAAGAAGAGGAAATCAAGTAAAGCTATTATGTGGATTATAGATCATAGAAACCAATTGTTAGCAAATGTTTTTTAAATGTAAAGCCAGACAACACACTGTTTACTGAATATTAAGGTGACCATGTTAAAAAATTAATAATATTATATATATATATATATATATATATATATATATATATATATATATATATATATATATATATATATATATATAAAATTACATTAAAAATTGAAGAATAGTGATTCCTGGGTACATACATTTCAGTAAAAAAGGAAAGCGTCCATGCGTAGAGTTTAGGTGTGGCTATGCTTATAAGCAGGTTTCCTCACTAGCTGCTGCTTGTATCCTGACGATGATGGCAGATGTTAGCCATCGAAAGCTTGATTTTATTTATTAAAACCTTGGTGTTTTATTTCCTGGTGATCGCTTCCTTTTTTACTGATATATATATATATATATATATATATATATATATATATATATATATATATATATATATATATATATATGTCTTTGGTTGTTCGGGTTTTCTCCCACGTAAAATTGGAAGTGTCTTGGCGACGTTTCGACGAAGTCCCATTTGTCATCTTCAGGCTGGTGCTTTCAGCTTCGTGCCTCGAGCAGCAATGTGTGGTCTTAGCTGTTTCTTCCTTTTAACTGCCAGTGGGGGTATGAACTGATTGTGTGGGAGCTTGGCTGTGTTCTGATTGGGTGGAGGTGTGTTCTGATTGGTTAGGGGCTTGGCTGTGCTCTGATTGGCTGGGGGGTTGGCTGTGCTCTGATTGGCTGGGGGAGTGTTCTGTTTGGTTGTGCTCAGGTTAGTCTGAGTTGCACGGGGTTTTAAGATTTTGTGCTGCCTTGCTATTTTTTGGCTTCACGTTCGTGGTCATGCCTCATCTTCATGGAGGGTGTCAGTTTGCTTCATGTATGGATTGGAGGGGTTTAAAGTGGCTAATGATGCAGCTGTGGTCTGGCTTCTGGTTTGTGGTCATGCCTCATCATCGGTGTGGCTTTGGGTTTGCTTTTTACGTGGATGTGTGGTGGTGACATCCTGTGTGGTTTTTGTAAGTGTGGGTCTGGTATCATTTTTTGTGTTAGGGAGTCATTTGTCAATAAGGGCGGGTTTCCAAATGGCTGGTAGGCGGGAGATATCATCTCGCTTGTTCATGCTGTATGGGCATTTTTCTATCTCGATGGCTTCTCTGATTATTCTGTTATTAAAATGTTCACTTTTGGCAATGGTTCTGGTATTTTTAAAGTCAATTTCATGTCCTGTGGCTTTAAGGTGTTGGACCAGGGAAAATGTTGGTTCCTCTTTTTTGACTGAGTCAAAAAACTGAGATTTTAAAAAATCTCCTCCCCCTGTCTCTCTCCTGATACAGCTGACAAAGTGAGAAAGAGCCTGTGGGCTAGAGGTTATAACAACTGCCTAACATGCATATAGCCCAGGTTCGAATCTCAGAAGAGTAAGTCTGCCTGAAGAGAGTTAAAGGAACTCGAAATAGCTATCCCAGTTCTCTCTTTATTCTTTGCTAGCAACCTAAAAATGCAAAATGATGTCGCAGTTGGCGACTGCTGCTTGTGGATGGCTCTGGATTGAGCTGATACAGGCTGATACAGGCAAAAGTGGGCTGACAGGGTGCACACTTAAGGTATATATATATATATATATATATATATATATATATATATATATATATATAGTTTTCTGAGGTTTTCGCGGGTGTTTGTATGTAGGTCTTTGGTTGTTCGGGTTTTCTCCCGCGTCTCTCACACTTCCAATTTTACGCGGGAGAAAACCCGAAACACCAAAGACATATATATGTATGTATGTATGTATGTATGTATGTATGTAATAATATATAATATATATATATATATATATATATATATATACACATACATACATACATATATATATATATATGTCTTTGGTTGTTCGGGTTTTCTCCCACGTAAAGACTATACATACATACATACATACATACATACATACATACATACATACATATATGTATAGTCTTGTGTGATCAAAGCCAAAATCAAAGCAGAAGTAATCATCTCCACACTCATGTGATCAAAATTTGGGCCCTTGGCGTGTGTTTACAACGGTTAAAGTGTCCTGGGGTCATGTGATTGCCATTTTCGACCTTCCCAGCCAGCTTCTGACAAGCAAAGTCAATGAGGGAAGGTAGATTCACTTAATGGTGTGATCCAATTAACAACTGCAGTGATTTGTTTAGCAACCATGGCAAAAAAGGTTATAAAATCAGGCACAACTCACTTAACATCTGCCTTGCTTAACAACAAAAATCCTGGTCCAAGTTATGGTCATAAATTAAAGGCTACCTTTAAAGGGGTAAAGGGGTAGAGAGAGACTGGAGCCTAATTAATAGTGCTCGAAGTTCAGGGATAAAGAGATTATGGCTGCACAGGCATTGTTGAATTACAGTCCCTATTGCTTTGGCCCAATCCGGTTAGTTAATAACTCAAGAAGAGTCATTCTGGATCAGAATAGAAGTTGTCCTATCCAACATTCTCTTTCACAATAGCTAAGTAGTTTTGTTTGGGAAGTGCACAAGTAGAATAACTGAATGACTGGCCAGCTGCAGTGGTAGGATTCAGCCAGTTTGTACCACTTCGGCAGAACTGGTAGCTATTTTTTTTGTTGCCCAGGCCCAGAATGGACTTCTGGAGGCGGTATCCACAGAGAGAACCCGTTGTTCACATATTTGAATCTCACCACTGGCCAGCTGGTATTAATGATTAGCTCTTCTTCAGGAAATACTTAGGAAGTTTTAACAGAGATAGCTGGTATTTCTAGTTTTTAATTATTAATAGGTACTATAGCAAACATATCATGATCGATGTTGTAGCTATAGACCTGGATACTTAGTGAGATACATACTTAAATTGCAGTCCTCCTCATCACAAGAAGACTGGAATTTTTTCAAAAGGAGTTGTTGCTCTTGTTGTTGTTTATTGATGTCTGTAATATTTCCTGAGCTTCATGGAGAGGTGGAGGTATAAACATGGGATAAAATAACATTTTGGTCTATTGGTCTTTTGCTGACTGATGGCTTCTAGCAGTTCGGCAGTTCGAGTCTCACTGGCTCAGGGTTGACTCGGCCTTCTATCCTTCTGAGGTGGGTAAAATGAGGTCTCTGTAAACCACTTAGAGAGGGCTGTAAAGTACTGTGAAGCATTATACAAGTCTAAGTGCTATTGCTATTGCTACTGCTATTGCTATTGTAGAAAGTTTGAATGTACTGTTATGTTTCATCATTTTCATAGTATAGGTGGAGAAGTACCACTTGATTTACATTGCCTTGCTATTCTGTTAGACTCTATAGCCCTCTCCTGGTCACAGTTTTTATTTTTCTGATGTAACTTGAAATGCAAATGTATCAAATAACATAGATATTTCTATGTAACTTGCCCTTGTTTTTTTCTGAAATAATGAAGAGCAGTCATGATGTCAGAAACCATAAAAAGCTTTATTGTACTTGCAAAAAGCAATGTAACTAGAAACAAAATATATTGGGCCTTTTCTTTTATACATGAAACCATCCCATCATGTGCAATGTACACATAGAGTTCTATGACAAATACCCTTTTATCTCTTGGTAATATTTCTGAGCAGCATATCCCCTGTAGTTTATATTTAATAATTGCTGTAAATCAGCTATGCTCTTTTCATTTAATTCAGATAATATTAAAAGACAGGAAGATTATAAAATATCATGCTTGTGAATAACCTTTTTATCCTTAAAAGATGCACGCACCCAGTAAGTATGAATTAGTTTCATACATAACTATCCATATAATTAAATTACATTAACTGAAATTGGCAGTGATGGTCTCATTGGATACAAAAAAAGCCTTTGACATGATACAGTGGAATTTTAGGAATAAATTTTAGCCAAATATGGATACCATTCTTTTTTTTATCAATTGAATTAAAATGTTGTATTCTTATCCTTCTGCCAAGTTTGTTAGAAATGAAATCAGTTTTTCTAATGTGTCCTCTAGAACTTATGACAGAGTTGTTGTGCATAAAAATTGAAGTAGTGGTATAAATGAATATTTCTGCTTATGTTTAATTTGATATTGGAACTTTTGGCCTAGAGGCCCTAGATCAGTGGTTCTCAACGTGTGGGTCGGGACCCCATTTGGGGTCGAACGACCATTTCACGGATGTCGCCAAACAACGCAGTCCGCCATTTTTTCCTCCTTTTCCTTAGCTGTGCTACTCCCTTTTATTCTATTGGCTTTTGAAAGCCAATAGAATAGACTCTCTTGAAGAGAGTCTAATTCTATTGGCTTTCAAAAGCCAATAGGAATTGTCCAGGCTGTCTCTGCCCTGCTGAGCCCACCAAAAGTCCCATTCTGCAAACGGTGCTGCACCAGTTGAGTAGTCCTTGACTTATGACCGGTTGACTAGTCCTTGACTTACGACCGGTTGGGGGTTGCGGCATTAAAAAGGTTGAGAACCAGTGCCCTAGATCATTAGGCAACCAAAGAATATTCTGGATATAAAGGCAGTTGGAATCAAACACCAATATTTGTTCTATGATAATAATATCTTAATGCCTTGGTGATGATTATGAATGCTCTGTATCAAAATTATTATAGAACAGAATACTCTATTAATTGGATAAATCTCATATAATTCCTATAGGCTCTAGTTTAGCTATGGAAATTTGTAACACTTGGAGCCTGGGCCTTTATTTGTTCAGATTCCTTGTGGTTTTCTTGGAATGGGGTTGTTGTTATTTTAGTTTTTGAGCCTTTGAGTCAGACCTGCCTGGACTAATCCCTGCTGCTTCCTTGGTAATAATTTTCCAAGTGGTTTACCATTTCTTGTTCCCCAGGGCTGAAAAAAAAACTTTGGTTAGCTGAACCAAAGTCGCCCAACTGCCTTCCATGCCTGAGACAGGACTAGAACTCATAGTTTCTGGGTTTCTAGCTTGGTGCCTTTAATCATTATATCAACCTGGCGCTCTGTTTCAAATTAATAACCACATAAACAGATGGTTAGACATTCTAATTAATTTGGGGAAAGATATTTACCTCAGGACTAAAACGTATATTTAAAGGTATTTCCATACAAATACTTTACAAATATTTTAGTCAATTAAGAGTAAACAATTAAACCAGGGGTAGTCAACCTTGGCTCTTTTATGACTCGTGGACTTCAACTCCCAGAATTCCTGAGCCAGCTGGCTCAGGAATTCTGGGAATTGAAGTCCACGAGTCATAAAAGAGCCAAGGTTGACTACCCCTGAATTAAACAATATGCAGTTTATGAGCACCATGTGAAATTGAGGGGGAGGGGCTTATTTCTCCTGACTTTGGGCTTTACTGCTGGATATATCTTCAGATTCTCTATAGAATTTAAGTGATCAAATCTAAAAACTGAGTTATAAAATGTTTATGTGACCCCCCCCAAATACCATTCCTTTGAGATAGTCCAGACAAGTAACCAAAACTATGAATATTAACATTAACTTTATTATAAGGTATAGTAACTGAATCTTGCAGGTCTCACCTGTCTTTACTTTCCAGGACCCAAGTGGGATCCCTTCTGAGATGCTTTTCCTTTTCCCAGTCCTTCAGTGGGCTAAGCTATTCCTTATCAGGCCATTGTCTGGGCTGTGGCTCCTCTTCCTGCTGCCCCCAAGGTTATTCTCATACCCCATTACACCCACTGATATGATGTCAAGATGCTGGTTCCATGTTTATTCAAATACTGTCATTATTAATGACTGCAAGAGATGCTTTGAAATGCTGGAGCTGAACCATAATTTTTATTTATATCATTTTTTTTTACTTCAGGTTAACTCCAATTAAAAATTGCAAGAGAGGAGTTGGAAATTGTAGGTTAGTACAGTGTTAATGAATTAAATCAGCTTATTGAAAATTATTGTCTTTTAATTATAAGTTATTGCAAGAGGAATGTGCATTGCCTAAAATTGCAGATTGGCAATATATTCAGTTTTAACATCTCCTGATTTCAGAGTTTGGTCCAGGTACATGAGCAGCATTTAAAATTCCCAAACTACAATCATTCTGGAAATGTGTTTTGAACAATTCCAGATAAAACATTATTTTGTACAGATAATTAAAAAGTACTGTTAAGGTGACTATAATTTACCAGCAAGAATATTCAGATTATATATAAAATTGAGAATCTTAGGCATAATTCTGTATTCTGTTTTAAAGTTTTAAAACATTATTTTAATCTTACTGAGGTAAAATTCTGCTGCTTCCAATAAGCAATGGTGTCTCTGCACCATTACCTTGAAGTATCATTTATTTAAAGAAATTTTAATGGTGACAAAATTTCTAGAAGACTATAGTCTAAGACAGTTTTTCTTGTACTGTTCTACCCTCTCACCGACTTTCAGAGAATTCTATGTTCCACCTCTTGAAGTTACATCTCCTTGGTTTTCCCCTCACTTATTTTTTCTCTGGCACTTTTATTTCATGACTTAAGGTAGTCACATTTTATAAAGAATGACAATGTAAATAAATTTATTCTGGAAACAAAGATGGGGTAGCACATGCACATACTAGACTTCTCACAACCATTCGAAATAACAATAGTATACAAAAACGCAGCCAGAAATAAGCTCATTCATTCACCGCAGGGAATATATTTAGTTCTGTTTAAGCCATTTAACAGAATAACGAGTTGTAAGGGATCTTGGAGGTCTTCTAGTCCAACCCCCTGCTCAAACAGGAAACCCTATGGCATTTCAGACAAGTTAATGTCCAATTTCCATTTACTCCATTGACTAGATTGTATTCTGCTTAAGCCATTTCAGAAGTGAAATTTAACGGTGTATTTAAAATATAAATCAGTATATATATGTGGGCATCTTTAATGCTACTTAAAAAATGCTATTCGCAAAGTCTGTGGTGTTCAGTAAGTAGCATTCAATGACTCTGGTGTAGTTACATCCCAAAGCCAGCAGAGGGTGGTCTTGTCTATGAAGAGAAATTCGGCAGACTATATGACAGTCTTGTAGGACTGTTCATAGTTTGAGTCCTGTAAAAGTTGGCCTTAGAGCAGGGGTCCTCAATCTTGGTAACTTTAAAACTTGTGGACTTCAACTCCTCCTGGCTGAAGAATTCTGGGACTTGAAGTCCACAAGTCTTAAAGTTACCAAGGTTGAGGTCTGCCTAGAAACAGAATAGAAAAGCAATTTTCTTATTTTATTTTATCTTCTTTGCTTCACCATCCCATTAGCACCCTCATGATTGTGTATGTATTGTGTATGTATGTATATATACAAATAATTATGTGACTATTAAATATTTAGAAATCCTCTAATTTTGTTATCTTTCATGATCTGTACATTATGAAAGCTAGGAAGATTAATTTGCATAGAGCCTAGGAAAATTTCTGAACTTAACTCTTAACAGAAATATAATACTGTACTTTCCTGGTGCCACTTAACCAGCTATGTTTGGCTCCAAGATGTGTTAAACTAAGTAAAAATAACTCATTTAGCATCCTGATCTTTTTGTTTCCACATTGTGTGGCATATTTGTTGACATTCATCAGCGAACATTATTACTACAAATAGAGATTCAAATCCAGATTTAAAATACTAGTTGTAGGGGGAAATGACAATACTTTAAGCCCTAGCAGCAGCTGAATACTGGGCTACCAAGGCCTTTAGACTGATTCAGCACATAGAACATACATACATAATATTTCCATGTTATTATTGTTACCATTTTCTAATTTGTCTTTTTAGTAAAACAATTTTCAAGATTGTCTATACCAGTGGTGGCGAGCCTATGGCACGCCTGCCAGAGGCGGCACTCTGAGCCCTCTCTGTGGGCATGCGCACTGCTGCTGCCAGCAGCTTGCGCAGGTCCATTAGCCACCACCACTCGGAACGGCAGCCCCACCCAGCACAAAGGAGGTGAAGTGGCCAGCTAGCAAGCTCGAGTAGAGGTGGTAGAGCACACCCACACCCAGCAAGCCAAAGGCCGCCCCGAGCAGGGAAAGCCAGAACCCCATCAGCACCATGGCTCCCCAGTCCCAACTAGGATTGCGTGTCTCCCCACATTATGCTGGGCCTCCTGTCCACCGTGCTACCCACCAGAGACCCCCTGGATCTCCCCCAACCCTGCCCAGCCCTCACAGACATCCCCCCATGAGCACCATCGACGTGGCCATGCCCACCCCAGCCATGCCACACATCTGCCGTGACAACTGGAGCCATGCCCACCCAGTGGGCCGCGCCCACATGCCCCCCTGAGGGCACCACAATGCTGATGCGGCCCTGGCACTTTGTGATAAATAAGTGGGTTTGGGGTTGCGGTTTGGGCACTTGGTCTCTAAAAGGTTCGCCATCATTGGCCTATACCGTAATTTAAATAAATAAGTTGTCTTAAGTAAACCCTCAGCTCCATCTAGTCACGCTGACTCTACCCCAAATTAAGGGATTACAGGGTCATAAAAAGGGAGTTTTATTTGTCTTAAAACAAATAATTGTTCAGAAATAATCTCAACAAGGAAAACAAGAAACCGTTGAAGAAACCAACAATAATAAATAAAATAATAGTGAAAAAACACAGGAACTCACTGTATTCCAGATCAATCAGTCACTCAGAGACAAGGGGGTTGCTGCTTCTGGACTGCAAATGACTCTCCAAGTTCAGGAGAAAGGTCTCCCCTGTCATTTGTAATTAAAGTTGCCACGGAATGGAACATTTTATATTCTTTACCACGCTGGAGCTTCCTGTCTCTAACAGATCTTGTTAGTAAACTGTTTTGGGATGGTATGTTTCACTGTCATTTGTTGAGATAGGCAGCTGTAAAAATCAAATAATTAAATAAATTGCACACTGCCCAGACTTATGTTCTGTGAGATGAGCAGCCGTATAAAATGGATAAATTAAATTAAATAAATTAAATACTGTATCTTGAGGCAAGCTGACTATTGATCCGTTGCCATATATTACTTGCCCATCAGGCTACTCATTTGAGTTGTAAACAATGTTATTATGCAAAGTGTAGAAAGGGAGTAAGAAATAGTAAGTAAAAAAATTAAATATGACAAAAATGTATAGTTAAGTCTAATATATACCAACATCCTCTCCTTACAAGTCTTCCTTTCTTTCACCAGATTTATTCATACAGTGCCTTATTTTTACATTTTTTGCCCCTCTGAAGAACTCATCAACCAAAACTTATTTTTCCTTTTGATCAATTCATTCTTTTCTCATATATTGGTTTTGCAGTTTGATTCTCATTCATTTGCTGAGAACATATTAATATCAAGAAGAGTTTTGCCAGAGTTCTCAGTAGGAATTCATACACTGATATAAACATCGCATATCAATTCTGATTTTGATTAGCACATTAATAATACCAAATTAGCATGTTGGAGTGGAAATATAGTTTGTATATGGAAACAATGTTAAGGACTTGAGGTTGGCAGAACACACTGGCTTCTGAAGGATAACATCTTTTGAATATAATATAAGGTTAAATGAGTGAAACAGATATTTGCAAATTACAAGTAGTTCTCAACTTACAGTAATTCATTTAGTGACCATTCAAAGTTACAATGCCACTGAAAAAAGTGACTTACGACCATTTTTCACACTTACGATCATCGCAGCATCCCCATGGTTACATGATCAAAATTTAGATGCTTGGCAACTAAAGCAAAGTCAATGGGGAAGCCAGATTCACTTGACAAGCATGTTACTTAACTTAACTGCTGCAGTAGTTCACTTAACAAGTGTAGCAAGAAAGGTTGTAAAATGGGGCAAAATTCACTTAACAAATGTTTCACTTAGTAATTTAAATTTGGGGCTCGTTTGTGGTCGTACCTTGGACTACCTGTTCTTCTTCAACTGTAACCACAGCAACAGTGATTTGAACTAGAACAGGGGTAGTCAACCTTGGCTCTTTTATGACTTGTGGACTTCAACTCCCAGAATTCCTGAGCCAGCCATGCTGGCTCAGGAATTCTGGGAGTTGAAGTCCACGAGTCATAAAAGAGCCAAGGTTGACTACCCCTGAACTAGAACAAAGACAACTTTCAGAAATGTTAGAACCAAAGTCCATTCCTGGTTAGACAAAGCGGAGTGTTCCATTCTCCATACTATGGTGAATCATTGTTTGTGGAAGCAGCTATGCTTGGGTACCATCTCCCATAGGGAACATGGAAAACTGGACAGATTGAGAACGGGTGTCATGATGAAAGAACTTAAGCATGGGGCTATATCACAGGAGAGGGAAAGTGAATGTGGGGAACTCCAGAGTCCTGAACATTTATTGATATGCCACAATCTTGATGGATCACGTACAAGGGACAATTTATTCCTGGCCAACGGTAAAGCTATTCAGACCATTACTTCCTGTGCCTCAAACGCTATATAATGACACATAATAATTTTAATGTTCCTTAAATAGTTATTGAAAGTTTTCTTTGTTTAGATTATTATACTAATTTTTAATCTATTTTCTCTTTTTTGGACTCAGAAAATAAACACATTTTTTGTATCAATTAAAATCAAAAACAGATGAAGCTTGTATCAATATAAGAAATTGTGTTGTGAACAATGCACTCTCTTTATGGCATTAATTTGTCCTCAGCTGGATCTTTCATGTGGAATTCTGGCAGTAACCGGATTATTAGAACTAAATTTGGATCCGCAAGCAACATAGCCTCAGCAACAGAAACAGCCCCTCCAACAATCAAGAACAAGGGCGTCCTTGTCTTCTTCTTAACTCTTGAGAGATCATTGTGTTTTATTAAGGCAAGAGCCTGGTTTGAAAGCATGTATACATGGGTAGTTTTGTATCTCTTTTGTTTTGGTCTTCCATCCATAAGGAAATATTTAGAAGAACCTCTCATTAAAGGTTCTGGAAAGAAGATGGTGGTGTAAAGGTGAGAAAATGTTCAGAACATAATGGTGAAGCTTATGTGGATGCCAAGTATGTGATCTCATAGCACATTTTTTTAAAAAAAAAAAATCACAGCCTATTCCAAATGTCTGCTAGGGCCAGATGCTTGAAGAAAAATCATTTTGGGGGAGAAAAAGTGATACATGTTTAAGTGCTGATTAAATTTTGCTCAACTGTGAAGTTAAAACATATTACTCAACTCTGAATTATGCCTTCAGGAATGCTGACGCTTTGTGCAACTTAGACTGTGATATCACGTGTTCCATGACATTTGGTGATTTCCCTAAATGAGAGTCATAAACAGAGAGTCAACTGGAGATGAGTGATTGGGTTTCCCTTTCTAGATACAATGCAGAAGCAGCAGAAGAGTAGAGCCCCTGGTGCTTTCTGAGCTTGGTGGTTTGCTTGCAGGCATTTCACCACCTGACTAGGTAACATCATCAGTGCCATTATCCAGGATCATCCATCTGTGTGTAATGATATGTGAGAATGACCTTAGGAACAAGGGAAAGAAATGTGCCTAGTGAATGATCAGGCAAGAGAAGCAGGAACCACAGTTGCTTAAGGGTTACACGGAAGAAACTTAGGAAGAGCCCATCCTTAATTCATAAGGCTACAAATAGTGAGGGGAGGAGACTTATACTTTCAGACTTGCAAGAATCTGTTAATGCAGAATTACAATAAAGAAGAATTAAACCATCTGGTCATGTTTCTTGTCTGGTTTACCTGGGAAGGCTGACCCCATATCTTATGAAATTAAGAGTTTTCATCATGTATTCTGACTGCTAATTAGTGTTCGTGGATGTACTCTCCTAGTCTTCTGCCTGACTGTTCTACATAGAAGCTCCTAACAGTCCTTATACTGTATACTTGTTGATGACTCCTGTTTTATCTTATTGAGCTACTGACTCTTTTGTAGGGCTTTAGTTGGTTTGTATGCTATGGTGATGCTATGCAGTTGCAAGGGTATGTTGGTTGTTTTTGAGATGTTTTTGATGTATGGTAGTGTTCTTCTTTTCAGAGCTTGTGTTAGTTGTACTGTAGTGGGTTGAGTACTCAGGCACTTTCTGATAGAGTTGGGTGGGTATCCATTTTGTTGGAAGATATTGTATAGGCAGTCTGTGTCCTTCTCCTGGTGTTCTGGGTTGCTGCAGTGCGTTTGAACTTAATCTTGCACACATGGACAGACTCAACCATAGTTACACTTGGGAAACAGTGAGCATCCCAGACCAAGCTAAATTAAGAAATCTTAAGAAATTCTTGGAAGCTTGGCATTCAGACAAATCAGCCAACAATAGACATCTAGAGATAAAGCATATTTACGAACCATTCAAAAGAGCCAATAAGAAAACTAAGAAGGAAATAAAAAGACCAAAATACATCCTTTCCAGCAGCCTATAGCCGGATAAACACCAAACAATAAAGCAAAAAAAAAAAAATACCCTATTCAAGGAACTACCAAAGAGAAAACCAACATCGGCAGGGCAAGCTACTGAGCAAAACCTACACTCACCATCGCTAATGATGTTACCTAGTCAGGTGATGAAATGTTCGCAAGCAAACAACTAAGGTTAGAGAGCACCAAGAAGAGGATGAATAAGAAATATTTATTTATTTATTTATTTATTTATGAGACTTATATACCGCTTTAAGTGCAAGCACTCTCTAAGCGGTGTACACCAGCAAGCAATGTATATATATATTTACATTGCCCCCAACAATCTGGGTCCTCATTTTACCTACCCCGGAAGGATGGAAGGCTGAGTCAACCTTGAGCCGGTGAGATTTGAACCACTGACCTGCTGAACAGTCAGCTAAAGTGGCCTGCAGTACTGCACTCTAACTGCTGCGCCACCTATATCATTTGAAGAGTTCAGGAACATATAGTTTAGGTGGATCTGGAGCCACCATGTTGAAAGCTTAAGTGCAGGAAGTCAGCCCTGTATTTTTATGCCACTGAAAATGGCACTGAAGAACATAAGTCTCCTAGGTTTTTCTATGCAGCAAATAAGCCTCACTATTAGGCTTGTGTGCCGAGCTGATTAATGTGTGTATCAATGAAGCAAAGCATACACATCTGCTTCACACATTATACTATGCCATGATTTCCCTAATCATAATTTACTGCTTTCCACTTGATAACAAAAAGAAGATTCCTAAAATAGATTCCTTTTTATGGGCCCCAGGACCATTTCACCATTGGCTCCTAGCCCTGAACCCTTTTACAGCACTGCCATTGGCATTCTCTGCATCCTAAACTAAGTCATGATTTAGATAAACCCACCATAACGCCCAGCTTTAAGCAATACCCAAATAAATCACTTCTTTTTGTTTAAATTTACAGGGGTTCTCAACCTTGGCAACTTTAAGACTTGTGGACTTCAACTCCCAGAATTCCTCAGCCAGCAAATTCTGGGAGTTGAAGTCCACAAGTCTTAAAGTTGCCAAGGTTGAGAACCCCTGGTTTAAAAGATTGGTCAATATATCCATAGTTGGTTGACTGTATGAAAGCATCTACATTTGCCTAAAGATGCCCTATTCTCTTTCTCATCATATTAGTAATCTTATTTTAAAATGGACGAGATTAAGGCCAGTTGATGCCCTAATCACAGCCCAACAATGATGCCTCTCGGCCCTTCCTCTGCTTAAGTGGCACTACATCATGGCTCAATAATTGCTGAAGGTGAAATAAGAAATTAAAAATTTAGTTTTCTTCTAGGCCGGTCTTCACAATTTTATTAAATGTAAATTTTTTAAAATTGTTTTTATTTAACAATAAGCAACATATTATCCGATTTTTACTTGTAAATTGGACAATAGAATAAAATACAAATTCTCCACACCTTTTAATATAGTTTCAATAAAAATGTCATAATATTTGGAAAATTAGATTAGATTAGATTAGATTAGATTAGATTAGAGTTTGGGAGAGAAGAGTTCCTAGAAGGGCATTTCTCTCATGCATACATTGTTTTGAAACCACTGCAAAGGGCTCCAGGCATCTTGGAGATTTAGCACAAAACTAAATTGACTTCCCTTGCCAGTTGCTGGGAGAATAGTTTGGCCTTAAACAAGATGCTGACAGCTTGGATGAGAAGGACTCCTGGTCCAGATCTGACCTGTCAGCAGAGGTTCCTTGTCTCTCTTTCATTGATATGATTATTAACAGGTGAAGGAAAGGCCTTTTCACTTGATTTCTTACCCAGTTCTCCTTAGAAATTGCAAAACACAAACAAAAGAGACAGATGACAGATTGAGTCCTAGCTTAAATTATACCCTGATTGTCTGAAATGTTACTGAATCATATAGGAAGGGGTGGGAATATCATGGAATATAACTTAAATGTCAATCACATTTCTGAGTGAAAACAAATTTTGATCCGAATAATTTTTACTACATTGCAACAAATATGAGGATTAGGTTGCTTCAGAAATGAGCAAAGAACTAATCATGCCTCTTATCTTTGCCATAAATAATTCCTTAATAATCCGCTAGCTAAGAATTTTGGGAGTGGCACTCTAAATACTTTTCAAAACTGTTAGACTGAAGAATGAAGAAATAGGCAATGTTAGAAAGAAAGGAGGAAAAAAATAATCTTTCTAAACACCTTTCTCTATTTGCATTGTTCTATATATTATCTAAATTCAAGCTTCCCCATTTTTGGGCCTTAAATTTCAGCAGTCCCACATCCTATAAATCCTATACATTTGTAGGGTTCCAGACTGGGGAAGACTTGTCCTAATTAAAGCCTTTAATCCTTCATACTACTGTAGTATGGACCCATTGGTTTCAAGCACATTTTACTTATTTACTTACTTACGTGTTTTATGAAATCATGCTCACTAGTGAGTACTTAAGGTGTCTAACTTATTTTTTAAAATTCAGAATATAAAAAGTTTAAAGCAGATATACAAGTTAACAATAAAACAGCCCTTAAAATTCTTTAGTAGTTAGAATCCTGGATGAAGAGGTTTACAGTACTGATAAAATGCCAATCCCACCTCCCTCCCGCCATGCCATTCCCAAAGAAGCGTGTTTTGTAGTCTGTCAGCCATGCAGGAGAAAGTCCCCTCTTGTATGCCACAAAGTAAGTAAGGCCTTTCCTACTAAACCTAAGAGCTGGGCAGGATCATCATTTATATAATATGAAATGTACCTGAGGATCTAAGTAGCCAAACATAGCTTAAGGTAAAGAATGTCAGGGTAAATGGCTTAAGCCCTTATTCTTAGGGTAATCTGGAAGCAAGTTGTAGTAGTCAAGGATTAATTAGCACAATGCAAATGCATCAGATCTCCAGAGAGTTTGAGTAACAATTTTCATAATTCCATAAAGCTGGGAAATTTTGGAGTGCTGCGGTTGACAAATCTGTAAAAGGGCCAAGTTGGGAAAGTCTAAAATAGATGATTTGTCAAGGATGGTGAACATGGAGTTAGTAGGCTGGTGACTTTTACATGTTAAATAAGCATTTGGATAATATCATCCAATAAGTATGGATAATATTGTCCAGTGCTGTTTACAGTTGCGGCTTCTAATATCACTATACCTATAATAGTTGAATTTATACATTGCAGTAACCTCTAGTTATAATCCATGATTTATGGTTAGTGTGATTGAGAATCCCAACTATATGTACATTAATTTACAAAGCACAGTTTTGTGTAATGCTTTTAGGGAGTAATTCTATTATTCCCCTCAATTCTAGGACAGCATATATAACAACCAAAACATCAACAACAGCAACAATAGTAATAATAGTAATAATAATAATAATAATAATAATAATAATAATAATAATAATAGAGTTGGAAGGGATCTTGGAGATTTTCTAGTGCAACCCCTTGCTCAGGCAGGAAACCCTTTTCCATTTCAGACAAATGGTTGTCCAGTTTCCTCTTAAAAACTTCCAGTGTTGGAGCATTCACCACTTCTGGAGGCAGGTTGTTCCACTGATTAATTATATCCTCTATTTTAATGTCACCCTACATACTCCACTCATAGGCCCTGGACATGCCCCTGCAGCATCCTTTTCCTGCTGTGTCTCTGTGTCCACATTACCTGTGCTTGATCCCATGCCCTAAGTGAAACAGGCTTCAGGCATTTTAGTCTTAGCATTAAAAACAGTGCTTCACCCTTTATTCCAGCCTCTTCCAAGGACAGCCTTACGATATACAAGATTTTTTTTTAGCTTTTTGTTTCTTAATTATTTAGAAGAACGTCTGGACACTGAGATGATTGCACACAGAATCAATATAGGCAGGATAAGAATGAGCCATGAGGGCACAGATTTCACATTTGCAATTTTTTTTCTGCCCCTTTGAAGGCTGAGCACTTAACAGTCAGGGAAAACTCATAGCGTATTTTAATCATCATCATCATCATCTCACTATCACTCTGCCAATAGGATAAAACTGGAAGTCTTTAAATCACTAGAAACACTAGAAAACTCTGTAAATCGAGCAGGAGGGAATGGCCTGTTGGAATAGCCCTTGGCTAAAGATGTACTTTTATAGTGGTGGAGGAGGACTGACCATTTCAATTCAGCCTTTCCAACCCCATATCACCTTTAAAGTTTTCATTCTGGAATTATTTTCCCAGCTGCTTGATTTTCTTTGGTTGATTTAAAATGTGAATCTTGCTTAGACATCAGAAATTCAACACACTTCATTCGATTTCCGCATTCGCTCTTTTTCCTAAAAATTAAGGGGTTTTGTACATAGGATTGCAGTTTCAAACCTCTTTCCTAACTTCAAAGTTGTTTGGAATAACTTCGTGATAGGAGAGAGCTCTTTCCGCCTAAGATAGTCAAAAATTATTTCAATGCCCTGAAGTCATTTTTTGAAGGGCAGACTATAAGTCTGTCAATAGACTTACTCCTGCTAAATGTATGGGATTATGGGGGGGGGGTGTTTGAATCTGTGGAGATGTAACACTTTTATTAGATCGAATGAAACTATATGAAATTGCTGTAAGCTTAAAATCATTTAAAGGCATTATAGATTTTTGTTCTGCTCAACAAATAAGTGGGTTTTAACGATGGATCTTATTTACAGTTTCTAGTTATGGTGTTATGAACAGGAAGGTATTGTAAATAAATCCTTTTGTATTAGTTCTTATATTACCTCCTAAGCAGCTGCATACTTCTCAAGCCCTGCGGCTTTGGAAGGCTCAACACCTTACCCGGTAAAGTAGCCAAGCAACTGCAGATAATCCTTCTGGGTTACAGGTGGGAAAGTGAGTGACAACACTATAGGCTTTGATCTTTTTAGCCCTTGCTCTCTGGGGTCCTTTTGCAACCAACTGGCAAAAGGAAAGGCCTATCCAGCTTTCTTTGCCGGATCTTCTGCCATCCAAGGATCCTGTGGTAAGAGAGGGGGTGGGGATGAGTTTATTTTTGAAGGGCAAGGTGATGGAAAGAGAAATGCAACTGGAGATTGGCTGTTTTTCTAGACTTCTAGGTTGTCTGAATATACAAGTGGGAGGAAGAAAACAACAACTTTCGGTGTGAAACAAATGAAGGCAGAATGACAGAAGCCCCCAAGATTGGCATCGATGGTCTCTCCCCCAGTTTGATGCCGCTTTACAAAGTTTCCTTGGCTGACTTGGCTAACCTGGAGAAGGTTATACGGAAGACGAGAAGTTGCACTCCCAGTCCAAGCTGATTTAGGCGTCCAAAGAACGTGGGAAGCGTGTGAAGGAGTCCAGCCATCTCGGTTTCTTGCGGCGAGTTGTCAAGTTCAATGAAATTGCGAAGGCCGTCTGCAAGGCACTTTCCTGTTTACCAGGGGAAAGTGTCACGGACTGAATTCAGCTGTCCGTCCTTGAAATCTGCTAAAAAAAAATAAAGTCCACAAAAATGGTCCAGGGCCGTGTTTGTTTTGCCCAGGACTAGCTAGTATTGAGGCGCTCCGGAGCGAGGGCTAGCCGTGGGCACGGCCACCTCTTTTCCTGAGGATAAGGCTGCTTCCTCTATATACCATTAAGTCAGGTATAATTAACCTCGTCCGTATAAGCGACTCCACACCCGCAGAAGAAACGAGGCCAATCTCCCAGCAAAGTAGAAATATGAAATTTAGAATTTAATGAGGTTTCCTCACCCCCCCCCCTCCAAAAAAGTCGCAGACTTTTTAAAAGTATTCGAAGCGGGCGATTTCTTCCCATTATGTCAGCGGAGCAGACGGAGCAAGTAAGACTGGAAGCTTGAAATGGCTTCTGAAATCAGATCCGAAGACAGAAACTCGCCCCACGCGCAAACCCGCAGCCAAATCCGCCAGAGCGGGTCACGAAGGGCGGCAGCGACGCGCCTGTGGCCTCCGTTGCTCCGAGGGCAACCCTTCCTCTTCCGGACGCCGGAGAAGCGGCCCTCTGCTGGAGGGCTCTTGATCTCGGCGAGGGCAGCGGCCCAGAGGCGCTGCTGGGGCGGCCTGCTCGTCTAGAGGCCGAGAAAAAGGCGGCGAGGGGGACCTGAGACGGGGAGGGGGACCGAACCGCGATCCTCTACTAGGATCCTTCATTCCGCAACGCTGCTCGGGCAACGGGCGCCCCTCAAGCCTTCGCTCCGGACACCAAGCCGAAAGGAGGGGGCGAGGAGAGGGCGGCGCGGCCTCTGCAGCCGCAAAAGTAGTTCTGGGAAGCGGCGATCGCAGCCATTCTTGTCTCCCCCCCCCAACTGTTTTGGGGATCGGTTTGGGGCGACCTGAACGTGCTGGCGGGGCTATTCTGGGTTCCTGGCGAACGGCGGGCGTCAGCAGCTGGAGGGAACCGGCAAAGGGGCTGCAGGAGAATCACCAGTATCTCCCTAAGTCGAGAACTTGATCCTTCCCGCTCGGCGTCTTTCTCTTTCTCTCCGGGAGGACGGGAAGACTCGGCCAGACCTTCTCGACACCGCTTCGGATTCTCCTCCAGTCCTGACTTTTATCTTTTGAACGGCGAACTAAATCCGCGTCCTTGGGAAGCGGGGGAGCGCCCGGTCAAGCCCAGAATGCCGCGAAAGGAGTACGGACGGCGGCTCTAAAATTGCCACCAGGTGGAGTTTGGAGTGACAACTCGAGAGAGTCTGGAAGGGCGCGCTAGAGACGCTTTCGCGACCCACGCTCTTTCCCGTGCCGGGAAGACCCCATAAGAAAAGGGGTGGGTGGGAATCCTGGCTTGTTTTGGCAGCCTTGGGCTAAACCCTCTTCTTTCCAGTGGTGCCAGTTTCGGTTCCTCGAATGACTTCGGAAGACAATTTTTTTCGTCTCCCTCCGGGCTCCCTGGAAAGTGGCTAGTTTGTTTTTTCTTGCTATCGTCATGGGGAGAGGGGAGCCCATTTCCACTGCTTCCTTTTGCCCAAACCGACAGTGCTAAGCGTGGCCTTATCAGCCCCTGTGTGCGAGTGAAGCCCCAGGTCTAAGCAACTTTACCCCACACCTTTCTTTAAGGCACCGGAATGCTGTTGCTCGTGCTAAAAGGCTTCTGTTTTCTTTCAGCTCAGCTGGACTCCCGCTGGCCTTTTTTGGGCTCTGACTATAATAGGAGAATAGCCTAAAAGTGTTCCTGTACACATTCACTAGGAAGAAAATTCCCAGTTTCTTACCAATTGATCAGTTATCCAAGATGGGGCTGCAGAATGAGTCTCCCAGGTTTTGTTTTGTATTTTCTTTTTTAAATCCCTCAAGCACATAGATTCTTTTTATTTCTAGGAGGTATTCTATTTTAGTGCAAAATAAATAATTTTGAATGAGGCAAAAATACTACCTATCATTAGATATTTGTGATGGAGTAAAATAATTGTACAATTACGTAGAATATTCATTTATTATTAAAGAAGGGCTAAGCAGAACAAAATTAAAGATGACATTCAATACCTAAGATGCTTACCTGACAGTTGGCCAAAAAGAATAGCCTAAACCCCGCACTACTTGAACCTATGGAAGCCTCCATGGGAACAAGGCTGTAGGCTTATTAACTTGTCAGCATGCATAAGATGTTGCCCTTTGAGGCCAATAATGTCTTCATTGTATCTGTCAAGTGCTTCATGAAATAAATTGCTTATGAGATGTATAATTTAATATTTTAAGAGAACTATAGTATATTGTACTTTCCCCAGGCCTTGGCATATTTGGGTCTTTTTATATATGTATATACATATATATATACATATACATATATGCATATGTATATGTGTGTGTGTGTGTATGTATGTGTATATATCTGTGTGTGTGTGTGTGGCTTGAGTGTTTTTTTTTATGCACCCTGTAGGCCCAAATATGGTTCCCCTTTAACTGTGTTAGCAATCCAAAAAAAAAAAAAAAAGTGCAGTCTTGATAGATTATTGGGTTGTAATCCTGTGGGCATATTCATGAGAACTTAAAAACACAAGTTTCTTCTGCAGAAGTCAATTATGCTGTCAATGTATTCATAAAGTTAACAGCAATAAACTAAGAAATATAAGTTATTACTACACAGATTAATACTACCATAGATCCTATGTCTTCTCCTTCTGTGCAGTATCCTCCTCAGGTACTTTAATTGGAGTTTAATAGCTTTCCTTGCAGTAAATTTGGTCCAGTGAATCACTATTATAGACTTTCTCTTCTTACAATTATCTGAGGCTTCACTCTTTGGCCAGGGTGTAAATGGATAAGTTTACCACCACTCACCCTTCCCCTAAAAGCTCTTGAATATATCTTTGATAGTGAAGTGCAACTAAAATGTCTCCTTGTTACCTTCTGGGAGGAGGCTTCGTGGTGCCGAAGCAGAACATCTAGATTCAGCCATAGTTTAATTCCATACAGCATTAACCTTGCGAACTCTCAAGCTTCCTCCTTCCGTTATATATTCAAAACGGACAATATTTAATATTTATTTAATATTTATTTGCTACGTATATGTAGGGATGTGGGTCTATACATATGTTGTTCATAGTATGTTTAGGTATGTTCATTTTTGATGTGTGCCATTGTGCCCACAATATGAAAATGACAATAAAGGTTATCTTATCTTAATAGTAAACATCCCATGATAGAAAAAGCATTGGGCAAAATACAAATTGTAAAACAACTGTCTGCCATCATATAACTTCCCAGCCACCTGTGTAATTTTTTTAAAAAGCAAGTATATTGCTTTTAAGTGGTGTCAGACTTTAACCTGAAAAGGAGGCTATCCTCTTCAGGTTAAGTGATTCTGAAGAGACGAGCATCAAGAAAACTGTACGCTAGATAGACACATCTTCAAAATCTCCAGGATGTGAGATCATCTCACCTTTTGATGTCTTGACCCCTGATGGGTGCCTCAACAAGTTCATCAAGGCTAGCTGTGAAGACTGGGCCGGTTGGCCAGCTCAGGATTCAAACTTCATTTTCGATAACTCAGTTATGGATGGTAGGTGAACCCAGTCCCTGATGAACTAGTCTGCTTGTCAAGTAATATCTTCTTCCCCCTTTATATGCCACCACCTTTCTCTGGTTAATTTTTCCAGCTTGTCCCCAGCATAAAGTGCTTAAAATTAAGCTCCCTTTGCTACAGTTGGATTTCTTCCAGCTATGGAAAAGCTTCAAGCTTCTGTAGAGACAGAGCACCAATGTAATCCCCTTTTCAGGACCAGTCCATGTACAGTGTGTGTGTTCTATCTGTTCAAAAGCTTTGTCTGACACGGTTGGCTTCTGCTTCCTTCCCCTGGACAAACCTCTCTACTAGACAAGCTTTTATATATAAGTGGCTTGACTGTTCATTTTGAATTCTCCGTTCTTCCTTCCCAAGCTGTCCTTCATGGCCAATGACATTTGCTCACACAGAAAGGTGGATTTTCTTACCAGTGAGTTATAACTCCACTAGCTGTCATTCTCACTGAAGTGACCTGGAGCAGCAAAACAAGATGCTTTGTTCCTTTCTCTGGCATTCTTGGAAGGATGGGGACAGGTGGGCAGGGATTTATACCAAATTAAAGCCTTCTTTGCACCTTTCTTAGCCAGCATGTGCTGGGAAAAAAAAAACAGGGAAGGGAAGGTAAACTATCTCCCAATTAAACAGCAAACAACAATTGGAGATTTGTTAGCATTATCTTGTCATTAGGATTCAAGGGGGTTTCATTTCAGAGTACTGTAACTCCATCCTGACTTAGGGTGCTCCAGATAGATGCGACCTGGGTTTTGATGACTGGGGAGCTCATGCACCAAACAAATCCTTCCTGCAGAGAGATCAGTAATCAGTAGCTGGGAAGTAATTTCAACCAGAAAATAGAAATTGGAATTCCAAACAGTTTTCAAAGTCTGCCTGATTCTTAAATCCATCTATATGAACATTATGTCTAGAAGGACTTTTCTCTAGTGTGTTTCAGACAGAGAAGTCCTGTGATCCTAAGTCGGTGCTTTCTATTAGGAAGGTCGCTTGAACTAAAGGAATTGGATATCCAGTTAAACAGGCCTTTTCAGATGTTTCGGACTTCATCTCATACAATTCTCAGTCAGCAAGGAGTATACTAGCAGTCTGACCTCTCTGGAAGGCTGAAATCTGAAAAAGACCGAACAATTTGCAAAATATTAGGCTATCGGTGAGAATTAAGTCTGAGCAGGAATGTGTGTGATTGCACTTTTACAAAGGTACTCTACGTTCTCATGGTGATCTTGCTTTCAAAGATCTAAATCAGGCTGACTGAATCTGTGTAACCGCACTAGTGATTTATAGCATCTTAAAGACGTCATCTTTGTGCCGCTATGTAAGTAACAAAGTATTTATTTTTTTATTGCAGGATACAGACTTATGCACTTCCAGAAATATTTGCAGGATACAATAAATATGGGCAATGAATTGCCTTTTCCCTTAACCATTATATAACTGGGGAAAACTAACTTGTTGGATTTTTCCTGGCTGGTTCCAGGTTGAACCACTTTCTCCTCTGGTGCTGGTGCAGCCCAGCCATCCTTCTTGAGTCATCATTTTCAGCTAGGTGTAGGCTTGGTTGGCCAAGCTAGAGTGGAGGTGGGAAGCAGACAGAACAGAACAGGTTTTTGTTTGTTGGGACAACAAACTAGACCAATCACAATAAAGTCTTTGACTTTCATCATCTTGGCAGATTATTACCTAGACTCCATATGATTGAGGGAGCTGCATTTGCAAAATGCTTTAGTAAAATTGATAACATGGCTGGGCTGGATCTCATCACCAGATTAAAGATAGAGGCAGGCAAACTTGACTTTTCTGCTCTCTGCTTCCCTGCCAAAAGCAGCCAGCAGGACATGGAAGGTGTGTAGCTTTCATAATTCTTGCTTTTGGGATTCATGATCCTTCCCCAACAAAATGAGACTGATACCTTTAGCGTGAGGGAAACTTGCCATTTGATGCCTTTGGCTTGATTTAAGTCCAATTCAACTGCAAAACTGTACACACGCCAACTATTCCCCCCCCCTTTGATTAGATATTATCAAAGGATTATTGTCCTCTTACCACGTCAGGAAAGATGGTGGAAGGTGGAAGACATGACTTGTGTGGTCAGAAGTATCCACAGAGTTGGATCCTTACACCTATGACACAAAATGACAACTTCATCTGGAACTTCCCAGGAGGCCTCCAAAGACCGGTTCTGAAATAAAGTAATAGAACGGGGAACTTAGTGTAAAAATATTTGGGAAATAATAATATGGATGACTATAATACAAAACATGTGAAAGGAATGGAATCCATTTTCCAGATTGGCCTCTTAGCACACCCCAGCTGAAGAAAGTTGTGATTTCCTATGAAAAGTCGCCTGAGTGTCATCACAGGGATCAGTAATTCCTTCTCTCTTTCCTCTATAAAATGAATCCAATAAAACCTTCCCCTCCGTGTCCCAGAAGACACACACACACACACACACACACACACACACACACACACACACGGAGATCTCTCCTTAAGGTGGTACACACACACACACACACACACACACACACACACACACGGAGATCTCTCCTTAAGGTGGTGTTGCCCCAATAGAACCTGGCGTTTTTTAAATTCTGTCTTCCTACCCAAACAGCAAAGGAAGTCCTTTACTTGGGTATTTTCAAAGGATTTTTTAACCTTCATTTTTTTATTATTTTTTTTTTACCAGGAACGGGGCAGGGCTGAAAATGTTAGATTATCCTTCCTGCCAAGCCAGACTTTGGTAGAGGCTTGTTTTTTTTTTTTTTTTTTCCCTGCTGGTCACTGGGGAACTCAAATGTACAGTCAGACGTGCAGAATGACTCTCAGAAATGCACCGAGTCGAAAGGGAAGTGCAGGCCAAGTTAGACTAGGATTTATGTAACATCAGCAAGTGACACCAAGCAGACACCAAGTCTGCTCTAGGAATTTCCTAGGAGCCTTGGGCCACCCACGGGGGCATTTCCTAGGTTAAACAGACCGTCGGATTTCCTGCCCCACTCTCAGTTGTGAATCCACCCTCAGGTTTGGCTCCTTCACGACCGCTTCCTTCTACCCTTCTCACATGGGCCACCCTACACCTAGCGATCTCCAAAGATGATGGACTGCCGTTCTCACCATCCCAGACGGGTCCGCAATCCAACAAAATTATAGACCCCTAAATTAGGGACTGCCGCCTTATATTGGTAGGTTGCATTAAGACAGAAAGAAATTGAGGTCGATTACTCGCCTCGGTTTTAATCCAGTCCAATTTGCATTTTCGGGGGGGGGGGAGGAAGGAGAGCTAGTGGAGAGAATGGTTGTGAACCAAAAACTCTTTCTGTTATACGGTACTACTCTCCTTGCTCGTGTTTCACCCCCCCCCTTTTTTTTTTTTTAGAAAAACTAGACGACTAAGGTTGCCAAATGCTCTCCGGACAGCATTTGCCCACACCAGTTTTTGAAAAGGGTCGCTAGACCGCCCCAATTCTTCCAGATCTCCGAGGATCGAATCTGTCAGACAAAGAAGTGGGGGACTTGGGCTGCAATCAATTTCCTCCTAAAGGAGTCCGAACGAGACTTCTGTGGACTCTAATGAAGAGGCGGCGACGGGCGTCTTCGGAGAGCCATTTCTATCCTGTCCGCAGTCTGATATAACGAACGCCGGCTAGGCAAGCAGTGGATTGCCCTTCCAGGACTGCGCCAATCTCGGCGGAGTCCCCGAACAGCGAGAATGAAAAGCGAAGGCCCTCCGCGCAGGGCAGAATTGGTCGTTTTTATAGCAGAACTCCGTAGAGCCTTGTATTGCTACTCTCTGTTGCCCCTTGGAAACTGGCGATTCAAACCCCAGTCCAAATATTTGGGTGGCGCTCACTTTGAATAATAAAGTCTGATTCGATTCTTCCAGTTGTCAGCAGAATTAGGCACTCAAAGGATGGTGCCCTAAGATAAAATGCCAGGTGGTCGGTCCAATACTTACCAAGGTGTCTCTTCAAATACTTCCTGAGCAAAAGTCCCCCAATTGGAGGTCCGGGGTAGGGAAACAGAAGGTTGAGAGATCTTTAGCAGTTCCCGCCTAGCTTAAAGGTTGAGCAAACAAACGGGATATAAGAAAATGGAAGCTCGGAGAAATTTCAGAGGAATAATATTTTGGAAAGGCCAAAAGCAGAGAACGTGATTTTTTTTAATAGTGCCTTTTGATGACCTCCCCACAGAACCTTGGGTTGGCTTTTACATTTCTCCCTACCAAAAGGCAGGCTGTCCAAAGTGCGGACAGATCCTAGGGAACCACACCGCGGTACAGTACAGAACGATTGTCGGCAAGGAGACGGGCCCGATTATTCCAGTCTATCAACCTCGTGTTCACTAGTCGCAAAGAAACTGCCACTTTTTCTGGGATTCCCTTACTCTTGGATAGGATGTGAACAGGGTGTTCTGATCTTTAGAGCAAGTTTGTTATCTTGTTAACTTATCACTCTATATCTGTGGTTTTTTTTGTTTTTTTTTTAAACAGATCCCCTTCCATACACATTTCTTCTTGGCCTTTCGGTTTACTTTAGGTACGGGGTTGGTTTTGTTTTGTTTTAAATCGGGAGTGCCATTTTCAATGAGGGGGGGGGGCAGGGTGATAGGCTTTTCTTTGGGTATTGTTTCACGCTGATTTCAGAAGCTTCCTTGGGTATTGTTTTGGGATTGTTTTTAATCATAAAGTGGGCTAAGCATTCTATTGAATTAAAACATAATGAATTGGCCAGCGTTTGGAAACAAATCCAATTTCTAGCATAGACGAAACCAAGCGTAGCCCCCACCTCTTTCCTAAAACAGCAGCAGAAAATAATCTCCAACGGTCAAAGGACCTGAGCGTCCAACCGAAGTAAAGGCTTTTAAATAGTTTGAGGAAAGTGACAAAGAGGTGCGCTGCATGGTCCTAAGCAGGGAAGCCCCCACAGGCTCCTGCTTCCGAAGTAACACAGCTTATCTGAAGCCCCAGCATAAGGGCGTCTTCAGCCGGGCAATCCCAGCAGATATCCGTCTTCCTGAATTCCCGGGCAGGAAGTCTTGGGTATACCTGACTAGAGCTGCCCAAATCCTTGCTAGATCTAGCCATAATCACAATCATAACTTGGCCAGTTTGTGATAAGTCAAGTTGTCTCTTGGTTCAACTGCCTTCTTTCACTACCTCGAAATGCTGGGCTTCCCTTACAGGGACACTAACCTACATTTGGACAAAGCTTCTGCCTCCTGCTTGCTCTCCTTTTTCCTAAATTTGAAAGGCACCTTCGGGCACTGCTGCGATAGAGCAGTTCCTTAGTATTGAGGGAACATGCGTAAATGTTGCCTGTTCATAAAAGCTCAGTGGCTCTGGGATAAATATTTTCTAAGAGAAAGGGGGGGAGAGGGAGAGGGAGAAGGAGAAGGAGGAAAGGGAGGGAGGGAGAGAGGGAGCGAGAGAGACAGAGGGGGGGAGAGAGAGAGAGAGAGAGGGAGAGAGAGATTCTAACAACCAATCAAAAGAAATACATTTCTGTGATAGAATTTTATCTAAATTGGTTTGATGCACGTTTCCCAAAAGATTTCTCAGAAAACTCTGGGGGAAAGAACGACCTACTCCTAAGAAGAAGAGGAATGCAATCTTTTTTTTCCCCTGTTGTATTTGGAGACGTTTCTAGTATAATTGCTTCAATGCTTTCGATCTTTTGTATACTTTCAACCCAGCGGGAGATGCTTCTGGTTAAATAGGCACAGAAGTATCTAATTTTGTTGGGACACTCATGTTGTTTTTACTTAGGTGGACAGTGCAAGTCTACTCAGCTCCAATTGGTCGAATGGCACTAATTTCCAGATGGGTATTAGGTTGCTGCCTTACCCAACTTCTTGAACATTACAAAACAATATTCAAATAATCTTACATGATACTGTTGACCATCCTGAACACTTTATTAGGTCATGATTCTCAAATAACCTAAAAGATACAATGAGGTCTACAACATTTGTACTGTAAGCGAGATCGTTTCTGCTGCCCAAGGCTAATTAGGGATGATTGGTCTTCAAACGTAGCATCTTCTGACTCTGGAATCCTATTTCAACAGGAGTAGGGATCAGCGGACCAAAAAAAAAACAAAAACAAAAAACCCCAGCGGGGATTATTCCTGAGAGTAATCTTTTTACTGT
Source organism: Crotalus tigris (assembly GCF_016545835.1). NCBI lineage: Eukaryota > Metazoa > Chordata > Lepidosauria > Squamata > Viperidae > Crotalus > Crotalus tigris. The sequence continues at coordinate 12,945,208 of NW_024100606.1, forward strand.
CAAAGGAGCAACCAGACATTTAGAAACATTCTCGTTATCCTCAGTTAAGTCCAGTGGTTAAGGCACCCAGGCTAGAAACGGGTAGAATGTGAATTCTAGTCCATCCTTAGCCATGGAAGCCAACTGGGTGACTTTGAACAAGTCTCTCTCTCTCTCTCTCTCTCTCTCTCTCTCTCTCTCTCTCTCTCTCTCTCTCTCTCTCTCTCTCTCTCTCTCCCTCTCCCTCTCCCTCTCCCTCTCCCTCTCTCTCTCCCTCCCTCTCCCTCTCTCCCTCAACCCACTTTACAGAATTGTTGCGGGGGGGGGAAAAGGAATAGGATAAAGGTGTGTTGGCTACATTCAGTATGTTACAGTATTTGAAAAATAATAAAGGTGGGATATTAATATAAATAAAACCTTCATATTCTTACATCTCATCGCTCACAAATGAAGCTTCCCTTGATGGTCAATAAAGGTAGGAAAGAAGGAGAAAGGAAGAACCTCATCAGGGCGAATAGAGAGTTGTAGCCTATAAAGATTATCTTGTTTTAAAGCGCTCTCTCTAAACGCCAGTCCAAATAAATCTGCACCTCAGCCTCGTAATTCAGAGGCACTCGAGTAAAATGCCCCGTTCAAAGGGCCGGGGGTTGGGTTTTTCGCGTTTGGGACTTCGGGGACCCGAGAGGCAGTTTGTAAGACGATTCAACAAGCAGGCAGCAGATAGTGGAGACAAAGGCAGGACCGCTCGCCTTTTCATCTCTGGCCTTGGCAGTGAGGACTTGGTTATCCCCCTTCAGCTCCTCGGGATCCACCGCTGCCTCTCTCCCTTCCCCGAGACTGTCCGGGCGCTCGGCCGGCAGGCAGGGCAGACCCGGGACTTCTCTCGTTGATGGAGTTGCGAAAGGGGGCGGGCGCGCTTCAGCCGGCCAGCCCAGCCACCAATCCGCTTGGTTTCGCGCCGGTTCAAGAGGGTTTTGCCAGGTACTCCCCGCCCCTCGCCGTACGCCCCCCCCCCCGCGTCGACATCCCAAGCCCCCCGCGCTCCGAGCAGCGTCACTCTTATAATAGGCTGTTGTCTGGAGTGGCGCTGGGGTGGAGGAAGAAGCTGCTCCTCCGAGGCCGCGCCTTCGAGCAAGCCGAGGCAGCAGGCTTCCCTGCTTAGCCAGGCGACGGTGGACGAGCGGCGGCGAGGGCAACAGCAGCGGCGGCGGAATCCAGCTGGTGGCAGAGCGGTGGGTGGAGATCCCCCGGAGCATTAGCCGAAGGAGCGGCGCTCTCCAGCGGCGAGCATGGTGGCCCCGGCCTGCCCGAGGCCTCCGAGTGTCCCGGCCGAAGCGCCAGATGAGAGGCTGCTCTGAGCCGGGAGTAGCGGAGTTGACTTGGCAGAAGGAAGGGAACTCTCCCGACAGGAACAATGCAGCACCCCTTGGATCTGGGCGCCGCCGCCGCCGCCGCCGCCGCCGCCCACTATTTCCCCGCAGATCCTTTCGTTGACCACCGGTCGCATCGCTATCGGAGCTTTATGATCGAGGAGATCCTGACGGATCACCCGGATGCCAAGAGCGCGGCGCCAGCCGGGGAGCTGCTCAAATTTGGCGTGAAGGCTCTACTGTCGACCCGACCCTACCACAACCCCTTAGGTAGGTCTTTCTTCGCTTGGGCGCTGCCTCTCTTGGTGGACCTGTGTGTATGTGTGTGTGTGTGTCTGTGTGTGTGTGTCTGTGTGGATGGGAGGGGGCAAACACCAGGTCTTCTTGGAGGGAGGGGCTAAGGCGGAAATCAATCCTCACAGGGCTTGCGGGAAAGAATATTCGCCCCCCAATCAGCCGTTCCTCCTCCCACCCAGCCCTGAAACCAGTGGTTTGGCTCCCATTGATCTAGAGCAGGGGTTCTCAACCTTGGCAACTTTAAGACTGGCCAAGCTGGCTGAGGAATTCTGGGAGTTGCAGTCCACAAGTCTTAAAGTTGCCAAGGTTGAGAACCCCTGATCTAGAGAGCAATTCCGGCTCCCTTCTCCCTCTCCCACCCCACGTACCCTGCCTTTGGGGTGTCGCCCCCGAGCTTATCTTCTCTGCAGCTGGAGACAGAAGCTTCCTTCTTTTCAGGAGCCCCCCCCCTACTCAACTGGGAGGGCCGGGCTGCAGCTGCGATCCTGCAACCAGCTGAGAGTTGATCTTGGGGGAAAACGCGGGGGTCTTTAGTGCTCTGCTGGGACGGAGGATCCGGTAACACCCCTTGCGGCTTTTTAGTTTAAATTGCCTGTCGCGGTGGAACAGACAAGAAGCATGGAGTAATTCTCTGAAAAAGAGTGACAAATATGCTTAGTGGGTTTAAACGAGGACAGCCTCATTCCTCCGAGCATTCTCTTTTCCACAGAGAGTAATATTTTCCTTACCATTGATTCAAAGCCCATGGAAAATCTCAACTCTTTCACGGCCTCTCCCTCACCGCCTTAAAAAAAAAAAAAAAGGCTTCGGGCTAGTTCTGTTCGGAATAAGGCAGTATCGACGGTCTTGCATAATATCATTCTAGACCAGGGGTTCTCAACCTTGGCAACTTTAAGACTTGTGGACTTCAACTCCCAGAATTCCTCAGCCAGCTGGCTGAGGAATTCTGGGAGTTGAAGTCCACAAGTCTTAAAGTTGCCAAGGTTGAGAACCCCTGTTCTAGACTCTGTCTTAAAACTTTCGGGATAGAGCGACGGCTCCAAGTTGACAGCTTTATCCGAGCTTGCAGGGAAAAGGTTTAAAAACAAAACAAAACAGAGAAAGCTTATATAGAGGTCCAAGGACCCCAACCCAGCTGGGGAGTGGAAAGCGACCAGATTGAGCCAAGCTGCGCCAGACTTCCTTCGGATGCAACTTCGGGGAGGTCGGTCTGCCGGGGCCTTTTCTGAGACGCGAAGCTGAGAGAGGCTTCTCAGGAACGAAATCCCTTCTCAAATTGATCTGGACCAGCAGAGGGAAGGGGGTCCCCGCCCCAATTCACGTTTGGAGCAGCGGCTGGGATAGGGAAGACCGAAGAGGCTTGGGCAGTCATATTGACACCTTTGAAAGTCCTGTGATCTCCTGGACCGGGTTTTTTTTTCCCAGGGAACACCTCTTTGGCCGTCTCTCTGCTTCGAATCTCCCCAAACTGCTGCAGAAGAAGGCCCCCAGAGGCCTGCCGAGAACTGGAGGAGTCCTCGGAAGGTGGCCCTGACTTTAGGGCAAACTAGGCCATTCCCTCAAGAGCAACCGGTGGGCCCGGACAAGGCTTGGAGGAGGGGGAGGGAGAGAGAGGGAGAGGGAGAGAGAGAGAGAGGGAGAGAGAGAGTAGGTGGTGTGTGTGTGTGTGTGTGTGTGTGTGTGTGTGTCTTTCTGGCCGTTGCACTCCCTCCCGTCCGTCGGATCTGCTCGTTGCCTTGGAAAAGCTAAGATGCTAAGAGCCTCTCAGCTGGGTCTTCTTGGCTGCCTGCTCCTTATCACCTGGTCCTCCCCATGTCCGAACCGTGAGTTGTACCTCGAAGAGAAACGGGAAAGCACAAGGATGTCTAGTCCGATCCTTTGGGCGGGTAGTTGCATTTGTCTGAGGTGAGCCTGAGCTGCAGCATCAGTAATCGGGTTCTTTCCCACCCTCCATTCAGCTGGGGGCCGAGAACCGCGGCTGGTTTGGTTTCAGCTGGTCCTCTCTAAATCGGGACCTTACACGCTTACATCTGACAAAGCCAGTCATAAGCGAGAGACAAGGGCAGATCCGGAACCGGCTGAAATCCGTCCAGCCTTGGTTGGAACCAGACTCTTTTCACAAGGTTTATAAAGCGAAATCCAAGGCTCAGTTCTGGGGAGTCGCTTGTTCCCTGCTTTTGCTTTGTTCCAATTGGAGAATGGCCCTGCAGCAGCCACGAACCGGGCCCCTTGTCCCTTCCCTTGAGGGGGCTGCTCATCCAGAACTCGTTTTAGCTTGACGGGGGAAAGGCGAGGAGCGCGCGCCGTGGAGGAGATTGCTCCGGATTTGGTTCAGATGGAGGATAGTGAGAGCAACCAATGTGCAAAACAAGTGAAAAGACCCGTTCAGATAAAAGGCCATTTTTCCCCACTACTAACACGGCTAGTACCGTCCTATTGTTATATCAGTAACGAGGACAGGGCCAAATCGCCAAAAGGTTGGCCCAGTGATATTATTTGTACAGCCCAAACGCGAAAGTGACAAGCCGCTGTAAAGAAGTGGTGTTCTATTCTTCTGTCTTTTTCTTTTTTCCATTTTGAAAATATCACCTCCCGGAAATAAGATGCGAATAGGTGGAGGCGCTTAGCATTAGATAAACGTTCTGCCTTTGAGAGCATTTCTGGAGAGCCTTTGCATTCCTGCTTTGGGATATGCTTTACGCAGAACCTATTTTCTCTTCTTACCCCATAGCCTAAATCCTTGCAACAATTCTCCATCCTGTCTTTATGTCAGAGCAAACGGCACTGGATATTAATGAACAGCCCCCTTAAGCCCCCCGCCAAGCTTTGCTGCTAAGAAAGGGTTGGACTGATAGCCAGAGGCAAAAAATGCGACCCTGAGAGGAAGAATTGCTGTAAGCTGGTTTCTGCAATGAAGGCAGAAAGATTGTGGGTCTACAGGGAGATTCTCCAGCTCTCTATTGATTAATCAATGGCGAGAATCCAGAGCGGAAATTCCAGAGCAAGACATTAGCAGATTTTGCCACTGGAACAAATCCGGCTGGATCTCCGCTCTGTTTTACATCGCCTTGCCGCTAATTTATCGTTGTCAACTTGAGTATCGCCTTTCAGAAGCCTTCAGGGGAAGTAAAATGGAAGTATTTCCGTGAAATGATTTTAAGCTATGCCTGTTCTTTAGAATATATAGCTAAGCAGGCTGAGGTTAGGATTGGAATTCGCCTGAATTTTGGAACTAGGGTTCAGGAATTAGTGTTCAACTTTCCTTGAGGCTTCTTGACCTTTCAAATGATAAGCACTCCAGAGTTTGACTTTTTTTTTTAATCAAAGAAAGAAAATAGATATTGATTGGATGTTTCCACGATCTATCTCTTTCCTCCTGACTTCCAAAAGATGTAAAAGAGTCTGAGTTATTGTGTCCTTGCTTTTTGTTACTGTTGGCTTGGTAAGTTGGTGAAACTAATGCGGCTTCTTTCTTCTACGTTATGAAGTCTTTGGGGGAAATTCCTCAAATTTGTTCAGTTCTGTGGGATTTGCTTCTGCATAAACTTGCCTGAGAAGACTCAGCACCAAGTAATAGGGCAAAAGAGTTCATACTGGATGTGTTCCACGTTCCAGGGATTTTAATAGGTATATTTTAAATGCACATAAAAGCGAACTGAATTAGAGAACTTGAATAGAACCCGTATTATTATGGTGTTATATGTTTACAAAGGAAGGACTCACTGGAGAAGGGCCTGATGCTGGGAAAGATTGAGGGCAATAGAAGAAGGGGACGACAGAAAATGAGATGGCTGGATGGAGTCACTGAAGCAGTAGGTGTGAACTTAAATGGACTCCAGAAGATGGTAGAGGACAGGAAGACCTGGAGGAACATTGTCCATGGGGTCGCGATAGGTCGGACATGACTTCGCAATTAACAACAACAACAATGTTTACAACAACGTGAAGTCACAGTTGCCAATTCTTCAGCTGGTGTTGACCTTCATAGGCATCAAGTTCTTCCCAAGAACCCAGGATGCCATTATGTATGGGCTAGTATATGTGTATATCCAAGCCTTTTGCAATTGATTGATGGACTACAAACCCAATAAATTGAACTGAACTGAATTAACTGATGGAAATTTTACCAGTGTGCAGATTTTCTAAGAGTTGCCCAAGATTTTTTTTTTTTTTTGTATAACACCCAGTGTGCTGATATAGTCAGTTGCCTAGTCAGCCAGTTATTTAGACTGGATTGGCATTTTTATCCATCTATCAAGGCCTTCCCAAGGATTTGGAATATTCTTATTCTTATTTTATAGCAATGGTTGGTGCAAAATTAGGAAACATGGTTTAATGCAATAATACAGATTTGAGCCCCTTTAGCGTGCAGTATTGTGAAACATTGAGAAGTAAATCTGTATGTTTTCAGTTGTACCTCAATTGAATGAAAATGTGTACAATTGCATGTTGTTACAAATGTACTTTTTTATATCCTGCTGCACCCAAAAGCAATTTATTTATTTCTCATTTCACCTAAAGATCACAGTACAGCTCTGATTATTTCTAAATTTATTTATACAATAGAATTGAAAGCTATCCTTAAGAAGCAGCTGAAAAGTTTCAGAACTGGAACTATATATAATTGTCATATATTTATGATATACGCTTGTGTCTGTACATTTGTTCTACAGTAAAAGGATTTATGCTTCAGTTTAAAAGATAAGATTTATAGGTTGCATATATAGCTGTAAAAGAAAATACGTGATTATCCATTTCCACATATATGATGAGAAAATGGTAAATACACATTTAATGTTGTGGGGTCCTTTGTGCTCTCTGAGCTTGGTTGTTTTCTTGTAGACATTTCATTACCAAACTAGGTAAAATCTAATTTCATTTTTGCCTAATTAAAAAAAATAAAGAGCGCTAGCTGCATTTTTTGAAAATTATTTTGGTACTTTTTTTTTTTTTTAGCAGCAGGGCTTGCTTGCTTGCTAGCTTGCTTTCCAAAAGACTAATCTGTTGCTGCTGGGACCAAAAGAAAGACGAAGAAAGAATTTCATAATTTCTGGGAGCAGCTTAATAAAATAATACCTTTAAGGAAGCCAATATTGACCGCTGTCTTAATGCCTCGCAGACGCACTTCAAAACCCCAAAACCTCAACAAAAACAGAGTCAATCCCACACTGGAAATAACTAGGCTTTCCTGACATCACAGGAGCTTATTTACAACCCTGGAAGGGTACCATTAATTTCCATAATCAATGGAAAATTTCACCGTATTGATTTACGATGGAAAGGCTCCCTTGAAGTTACCGGCTGCTGAATCCCTTGGAAATGCTTCCAACTAAAGAGGCCTGGATCGCAGCTTTAGGTCCTCGAAATTTGCGGTCAAGCAGCATCCGTGGGATTGCGCTGTCCTTACCACCCCTGTTCCAGAAGAAGCGCTTCCGACCCCCCCACCCCCACCCCGAAGAACTCGCAAGGGGGCTCCGCAAGGAGGCTCCGTTCACCTTCAACCCATAGATAGCCCTTCAAGTTTAACCCCAAACCTCAAGGGTGTTGCTTTACCCGCACCCCTGGGTCCCTGCAGCGTTGATTGCCGGCAGAAAAAGGCGCAGGGATTTGCTTGCAATGAGCACCGGGTTTTGGTTTTTTTTTTTTTTTTTTTGCAGCCAACTACAATTCCTCAGAAAGAAATCCTGTTCTTAACCAATAGAGCCAAGACCTTTAGAAGGTGGCGCTTGCAGCTTTGGGACACCCCACCCCCACCCATGACCTGATGTCAGCCTTCCTCAGTAGGAAGGACTAAATAGGCCACCACCTTGAGACTTGTAGAGTTTGAAGTAATGGGAAGGGATGCATGCAAAGGCACCAGATTGAGCCCAGAAAGGCACAACAGGCAGGCTTGGATAACTTTGTCGCTGTTCCCGAGTTTCTTTCCTACAGGGCAGCTCTTAAACCTGGAAAAAAAGAATGTGTGTGCCTCTCCTCAAACTCTTGCTTACACCGGTCAGAGGCTTGCGAGGTCAAAGGGAAGTCCTGCCGAAATCGGACAGCCCCCCCCTTTTTTTTTTTAAAAAAAAATCCGGCTAGTGGCTACCATTACTGTAGCCGTCACAGCAAACCCCAGACCAAACTTAACTGGGAAAAAAAAAAAAAAACATCTGTCCCAACCGGCTGCTGCCATAGTCCAACTTGTCCAGAAGGTGCCGTCCTGCAAAAGGGAGGCCCTTGCCCTCTTCTCCCCACTCCACCCCCGTTCAGCTGGTTTCTAAGGGGCTGCCAGAGCCCCGAGGGCATACAGAGGGCTGAGAATGGTGTGTGTGTGTGTGTGTCTGTCCCAGGAAACAGAGGCGGCTTGATGCGCCTTCTCGCAGCCTCTCTACCGTAGAAGCCCCATTGAGAAAGCTGGGGGTGAGGAAAGGCAGCGTCAGGGTCGCAGCTATCTTGTAGCTCAGTCTGTAGAGTCCACCGCTCCTGAAGTGAAACAGAAACGGGGGCTTCGTTTTGCCCTAGCTAGCCTCTCACAGGTTTTATTTCCCTCCCTCCCCCCCTCCCCCCCCTCTCTCTCTCTCTCACACACACACACACCGGGGTGGGGGGGGGTGAGGTGGGGATTTCTCTGTTTTTACCCGGCGTCTATCCTGTGTGTCACCCCCTCTGTCTCTCTGCTTTCCTCTCTCCCCAGCGGTGCTGAAGGCGGAGCAGGCGGCGGTCTTCAAGTTCCCGCTGGCGCCGTTGGGTTGCTCGGGTTTGAGCTCGGCGCTACTGGCGGCCGGCTCCAGCCTCCAAGGCGGTTCCGGATCCCCGCACCTGCCGCTGGAGCTGCACCTTCGCGGGAAGCTGGACCCGGGAGCCTCCGAGGGGGGCGGTAAAGCTAAGAAAGGCCGTCGGAGCCGCACAGTCTTCACCGAACTGCAGCTGATGGGCCTGGAGAAGCGCTTCGAAAAGCAGAAATATCTCTCCACTCCCGACAGGTGGGCATCCCCCGGAGGTCAGATTCCCGCGGGGGGAGGAATGGGGGGGCTTACTGTGTGGATGTGCGAGCTCGCAGGAGAGAGATCACGAGAGGGGTTACATCGAGGAGAGTTTTTTTTCCCCCAGATCTGCAAGGGGAGGATCTGGGAGGGGGAGATGGACACGACCAATCTACCAGCCGGTGGTCCAGTAGTGTATCATGGAAGAGAAAGTGTGTGTGTGTATCCGCACTTCCGACAATGGAGTCCTGAGTGAAAACCGGGGCCTTCTCTCGCATGGGGGGGGGAGTGGTAGAGGGCAGGAGGATTAAGGTTCCTTAAAGGGTTGAAAAAAAGCGAAGGTAGTCTGTTTATCTGCCCCCCCCACACACACGCATACACACACCACTCACTCGCTCACTCACTCACCTCTTCCTGGGATCTTAAGCTGAACCAGACAAGCACTTCCTGAGCAAGAAGCATAGCCAGGAGCTGCTAATCAAACTGCAACCTGTGCTCCACTTTCCTGGAAGCCAGCCGGCCTCTCAGGGCTGCTCCCCACTCTTCTTTTTAGGCTCCGGGCAGGAAGGAGAGCCGAGGGCTCTGCCTTCAGTGGGCCAGACACTCTTAAGAGCAGGCCATGTGGGAGAGGCAAGCAGAGCGGACCAACAATCAATGGTCTTTCTCCTCCCTGTAGGATAGATCTGGCGGAGTCCCTGGGCCTGAGTCAATTGCAGGTGAAAACCTGGTACCAAAATAGAAGAATGAAGTGGAAGAAAATAGTAAGTGTGCTGTTTTGAAGTTCAGACTATGAAATTTTCACCCAGCCTTTATTTACACAGCCAAACTGAGGAAGTCTACCCTCCTATCAATGGGATGTTCTCGAAAAATAGACCTAGGGCTTCAATCCCTCTCAGGGATCCCTTCCTTTGGGGCACAACTCCCATCATTCCCAACCGATATGGGCATTCTGCATTGGAAAAGCAAGCTGGCTGCAGGAGGAGTTCTTCTGGGAATACAATACAGAGGCAGGATTTCTCCTCCCTTCCTGGGCCCAGGCCTCCAGCCTTTGCCTATGGAAGCTGTCCCTCTACAGCAGTTAAGATTTCTGCTGGGTCCATAAGTAGCCCACCAAATGTGCTTTTTAAAAGGCAAACAGACTTTATTGGGATTTTGTTTTTGTTTTCTCAGAAACTTTCCTTTCTGAGAAAAGAGAGCCTTATGAAAGTTCAGAACAGAAGAAGCTTCTTGGATGAGAAGTGAAACATTTTCAAGGTAAAAAATAAGAAAGTCCAGCGGCCTTTGGAAAAGCACCTTTGGGCCAACCGTGACCTGGATGGTTGAGAATCTCCATAGACATTTAGCCGGGCAGAGCTATTTTTTCTCATCTCAAGGTCCAAAGCCCAAAGATTAAAGCCTGCTTGTAGTCCGTCACAAAAATAGGGGAGAAGGCTTTCGATAAAGCGGGAGCCAGCTGGTTTTGTGAACAATACAAGCCATGGCATGCTCAAGCCACAGACATGGGGCCAGGAGGAGACTTAGGGAACAGGGGTTATCCTGCCTTGGAGCTTTCATCTAGAGAGGGAGTCAAGCACTCTTTGGAGGCAAAAAGAAGATTCCACTGAACTCAGTGGGGGTTTTGATTAGCCCCCCCCCAAAATCCAACATTTTCTGACCAGAGCTATTAAGGCCAGACAGCCCTGTCTGCTTTGGCTGAGGGTGGTAAGAGATGGGGAATCTATCCCAAAGGCGCTTTTTCAAGAGGCAACTGGACTTTCTTGTTTTTCTTTGAATAGAGTAGAGTAGAGTAGAGTAGAGTAGAGTAGAGTAGAGCTGGAAGTGACCTTGGAGGTCTTCCAGTCCAGTCCCCTGCTCAAGCAGGAGGACATTTGAAGCGTTTCACTTCTCATCCAAGAAGCTTCTTCAGCTCTAAAGAAGTCTCTTGGATGAGAAGCGAAACGTCTTCAAAGGCAAAACAAGGTCCATTCGCCTCTTGAAAAAGCGCCTGTGGGATGATGAGAATTGTGGCCCAACGTTGCTGAAGGGCAGCGGTTGGAAAAAACTTTTTCCGAAGGAGCTAGTCTGTAACTAACCCGGCTGCATTCTTTCTGTTCAGGGAGAATCCCTGGTTTGAAAGGCAACGCCAGTCCGTTTCCTTCAAAACAGCGTTTAGAGAGTAGCAGCTGATTTTCCCAGCAATACCCGGGAGGAGGAAAGGCAGCCGCTTTCCTTAACCGGCACGTCCTGAACCCTGAACACAGCGTAACCTATGCTCTCGTCGTTTCAAAGTAACCGCTCGTAGCCCGTTTGCCACAGATGAAACGGTTGCTTATTTACCCCCCGTTTTTAATCCCATCCGCGTGGAAGTGAATTTGACTGAAACGGCGCCTTTGTTTTTCCACCAGCCTGAAATGCGAGGGAAGGGGGGGGGGAGGAAGGAGTCCAACGAAAGAGACTTTTCTCCACTTCAAGGTGTCTTGCTAGGTAGAGGCTGACCAGCTCGGCGTTTGCCTTTCAAGCTCGAGTTCAACACTCAGGCACCTTCTCCGCAAAGGCGCGCAGGAGGAAATAGAGGCCAAGGCGGCTTGGCTGGCCTGTTGCGCGGCGCTAAGCGCAACGGCGCCTTTTCCTTGGGCGCGGGGGCGATTCTGCATTTCCCAACCCTCCCAGAAAGCTTCGTTCCTCAGCGTTAACTGTGGTGGTGTTTGGAGTTGGTCTAAGTCAGACCCTTTGTGACCTTTAAGTGTGGGTTGTTTTGTTTGTTTTTTGTTTAAACAGGTTTTGCAAGGCGGAGGCCTTGAGTCTCCCACCAAGCCCAAAGGTCGCCCGAAAAAAAACTCCATCCCCACCAGCGAGCAGCTGACCGAGCAAGAGCGAGCCCGCGAAGCCGAGAAGCAGCCGGCGGAAAACCTCGACTCTCCCTGCCAGGTCATCCAGGAATAATAAAGGAGCGCCGCGTGCCCGCGGACTAACGATCTGGCGCCCGGATTGCGGATGCTGGACTGCTGGCGCCCGAACCTCCCGGCTTGGCCCGGAAGGGGGACTGGGACCTGCGGCCCTCAAGACTGAACCTCAGCCTCACGGGGCCTCCCTGAGCGACGAGGCCCCGCCGGCTCGCAATACTACCCCAATGGGTCGCCTGCCTTGAGCGCAGACGGCGGGGGTCCACTGAAGCCCCTGGGTTGCAGAGGTCCTGCAACCCTTTCGCCGCCGTTTAAGGAAGTTACCGCGTGGAAGAAGGCGACGAGGACGATCCGGGGATGGAGGCGACGGTGGACTCCGATTCCCAGTTGATTCCGTTGTAGGATTTCCCAGGCGTCTGAGCCCTTCCGCCCTCTCCCTGCGTGCGCCTAAGGAAGAGCCGCCCCCTGTTCTTGGGGGTTTGACCGTGGCTGTTCCCGCGCTGTGTAAGAGAAGGGAGGGGGCGGGGAGCGTCTCCGAACTATCCGGCTAACTCAGGGGTAGGCAACCTCGGCTCTTTTATGACTCGCGGACTTCAACTCCCAGAATTCCTGAGCCAGCTTGGCTGGCTCAGGAATTCTGGGAGTTGAAGTCCGCGAGTCATAAAAGAGCCGAGGTTGCCTACCCCGGGGCTAACTCATTTTACAACCAGTTTGTATGAACGTAAAGATATTGATTTTATTTCAATAAAGTATTTTATGAACGATGGGCCTCAGAGGCGTGCTGTGCGTTCGTTTCCCGGGATTATGCCGAATGCCGCCGTTTTCCTCCGCACGCCTCCTCGCGAGGAGGCCCCGCTGCGATCAAGGGAGCTTCCTCCGAGGTAAGCCCGCAAGTAAGTTCCTATTGGGAAACCAGCCCGATCGCAAAACGAGAATCGAGCACTTGCGAAAGGAAATTTAGCTGAAAGTTAGGCGCGCTGCCCCAAGCTCTGATCTGGGGTCCTTATCTGGGGTCCTTATCTGATCTGGGGTCCTTCTCTGCTTAAAGAGGCTGCTTAAGATCAACTTGGTCTGCGCTGCTCCGAATTGATTCAGAGCTGGGCTGGTAAGGATCTGAATGGGACGCGTTCAGAACATTCTAAGGCTTTAAGCTAGACCAGGTTAAAAAAAAAAAAAAACCTGGAAAACAAGAGTGAGAGCCTGCTTTTGCCTCCTTGCCAAGACAAGCGCAGGGACGTGCCCAGGAGAACCAGGGAGGCGCGCTCCACTTGTAGGAGACTTGGCTTTTCTCATTAAACCCACGGAGTTGCAGTTCAGCAAAACATACCACTGAAACAACCCCGGAACAAGATCCAAGCAGCTTTTACCCGGTGTATCTCTGTTACACCACCCCCTCCCCCGCCCTAAAGTTCTGCCCTGAAAAACAGTGAAATGTCGCCGGTTTGGGAACCTATCTTTCCCTTCTGCCCCTTGAGCGGAGCAGCTAAACCTCGTGAGAGCTCAGATCCCCAAAAGGCCACTAAACAGAAGTAGAAGCTAACAGGGCCCGCTGTTTTAAGAAGGGGCGTCACTTCTGGATTCAGTGAGAAACAAGTTTGATAGCGTTCAGGAACTGTTCTTAAATACATGCATTTAGGGCAGAGGTAGGCAACCTTGGCTCTTTTATGACTCGTGGACTTCAACTCCCAGAATTCTTGAGCCAGCTTGGCTGGCTCAGGAATTCTGGGAGTTGAAGTCCACGAGTCATAAAAGAGCCAAGGTTGCCTACCCCTGATTTAGGGTAATACTCATCACGAGAACTCTCTCTTTTCCTAAAACAAAAGAAATGGACTTCCGAGTAAAGAACCCCCAAGGCCATCAGACTGAAATCAGTAAGGCAAGCGGCTCGGGAATAAAACGTGGTCAGTTTTCCGAAAACTGGTTTGCTTTTGAGCGTTTTGAAACTTCCGCGTAAAGACAAAGCAGAATCTGCTTCAGTTGGTGCTTCACTTTTTAAGTGGAGGGCGGTAAATTTCAGCGGTTAGCTTTCCACGTTCGTGGACCTCTTCTTCCGTTTGCTTTGGTCACCTTCGCTTATAGTAATTGAAAAAAAAGCAGAATTGGCTAAAACCAGTCTCCGCGCTTTGCTCCCCTGCTCTGCAGAGCACACCGCGGCCAAGGGGCAGAGTTCATATAGAGACGATGGAAAGCCATTTAGACGTGGTCTAATGGATAAACTGCAAGTTAATTGAATTTATAGAAGAGGTTTAACTAATGGTGTAGTCGTGGAATGTATGGATCCAATGTATGAATGTATCCGATCACTAGCAACCCGCCTAAAACTTTAGCAGGGCCGCTCGAACTGTATATCCAGATGGATGATTCTAAGTAGCAGCAATTGGGTATTTTTTTTTTAAAAAAACAAATGGGGTGGGGCTTGTATAGTTTCCGTTTCTTCTTTCCAGCTCCTAGGAGCAGAATTAAGGCACTCCTTCCCTCAAGCCATCTCATTACCTAGCCCTGTAGCCTAATTTGAAGCTTGCAGGAATCCTATTTCCCATTTTAAGGCAGCCTGGGTGGCTTTCAACATTCCCTCTCCTTTTGGATTCTTTGTGGCTTGGTCTAATGCAAAGTTTTGGGAGAGACTGGAGTCCGCACATCCTTTTGTGACCCCCCAGTGGGCCCAAGGAAGGGGTCACCCTGAGCTTTACTTCCAATAAACCTACCCTCACCTTTAAAAAAACAAAACCTCCCACGGGGCAAAACCGAGAAAGGCACAGAGAGTCTTTTGGGAACTAGGGCGAGACAATCCTAAACACAAACACAAAAGCAGCTGAGCTGAAACCTTGCATTCTCCTGCAGTAAGTATGATTGCAGGGGGACCAGGCTTACTTCTTTCGTGAGCATAGGGTCCTTTCATCCTATATAGATTCTATAGTATAGAAAGAGGAGGCCCTTATTTCCAAGTATTTTGTAGTAGCCAAGATAAGCCAGAGACCAGCGGATTTATCGCGGTATAAAACATTTTCTGCTAACTTGGGCAGAAAGTTCCCGGTGTGCTAACTAAGCCCTCAGGGAGACTTTAGGTGTTGTACTTTGGAGGAAGCCCCCCCCCCAGCAAACGGGGCTTGCTCCCAATAAAGCAACAGAGAATAAAGACTCCAAAGAACTGAACGTCGACCGCTCGCCTTTGAGCCTAGAAAGGAAGAAGGTCGGCCATGGTATTGTTCGCGGAGGAACTGCAGTTTGTTTCTTGGTTCTATCTGCCTTTATGAGGCATGGCTTGTCCCTGGTTGTTTCTCAGCTGTAGCACCCCAGCTCGCTTATTCTAACTGGCCACATGCTGGGATAACACAGGGAGACAACAACCTCACGGTTTCCCTCCCTCTCTTTTGCAGACGTTCAAAATGCCGCCCACCAAGTTCCTCGTATTACCCTGGCTATCCTTTATTAACTCCAAACTTCTCTAGTCTGGTGTGCTGGACTTCAGTACGGCAGCTGAGAGTGTTGGGAGTAGAAATCTAGCGTATTCTAGGAGGACCGTAGTGTGTTGTTAGTCTCGAATATAATTTTAATTTATTTTTATCCCGCCTTTATTATATATTTTTTATAAACAACTCAGGGCAAGAAACATGCCTAATACCTCTTCCTCCTATTTTCTCCACAACAATATCTCTATGAGGTGGGCTCGGCTGTGAGAGGCTGGCCCCAATTCAATGCCTTCATGCCTAAAAAGGGACTAGAACTTGGAATCTCCCGGTTTCTAGCCTGCTGCTTGTAGACGAGACATGAAACGGGACGGTAGCCCCGGATACCTGAAGTTTGAGACTGGCGCAAATCCCCCCTCCGGTCTAATCTTCCCCCTTTGAAATGGGTGGCTTGAAATATCCGTGGCTGTAGGTCAGTGTTTCTCAACCCTGACAATTTTAAGGCATGTGGACTTCAACTCCCAGAATTCCACAGCCAGCAATGCTGGCTGTGGAATTCTGGGAGTTGAAGTCCACATGCCTTAAAATGGTCAAGGTTGAGAAACACTGCTCTAGGTTATCTAAGCGACGGGTGATTCCACAACCCACCTCCACCCCCCCCCCAAATAATCTTTCCAACAGCAGCCCAGGGTTTGGGGGAGCTGGCAAAGCCTCTCCGAAGACTTTCTGCAGGTTCGCTGTCTCCACTATCTAAACCCAGTTTGCATATTGAAAAAAGATGGAGCAGCCTATCCTGAAGGAAAAGAAGACTTCTCGGAACCAGCGGGGGAGTAAAACATGTGAAATGGGCTTCAGTTCTTAGCGCTGTCCTTGGAACGGACTCGAAGGCCTGCGGAAATCAACTCTTAGCCTGGGACTGCCCCGGTTATTGTTTGGACTTGCGCCTTAATCTTACACACGGAGGCTTAATATTTATTCGGGGTATGTCCCACTTTAATTTCACGGTGCTCTCATTTATGCATTCATAAACTTTACTGGCAATCCCGATCCCAAATCGCTCTTTCCACAATTTTATTCAGGCAGGAGCCTTCAAAACAGGTTAGCTGAGAAAGAGGTTTGGAGAGGGGGTTGGACTAGATGACCTCTTCCAACTCTGTTATTCTGTATTCTAGATAAGGTCGCTCAGACCTGGAGAGGCGGGTGCTGGGTGCTGGACGGCAGCAGCGAGATTGCGAAGAGGGGGGCGGCGACTAGAGGGCAGCAAACGGGAGAGAGAAAATATCCCCTTGGCTGCCATCTAGAGGTCATTCCGATTTCTGCAGCCCTACTCAATGTAACCTTTCCCGTCGGTGGAGAATTTAGGATTTCAGGGCTCAGTCTGAACGCGAGAGAGGAGAATGAAAACAAGCGGGGCGTGTTCGAACGGCCCTCTTAGCAGGCAGCCAGTCCTCAGCTGGCTATTCTTCTCAATAAGTCGTTAGAAAACTAACAGGAGATGGTGTTGGGTTCGGAAGGACGTCGCCTTTGAAGCTCGCGTTTTGGCGACCGTCAAGTCTGGAGTAAGCTGCCGCCGCCGCCGCCGCCTTTAAAAGAGTAATTTGCTTTGCGATCCATCCAGACACGTATTTGTCCTTGGCCCGAGGGGACTTGAACGTCAGAGCTAAGCAGCGGAGGATCGCCTCCAAAGAAGCGCGCAAGTGACTTGGGAAGTCGCAACGAAGCGGTAGGCCTGGAATGTGGACCTCCTCCTTCTCTTTTAGCTTTCGGAGGACGCTGGACCCGTTCAGACTTTCAGTCCGCTCCAGATGGTTTCCCTCGTTAAGTTGCTGTCCTGACCCCGAGTTTTCTCCAGTATGGGCAGAAGAAGCCGCTGAACTTTCAGAGGAGCTGCGTCCTGCCGGCCGGATCGACGATTAGAAAGCGCCGCACTCTTCCGCAGCAGCGGCAGTCGCTCCCTTTCCTGCCTTAACCCTGGGAAAGGCCTGCCTTCTCTACTATCGGCCCCAAGGGCCTGCGCCTAAGAACCGGGAGGTCGCCCAGAAGCCCTTTGTATCGTACTTATCGCTAGAGCAGGACTGACCCAGAAAAAATGGCGGTCCGAGCGCGCCTGTTTTCTCCCGCCAGAAGCCTCACCGCTTAGGATTCGCTTGTTCCCGGCCACATTGGAGGCACATTTCTTAATTCAGGAAACGGATTTTGTCTAAGCACATCTGTCTTGCCTCATTGTAGTTACTGAGATCTTTATTTGGATTCCCTTTACTACATTTAAAAACACTTAAAGGCGCTTTATTATTAACAGAGCCATTTGCTGGGCGAGAACAGACCGGCGGTTCCCGCCTGTGAGAAGGTGCGCCATTAAAGCCGGGAGGGAAGTAGAGTGGAATCCTGCCCTCCACAGAAGTGACAGACCGAGTGACACTTGATTCGTGGCATTTGGAAGGGGTAAATTGATACAAAGGTGGCGGTCCAAAGGGATTTCTGAACAAAATGTGCTCTCGGAGGAAGACGTTTTGCAAAGAGGCTTGTTGGAGGGTTGGGACGAACAGCTCAAACAGCAAAGTTAGTTTGACGCAGTTATGGAGTATGTAATAATGTGTAATTGATTCAATATAGCGTATTATAATATATTTTCATTGAAAGCAACTGAAGCACTTTCCAATAACAAGTTTTATGAACCGGTTCTTCAAAACTAAACAATGGAATGGAGGGCAGGGGAAAGGTGACAGGAGAAAAAGTTGCTGACAAGAAGAATAATATCAATAATAACAATTACAATATTCAGATAGTGATAGAAAAGTTCTGAAATTGATTTGTGCCCCAAATAAAAAAGGCAGCCTGGCATAAAGCATACTAAGGCGATTATTTAATCTGCTGTAATTTGAACTGAAATCTCTTGACTTTTGTAGGGCAAAAAGGAGAAATAAAAGGTGGTAGGTATTGTATGAGCAAACCATAAATGCACATCAAGCTGCAACCCCAGTTTTGCCTAGTAACTTGTGCAAATTCAGCCCATGTGATGTATTCAATTCCCCCCCCCCTCCTGTTCTATTCAATTGTGTCTGATACTGCCTGAAGAAGTCCCTGAAGTTTTCTTGGCAAGGATTTTCAGAAGTTGTTTGCTATTGCCTCTTTCCTGGGGGGGGGGGGGGAAGAGAGAGAGAGAGAGAGAGAGAGAGACTGGCCCAAGGTCACCCAACTGGCTTTGTGCCTAAGGTGGTTTAGAAGTGACGGTTTCTGGGTTTCTAGCCTGATGCCTTAACCATTACATCAAATTGGCTCTTATTGTTTCATTGGGCTAACTGAATTAATCCTGATTCAGTTAAACAAGGGCAAGCTTTTACAAAAGCGTTTTGGTGGAAGCCAAACGGGAGAGCAATAACCAAGAGGTCTGAGTGCTGTTGTTTCCACTTTCATTGTTGTTAATCTTGACTCCCACTGCCTGAAGTTTTCAAGTTTCCAAAGTGGTTTGCTCTTGCCTCCTACCTAAGTTTCAGAGAGAGTGACAAGCCCAAGGGAATTCAGCTGGCTTTTTGCTTGGGTATGATTAGAACTCATGCCTCCCCACTCCTAGCCTTGTGCCTTTTATCATTATACCAAACTGGAAACTAACAAGGTTGGAAACAGCATTTGGCATCCCCGAGAACAGGTCTTGAATACGCAACACAGGTCTTCATGGCGACAGAGTAGCTTGGTCAGAATGGAATGAAAGTCCCAGGTACAAAGTGGCCTTGTGCAAAAGCAGCATGTAAAAAGAGTGAGCTTTTTGTTTCACAAAACTATATCTACCTGAGAATGATTTCTCTGTGACTTGATGACTTTCCAAATGCTATTTGGTAAGCTACTATTTATTATTGTTTTGTTTCCAAAACTAAAATGGTTAGTTGGGTAAATCCTATGTACAAAACAAGACTTACATTAGAATTGTGTTAATATAATAAATATATTAAAGATGAACAAGTTCCACCCTTCCTCCCACATGTATCGTCTATTTTTGATCTTTCTAAAGGCTTTCTGAAAGTTGCTGGTGTTTCTGCTAAGGGCAGAATAAGAACTTTCCCATTAATTTGGAGAAAAGTCCTCTCAGGCAATCACGCACACTTAGCATGATCATTTTCTAATCTGCTTGTCATACTCCAGGCAAAAAGATTTATTTTATAGAACTTTTTAAAGCATGAATTCAGTCCATGGCTCTGTTCATTGACATAGTTATCTGAATCGTGACTTATTGAATGAGTTCAGTTTTTTGGGTTATCAAAACAGAAAAATAAACTGACCAGACTGGCTGCATTGGCACAACACATTAAGCTACAGCATGATTTGCTAAGTGCAGCTAAATCTTTTAAAAGTTCATTGTGGGGAACTATTTTTTCCCCCTATACATGCTAGCTTCCTGTATAAACCTTTTTTTGGAGAAGCATATTTCTCTTATTTACCTGAGTCTGGTTCATCTCAAACATTGAAAAGATACCCTCCTTTTCTCATCTGGAATTCATGTTGGAATTATTGAATTATCTGGCCTGTTAGGCTGAGTCATCAGCTGCAGTAGGCCAAGGTATGAGGAAGTCGAGAGTAAAAAAGATTGTATTTTGGTGTTTTGTTGGTGCCGTGTGTAATAGCTGTATAGTAGCGTGTGCAAAACAAAGTTAGCACGTGTAATATGCTAATATGCTGTGTTATAACAAATGTGGTTGGTGTAAGGTGGTCACCAGGTGCATATAAACCCGCCTTCTGATAACACAATAAAAGGGATGCTTCGGCTTTGTTCGAGGCTCCCATCCCGAGGAAACCACATGTACGTGTCTGTTCTTCAACACCCATGGGAGACCGCTGGGCGCGTGAAAACCCACAACTGGTGACCCCGACATGATTCAAGTTTCTGAGCACGTCTCTTGGTACTGCAACTCAGGGCCGGTCGTCAGGATAGACGAAGCACCCTCCCAAAATATTACGTCTCTTGGTACCCTCTTACTCACTCAGCGGAAGAGCTTACTGCAACTCAGGGCCGGTCGTCAGAGCTAGACGAAGCACCCTCCCAAAACATTACCGTGAGTATGGACAGGATTCTCTAAGCCTCAGGTTGCGCACCTCCCAGAACTTAGGGAATTGACCAAGTCATCAATAATTGTTTTGAAAAACAATGGGAAAGATTTGCTGCTTCCCACTAAAAGGGATTTGATCCTTCTCTTAAAATATGTATATCTAAATTGCCTTGCATAGCCCGAAGGAGGATCCCTAAAAATGTCTGTGTGGGTTCAATTAGGAAAGTATTTTCATGAATGACCAGGATGTGTAAAACTGTGACTGTTAACTGTTTCAAATCCAAAGGAAAAAGAATTTTAAAGTCTGCTAGAAATTCTGCTTAAAATAAGCCACAAAAAGGAAAAAACCTCACTCTGTTTGTCTGGCCAACAAACAGAATGAAGAAAAAGAAATGTGTTTGTTTGTTTGTTTGTTTGTTTTCCTCTTTCTCTCTGTGTACTCTCAAGAACAGCCTTAAGTTACTAGGAGGGATTGTTTTAAGTTTATCTGTTGGAAAAGTTTCACTTGCATTTACTGTATGTGTTTTATCTATCCTTTTTTCGTATCCTATCACTTATTGGTGATGCTACTATGAAACTTTTCTTATCCCAAATATATAAGCATTTCTCAATCTCTAAAATAATGTGATCTATTTTAGAATAAATGTTCTCCTACCCTTGGCAAGTTGCACACCTTAAAATATTAGGCTTTTAAAATTATTTGGAGTTTTCAACATTTTCAAACTGCCTGCAAGCTACCCCCCTTCCAATTCTTTTCCTGTCCTTTGTTCTCCATACCTTTTGTCTGCCTCTCCTGGTAGAGTCCACCCAGAAAGGGGGGGAGACCTTGTTCTTGTATCTTTCAGCCCTGAAACCCTCTCCCAAGCCTTTGGAAGCAGAACACACAGACCCAGATGCTGCCTCCATCCATTTGAGCCATGGAATTGAGTTTTGAATCCAGCCATCCACTAAAAAGCCACCATGCAATCTGAGTGGAAAATCTTCCCAAGTCCTACCATTTACCCAGATGCCTGTGAGAGCTGCAGAAGGAAGGTGGTGCCATGTGAAGCCTCAGAAGAGAAAATTAAGACTGTGGGGGGAGGGCGGAAACTCATTGTAAACTTTTCTTTCTTGCCCCATTTGTATTGTAACAAGCCAGTTGAAGGTATTAATGGAGAGATGGCATTTAGGAATAGGTGGCAGAACAAGTACTGAACACCTTGGACTTCTATCTGGTGGGAGGGAAAATTTATCCAGAATGTTTGTATTGACTATTTGTAAAAGTGCACACACACACACCATTCAGAATCATACTTGAGTCTATCCCCTCCACCTACCTTTAGTAAAGTTCCCCCCAGGCTGATTTTTGCTCTATTGCACCAAAGCTTTGTGGGACCAACTTCCAACAGATAACAAGGGGGAGGGAACTAGGCCCCCTCAGGTGATTTGCAATTCATATGCCCTGACTAAGGAAGCAACAGGAAAAATCCCAAACTTCAGCCCTGAATATCTTGCACTGGTGAGCTCAGATTGGGATTCCTAGAACTCATTATGTGCAATTTAAAGAAAATTTAATAGACTGGCATATTGGACATTACAAACCTGGATGCATTGAATTAAGAGCTAAGGCAGGAAACAACCCTTGAAATTGGGCAGCCAGTGGTCATGTATTAAGGAAAACCATGGCTGTGAAGAATTTTGGGAGGTATGCAAACCTGACTGGAAGCTAAAGGTGACATCCAACATTTGAAAATGATTGGCACAGAATATTGGATACTATAAATTTCTTTTCCACCTAACAAAATTTTGCCCTGACTTTTAGAACTTTATGGGTACAAGCTCCCCTTTTGGGAGCCACTTAAGGGATCTTTTTCTGCTGCCTCCATTAATGTCTTATTTTTCTTTTTCTTTTTTTTGCTTAACAGTTTAAAAGCTTGCCTACCAAGTCTCCCTGACTAAATCAATTTTAATGTCATACATTTACACACTTAAGGCACAAAGTGGGGATATTGATGGAAGTTAGCCCCCCCAGAAGGAAATATTAAAAGGGCAGAAAAATATATTTTTCCTCAAAAGGACTTTTTAAAACCTAACCTGGCCCCAAATCTATCTCTCTGCCCCAAGCAAGAGCTAGGCCCATACAAATGCAAATGTAACACCATCAGAAAGTTGAAGCCAGAGCAATCAAGAAGACAAAAGAGAAGATCTGCATACCCCACCCAAACTCTGGGAGTCAGCCCCATCACCTGGGAAGCAGGATATGATAATAGAATTAAACCACAGACATCAAGGCCTAGACAAATACTCAGAAACAGCCTCAAGGTTCATGCCACAGGAACAGCCTACTGCCCCCATGTGCTCTCTCTCTCTCTGCCCTTCTCTCTCCTCTGCACTTTCCTGAAGAACCATCTTTCTGCAATAAACTGTAATCTTCAGGAACTGTCACCTACCAACAGGTCAATTTAGTAACTACACCTATCACTGCAGTTCAGTTACCCTTGCTAACCAAACCGGCCTTCACTTTGCCAAGCGACACTGAGGATGACTTCCTATAAAACGCTACCTCTTTATTTTAAATAAAACAGAAAAGTAGGAGATGTTGGAATTATTGAATTATCTGGCCTGTTAGGCTGAGTCATCAGCTGCAGTAGGCCAAGGTATGAGGAAGTCGAGAGTAAAAAAGATTGTATTTTGGTGTTTTGTTGGTGCCGTGTGTAATAGCTGTATAGTAGCGTGTGCAAAACAAAGTTAGCACGTGTAATATGCTAATATGCTGTGTCATAACAAATGTGGTTGGTGTAAGGTGGTCACCAGGTGCATATAAACCCGCCTTCTGATAACACAATAAAAGGGATGCTTCGGCTTTGTTCGAGGCTCCCATCCCGAGGAAACCACGTGTACGTGTCTGTTCTTCAACACCCATGGGAGACCGCTGGGCGCGTGAAAACCCACAACTAATTCAGAGATTTTTGGGAGAACAATTTAACTGGGTATGCCGCATATACTAAACCGTAAACTAGCCAAGTGTGATTTCACAGAATGTGTTTCACAAGATCATGCTGGCTAGTTTAAGGATGAAGGTGTGCAAACAAAAAAAAATGGACTGAGTAAATCAGGAATACATTAGTCCCAATCAAACATCTGTCACAAATGAAGCCAATGTGGTATATGTGTCTTTAGGCCAGGCATCCCAGTGCTTCATAGATATTTTCTATGTGTGATTTTGAGACCTGCTCTCATTACATGCCAACATTTTCTAAGAGCAACATCTATGCCAACATGTTCAAACTGTTCTTAAGGAATTCTCCCATGAATGCAGCTGAATGTTCACTGCAGCTGCTGACAGATTCATGAAGTAGGTCTATTAGATTTCAGCACCCGAAACACTTTTACTGCACATGTCTTTGGCTGCAGTGGAAATTTCTCCCTTTCTTTCAACATTTTTAATCCCATTCATGAGGATGATCCATTCCTTTGCAGCTTGCCTACTGTGTGCCCTTGCTTCATTCATTTTAACTGTGTGCCATCAAATTGGCATCAACCCTTAGCACAGTGTTTCTCAACCTTGACAATTTTAAGGCATGTGGACTCCCAGAATTCCATAGCCAGCATTGCTGGTTGAGAAACACTGCTTAGCAGCTCCATATTTTTTTTCCATGACTCACGAAATGGTCATTCAGATCTTCCAATGGTGCTTCCATCATCTCTGTAACTATCCACCTTGCTACTGGTCATCTTCTCCTTCCTGGCACCTTTCCCAGCAGGAGAGAGATAGGTAACATATCTGAAGCAGGATAATTGGAGCCTGTGTCTCATTAAGTAAAGTCTCAAAACTTCCTCTCCTTGGCTGCTGAGGGATTTCCCCAGCTCCTTCCCTTCCCCAATGGTTCTTCCCTTCCCCAACTCCATGCCTGGAAGGAAAGAACTTTTGTAGCCAAAGACTCCTGTTTCACCTGGGCTCACAGAACTGTACCTTCTATCTTTTGAAGTGGTAAGGCCTCCTCCCTGTGTCAAGAGGTTAGAGATTGAAGTACCCAGCAGTTATTGAGAGAGATCTACACTGGTTCGTTGTTTATCTACCTAATGTCCACTTCACCCAAAAGACACAACGAATGAGGTTTTTTCCAGGAGTACTAGATCTGTAGGACTGACCCTCCAGGGCAGCAGAATTTCCAGTCTGTAGGCAAATGGTTCACACTAGTGACCAGTCATTCACCTAGGTGGAAACCTGAATCAAGCAGATCACCTTTTCTGCCAGGGACAATTCATATCACTCCTGGGTCTTTTCCCCCACGGGTGGCAGGAATCATGTTCATTGTTCCAAGGTAAGGGAGGTTTTCTTTGGAGTAATAATAATAATAGTAATAGTAGTAGTAGTAGTAGTAGTAGTAGTAAAGTTGGAAGGGATCTTGGAGGTCATCTAGTCCAACCCCCTGCTCAGGCAGGAAACCCTACACCATTTCGGACAAATGGCTGTCCAGTCTCTTCTTAAAAACTTCCAGTGTTGGAGCATTTACTGCTTCTGGAGGCAGGTTGTTCCACTGATTAATTGTTCTAACTGTCAGGAAGTTTCTCCTTAGTTCTAGGTTGCTTCTCTCCTTGATTATTTTCCACCCGTTGCTTCTTGTCCTGCCTTCAGGCGCTTTGGGGAATAGCTTGACTCCCTCTTCTTTATGGCAGCCCCTGAGATATTGGAACACTGCTATCATGTCCCCCCTTGTCCTTCTCTTCGTTGCTTCCTTCAAACCTCACAAAATATGAGACAGAAACATTAGAAAGAGAGAGAAAAAGAAAAAGAGAAAGAAAGAAAAGAAAAGAAAGAAAAAAAAGAAAGAAGACATTTGAGGAGAATGCCACATTTTTCATTTTCATTAAAATTATCTTTTGCCTCTACTCTCAGGTTACAAAAAAAAAAAAGTCTCCAGCCTCAAGGAAGGTATTTCAGCTTCAGTCTTTTTGTGGGTATGGATTTTTCCCCCTTTTCCTGTTCGATTTGAAATTATAGTGTGGCTGAGGAAACAGACAACTATCTTCCTTGTCTAAGGAAAAATACCAACAATAATAAAGCAGAAACCTACTTGGTGGAAAATAAGAAAGAGAGTGGGTTAGGTAGAGGGGAGAGAGAGAGAAACTGTAGTAGGTGAAATGTATATGACCTTCCTTGCCAGCAAAATCAATGGGAAACTGCAAGTTGTGATCATACGAAGGCCTCACTTAAAGACAGCACTGACCCTGCTAAAACTGCCATTGCTTTGCAGCATGTTCATATGAGTTTTCAACTTACAACCATGTCATTTAATGATGGAGTTGCCCTCATTAAGGGAGGACTGCCTGTAAAGAAAATTTCATAAGCATTTCAATGTTTTAAAAATATCCAATATTTTTGCTAGATTTCCTGCTCTTAGGATAGGCCTTTAGGGCAATGATCCTGGAATCCACCCAGCAGAAAGATCAAGGGATCTTCTAAGCAAAACAGAAATAAAACAGTGGGCTCAGAAGCTCAGGAGTGTCTGGACTGTTTAGCATTTGGAGGGCATACCTGAAAAAACATACCAGAAGGAATATACACCAGTTATGAAGAAAGCAGCCCAATCTTCTGTCCCACCATTTTGATTTTATTTTTCAGGCTTAAGGTTACAGTCCTTATCTGAGACTAAGTTCAATTGAATGTTATTTCTAGTGCTTATCCAATCAGATAGGCTTAAGATACAGAAGGATCTTGCCAGACTTGAACATTGGGCGCTATTTAACAAAATGAAATTCAATGGTGAAAAAGTAAGGTTCTACATTTAGGTAAGAAAAACCAAATGCACAGGTATAGTATAGGTGGTACCTTGCTCAATAGTAGCAACTGCGAGAGGGATCTCGGAGTCTTAGTGGACAATCAGTTAAATATGAGCTAGCAGCATGCTGCAGCTGTCAAAAAAGCCAACACAGTGCTAGGCTGCATTAACAGAGGGATAGAATCAGTGGTGGGATTCAGCTAGTTCGCACCATTTCAGCAGAACGGTAGCTAATTTTTTGTTGCCCAGGTCCAGAATGGACTTCCAGAGCGGCATCCAAACAGAGAACTTCTACTCCATTGAGCCTCCGCGCTATCAGCCCCCTCTATCACAAAGAAGGGCAGTGTGGACAACTGTGGGATCTGGCAAGGTGAGAGCTGTGAACCACAAATACAAAGCTTTTGCTGTGTCCCTGCACAACAGATACAATGCCCTTGCTGACCTTAATAGGGACATTAAGGAGACAGGTAAAGGTATTTCTGATGATAAATAAGCAGGGGATCTTGGTCCGAGATGAAGAACTTGTTTTCAACAGGGAGAAGCGCAAATCAGGTATTACACATCAGTCATGCAAGAACAGAAAGGCACCCCAAAAGAGAAGCCACCTTCTGATTGGTGGTTGGTGATTCAATTATAAGGGATGTAAATTTAGGAAAGGACACAGAGGTTTTGAAAGAGGTCAGGTGTCTTCCAGGTGCTACTGCCAGTAGGGACAAGAAGCGTATTTGTAAAATAATCAAGAATGCCAGAAAGGACTGTGATGTGGAGGCTATTTTACATCTTGGCACTAACAATCTGTCTCAAAAAGATGTACTCTCTGTGCAGAA
This sequence comes from Crotalus tigris, assembly GCF_016545835.1. Lineage (NCBI taxonomy): Eukaryota > Metazoa > Chordata > Lepidosauria > Squamata > Viperidae > Crotalus > Crotalus tigris. The sequence goes on from NW_024100606.1 coordinate 12,971,733, forward strand.
TGATTTCTAGAGCCTGGGGCAGGAACTTAGCAGAATAGGCTGTAGGCTTATTTTTTCAGAGGTCTTACCAGTGTATAATGACCAAAATGGAAAAGGCCAGTGTATAGCACAATTCAATATATGGCTAAAGGAGTGGAGTAAAGGGGAAGGCTTTGGATATATTAATCATGATGTCAGCAGCTGGTCCCATGAAAAAATGTACAAAAGAGATTAATTTCTTTCCCAATGGTTTCCATTCTGGCTATACACAAGGTCTAAAAAATACTCAAAATTTCCCACACCTCATACAATGCAAATTCCACCAAAGTAAAAAGAAGTAAAAGTAAACAAAACTGATTAAGGAAAGTGCCAATGATGATTCCTTATTTTCCAAGAAGGTGGTGGTGGTGGTGGTGGTGAAGGAAGGGAATCCTTGAGGCTGAACCATTAGACAGAGCTGTAGACATGGTCCCATAGATTTGCATAGATCTATACTGTTGTAAGTAGTCAGGGAGCCATTCCATTAAAGTGCTAATTTCACTTAACCTCTTTTTCTCTTTTCAATTACATAATATACATTCCCAAGTGACCCACAAATTAATTGACTGCTCAAAGGCCATTACTCCCTTTCCTGAATTACAACTCCCAAGCCCTCAGAGTCTCCAATAATGCATATTTAGGAATGCAGTGTTATGTAGGCTATGTATAAATCTTTAGCAGGATAGGATAAAGATGAAAAATAGGGCTAGCTTGGAGGGCTAAGAAACCACTTGCCTTTTCTTGTCTCATACTTTCTTTATTTGGATAATTTTAAGTTGCTAGCTTTTTAACTTTTATTCAGAAAGACCCATAAATAAGTTTAACTCTCAACATTGGGAATTATTGCTATTCAAATAGCATTTGATGAACTACACTAGGTTATATGAAATAGTTCCTGTACTTTAGAATAGAATAGAGCTGGAAGGAACCTTGGAGGTCTTCTAGTCCAGCTACCTGCTCAAGCAGGAGAACCTATACCATCTCAGACAAGTGACTGTTCAGTCTCTTCTTAAAAACCTCCAGTGATGGAGCACTGATGATTTCTGGAGGCAAGCTGTTCCACTGGTTAATTGTCCTCACTGTCAGGAAGTTTCTCCTTAATTCCAGGTTGCTTCTCTCTTTGATGCATTTCCAACCATTGTGTCATAGTTCTGATAGATGAGACCAGTAGAAGTAAGAACTCTGAGGCATTTGCTTTCCTCAAAGAACACATTTAATGGCTACATAGTATCGGCACGAACAAAGGTGAAACCAAGACTGAAAGTTCCCCCCCCCAAGGTTACAATGTAATAAGTTGAACTTTCCACCCTTGTGATATGTCATAAATCACAATCCCCAATTAACTACTTTGGCGGGCTTTCAGCGGAAGCTTCAGCCCGCCAAAAGACATTTAGCTTGACCTTGGTTCCCACAGGAAAGTTATTGCTATGACTAAACTATAAAAATACATCTCCCACTCCCATTGTTGTGGAAACCAAAAACAAAGTGAAGATGGCTGCAGACAGAATCATTTGAAAGTTGACAGTTCGATCCTCTAAAGAAGAGAGAAATCCTGTAGGTAGAAAAGGAGTTAGAGTCAGGAATCACCCCTAGGCTTATTTGGATGTTTATCATAAAATTTATATATTAATCAATCAGCCTTTACATTAGCACTTTTTACCCAGATGGCCTCTGATAGTGGGTAACCTTTCCACTGCACCAGATACTGTAACTTTTCCTTGTACAAACTTGAATCAGGGATTCATTTTATTTCATAATGAGTCTCTCCCTCCACGACAAAGGGACCAGGTGCCTGCTTTGGAGGGGGTCACAATGAAGACTCTCTGTGTGGCTTCAATAGGCTGCAGTGGAACACACGGTGAACTTTCCTTAAAAGAGGAGGGAGCTTTAGTTCCACAGTGACTAGGTTTATAATCCACACTATGGGGAAAGGTCCAAGGAATTTTGGTCCCAATTTTTTACTAGGCAACGTGAGTCTTAAATATTTTGTAGAGAGGTAAACATTTTCACCCACATGAAATGGCCTCTGGGGGCCCTTCTCTTGTCTGCCTGCTCTTTGTAAATTTGTGAGGCTTTTGTTAGAGCCGCTTTCACATTGTCCCAAACAGTTTTCCAAGAAGTCACCCATTGATCTAAAGTTTGAGAAACAGGAGGGTCCTACGGAAGTTCAGGCATGGGAATAAATTCCCCAACAGTAGCTATTTTAAATGGAGTGAGTCCAGTGCTGCTATATATTGTGTTATTGTAAGCCATCTCAACAAAGGGGAGGAGGCCAACCTATGTTGTTTATTGGTAGTCAACATAACATCTAATATATTGTTCCATTGTAGAGTTAGATTTTTCAGTAGCCCCATTAATAGATGGATGAAAAGCTGATGACAGTCCCTGTGTGGACCCAATAAGTTTCAGAAAGTCTCTCCAGAACTTGGCAGTGAATTGCACCCCCCCCTATCTGAAATAATCTGCTTTGGAGCTCCATGGAGCCGATAGATATCTTTGAGAAACATTCTTGCTAGTTTCTTTGCAGAAGGAAAACCGGTGCATGCAATGAAATGAGCTTGCTTAGAAAAAAGGCCAATCACAGTCCACATTACCATATTACCCCTACTTTTAGGTAATTCCACAATAAAATCCATGGCAATCTCGTCCCAGGGTTGGGAAGGATCTGCGACTTGCTGCAATAATCTAGAGGGCTTACCTGGATGTTTTTTCATTGATGCACAAGTTGCACAGCTTTTCACATAATTCTCAACATCTTTCTTTAGCCCTGGCCACCAAAACTGCCGTCGAATTAAATGTAAAGTCTTTAGGTATCCAAAATGGCCTGCTTGTTTGCTATCATGACTGTGTTGGAGGGCCTGAACTTTAAGGGTCTCAAGCAGATCAAGTTTTGACCCCTTCCAAGCCAACCTTTCCCGACAAGTCAGTATGGTTTTATTTGCCAGGAACCAGGAATTGGTTTTTAACTCCTCCTTTAGCCTCTTCGTTAATGGGCTATCAGGTTCAGTTGACATTGCCTGTGATGGGCCCCCTGTAGTTACTTGAGAGATTGATTCTGGCTGCGAAATGATGGAGTTCACAATCTCCTCTTGACAGCTTTTGTATTGGGGCAGTCTGGACAGGGCGTCAGCTAGGAAGTTTTTCCCTCCCAGAATGTTTTTTAGTGTGAAGTTGAAATGGTTAAAATACTGCACCCACCGAACTTGTTTAGGAGATAACTTATGGGGTGTTTTCAGTGCCTCTAGATTTTTGTGATCAGTCCATACTTCAAAAGGCAAGTTGCTCCCTTCAAGGAAATGACACCATGTAAGCAGAGCCCACCTTACCCCAAAAGTTTCTTTCTCCCAGACCGCCCACCTTCATTCAGTGTCCTTTTTGAAGGTGTAGGCACAGGGCTGCAAATCCCCATTTTTGTTCTTTTGCAAAAGAACAGCCCCTACAACCACATCGCTGGCATCAACTTGAATGATGAATTGTTTTTCAGGATTGGGATGTTTGAGAATGGGTTCTGCTGCAAACAGCTCCTTTAAGTTCTCAAAAGCAGTCTGGCATTCTATGGACCATGGCAGGGGCTGGCAGGGTTGCGGCTTCCCCCCATTTTCCCCATTTTTAACAGTTCAGTAATTGCAAAGCAATCTCAGCAAAGAAGGGGATGAATTGCCGGTAGAAGTTTGCGAATCCCAAAAAACTCTGGAGTTGTTTATGGGTCCATGGGAGCTGCCATTCTAGCACAGCTTTCACTTTAGCTGGATCCATCTCAGTGCCTTCACTGGAAATCCAATATCCTAGATAAGCCAGGGGTGTCTGATAGAAATCATATTTTGAGAGCTTAGCGTAAAGTTTAATGCTCAGCAGTTTTCTGAGCACTTCACGTACTAATTTGACATGCTCCTCCATGGTCTCTGTGTAGATGAGGATGTCATCAAGGTAAACTAAAACTCCCTTATACAGGTGATCACGCAATACTTGCTTAATCAAGTGCATGAACACAGCAGGGGCCCCCTGCAGGTTGAAAGGCATAACATTGAACTGGAAACTCCCCAAGGGGCTGTTAAAAGCCATTTTCCACTTGTCTCCTTCCTTGATTCTTACTCGGTAATACACCTCACTTAGGTCTAATTTGGTAAAAACATTTCCTTTTGTCAAATGAGCTAACATATCCTTCATCAAGGGAAGGTACATATTCTCCATGCTGACACAGTTTAACCCTTTAGTCAATTCACAGACTTATCGACCCATCTTTCTTTTCCTTAAACAGCACTGAGCGGCTACTCAGGATTTTGCCGGCTAAGTTCTTATCAATGTATATTCTCAGTCCTTTCAGTTCATGGGGGTCATTGAATACATTTTTAGCTTAGATAATTTGGCTCCCAGTAAAATCTCAATGGCACAGTCAGTGGGGGGGTAGGACATCACATTCCGCCTCGCTGAATGCTTTTGCTAAGTCTCTATATTCACTTGGGATGATTGGTTCTCCTGGCAGGGAACTCACAGCAGATTTCGAGGTCTCCAGGGGTTGCCCTTGGCTCTCAACTGGGTTACTGATTGGTCCCATTGCTAATCTTAAAGCCCTCACTCCATTCTCCCATCAGATCATAGGGTGCCATTTGTCAAGCCAAGGCAACCCCAGAATCACTGTTTCTGTCATTTTGGGGATCACCACAAAACAGATTAACTCCCAATACTCCCCTATCTCTAGGTGCACGAGTTCAGTTAAGCGGGTGGCAGGGGCTCCTTCTATGAGAAATCCATCAGCCTGCTTGAACCTCATGGATAGAGGCAGTAATTTTGCCCTAATGCGCAGTTTTAGTACGGTAGGGAGATTGATCAAACATCGGGTACATCCTGAATCAAATAAAACATTCAAATCCATTTGAGCCCCTGATTTTGGCACCAGTAGTTTGGCCGAAAGGGCAAAAGGTGGATAGGTTGACTCACCATCGGGTTGTCTTCCCCAGTGTCATCACTGTCATATGGATCAGGTGTGGCAGGCATTCTGCTAGTTCCTCTTGTTTCTCCTGGAGAGAAGAGGTGACTTATACGGCTTGCCCCTGGCTGACCCAATTTGACTTTTCTCATGCTGGCCAAGGTTGTCTCTTTGGCTTTGTGGGAGCTGTGGTTGCACTTTTCGGTGGAGGAAAAGGAACTGGACAGTCTGCAGCTCGATGCCCAAGTTGCTCACACCTGAAGAACTTGATTGGAGATCCAGTGGAAGCTCTAATGGATCCGCTCACTGTGGGGGGCATTGTGACGGTGGGCGTCGCACCAGATCTTGCCTTGGTCGGGGTCCTGAAACAGCAGCGTTGTGGTACCGGGTCAGTTCGATGTCCAAATTTGTAGCCAAATGGTACCAATCATGGAGTTGATCAGATGTTGCAGATGCGCATCTGAAACAGATTGCGATCCAGCCCCGCTTTGAAGTAGTGGATCAATGACTGTTCAGACTACTGCCTGATCCGTCCAGCCACACTTCAAAATTATTCTATGTATTCTCTCTCAGGCCAACCCCTTTTCGGCTTGTACTGCCTGGGATTCATTTTCAAATCTGTCTCTCAGTCCACATGTGAATAGATCGAAATTCCATAGCTCTTGGGCCTGCTCCCCACATAAGGCAGCCATCCACTCCACAGCCTCCCCTTCCAAATTTGTGGCTATGAAACCAGTCATTTGGGCTTCATCTAAATATGCCCGGTCATAATGATTTACATGAGACCACACCTGGTTCTGGAAAATAGTCACTTTCTTGGGGTCTCCATCAAAAGTGGGCTTGAGATGGATCTTGAGGTGGCTCTACAGGATAGCAATCCCAGAGAGCCTGCAGTAAGCCAGGCAACTGGGATTGGGGTTGCTGAAATACCCCTCTGCGGAAGACACTTGGTGGTGCCCCTGGACTGGCAGGACACCGATGGTGATCAGAACTGGCACTGTGCCAATAAGGGTTGGGACCAGCTGGGCATTGGTGGCAATCTGGACTGGCCGGATGCCACTGGTGTTCGGGGCTGGTGTGGCACTGATAGCAGTCAGGGCTTATCAGGCATCGGTGCCAGTCTGGGGTAGTGGGGCATCAACATTGATCGGGGCTAGTAGAATGCTGGTAATAATCAGGACTAACCTGTTGTTGGGTTCAGTCCGGATTGATGTGGTGATGGTAGCAGTCAGGACTCCACTAGTGCACTGGGCTCGAAGTTAGGTCAGACTTCGGCAATGGGGAGGTGGTCTGTTCCCCCACTATGGGACTGGGACTTCATTGGGGTGGCAGAGACTCACAGGACTAACTGTCTTCTCGCCCACCTGAGATCACTTGGCATTGGCCTGTCCTTCACCCATCTCCAACCTGTCAAACTTCTCCCTCAGATGTTCCACTGAGTGGCTGTGGATCACAGTTAGGTACTTTCACTCTCCAGACTTGTCCCAAGCAGCCAGTCATTTTGCTTTCATTGTTACAGGTGAGTGGAAACCCTGTAATGAGATCAGTGTGTTCTTAAGCAGTAGGGCAGCTTCTGACCGGCAGGTCCCTCTGATGACGATTGCTTCCTCCTCTGAGTCAGCTTCTCTAATGGGACTTCACTGGCCTTTGGTCTCACTCTGGCTGTCAGGACCACACTCTCCACCAAAGTAGCAGCCTGCATCCCATCTGCTGACACCACTCCTAGGCTTGAGATTGATTCCCCTTTCTTTTCCATCTCTGCATCTTCCCTGAGTATTTGTCATCCTCCCAAGGTTTGGATAGGTTACTGGGGCTCGGGACCCCATGGATTAGTGAATTTTGGAGTCTTGGTTTAATGTCATGGTTCAGATAGATGAGACCAGTAGAAATAAGAACTCTGAGTCATTTGCTTTCTTCAAAGAACACATTTAATGGCTACATAGAATTGGCACGAGCAAAGGTGAAACCAAGACTGAAAGTTTCCCCCCACTTTTACAATGTAACAAGTTGAACTTCCCACCCCTGTAATATGTCATAAATTTCCTACTTTGGCGGACTTTCCAGCAGAAGCTCCAGCCCACCAAAACTCATGTAGCTTGACCTTGGTTCCAACAGGAAAGTTATTGTTATGACTAACCTAGAAAAATACATTTCCTCCCTCCCATTGTTGTGGCAACCGAAAACGAAGTGAAGATAGCTGCAGACAGAATCGTTTGAAAGTTGGACTTCCGGTTTCTGATGTGGCTGCCATGGATTTCTGGAAGGCGAGCTCCGTCTTCAGTTTTGCTTTGCTGGGGGACCCTGGAAAGGGTCAAAAGTTGCCCTGTAGGGGTGACCAGTAAAGAGGGGATCCCTGCTTGATCTCAGGAGGGTGGTAGCCCTTCTGTTCGATCCAGGGTAGCTCTCCAAACTGGCGGATGAAAAACTGGCCATAGCAATATGGCTTGTCACTAGGCTGCAGACAGCCGAAATCACACTTATCACCAGGCAATTATAAAGCTGCGCAGATGAGACTGGGTGAGATCTACCTCTCTTAAATCCTAACTATCTTTTTTACCTGCATAAGCTGCTTAAAGTACTTTACCCCCTGTGGAGAGGGAAGGGAGATTTTCCCCTCCCTCTAGAAACAGTGGTGACTGACTATCAGGGGAGTTTAAAATGTTGCAAGAATAACTTGATCCTAATTGGAATTTTATTTTTTAAAGTTTGTGGACTAAAAGATTTTTTGTTCTTATTGAAGATCTGGGTTTTTACTTATAAAAAAGAAGCAAAACTGAAAAGATTATAAAAACTTTGTATTTAAAAGAACACTTTAAATGGTAGGGGTGACATCTTTTGGCTAAACCTGATATTACAATTTGTTATTCCTTAAAAGAGACTTGGCCAACAGCCCAGACAATAGATAAGATTTATGTAACCTTGAAATATCAGCTGTGAGAAGCCCAGCTGCATTCCATACTCAGTGACGATTTTTTTTTTTGCATTCTCTGATTGTAAAGCTTTTAACCTAATACACTACTGAGAGAATATGGATGAAGATCAGGAACAGATTCTCTATGTTGAAAGCAATTCATCAAACTATTCTTACAGCTACTGATGAAATAAGAGGTTACAGAAAAGAACAAGATGTCAGCACAGATATATGAACTCAAACTTTGACTACAACTAAAAAAATCAACTAAACAGAATATAACAGAAAAAGTGGAACAATTAAATATTATGACAGAGGATTCAACTGATCAATAAATACAGTCAATGGAAAACCCAGAAAAGGGACTGACAATATGGAAAAGGGAAAAGACTTTCTATATAAATCAGAAGAAACCTGAGGATTGAGAAGAAGAACAGACTGAAGAGAAGATGAACAGTTCAGGTCAACTACATAGAGATGGAAAAATATAGAGATAATTTGTTAGTCCTCTCAAAAAAAAATGGTGACCGGATGGTTTTTTTTCTATGTCAAACAATATACATAATAGATTTATTTGATGACTCAAAAGCATGGACATGGAAGACGATTTGGCAAAGAAAGAAAGCTAGACTGAAGAAAATTGGGATTTTGACTTATTAGTGAAAATTAAAATAGAATATACTCAAATAGATAAGATATGTACTTTGAATATTAGTTATTGTTATGAATTGAGATAAAACGTTGGTCATTTAAAACTTGGAAGTATAAACATTAACAGTTAAACTTCAACATTGATTTGCTTATAAAGGTTAAATGTAAAGGTAATTAAGATACATATAAACTAAAAATTTATCAATGAATGTAATAAATATGTTCTTATTTAGCGGTAATAATAAAAATTATTAACTTAAATATGAAATAGTAGATGTGAAGAGAAAAAGAGAGGAAGTATTAAATGTTGAAATAAGAGAAATTTTGGTTACTATATATAAGATATTTGGAAATTATCAGAAAATAAGAAAATTATATTGTATTATTAATTAGTTGATGTAAGATGGTGAGAATTCAAATAGATAAGACATGTATCCTGAACATTAGATCTTGTGATGAATTGTTATAAAGGGAATTGGGATTATTTAAAACTTGGAAATTATAAATATTAAATGTTAAATTTAAGTATTAAGGGGAAACTAAAAATTGGGAAAAACTAACCAGGACATTGAATGTCTAAAATGATTGAATGTTAAAACAACTAGGATATGTATAAACTAAAAATTATTGATAAATGTAAGAAAGTTATTTTTACTTAACTGATATAATAAGAATTGTACTAATTTAAATATGAGACAGTAAATACCAAAGGAAAGAGAAGAAATATTTAATGTAATAGTTTGAGACCTGTACTAAAGATATTTGTATGTTATTGAATTATTGACCAACTCAGCCGCCACGTTGCTTTTCAAATATTTAAATGTAAAACTAAAAAACCAATAACATTTTCTAAAAAAAAAAAAAATCATTTGAAAGTTAACACATTGTTTATAGTTTTAGTTATAATGGAAATGAGGGAATGGAGGAAGAAGTGCATGCAAAAAATATCTCAGCATCTTATACACTAGAGCAGTGGTTCTCAACCTTCCTAATGCCGCAACCTTTTAATACAGTTCCTCATGTTGTGGTGACCCTCAACCATAAAATTATTCCAGGGTCATGTGATCACCTTTTGCAACCTTGTGACAAGCAAAGTTAGTGGGGAAACCAGATTCACTGAAGAACCATGTTACTAATTTAATCTCTCTCCCTCTTTCTTTCTCTCTGTCCCTCTCTTTCTCTGTCTCTCCCTTTCTCTTTCCCTCTCTCCTTTTCTTTCTCCCTCCCTCTCTCTCTTTCTCTCTCCCCCTTTCTCCCTTTCTTTCTCTCTCTGTCTCCCTTTCTCTCTCCCTCTTTTTCTTTCTCTCTCTCTCCCTCTTTCTCCTTCTCCTCTCTCTCTCCCTCTCTCTATTTCTCTTTCCCTCTTTCTCTTCCTCTCTATATTTCTCTCTCCCTCTCAAAGATTCTTAAAATCTTTAAAAGTTATGCTTGGGTGGAAGACTTTTTCTTTTACAGATGGGATGGGTGGGCCCAACATTTGCGGACAGGCAGGACCCCGCCTGCCTCCCCATCACCCTCCACGCCAGCCAACTCCCTTGCCAAACCTCCCAGCTGACAAGTGTAAATTTGGGGGTTGCCATCTAACGGGTGCAGAGTTCAATGCTGCGGCAGCCTCCCCTTCGCCTTCCTCACCAGCCAAAGCATTGCCAGATGTTCCAGCTGACAGGTGCAGGTCCGAAGGTTGCCAGCTGACAGGTGCAGGAGGTCAGCACCGCGGCAGCCTCCCAGCTGCCTGCTTCTTAGGCTGGAGCAGTTGCCAGGGCTTGCATGGTCACCAGCAGTGGGGAGCGAGTCAGCGGCCATTGGGGACCATGCCAGTGGTCCTGTGCCATGGAGGCTTGAGGTACAGAGGCGCAGGATGCGGAGCAGCGCGATGTCATGGGAGGCAGCAGGACAGGGGGGAGGGGTTACCTGATCCTGCCAGCTGAACTCTGGAAGCCTGCCTGAATGAAGAATTTTAGGGGGTGTTGAAAGGGAGGGCTGTATTAAGACCATAGATGGCTGCGTAAAGAGAGTGAAAGGGAGGTGAATTTGGGGTGGAGCAGAAACCACGGGGGGAAGGCGTTAGGAAATAAGCAACAAGGTACATGGTGCCTTGCAAGGGATTCCCAAGCATTCTGTAATTGATTTTCCTCTCTCCTCTGTGCGAGAAAAACTTTTGCGGTGTAAATCTGAAACCAGGTGTTCCTGTGAGGTAGCGCAGGAGGTCCTTGGGAAAGGCGAGTACAAACTTGGTGTTTCCTCTCTCCCAATCCCCTTCCTCTTCTTCACCCCCTTCCCCAGCCTGCCTGCAATCTTAGCTTGAGGCTCCGTGGATTTTGTTTGCTTAGCCTAGCCAAGCTTTCTTCTGTCCACCCCGTTTCCAGGAGTGCCGAGGAGGTACAGCAGAAACACATGAATTGGGATTGTGGCGCCCTTGGGAAGCTGATCACGCTTTGAACCTTAGGAGAGAGGAGGAGTCCCTTCCTCCTTCCCTCCCTCTCTCCCTGTCAAGCCCCCGTGGGCTCGACATGAATGGGCAGGGGAGGGGTTGAGGACAACATGCGGGGCGGCAAAGGAGACCAGCGGCCGGTGCTGTTCTACCTGGCAGCGTGGGTGTCGGCTCCATGGGCATCCCGACCAACAGCTGAGTGGCTCCAACTTCTGGCTGCTGAACACCTGAGTCCTGGGAGGCAATGTGAGGCCCTGAGGGGTATTGCAAGCTCGCGGGGGGGGGGGGGGAAGGAAAAGAAGATGGAAGAGAATGAGGCTGCAACAGAGAGAGTAGTGTCTCGATTCCTAAGACCATCAGAAATATGTGTTTTCCTATGGTCTTAGGTGACCCCTGTGAAAGGGTCATTCGACCCCCAAAAGGGTCGCGACCCACAGGTTGAGAACCGCTGCACTAGAGGATCCTTCCTAGTTTTCTGGAAAGTAAAAGTAAAGGAAGAGGAAGTGCTTTGAGATTCATAAGACAGGAGAAGGAGATAGCCTCCAATGATTTCTGTAGAGCAGTAATAGTAATGTTTGGGGTTTTGTTTTGTTTTAAAAAAACCCAAGGTATCTTCATTTGTGATTTGACCAGGGGTATCTGAAGGGTGTAGTCAGTGGTGGGATTCAGCCAATTCACACCACTTTGGAAGAACTAGTACCTAATTTTTTGTTGCCCAGGCCCAGAATGGACTTCCAGAAGCAGCATCTACACAGGGAACCAGTTATTCACATATTTGAATACCACCACTGGGTGCAGTAAAAATGTCAAGAAAAGAGCGGCAATGCTGTGATCAAAGCTCTGTCTGTTTTCCAAGATGATAAAAATACTTTTAGAAGACTTTATTTTATCTTCTAAAGAAGACTTTGTGTTCATGAATAAAGATCAATGTGGGCTTTTACCCCGAAGACATTTGAAAGATAACATTAGAAATGTATTGGACATTGTGGAATATATAAAACATCATAAAGAAAAGCAATCTGTATTGATCTTCCTAGCTGAAGAAAAGCCTTTGACAATTTGAACCGGATTTTCTTGTTTAAAATTTTGGAAGATAATGGACTTTGGTGAGCATTCTATTAAATTTATACTTCGCAAAAGGCAAAGATAATAATAAATAGAGAATTAATAAAAGTTTAAGAGATACTGAAAGGGACAAGACAAAGATGCCCTTTGTCACCATTGTTATTCATCTTTGGAAGTATTCAAGAGACATAAGGCAAGATAAAATAATTTCTGGAGAGAGGATGACAAAGGAAACATATGAATTAAGTGCATTTGCAAATGGTTAGGTGATAATTCTGAAAAATCCTTTGGAAAGAACAGAAATATTAGGGAAAATTAAAGGATATATAAGTGTTGCAGAATATGGAATTAAGCCAGATTTTTTCTGAAAATGCCTTTATACGCCTTAGCACCAGAAATAGTTTATAGAAAAAAAACAGCAAGCAAAGAGGGATAGTTAATTTAGTGCGGGTTGTTACAACAAAAGCATGGAGAATATAAGATGAAATAAGAGATTAATTGACTGCAGTTGGATTTAGCTTTCAATGGTTTTTATATGCAGAGTTAAGAGAAAGATTTAAAGTAGATAACAGAACATTTATAAGCAGTGCTTTTTTGTAAAAAAAAAAAAAGGTGCCGGAACTCACACACGTCATACAACCCGCCTTGTCTACCCTACAAGGTTTACCTTTGTAGTTGAAAAAAAAAAACCCTTCAATTTTTAGTGTATCTAAAAGACTAGGATTTTGTTCAAGGTAAGTTAATACTATTAATATTACCATGTACTGTGTGGCTTTAAATTACAAGAAGGCATTTTATTAATCTTTTGGGACATTTACCGCTGGCATACCCATTTAGTTTAATGAGTGGAAATGTCAACTTTCTATGTGGAATGAAATTGGCCCAGTAAAACAAAATTTGGTTGCTTGTAAAAGATTGAACTTTTTTTTAAGAAGTTGTCAAACAAGGTGGAAAAATTTACATTTGGAATTTAATATGGATATTGACTTAAAACAAATTAAAGTTGAAACTTTGTCAGTGAACAGATTACTTTTAATTAAACTCAATTTCATAAATAGATCTGATTAAACCTCATACTGTAGGTCTACCTTTACATCTGACCAATACATAATATATATTATTATTAATAATAATACCTACAAATCACAAGACATTGGCTTTATTTTTATTCTTCCCCTCTGCAATTTGAATATAAAATATAAAAGACTAAAAAAAGATTTTCGTAGACATCCCAGCCTTAGAACTACCCAAGGAACCGAAATAGTAAAGTTTCGCTGTTGGGCAAGCTTCCATTCCAGCCGCCTTTCTTTCCTCTTGCTTCATCTCTTTTTAACCTCACACCCCAACTTCTGTAAGGGAAAGCAAAGGACTCATTTACCCTCTCCATGTTTATGTTTCTCCCACCGCCACCATCGGCTGCCACACCAATCAGCCAATCAAGCCATGCTCTGGCTGTGGTGCTCCGGCACCTCATGGCTCCTCCTAGAGGAGGCAGACAGCACTGGAGGGACCCCACTTGCACCATACCACCAGCGGGGCATTTTCAAAAACAAACGAGGCTAGGAAGGGAAACAATAAGAAAAGAACGCAACTCTGGAAAATCCATCAAAAAAAGATGCCGGAACTCTGTTCCGGTGCGTTCTATGACAAAAAAAGCCCTGTTTATAAGTGAACAGAATTTGAAACTAAACTATGAACAAACCATGAACATAGGGTGGTGGTTAAGATTTATTAAATTTGTTCACACTTTGGATGAAAGTTGGAAATTATTTCTTTACATATTTCTTTTATTATATTCTTTTCTTCTGATTCTCTCTCTCTCTCTCTCTCTCTGTTTTTACATTTTTTACTCTCAAAGATGGTTTTTCAAAAGGCAACTGGACTGTTTTGTCTTTGAAGAAGAAGACGTTTCGCATCTCTTGTGATAAACTGAGGCAGTGGTGGGATTCAAATATGTGAACAACCAGTTCTCTGTGTGGATGCCGCTTCCGGAAGTAACAAAAAAATTAGCTATCAGTTCTGCCGAAGTGGTATGAACCGGCTGAATCCCACCACTGAACTGAGGCAGCTTCTTGGATAAGAAGTGAAAAATCTTATTCTTCTTTCTCAAGTTTTGTTTCGAAAAAACATCTTTGAGACAACTATGACCTGGATGACTGAGAATCTTCATAGACATTTTTTTACTTATTTCTGTTCCATTTTCTTTGTTTAAGATTGTATTAAATTTTACTATTTAATCATGTTTTAAAATAAAAGTTTATTAAGTATCCTATATAATATGATAAAATGGACTAAGAACTTTGGATGTAATATACTGATGGAACAACGGAAAAATGTGTGGCTGAAAGAATTGAAATTTACATTAAGCTATAATTTAAAACAGAACTTTTAAAGTGTAAAATATAAATGCACTTGTAATTGCTGTTAAGATTGGAAACTGCTTCATATAACTTTTATTTTCTATTTCTTTGTTTGTACCTTTTTCTCTTATTACTTTACTTTATTTGTCTTACTTTATTTTTCAAAAAATCTATATTTTTATTCTTTTAAAATTATTTAATTATCTCTCTCTATATCTCCACCTGTTTTATATATGTTTTGCACATGCAAGGTCCATAAGAAATGGACAGCTTCAATCACATCATTATGGCTGCCATCTTGATCTTTTGATCATACTTTATAGACGACCCTGGATTTAAAAAAAAGTATGAGAAACCAGGAAAGTGACTGATGTTGGGAATATTATTGTACACAAGATGTAAACATATTCACTGCACAGCTCTCAACTATCTGCGGGAACACCACAATCAAATCATGAGGATGTTCTTCAATTCCTTCTGTAACAGAACTGTAGAATATTTGGCCTAGAAGATTCTATTACTTGTTCTGATTCCATGTAGTTTTTGCACTAGGAGGTAATCTGCTTATACACCGTTGGAATAAACAAAGAAAGGTGTTCTGTTGTTAAGATAATATGCCTCAAGATCTACTTCCAGCACCACCAAGGACAAAATATAGGCTGAATGTTCTTTCACTTTCATTAGCAAGCAATCACATTTTTGTGCATGTGTAAAACAGGTTAAAAAACAAACCATACCAGTTTTTTCCAAGCTGATTCTGGCTGCAAACTGAGTTCAGCTGGAGAGCACCAGTTTAGGGAAAATATCTGATGTCTGAATCATCAAATCAGAATCCAAATATAGTGATGCAACTTGTAAGATAATTTGGAAATCTTCCTTTCCTAACCTGCAGGGGAGTTAAATTGACTTCATTAATTAAAAAGATACTAAATCTACTTTTCTGAAAATACATCAAATCCAGTTTACTTCTACAAATAGAACTTTCTCTCCATTCCCAGCACTATCATGTGTCAAGTACAAACAAGACTTCAGTTAGTTACATTGTTGGTATATGAGTATTCATTAGATCCTTGTAGGGCTTTTTAAAATAAAGATTCCATTTAAACCAGAAAGCCGCAAATTGGTGGTTACCAATTTCACGCCAGAGATTTTGGCCCATGACTATATTTCCTTACTTTAAAAGCGCACAAAACTGGCTTTTTTTTGTATAACAACCATAAGGGTTCCTTTCTCTGACCCGCTGTTTATATAACTTATTTTTCCCAGTGATATTTTTATTAATGGGCATTTGGTCAACATGACCTTGACTGTCCCACAGAGTCTCTCCAGGAGGGGTTTTATTAGATTATATTGACTTTATACAGCACACTGTATAAAATATTCTCCAAAGTCCATACAAAGGGACCCATGTCAGAAATAAGACACTGCTTTTCTTGAGCAGAAACTATGGGCTCCCTCTAGATCAGTGGTTCTCAACCTTTCTAATGCCGTGACCCCATAATACAGTTCCGCATGTTGTGGTGACCCCCAACCACTTATACATGACTGAGTGCCAGGGGCGTGGCCAAAGAAAAGGGGAAAAAAATGGCGGACAGCCTTGTTTGGCGACCCCTGTGAAATGGTCATTCGACCCCAAATGGGGTCCCGACCCACAGGTTGAGAACCAATGCTTTAATGGGATTTTCTCATGTATTTTATCAGGAAAAAAAGATAGGTCAGTGTAGAAAAGTAAGTGCCCTCCTAACCACACCCAAGCACTCCGAGTTTCTTGGCGATGTCCATTTTCCTCTCCGAGTTTATTCTGACCCAACCCTAACCCTAAGTGGAATTTTCCTCCAATGGGATTTTCCCATGTTTTTTACAGGAAACATAGATAGGGCAGGCTAGAAAAGTAAATGCCCTCCTAACCATACTCAAGCACTCCAAATTTGTTGGCGATGTCCATTTTCCTCTCTGGATTCTTGCTGACCTAACCCTAACCCTAAGTGGAATTTTCCTCAAATCAGATTTTCCCATGTATTTTATCAGTAAAAAAAAAAAAAATAGGGCAGCATAGAAATGTAAGAGCGCTCCTAACTATACCCAAGCACTCTGAATTTCTTGGCGATGTCCAATTGTCTCTCTGAGCTCATGGTGACCTAACCCTAACCCTAAGTAGAATTTTCCTCCAATGGGATTTTCCCATGTATTTTATTAGGAAAAAAACATAGGGCACCATAGAAATGTAAGTGCGCTCATAACTATATCCAAGAACACTGAATTTATTGGTGATGTCCACTTTTCTCTCCGAGTTCATGGTGCCCTAACCCTAACCCTAAGTGGAATTTTCCTCCAATGGAATTTTCCCATGTATTTTACCAGGAAACATAAATAGGGCAGCCTAGAAAAGTAAGTGCCCTCCTAACCATACCCAAGCTCTCCGAGTTTCTTGGCAATGTCCATTTTTGTCTCCGAGTTCATGGTGACCTAACCCTAATTGGAATTTTCCTCCAATGGGATTTTCCCATGTATTTTACCAGGAAATATAATTAGGGATCTGCCTAGAAAAGTAAGTGCCCTCCTAACCATAACCAAGCATTCCGAGTTTTTTGGCGATGTCCATTTTCCTCTCTGAGTTTATACTGACCTAACCCTAAACCTAAGTGGAATTTTTCTCCAATGGGATTTTCCCATGTATTTTAGCAGGAAATATAAATAGGGCAGCCTAGAAAACTAAGTGCCCTCCTAACCATACCCAAGCTCTCCGAGTTTCTTGGCGATGTCCATTCTTGTCTACGAGTTCATGGTGACCTAAACCTAACCCTAAGTTGGATTTTCCTACAATGTGATTTCCCCATGTATTTTACAATGAAATATAGATAGGGCAGCCTAGAAAAGTAAGTGCCCTCCTAACCATAACCAAGTACTCCGAGTTTGTTGGCGATGTCCATTTTCCTCTCTGAGTTTATACTGACCTAACCCTAACCCTAAGTGGAATTTTCCTCCAATCGGATTTTCCCATGTATTTAACCAGGAAATATAAATAGGGCAGCCTAGAAAACTAGGTGCCCTCCTAACCATACCCAAGCTCTCCGAGTTTCTTGGCGATGTCCATTCTTGTCTACGAGTTCATGGTGACCTAAACCTAACCCTAAGTTGGATTTTCCTACAATGTGATTTCCCCATGTATTTTACAATGAAATATAGATAGGGCAGCCTAGAAAAGTAAGTGCCCTCCTAACCATAACCAAGCACTCCGAGTTTGTTGGCGATGTCCATTTTCCTCTCTGAGTTTATACTGACCTAACCCTAACCCTAAGTGGAATTTTCCTCCAATCGGATTTTCCCATGTATTTAACCAGGAAATATAAATAGGGCAGCCTAGAAAAGTAAGTGCCCTCCTAACCATTCACAAGCACTCCGAGTTGTGGGCAATGTCCATTTTCCTCTCCAAGTTTATGCTGACCTAACCCTAACCCTAAGTGGAATTTTCTTCCAATGGGATTTTCCCATGTATTTTAGCAGGAAACATGGATAGAGCAGCCAAGAAAAGTAAGTGCCCTCCTAACCATACCCAAGCACTTCGAGTTTGTTGGCATTGTTCATTTTCTTCTCCAGGTTCATGGTGACCTAACCCTAACCCTAGGTGGAATTTTCCTCCAATGGGATTTTCCCATGTATTTTACCAGGAAACATAAATAGGGCAACCTAGAAATGTAAGTGCCCTCTTAGCCATACCCAAGAATTCAGAGTTTGTGGGCGATGTCCATTCTTGTCTCCGATTCATGGTGACCTAACCCTAACCCTAAGTGGAATTTTCCTACAATGTGATTTCCCCATGTATTCTACAATGAAATATAGATAGGGCAGCCAAGAAAATTAAGTGCCCTTCTAACCATAACCAAGCACTCCAAGTTTGTTGGCGATGTCCATTTTCCTCTCTGAGTTTATACTGACCTAACTCTAATCCTAATTGGAATTTTCCTCCAATGGGATTTTCCCATGTATTTTACCAGGAAACATAAATAGGGCAGCCTAGAAAAGTAAGTGCCCTCCTAACCATACCCAAGCTCTCCGAGTTTGTTGGCATTGTTCATTTTCTTCTGAAGGTTCATGGTGATCTAACCGTAACCCTAGGTGGAATTTTCCTAAAATGGGATTTTCCCATGTATTTTACCAGGAAACATAAATAGGGCAGGCTAGAAATGTAAGTGTCCTCCTAGCCATACCCAAGCATTACGAGTTTGTTGGCGATGTCCATTTTCCTCTCTGAGTTCATGGTGACCTAACCCTCCAATAGGATTTTCCCATGTATTTTATCTGGAAAAAAAGATAGGGCAGCCTAGAAATGTATGTGCCCTCCTAACCATACCCAAGCACTCCGGGTTTTTTGGCGATGTCCATTTTTGTCTACGAGTTCATGGTGACATAACCCTAACCCTAAGTGGGGTTTTCCTCCAATGGGATTTTCCCATGTATTTTACCAGGAAATATAAAAAGGGCAGCCTAGAAAAGTAAGTGCCCTCCTAAGCATTCCCAAGCACTCCGAGTTTGTTGGCGATGTCCATTTTCCTCTCCAAGTTTATGCTGACCTAACCCTAACCCTAAGTGGAATATTCCTCCAATGGGATTTTCCCATGTATTTTATCAGGAAACATAAATAGGGCAGGCTAGAAATGTAAGTGCCCTCCTAGCCACACTCAAGAAGTACGAGTTTGTTGGCATGTCCATTTTCCTCTCCGAGTTCATGGTGACCTAACCCTAACCCTAAGTGGAATTTTCCTCCAATGGGATTTTCTCATGTATTTTACCGGGAAACATAAATAGGGCAGCCTAGAAATGTAAGTGCCCTCCTAGCCATACCCAAGCACTCAGAGTTTGTGGGCGATGTCCCTTCTTGTCTCCGAGTTCATGGTGACCTAACCCTAGTCCTACGTGGAATTTTCTTATAATGGGATTTTCCCATGTATTTTACCAGGAAGCATAGATAGGTCAGTCTAGAAAATTAAGTGCCCTCCTAACCATATCGAAGCACTCCGAGTTTCTTGGCGATGTCCATTTTTCTCTACGAGTTCATGGTGACCTAACCCTAACCCTAAGTTGGATTTTCCTACAATGTGATTTCCCCATGTATTTTACAATGAAATATAGATAGGGCAGCCTAGAAAAGTAAGTGCCTTCCTAACCATACCCAAGCATTCCGAGTTTTTGGGCGATGTCCATTTTCCTCTCTGGGTTTATACTGACCTAACCCTAACCCTGAGTGGAATTTTCCTCCAATGGGATTTCCCCATGTATTTTGCAATGAAATATAGATAGGGCAGCCTAGAAAATGAAGTGCCCTCCTAACCATAACCAAGCACTCCGAGTTTGTTGGCGATGTCCATTTTCCTCTCTGAGTTTATACTGACCTAAAACTAACCCTAAGTGGAATTTTCCTCCAATGCGATTTTACCTTGTATTTTAGCAGAAAATATGGATAGGGCAGCCAAGAAAAATAAGTGCCCTCCTAACCATATCGAAGCACTATGAGTTTCTTGGCGATGTCAATTTTCCTCTCCGAGTTCATGGTGACCTAACCCTAAGTGCAATTTTCCTCCAATGGGATTTTCCCATGTATTTTACAATGAAACATAGATAGGTCAGTCTAGAAAAGTAAGTTTCCTCCTAACCATACCTAAGCACTCCGAGTTTGTTGGCGATGTCCATTTTCCTCTCTGAGTTTATACTGACCTAACCCTAACCCTAAGTGGAATTTTCCTCCAATGGGATTTTCCCATGTATTTTACCAGGAAACAAAGATAGGGCAGCCAAGAAAAGTAAGTGCCATCCTAGCACTTACATGTTGGTGATGTCCATTTTTGTCTACGCGTTCATGATGACCTAACCCTAACCCTAAGTGGGATTTTCCTACAATGGGATTTTCCCATGTATTTTACCAGGAAATATAAATAGGGCAGGCTAGAAAAGTAAGTGCCCTCCTAAGCATTCCGAAGCACTCCGAGTTTGTTGGCGATGTCCATTTTCCTCTCCAAGTTTATGCTGACCGAACCCTAACCCTAAGTGGAATATTCCTCCAATGGGATTTTCCCATGTATTTTATCAGGAAACATAAATAGGGCAGGCTAGAAATGTAAGTGCCCTCCTAGCCACACTCAAGAACTACGAGTTTGTTGGCATGTCCATTTTCCTCTCTGAGTTCATGGTGACCTAACCCTAACCCTAAGTGGAATTTTCCTCCAATGGGATTTTCCCATGTATTTTACCAGGAAATATAAATAGGGCAGCCTAGAAAAGTAAGTGCCCTCCTAACCATTGCCAAGCACTACGAGTTTGTTGGTGATGTCCATTTTCCTCTCCAGGTTTATGCTGACCTAACCTTAACCGTAAGTGGAATTTTCCTCCAATGGGATTTTCCCATGTAGTTTACCAGGAAACATAAATAGGGCAGGCTAGAAATGTAAGTGCCCTCCTAACCACAACCAAGCACTCCAAGTATCTTGGCGATGTCCATTTTTGTCTACGAGTTCATGGTGACCTAACCCTATCCCTAAGTGGGGTTTTCCTACAATGTGATTTCCCCATGTATTTTACAATGAAATATAGATAGGGCAGCCTAGAAAAGTAAGTGCCCTCCTAACCATACCCAAGTATTCTGAGTTTTTGGGCGATGTCCATTTTCCTCTCTGAGTTTATACTGACCTAAACCTAACCCTAAGTGGAATTTTCCTCCAATGGGATTTTCCCATGTATTTTACCAGGAAACAAAGATAGGGCAGCCAAGAAAAGTAAGTGCCCTCCTAGCACTTACTTGTTGGCGATTTCCATTTTTGTCTACGCGTTCATGGTGACCTAACCCTAAGTGGGATTTTCCTACAATGTGATTTTCCCATGTGGAATTTTCCCCATTTGGAATTTTCCTCCAATGGGATTTTCCCATGTATTTTATCAGGAAACGTAAATAGGGCAGGCTAGAAATGTAAGTGCCCTCCTAGCCACACCCAAGAACTACGAGTTTGTTGGCATGTCCATTTTCCTCTCCGAGTTCATGGTGACCTAACCCTAACCCTAAGTGGAATTTTCCTCCAGTTGGATTTTCCCATGTATTTTACCAGGAAATATAAATAGGGCAGGCTAGAAATGTAAGTGCCCTCCTAACCACACCCAAGGACTCAGAGTTTGTCGGCGATGTCCCTTCTTGTCTCCGAGTTCATGGTGACCTAACCCTAGTCCTACGTGGAATTTTCTTATAATGGGATTTTCCCATGTATTTTACCAGGAAGCATAGATAGGTCAGTCTAGAAAATTAAGTGCCCTCCTAACCATATCGAAGCACTCCGAGTTTCTTGGCGATGTCCATTTTTCTCTACGAGTTCATGGTGACCTAACCCTAATCCTAAGTGGGATTTTCCTACAATGTGATTTCCCCATGTATTTTACAATGAAATATAGATAGGGCAGCCTAGAAAAGTAAGTGCCTTCCTAACCATACCCAAGCATTCCGAGTTTTTGGGCGATGTCCATTTTCCTCTCTGGGTTTATACTGACCTAACCCTAACCCTGAGTGGAATTTTCCTCCAATGGGATTTCCCCATGTATTTTACAATGAAATATAGATAGGGCAGCCTAGAAAATGAAGTGCCCTCCTAACCATAACCAAGCACTCCGAGTTTGTTGGCGATGTCCATTTTCCTCTCTGAGTTTATACTGACCTAACACTAACCCTAAGTGGAATTTTCCTCCAATGCGATTTTACCTTGTATTTTAGCAGAAAATATGGATAGGGCAGCCAAGAAAAATAAGTGCCCTCCTAACCATATCGAAGCACTACGAATTTCTTGGCGATGTCAATTTTCCTCTCAAAGTTCATGGTGACCTAACCCTAAGTGCAATTTTCCTCCAATGGGATTTTCCCATGTATTTTACAATGAAACATAGTTAGGTCAGTCTAGAAAAGTAAGTTTCCTCCTAACCATACCTAAGCACTCTACGTTTGTTGGCAATGTCCATTTTTCTCTCTGAGTTCATGGTGACCTAACCCTAACCCTAAGTGTAATTTTCCTCCAATGGGATTTTCCCATGTATTTTACCAGGAAATATAAATAGGGCAGCCTAGAAGAGTAAGTGCCCTCCTAAGCATTCCCAAGCACTCCGAGTTTGTTGGCGATGTCCATTTTCCTCTCCAAGTTTATGCTGACCTAACCCTAACCCTAAGTGGAATATTCCTCCAATGGGATTTTCCCATGTATTTTAGCAGGAAACATGGATAGGGCAGCCTAGAAAAGTGCCCTCCGAATCATATCCAAGCATTCCAAGTTTTTTGGCGATGTCCATTTTCCTCTCTGAGTTTATACTGACCTAACCCTAACTCTAAGTGGAATTTTCCTCCAATGGGATTTTCCCATGTATTTTAGCAGGAAACATGGATCGAGCAGCCTAGAAAAGTAAGTGCCCTCCTAGCCACACCCAAAAACTGCGAGTTTGTTGGCATGTCCATTTTCCTCTCCGAGTTCATGGTGACCTAACCCTAACCCTAAGTGGAATTTTCCTCCAATGGGATTTTCCCATGTATTTTACCAGGAAATATAAATAGGGCAGGCTAGAAATGTAAGTGCCCTCCTAACCACACCCAAGCACTCAGAGTTTGTGGGCGATGTCCATTTTTCTCTCCGAGTTCATGGTGACCTAACCCTAACCCTAAGTGGAATTTTTCCTCCAATGGGATTTTCCCATGTATTTTACCAGGAAATATAAATAATGCAGCCTGGAAAAGTAAGTGCCCTCCTAAGAATTCCCAAGCACTCCTGGTTTCTTGGCGATGTCCATTTTCCTCTCCAGGTTTATGCTGACCTAACCGTAACCCTAAGTGGAATATTCCTCCAATGGGATTTTCCCATGTATTTTACCAGGAAACAAAGATAGGGCAGCCTAGAAAAATAAGTGCCCTCCTAACCATTCCCAAGCACTTCGAGTTTGTTGGCATTGTTTATTTTCTTCTGAAGGTTCATGGTGATCTAACCGTAACCCTAGGTGGAATTTTGCTACAATGGGATTTTCCCATGTATTTTACAAGGAAACATAAATAGGGCATGCTAGAAATGTAAGTGCCCTCCTAGCCATACCCAAGCACTACGTGTTTGTTGGCGATGTCCATTTTCCTCTCTGAGTTCATGGTGACCTAATCCTAACCCTAATTGGAATTTTCCTCCAATAGGATTTTCCCATGTATTTTATCTGGAAAAAAAGATAGGGCAGCCTAGGAATTTAAGTGCCCTCCTAACCATACCCAAGCACTCCGAGTTTCTTGGCGATGTCCATTTGAGTCTATGAGTTCATGGTTACCTAACCCTAACCCTAAGTGCAATTTTCCTTTAAGGGGATTTTCCCATGTATTTTATCAGGAAAAAAAGATAGGTCAGTGTAGAAAAGTAAGTGCCCTCCTAAACACAACCAAGCACTCAGAGTTTCTTGGCAATGTCCATTTTTGTCTACGAGTTCATGGTGACCTAACCCTAACCCTAAGTGGGATTTTCCTACAATTTGATTTCCCCATGTATTTTACCAGGAAACATGGATAGGGCAGCCTAGAAATATAAGTCCCTTCCTAGCCATACCCAAGCACTACGAGTTTGTTGGCATGTCCATTTTCCTCTCTGAGTTCATGGTGACCTAACCCTAACCCTAAGTGGAATTTTCCTCCAATGGGATTTTCCCATGTATTTTACCAGGAAACAAAGATAGGGCAGTCTAGAAAAGTTAGTGCCCTCCTAACCATTGCCAAGCACTCTGGGTTTGTTGGTGATGTCCATTTTCCTCTCCAAGTTTATGCTGACCTAACCCTAACCCTAAGTGCAATATTCCTCCAATGGGATTTTCCCATGTATTTTAGCAGGAAACATGGATAGGGCAGCCTAGAAAAGTGCCCTCCGAACCATACCGAAGCATTCCAAGGTTTTTGGCGATGTCCATTTTCCTCTCTGATTTATACTGATCTAACCCTAACCCTAAGTGGAATTTTCCTCCAATGGGATTTTCCCATGTATTTTACCAGGAAACAAAGATAGGGCAGCCTAGAAAAGTAAGTGCCCTCCTAACCATACCTAAGCACTCCAAGTTTGTTGGCGATATCCATTTTCCTCTCTGAGTTTATGGTGACCTAACCCTAACCCTAAGTGGAATTTTTCTCCAAAGGGATTTTCCCATGTATTTTACCAGGAAATATAAATAGGGCAGCCTAGAAATGTAAGTGCCCTCCTAACCATGTATTTTACCAGGAAACATAAATAGGGCAGCCTAGAAATGTAAGTGCCCTCCTAACCATACCCAAGCACTCTGAGTTTCTTGGCGATGTCCATTTGAGTCTATGAGTTCATGGTTACCTAACCCTAACCCTAAGTGCAATTTTCCTTTAACGGGATTTTACCATGTATTTTATCAGGAAAAAAAGATAAGTCAGTGTAGAAAAGTAAGTGCCCTCCTAACCACACCCAAGCACTCCGAGTTTCTTGGCGATGTGCATTTTTGTCTACGAGTTCATGGTGACCTAACCCTAACCCTAAGTTGGATTTTCCTACAATGTGATTTCCCCATGTATTTTACAATGAAATATAGATAGGGCAGCCTAGAAAATTAAGTGCCCTTCTAACGATAACCAAGCACTCCAGGTTTGTTGGTGATGTCCATTTTCCTCTCTGAGTTTATACTGACCTAACCCTAATGCTAAGTGGAATTTTCCTCCAATGGAATTTTCCCATGTATTTTACCAGGAAATATAAATAGGGCAGCCTAGAAAAGTAAGTGCCCTCCTAACCATTGCCAAGCACTCCGAATTTGTTGGCGATGTCCATTTTCCTCTCCAAGTTTATGCTGACCTAACCCTAACCCTAAGTGGAATTTTCCTCGAATCGGATTTTCCCATGTATTTTACCAGGAAATATAAATAGGGCAGCCTAGAAAAGTAAGTGCCCTCCTAACCATTCCTAAGCACTCCGAGTTGTGGGCAATGTCCATTTTCCTCTCCAAGTTTATTCTGACCTAACCCTAACCCTAAGTGGAATTTTCTTCCAATGGGATTTTGCCATGTAGACAAAAATGGACATCGCCAAGAAACTCGGAGAGCTTGGGTGTGGTTAGGAGGGCACTTACTTTTCTACACTGACCTATCTTTTTTTCCTGATAAAATCCATGGGAAAATCCCATTAAAGGAAAATTGCACTTAGGGTTAGGGTTAGGTAACCAAGAACCCATAGACTCAAATGGACATTTCCAAGAAACTCGGAGTGCTTGGGTATCGTTAGGAGGGCTTTTACTTTTCTAGGCTGCCCTATTTATATTTCCTGGTAAAATACATGGGAAAATCCCATTGGAGGAAAATTCCACTTAGGGTTAGGGTTAGGTCACCATGAACTCGGAGAGGAAAATGGACATCGCCAACAAACTCGTAGTGCTTGGGTATGGCTAGGAGGGCACTTATATTTCTAGGCTGCCCCATATATGTTTCCTGGTAAAATACATGGGAAAATCCCATTGGAGGAAAATTCCACTTAGGGTTAGGGTTAGGTCAGCATAAACTTGGAGAGGAAAATGGACATCGTCCACAAACTCTGAGTGCTTGGCAATGGTAAATAGGGCACTTACTTTTCTAGGCTGCCCTATCTTCGTTTCCTGGTAAAATACATGGGAAAATCTCATTGGAGGAAAATTCCACTTAGGGTTAGGCTTAGGTCAGTATAAACTCAGAGAGGAAAATGGACATCACCCAAAAACTCGGAATGCTTCTGTATGGTTAGGAGGGCACTATTTTTCTAGGCTGCCCTAACTTTTTTTCCTGATAAAATACATGGGAAAATCCCATTGTAGGAAAATTCCAATTAGGGTTAGGGTTAGGTCACCATGAACTCGGAGAAGAAAATGTACATCGCCAACAAACTCGTAGTTCCCTCCTAGCCATACCCAACAACTATGAGTTTGTTGGCGATGTCCGTTTTCCTCTCCGAGTTCATGGTGACCTAACCCTAACCCTAATTGGAATTTTGGTCCAACAGGTTTTTCCCATGTATTTTACCAGGAAACATAGATACGTCAGTCTAGAAAATTAACGGCCCTCCTAACCATACCTAAGAACTCTAAGTTCGTTGGCGATGTCCATTTTTCTCTCCGAGTTCATGGTGACCTAACTCTAACCCTAAGTGGAATTTTCCTCCAATGGGATTTTCCCATGTATTTTACCAGGAAATATAAATAGGGCAGCCTAGAAAAGTAAGTGCCCTCCTAAGCATTCCCAAGCACTCCGAGTTTGTTGGCGATGTCCATTTTGCCTCTCCAGGTTTAGGCTGACCTAACCCTAAGTGGAATATTCCTCCAATGGGATTTTCCCATGTATTTTAGCAGGAAACATGGATAGGGGAGCCTAGAAAAGTGCCCTCCGAACCATACACAAGCATTCTAAGTTTTTTGGCGATGTCCATTTTCCTCCCTGATTTATACTGTCCTAACCCTAACCCTAAGTGGAATTTTCCTCCAATGGGATTTTCCCATGTATTTTAGCAGGAAACATGGATAGGGCAGCCTAGAAAAGTGCCCTCCGAACCATACCCAAGCATTCCAAGTTTTTTGGCGATGTCCATTTTCCTCCCTGATTTATACTGTCCTAACCCTAACCCTAAGTGGAATTTTTCTCCAAAGGGATTTTCCCATGTATTTTACCAGGAAAAAAAAGATAGGGCAGCCTAGAAAAATAAGTGCCCTCCTACCATTCCAAAGCACTTTGAGTTTGTTGGCATTGTTCATTTTCTTCTGAAGGTTCATGGTGATCTAACCGTAACCCTAGGTGGAATTTTCCTACAATGGGATTTTCCCATGTATTTTACCAGGAAACATAAATAGGGGAGGCTAGAAATGTAAGTGCCCTCCTAGAAATACCCAAGAACTACGAATTTGTTGGCGATGTCCATTTTCCTCTCCGAGTTCATGGTGACCTAACCTAAACCCTAATTGGAATTTTCCTCCAATAGGATTTTCCCATGTATTTTATCTGGAAAAAAAGATAGGGCAGCCTAGAAATGTAAGTGCCCTCCTAACCATACCCAAGAACTCCGAGTTTCTTGGCGATGTACATTTTCCTCTCTCAGTTTATACTGACCTAACCCTAACCCTAAGTGGAATTTTCCTCCAATGGGATTTTCCCATGTATTTTACCAGGAAACAAAGATAGGGCAGCAAAGAAAAATAAGTGCCCTCCTAACCATTGCCAAGCACTCCGAGTTTGTTGGCGATATCCATTTTCCTCTCCAAGTTTATGCTGACCTAACCCTAACCCTAAGTGGAATTTTCCTCCAATGGGATTTTCCCATGTATTTTACCAGGAAACATATATAGGGCAGCCTATAAATATAAGTGCCCTCCTAGCCATAACCAAGCACTTCGAGTTTGTTCGCGATGTCCATTTTCCTCTCTGAGTTTATACTGACCTAACCCTAACCCTAAGTTGGATTTTCCTACAATGTGATTTCCCCATGTATTTTACAATGAAATATAGATAGGGCAGCCTAGAAAATTAAGTGCCCTCCTAGCCATACCCAAGCACTACGAGTTTGTTGGCGATGTCCATTTTCCTCTCCGAGTTCAGGGTGACCTAACCCTAACCCTAATTGGAATTTTCCTCCAATGGGATTTTCCCATGTATTTTATCAGGAAAAAAAGATAGGGCTGCCTAGAAAAATAAGTGCCCTCCTAACCATAACCAAGCATTCCGAGTTTTTTGGCGATGTCCATTTTCCTCTCTGATTTTATACTGACCTAACCCTAACCCTAAGTGGAATTTTCCTCCAATGGGATTTTCCCATGTATTTTACCAGGAAACAAAGATAGGGCAGCCTAGAAAAGTAAGTGCCCTCCTAACCATTGCCAAGCACTCTGAGTTTGTTGGCGATGTCCATTTTCCTCTCCAAGTTTATGCTGACCTAACCCTAACCCTAAGTGGAATTTTCCTCGAATCGGATTTTCCCATGTATTTTACCAGGAAATATAAATAGGGCAGCCTAGAAAAGTAAGTGCCCTCCTAACCATTCCTAAGCACTCCGAGTTGTGGGCAATGTCCATTTTCCTCTCCAAGTTTATTCTGACCTAACCCTAACCCTAAGTGGAATTTTCTTCCAATGGGATTTTGCCATGTAGACAAAAATGGACATCGCCAAGAAACTCGGAGAGCTTGGGTGTGGTTAGGAGAGCACTTACTTTTCTACACTGACCTATCTTTTTTTCCTGATAAAATCCATGGGAAAATCCCATAGAAAGGAAAATTGAACTTAGGGTTAGGGTTAGGTAACCAAGAACCCATAGACTCAAATGGACATTTCTAAGAAACTCAGAGTGCTTGGGTATCGTTAGGAGGGCACTTACTTTTCTAGGCTTCCCTATCTTTGTTTCCTGGTAAAATACATGGGAAAATCCCATTGGAGGAAAATACCACTTAGGGTTAGGGTTAGGTCAGTATAAACTCATAGAGGAAAATGGACATCGCCAAAAAACTCGGAATGCTTGGGTATGGTTAGGAGGGCACTTATTTTTCTAGGCTGCCCTATCTTTTTTCCTGATAAAATACATGGGCAAATCCCATTGGAGGAAAATTCCACTTAGGGTTAGGGTTAGGTCACCATGAACTCGGAGAGGAAAATGGACATCGCCAACAAACTCGTAGTGCTTGGGTATGGCTAGGAGGGCACTTAATTTTCTAGGCTGCCCTATCTATATTTCATTGTAAAACACATGGGGAAATCACATTGTAGGAAAATCCAACTTAGGGTTAGGGTTAGGTCAGTATAAACTCAGAGAGGAAAATGGACATCGCCAACAAACTCGAAGTGCTTGGTTGTGGCTAGGAGGGCACTTATATTTCTAGGCTGCCCTATATATGTTTCCTTTTAAAATACATGGGAAAATCCCATTGGAGGAATATTCCACTTAGGGTTAGGGTTAGGTCAGCATAAACCTGGAGAGGAAAATGGACATCGCCAACAAACTCGGAGTGCTTGGCAATGGTTAGGAGGGCACTTACTTTTCTAGACTGCCCTATCTTTGTTTCTCGGTAAAATACATGGGAAAGTCCCATTGGAGGAAAATTCCACTTAGGGTTAGGGTTAGGTCACCATGAACTCAGAGAGCAAAATGGACATGCCAACAAACTCGTAGTGCTTGGGTATGGCTAGGAGGGGACTTATATTTCTAGGCTGCCCTATATATGTTTCCTGGTAAAATACATGGGAAAATCCCATTGGAGGAAAATTCCACTTAGGGTTAGGGTTAGGTCACCATGAACCTGGAGAAGAAAATGAACAATGCCAACAAACTCGGAGTGCTTGGCATTGGTTCGGAGGGCACTGACTTTTCTAGGCTTCCCTATCTTTGTTTCCTGGTAAAATACATGGGAAAATCCCATTGGAGGAAAATTCCACTTAGGGTTAGGGTTAGGTCAGTATAAACTCAGAGAGGAAAATGGACATCGCCAACAAACTCGAAGTGCTTGGTTGTGGCTAGGAGGGCACTCATATTTCTAGGCTGCTCTATCCATGTTTCCTGCTAAAACACATGGGAAAATCCCATTGGAA
The DNA here is from genome assembly GCF_016545835.1 of Crotalus tigris. Lineage (NCBI taxonomy): Eukaryota > Metazoa > Chordata > Lepidosauria > Squamata > Viperidae > Crotalus > Crotalus tigris. The sequence goes on from NW_024100606.1 coordinate 13,001,680, forward strand.
GAAAATTCCACTTAGGGTTAGGGTTAGGTCAGAATAAACTTGGAGAGGAAAATGGACATTGCCCACAACTCGAAGTGCTTCGGAATGGTTAGGAGGGCACTTAATTTTCTAGGCTGCCCTATCTTTTTTTCCTGATAAAATACATGGGAAAATCCCCTTAAAGGAAAATTGCACTTAGGGTTAGGGTTAGGTAACCAGGAACCCATAGACTCAAATGGACATTTCCAAGAAACTCGGAGTGCTTGGGTATCGTTAGGAGGGCATTTTCTTTTCTAGGCTGCCCTATTTTTTTTTCCTGATAAAATACATGGGAAAATCCTATTGGAGGAAAATTCCAATTAGGGTTAGTGTTAAGTCACCATGAACTCGGAGAGGAAAATGGACATCGCCAACAAACTCAAAGTGCTTGGGTATGGATCGGAGGGCACTTTCATTTCTAGCCTGCCCTATTTATGTTTCCTGGTAAAATACATGGGAAAATCCCATTGGAGGTAAATTCCACTTAGGGTTAGGGTTAGGTCAGCATAAAGTTGGAGAGGAAAATGGACATCGCCAACAAACTCGGAGTGCATGGCAATGGTTAGGAGGGCACTTACTTTTCTAGGCTGCCTATCTTTGTTTCCTGGTAAAATACATGGGAAAATCCCATTGGAAGAAAATTCCACTTAGGGTTAGGGTTAGGTCAGAATAAACTTGGAGAGGAAAATGGACATTGCCCACAACTCGGAGTGCTTGGGAATGGTTAGGAGGGCACTTACTTTTCTAGGCTGCCCTATTTATATTTCCTGGTAAAATACATGGGAAAATCCGATTGGAGGAAAATTCCACTTAGGGTTAGGGTTAGGTCAGCATAAACTTGGAGAGGAAAATGGACATTTCCAACAAACCTGGAGTTCTTGGTTATGGTTAGAAGGGCACTTAATTTTCTAGGCTGCCCAATCTTTTTTTCCTGATAAAATACATGGGAAAATCCCATTAAAGGAAAATTGCACTTAGGGTTAGGGTTAGGTAACCAGGAAACCATAGACTCAAATGGACATTTCCAAGAAACTCGGAGTGCTTGGGTATCGTTAGGAGGGCATTTTCTTTTCTAGGCTGCCCTATCTTTTTTTCCTGATAAAATACATGAGAAAATCCTATTGGAGGAAAATTCCAATTAGGGTTAGGGTTAGGTCACCATGAACTCGGAGAGGAAAATGGACATCGCCAACAAACTCGAAGTGCTTGGGTATGGCTTGGAGGGCACTTACATTTCTAGCCTGCCCTATTTATGTTTCCTGGTAAAATACATGGGAAAATCCCATTGGAGGTAAATTCCACTTAGGGTTAGGGTTAGGTCAGCATAAACTTGGAGAGGAAAATGGACATCGCCAACAAACTCGGAGTGCTGGGCAATGGTTAGAAAAGCACTTACTTTTCTAGGCTGCCCTATTTATATTTCCTGGTAAAATACATGGGAAAATCCCATTGGAGGAAAATTCCACTTAGGGTTAGGGTTAGGTCAGTATAAACTCAGAGAGGAAAATGGACATCGCCAACAAACTTGGAGTTCTTGGTTATGGTTAGAAGAGCACTTAATTTTCTAGGCTGCCCTATCTTTTTTTCCTGATAAAATACATGGGAAAATCCCATTAAAGGAAAATTGCACTTAGGGTTAGGGTTAGGTAACCAGGAAACCATAGACTGAAATGGACATTTCCAAGAAACTCGGAGTGCTTGGGTATCGTTAGGAGGGCATTTTCTTTTCTAGGCTGCCCTATCTTTTTTTCCTGATAAAATACATGAGAAAATCCTATTGGAGGAAAATTCCAATTAGGGTTAGGGTTAGGTCACCATGAACTCGGAGAGGAAAATGGACATCGCCAACAAACTCGAAGTGCTTGGGTATGGCTCGGAGGGCACTTACATTTCTAGTCTGCCCTATTTATGCTTCCTGGTAAAATACAAGGGAAAATCCCATTGGAGGTAAATTCCACTTAGGGTTAGGGTTAGGTCAGCATAAACTTGGAGAGGAAAATGGACATCGCCAACAAACTCGGAGTGCATGGCAATGGTTAGGAGGGCACTTACTTTTCTAGGCTGCCTTTTCTTTGTTTCCTGGTAAAATACATGGGAAAATCCCATTGGAGGAAAATTCCACTTAGGGTTAGTGTTAGGTCACCATGAACCTGGAGAAGAAAATGAACAATGCCAACAAAGTTGAAGTGCTTGGATATAGTTAGGAGAGCACTTACTTTTCTAGGCTGCCCTATCTATATTTCATTGTAAAATACATGGGGAAATCACATTGTAGGAAAATCCAACTTAGGGTTAGGGTTAGGTCAGTATAAACTCAGAGAGGAAAATGGACATCGCCAACAAACTCGAAGTGCTTGGGTATGGCTCGGAGTGCACTTACATTTCTAGCCTGCCCTATTTATGTTTCCTGGTAAAATACATGGGAAAATCCCATTGGAGGTAAATTCCACTTAGGGTTAGGGTTAGGTCAACATAAACTTGGAGAGGAAAATGGACATCGCCAACAAACTTGGAGTTCTTGGTTATGGTTAGAAGGGCACTTAATTTTCTAGGCTGCCCTATCTTTTTTTCCTGATAAAATACATGGGAAAATCCCATTAAAGGAAAATTGCACTTAGGGTTAGGTAACAAGGAACCCATAGACTCAAATGGACATTTCCAAGAAACTCGGAGTGCTTGGGTATCGTTAGGAGGGGATTTTCTTTTCTAGGCTGCCCTATCTTTTTTTCCTGATAAAATACATGGGAAAATCCTATTGGAGGAAAATTCCAATTAGGGTTAGGGTTAGGTCACCATGAACTCAGAGAGGAAAATGGACATCGCCAACAAACACGAAGTGCTTGGGTATGGCTCGGAGGGCGCTTACATTTCTAGTCTGCCCTATTTATGTTTCCTGGTAAAATACAAGGGAAAATCCCATTGGAGGTAAATTCCACTTAGGGTTAGGGTTAGGTCAGCATAAACTTGGAGAGGAAAATGGACATCGCCAACAAACTCGGAGTGCATGGCAATGGTTAGGAGGGCACTTACTTTTCTAGGCTGCCCTTTCTTTGTTTCCTGGTAAAATACATGGGAAAATCCCATTGGAGGAAAATTCCACCTAGGGTTAGTGTTAGGTCACGATGAACCTGGAGAAGAAAATGAACAATGCCAACAAAGTTGAAGTGCTTGGATATGGTTAGGAGGGCACTTACTTTTCTAGGCTGCCCTATCTATATTTCATTGTAAAATACATGGGGAAATCACATTGTAGGAAAATCCAACTTAGGGTTAGGGTTAGGTCAGTATAAACTCAGAGAGGAAAATGGACATCGCCAACAAACTCGAAGTGCTTGGGTATGGCTCGGAGGGCACTTACATTTCTAGCCTGCCCTATTTATGTTTCCTGGTAAAATACATGGGAAAATCCCATTGGAGGTAAATTCCACTTAGGGTTAGGGTTAGGTCAACATAAACTTGGAGAGGAAAATGGACATCGCCAACAAACTTGGAGTTCTTGGTTATGGTTAGAAGGGCACTTAATTTTCTAGGCTGCCCTATCTTTTTTTCCTGATAAAATACATGGGAAAATCCCATTAAAGGAAAATTGCACTTAGGGTTAGGGTTAGGTGGAACCCATAGACTCAAATGGACATTTCCAAGAAACTCGGAGTGCTTGGGTATCGTTAGGAGGGGATTTTCTTTTCTAGGCTGCCCTATCTTTTTTTCCTGATAAAATACATGGGAAAATCCTATTGGAGGAAAATTCCAATTAGGGTTAGGGTTAGGTCACCATGAACTCAGAGAGGAAAATGGACATCGCCAACAAACACGAAGTGCTTGGGTATGCTCGGAGGGCGCTTACATTTCTAGTCTGCCCTATTTATGTTTCCTGGTAAAATACAAGGGAAAATCCCATTGGAGGTAAATTCCACTTAGGGTTAGGGTTAGGTCAGCATAAACTTGGAGAGGAAAATGGACATCGCCAACAAACTCGGAGTGCATGGCAATGGTTAGGAGGGCACTTACTTTTCTAGGCTGCCCTTTCTTTGTTTCCTGGTAAAATACATGGGAAAATCCCATTGGAGGAAAATTCCACTTAGGGTTAGTGTTAGGTCACCATGAACCTGGAGAAGAAAATGAACAATGCCAACAAAGTTGAAGTGCTTGGGTATGGTTAGGAGGGCACTTACTTTTCTAGGCTGCCCTATCTATATTTCATTGTAAAATACATGGGGAAATCACATTGTAGGAAAATCCAACTTAGGGTTAGGGTTAGGTCAGTATAAACTCAGAGAGGAAAATGGACATCGCCAACAAACTCGAAGTGCTTGGGTATGGCTCGGAGGGCACTTACATTTCTAGCCTGCCCTATTTATGTTTCCTGGTAAAATACATGGGAAAATCCCATTGGAGGTAAATTCCACTTAGGGTTAGGGTTAGGTCAACATAATCTTGGAGAGGAAAATGGACATCGCCAACAAACTCGGAGTGCATGGCAATGGTTAGAAAAGCACTTACTTTTCTAGGCTGCCCTATTTATATTTCCTGGTAAAATACATGGGAAAATCCCATTGGAGGAAAATTCCACTTAGGGTTAGGGTTAGGTCTCCATGAACCTGGAGAAGAAAATGAACAATGCCAACAAAGTTGAAGTGCTTGGATATGGTTAGGAGGGCACTTACTTTTCTAGGCAGCCCTATCTATATTTCATTGTAAAATACATGGGGAAATCACATTGTAGGAAAATCCAACTTAGGGTAAGGGTTAGGTCAGTATAAACTCAGAGAGGAAAATGGACATCGCCAACAAACTCAAAGTGCTTGGTTGTGGCTAGGAGGGGACTTATATTTCTAGGCTGCCCTATATATGTTTCCTGGTAAAATACATGGGAAAATGCGATTGGAGGAAAATTCCACTTAGGGTTAGGCTTAGGTCAGCATAAACTTGGAGAGGAAAATGGACATTGCCAGCAAACTCGGAGTGCTGGGCAATAGTTAGGAGGGCACTTACTTTTCTAGGTTTCCCTATTTATATTTCCTGGTAAAATACATGGGAAAATCCCTTTGGAGGAAAATTCCACTTAGGGTTAGGGTTAGGTCACCATGAACCTGTAGAAGAAAATGAACAATGCCAACAAACCTGAAGTGCTTGGGTATGGTTAGGAGGGCACTTACTTTTCTAGGCTGCTCTATCCATGTTTCCTGCTAAAATACATGGGAAAATCCCATTGGAAGAAAATTCCACTTAGGGTTAGGGTTAGGTCAGCATAAACTTGGAGAGGAAAATGGACATTGCCCACAAGTCGGAGTGCTTGGGAATGGTAAGGAGGGCACTTACTTTTCTAGGCTGCCTATTTATATTTCCTGGTAAAATACATGGGAAAATCCCATTGGAGGAAAATTCCACTTAGGGTTAGGGTTAGGTCAGTATAAACTCAGAGAGGAAAATGGACATCGCCAACAAACTTGGAGTTCTTGGTTATGGTTAGAAGGGCACTTAATTTTCTAGGCTGCCCTATCTTTTTTTCCTGATAAAATACATGGGAAAATCCCATTAAAGGAAAATTGCACTTAGGGTTAGGGTTAGGTAACCAGGAACCCATAGACTCAAATGGACATTTCCAAGAAACTCGGAGTGCTTGGGTATCGTTAGGAGGGGATTTTCTTTTCTAGGCTGCCCTATTTTTTTTTCCTGATAAAATACATGGGAAAATCCTATTGGAGGAAAATTCCAATTAGGGTTAGGTCACCATGAACTCAGAGAGGAAAATGGACATCGCCAATAAACTCGAAGTGCTTGGGTATGGCTCGGAGGGCACTGACATTTCTAGCCTGCCCTATTTATGTTTCCTGGTAAAATACATGGGAAAATCCCATTGGAGGTAAATTCCACTTAGGGTTAGTGTTAGGTCACCATGAACCTGGAGAAGAAAATGAACAATGCCAACAAACTTGAAGTGCTTGGGTATGGTTAGGAGGTCACTTACTTTTCTAGGCTGCCCTATCTATATTTCATTGTAAAATACATGGGGAAATCACATTGTAGGAAAATCCAACTTAGGGTTAGGGTTAGGTCAGTATAAACTCAAAGAGGAAAATGCACATCGCCAACAAACTCGAAGTGCTTGGGTATGGCTCGGAGGGCACTTACATTTCTAGCCTGCCCTATTTATGTTTCCTGGTAAAATACATGGGAAAATCCCATTGGAGGTAAATTCCACTTAGGGTTAGGGTTAGGTCAACATAAACTTGGAGAGGAAAATGGACATCGCCAACAAACTCGGAGTGCATGGCAATGATTAGGAGGGCACTTACTTTAATAGGCTGCCCTATTTATATTTCCTGGTAAAATACATGGGAAAATCCCATTGGAGGAAAATTCCACTTAGGGTTAGTGTTAGGTCACCATGAACCTGGAGAAGAAAATGAACAATGCCAACAAACTTGAAGTGCTTGGGTATGGTTAGGAGGGCACTTACTTTTCTAGGCTGCCCTATCTATATTTCATTGTAAAATACATGGGGAAATCCCATTGTAGGAAAATCCACTTTAGGGTTAGGGTTAGGTCAGTATAAACTCAGAGAGGAAAATGGACATCGCCAAAAAACTCAAAGTTCTTGGTTGTGGCTAGGAGGGCACTTATATTTCTAGGCTGCCCTATATATGTTTCCTGGTAAAATACATGGGAAAATCCGATTGTAGGAAAATTCCACTTAGGGTTAGGTTTAGGTCAGCATAAACTTGGAAAGGAAAATGGACTCCGGCAACAAACTCGGAGTGCTTGGCAATGGTTAGGAGGGCACTTACTTTTCTAGGCTGCACTATTTATATTTCCTGGTAAAATACATGGGAAAATCCCATTGGAGGAAAATTCCACTTAGGGTTAGGGTTAGGTCACCATGAACCTGGAAAAGAAAATGAACAATGCCAACAAACCTGAAGTGCTTGGGTATGGTTAGGAGGGCACTTACTTTTCTAGGCTGCCCTATCTTTGTTTCCTGGTAAAATACATGGGAAAATCCCATTGGAGGAATATTCCACTTAGGGTTAGTGTTAGGTCACCATGAACCTGGAGAAGAAAATGAACAATGCCAACAAACTTGAAGTGCTTGGGTATGGTTAGGAGAGCACTTACTTTTCTAGGCTGCCCTATCTATATTTCATTGTAAAATACATGGGGAAATCCCATTGTAGGAAAATCCAATTTAGGATTAGGGTTAGGTCAGTATAAACTCAGAGAGGAAAATGGACATCGCCAACAAACTCGAAGTTCTTGGTTTTGGCTAGGAGGGCACTTATATTTCTAGGCTGCCCTATATATGTTTCCTGGTAAAATACATGGGAAAATCCGATTGGAGGAAAATTCCACTTAGGGTTAGGTTTAGGTCAGTATAAACTTGGAGAGGAAAATTGACTCCGGCAACAAACTCGGAGTGCTTGGCAATGGTTAGGAGGGCACTTACTTTTCTAGGCTGCCCTATCTTTGTTTCCTGGTAAAATACATGGGAAAATCCCATTGGAGGAAAATTCCACTTAGGGTTAGGGTTAGGTCACCATGAACTCAGAGAGGAAAATGGACATGCCAACAAACTCGTAGTGCTTGGGTATGGCTAGGAGGGGACTTATATTTCTAGGCTGCTCTATATATGTTTCCTGGTAAAATACATGGGAAAATCCCATTGGAGGAAAATTCCACTTAGGGTTATGGTTAGGTCACCATGAACCTGGAGAAGAAAATGAACAATGCCAACAAACCTGATGTGGTTGGGTATGGTTAGTTGGGAACTTACTTTTCTAGGCTGCCCTATCTATATTTCATTGTAAAATACATGAGGAAATCACATTGTAGGAAAATCCAACTTAGGGTTAGGGTTAGGTCAGTATAAACTCAGAGAGGAAAATGGACATCGCCAACAAACTCGAAGTGCTTGGGTATGGCTCGGAGGGCACTTACATTTCTAGCCTGCCCTATTTATGTTTCCTGGTAAAATACATGGGAAAATCCCATTGGAGGTAAATTCCACTTAGGGTTAGGGTTAGGTCAACATAAACTTGGAGAGGAAAATGGACATCACCAACAAACCCGGAGTGCATGGCAATGGTTAGGAGGGCACTTACTTTTCTAGGCTGCCCTATCTTTGTTTCCTGGTAAAATACATGGGAAAATCCCATTGGAGGAAAATTTCACTTAGGGTTAGTGTTAGGTCACCATGAACCTGGAGAAGAAAATGAACAATGCCAACCAACTTGAAGTGCTTGGTTATGGTTAGGAGGGCACTTACTTTTCTAGGCAGCCCTATCTATATTTCATTGTAAAATACATGGGGAAATCGGATTGAAAGAAAATTCCACTTAGTTTTAGGGTTAGGTCAGCATAAACTTGGAGAGGAAAATGGACATCGCCAAGAAACTCGGAGTACTTGGCAATGGTTAGGAGGGCACTTACTTTTCTAGACTTCCCTATTTATATTTCCTGGTAAAATACATGGGAAAATCCCATTGGAGGAACATTCCACTTAGGGTTAGGGTTAGGTCACCATGAACTCAGAGAGGAAAATGGACATGCCAACAAAGTCGTAGTGCTTGGGTATGGCTAGGAGGGGACTTATATTTCTAGGCTGCTCTATATATGTTTCCTGGTAAAATACATGGGGAAATCCCATTGGAGGAAAATTCCACTTAGGGTTATGGTTAGGTCACCATGAACCTGGAGAAGAAAATGAACAATGCCAACAAACCTGAAGTGGTTGGGTATGGTTAGTTGAGAACTTACTTTTCTAGGCTGCTCTATCCATGTTTCCTGCTAAAACACATGGGAAAATCTCATTGGAAGAAAATTCCATTTAGGCTTAGGGTTAGGTCAGAATAAACTTGGAGAGGAAAATGGACATTGCCCACAACTCGGAGTGCTTGGGAATGGTTAGGAGGGCACTTACTTTTCCAGGCTGCCCTATTTATATTTCCTGGTAAAATACATGGGAAAATCCGATTGGAGGAAAATTCCACTTAGGGTTAGGGTTAGGTCACCATGAACCTGGAGAAGAAAATGAACAATGCCAACAAACCTGAAGTGCTTGGTTATGGTTAGGAGGGCACTTACTCTTCTAGGCTGCTCTATCCATGTTTCCTGCTAAAATACATGGGAAAATCCCATTGGAAGAAAATTCCACTTAGGGTTAGGGTTAGGTCAGCATGAACCTGGAGAAGAAAATGAACAATTCCAACAAACTTGAAGTGCTTGGGTATGGTTAGGAGGGCACTTACTTTTCTAGGCTGCCCTATCTATATTTCATTGTAAAATACATGGGGAAATCACATTGTCCAACTTAGGGTTAGGGTTAGGTCAGTAGAGCTGCCAACTCGAAGTGCTTGGGTATTTTACATTTCTAGATAAAAATACATGGGAAAATCCCATAGGTTGGGTTAGGAGGTCAACATTCCAATTGAAGGGTATAGGAGTTAGGCTGCACCATGTAACATCAGTAGGAGGAGGGTTAAATAAACTCAGACATCGCCAACAAACTCGTAGTGGCTTGGGTATGGCTAGGAGGGGAGGTCTTAAACTTGGATTTCTAGGCTTCTCTATATATGTTTCCTGGAGGAAAATAAAATACATGGGAAAATTCCACTTGGAGGAAAATCTCCACTTAAATGGGTTAGGGTTAGGTCAGCATAAACTTGCAGAGGAAAATGGACATTGCCAACAAACTCGGAGTGCTGGGCAATGGTTAGGAGGGCACTTAATTTTCTAGGCTGCACTATTTATATTTCCTGGTAAAATACATGGGAAAATCCCATTGGAGGAAAATTCCACTTAGGGTTAGGGTTAGGGTTAGGTCACCATGAACCTGGAGAAGAAAATGAACAATGCCAACAAACCTGAAGTGCTTGGGTATGGTTAGGAGGGCACTTACTTTTCTAGGCTGCCCTATCTTTGTTTCCTGGTAAAATACATGGGAAAATCCCATTGGAGGAATATTCCACTTAGGGTTAGTGTTAGGTCACCATGAACCTGGAGAAGAAAATGAACAATGCCAACAAACTTGAAGTGCTTGGGTATGGTTAGGAGGGCACTTACTTTTCTAGGCTGCCCTATCTATATTTCATTGTAAAATTCATGGGGAAATCACATTGTAGGAAAATCCAACTTAGGGTTAGGGTTAGGTCAGTATAAACTCAGAGAGAAAAATGGACATCGCCAACAAACTCGAAGTTCTTGGTTTTGGCTAGGAGGGCACTTATATTTCTAGGCTGCCCTATATATGTTTCCTGGTAAAATACATGGGAAAATCCGATTGGAGGAAAATTCCACTTAGGGTTAGGTTTAGGTCAGTATAAACTTGGAGAGGAAAATTGACTCCGGCAACAAACTCGGAGTGCTTGGCAATGGTTAGGAGGGCACTTACTTTTCTAGGCTGCCCTATCTTTGTTTCCTGGTAAAATACATGGGAAAATCCCATTGGAGGAAAATTCCACTTAGGGTTAGGGTTAGGTCACCATGAACTCAGAGAGGAAAATGGACATGCCAACAAACTCGTAGTGCTTGGGTATGGCTAGGAGGGGACTTATATTTCTAGGCTGCTCTATATATGTTTCCTGGTAAAATACATGGGAAAATCCCATTGGAGGAAAATTCCACTTAGGGTTATGGTTAGGTCACCATGAACCTGGAGAAGAAAATGAACAATGCCAACAAACCTGATGTGGTTGGGTATGGTTAGTTGGGAACTTACTTTTCTAGGCTGCCCTATCTATATTTCATTGTAAAATACATGAGGAAATCACATTGTAGGAAAATCCAACTTAGGGTTAGGGTTAGGTCAGTATAAACTCAGAGAGGAAAATGGACATTGCCAACAAACTCGAAGTGCTTGGGTATGGCTCGGAGGGCACTTACATTTCTAGCCTGCCCTATTTATGTTTCCTGGTAAAATACATGGGAAAATCCCATTGGAGGTAAATTCCACTTAGGGTTAGGGTTAGGTCAACATAAACTTGGAGAGGAAAATGGACATCACCAACAAACCCGGAGTGCATGGCAATGGTTAGGAAGGCACTTACTTTTCTAGGCTGCCCTATCTTTGTTTCCTGGTAAAATACATGGGAAAATCCCATTGGAGGAAAATTTCACTTAGGGTTAGTGTTAGGTCACCATGAACCTGGAGAAGAAAATGAACAATGCCAACCAACTTGAAGTGCTTGGTTATGGTTAGGAGGGCACTTACTTTTCTAGGCAGCCCTATCTATATTTCATTGTAAAATACATGGGGAAATCGGATTGAAAGAAAATTCCACTTAGTTTTAGGGTTAGGTCAGCATAAACTTGGAGAGGAAAATGGACATCGCCAAGAAACTCGGAGTACTTGGCAATGGTTAGGAGGGCACTTACTTTTCTAGACTTCCCTATTTATATTTCCTGGTAAAATACATGGGAAAATCCCATTGGAGGAACATTCCACTTAGGGTTAGGGTTAGGTCACCATGAACTCAGAGAGGAAAATGGACATGCCAACAAAGTCGTAGTGCTTGGGTATGGCTAGGAGGGGACTTATATTTCTAGGCTGCTCTATATATGTTTCCTGGTAAAATACATGGGGAAATCCCATTGGAGGAAAATTCCACTTAGGGTTATGGTTAGGTCACCATGAACCTGGAGAAGAAAATGAACAATGCCAACAAACCTGAAGTGGTTGGGTATGGTTAGTTGAGAACTTACTTTTCTAGGCTGCTCTATCCATGTTTCCTGCTAAAACACATGGGAAAATCTCATTGGAAGAAAATTCCATTTAGGCTTAGGGTTAGGTCAGAATAAACTTGGAGAGGAAAATGGACATTGCCCACAACTCGGAGTGCTTGGGAATGGTTAGGAGGGCACTTACTTTTCCAGGCTGCCCTATTTATATTTCCTGGTAAAATACATGGGAAAATCCGATTGGAGGAAAATTCCACTTAGGGTTAGGGTTAGGTCACCATGAACCTGGAGAAGAAAATGAACAATGCCAACAAACCTGAAGTGCTTGGTTATGGTTAGGAGGGCACTTACTCTTCTAGGCTGCTCTATCCATGTTTCCTGCTAAAATACATGGGAAAATCCCATTGGAAGAAAATTCCACTTAGGGTTAGGGTTAGGTCAGCATGAACCTGGAGAAGAAAATGAACAATTCCAACAAACTTGAAGTGCTTGGGTATGGTTAGGAGGGCACTTACTTTTCTAGGCTGCCCTATCTATATTTCATTGTAAAATACATGGGGAAATCACATTGTAGGAAAATCCAACTTAGGGTTAGGGTTAGGTCAGTATAAACTCAGAGAGGAAAATGGACATCGCCAACAAACTCGAAGTGCTTGGGTATGGCTCGGAGGGCACTTACATTTCTAGCCTGCCCTATTTATGTTTCCTGGTAAAATACATGGGAAAATCCCATTGGAGGTAAATTCCACTTAGGGTTAGGGTTAGGTCAACATAAACCTGGAGAAGAAAATGAACAATGCCAACAAACTTGAAGTGCTTGGGTATGGTTAGGAGGGCACTTACTTTTCTAGGCTGCCCTATCTATATTTCATTGTAAAATACATGGGGAAATCACATTGTAGGAAAATCCAACTTAGGGTTAGGGTTAGGTCAGTATAAACTCAGAGAGGAAAATGGACATCGCCAACAAACTCGAAGTGCTTGGTTGTGGCTAGGAGGGCACTTATATTTCTAGGCTGCCCTATATATGTTTCCTGGTAAAATACATGGGAAAATCCGATTGGAGGAAAATTCCACTTAGTTTTAGGGTTAGGTCAGTATAAACTTGGAGAGGAAAATGGACATCGCCAACAAACTCGGAGTGCTGGGCAATGGTTAGTAGGGCACTTACTTTAATAGGCTGCCCTATTTATATTTCCTGGTAAAATACATGGGAAAATCCCATTGGAGGAAAATTCCACTTAGGGTTAGGGTTAGCTCAGTATAAACTCAGAGAGGAAAATGGACATCGCCAACAAACTTGGAGTTCTTGGTTATGGTTAGAAGGGCACTTAATTTTCTAGGCTGCCCTATCTTCTTTTCCTGATAAAATACATGGGAAAATCCCATTAAAGGAAAATTGCACTTAGGGTTAGGGTTAGGTAACCAGGAACCCATAGACTCAAATGGACATTTCGAAGAAACTCGGAGTGCTTGAGTATCGTTAGGAGGGGATTTTCTTTTCTAGGCTGCCCTATCTTTTTTTCCTGATAAAATACATGGGAAAATCCTATTGGAGGAAAATTCCAATTAGGGTTAGGGTTAGGTCACCATGAACTCAGAGAGGAAAATCGACATCGCCAACAAACTCGTAGTGCTTGGGTATGGCTAGGAGGGGACTTATATTTCTAGGCTTCTCTATATATGTTTCCTGGTAAAATACATGGGAAAATTCCATTGGAGGAAAACTCCACTTAGGGTTAGGGTTAGGTCAGCATAAACTTGCAGAGGAAAATGGACATTGCCAACAAACTCGGAGTGCTGGGCAATGGTTAGGAGGGCACTTAATTTTCTAGGCTGCACTATTTATATTTCCTGGTAAAATACATGGGAAAATCCCATTGGAGGAAAATTCCACTTAGGGTTAGGGTTAGGTCACCATGAACCTGGAGAAGAAAATGAACAATGCCAACAAACCTGAAGTGCTTGGGTATGGTTAGGAGGGCACTTACTTTTCTAGGCTGCCCTATCTTTGTTTCCTGGTAAAATACATGGGAAAATCCCATTGGAGGAAAATTCCACTTAGGGTTAGTGTTAGGTCACCATGAACCTGGAGAAGAAAATGAACAATGCCAACAAACTTGAAGTGCTTGGGTATGGTTAGGAGGGCACTTACTTTTCTAGGCTGCCCTATCTATATTTCATTGTAAAATTCATGGGGAAATCACATTGTAGGAAAATCCAACTTAGGGTTAGGGTTAGGTCAGTATAAACTCAGAGAGGAAAATGGACATCGCCAACAAACTCGAAGTTCTTGGTTGTGGCTAGGAGGGCACTTATATTTCTAGGCTTCCCTATATATGTTTCCTGGTAAAATACATGGGAAAATCCCTTTGGAGGAAAATTCCACTTAGTGTTAGGGTTAGGTCAGCATAAACTTGGAGAGGAAAATGGACATCGCCCACAAAGTCTGAGTGTTTGGCAATGGTTAGGAGGGCACTTACTTTTCTAGGCTGCCCTATCTTTGTTTCCTGGTAAAATACATGGGAAAATCCCATTGGAGGAAAATTCCACTTAGGGTTAGGGTTAGGTCACCATGAACTCAGAGAGGAAAATGGACATGCCAACAAACTCGTAGTGCTTGGGTATGGCTAGGAGGGGACTTATATTTCTAGGCTGCTCTATATATGTTTCCTGGTAAAAAAATGGGAAAATCCCATTGGAGGAAAATTCCACTTAGGGTTATGGTTAGGTCACCATGAACCTGGAGAAGAAAATGAACAATGCCAACAAACCTGAAGTGGTTGGGTATGGTTAGTTGGGAACTTACTTTTCTAGGCTGCCCTATCTATATTTCATTGTAAAATACATGGGGAAATCACATTGCAGGAAAATCCAACTTAGGGTTAGGGTTAGGTCAGTATAAACTCAGAGAGGAAAATGGACATCGCCAACAAACTCGAAGTGCTTGGGTATGGCTCGGAGGGCACTTACATTTCTAGCCTGCCCTATTTATGTTTCCTGGTAAAATACATGGAAAAATCCCATTGGAGGTAAATTCCACTTAGGGTTAGGGTTAGGTCAACATAAACTTGGAGAGGAAAATGGACATCGCCAACAAACCCGGAGTGCATGGCAATGGTTAGGAGGGCACTTACTTTCCTAGGCTGCCCTATCTTTGTTTCCTGGTAAAATACATGGGAAAATCCCATTGGAGGAAAATTCCACTTAGGGTTAGTGTTAGGTCACCATGAACCTGGAGAAGAAAATGAACAATGCCAACAAACTTGAAGTGCTTGGATATGGTTAGGAGGGCACTTACTTTTCTAGGCAGCCCTATCTATATTTCATTGTAAAATACATGGGGAAATCCCATTGGAAGAAAATTCCACTTAGGGTTAGGGTTAGGTCAGCATAAACTTGGAGAGGAAAATGGACATCGCCAAGAAACTCGGAGTGCTTGGCAATGGTTAGGAGGGCACTTACTTTTCTAGACTGCCCTATTTATATTTCCTGGTAAAATACATGGGAAAATCCCATTGGAGGAACATTCCACTTAGGGTTAGGGTTAGGTCACCATGAACTCAGAGAGGAAAATGGACATGCCAACAAACTCGTAGTGCTTGGGTATGGCTAGGAGGGGACTTATATTTCTAGGCTGCTCTATATATGTTTCCTGGTAAAATACATGGGAAAATCCCATTGGAGGAAAATTCCACTTAGGGTTAGTGTTAGGTCACCATGAATCTGGAGAAGAAAATGAACAATGCCAACAAACTTGAAGTGCTTGGGTATGGTTAGGAGGGCACTTACTTTTCTAGGCTGCCCTATCTATATTTCATTGTAAAATACATGGGGAAATCACATTGTAGGAAAATCCAACTTAGGGTTAGGGTTAGGTCAGTATAAACTCAGAGAGGAAAATGGACATCGCCAACAAACTCGAAGTGCTTGGTTGTGGCTAGGAGGGCACTTATATTTCTAGGCTGCCCTATATATGTTTCCTGGTAAAATACATGGGAAAATCCGATTGGAGGAAAATTCCACTTAGTTTTAGGGTTAGGTCAGTATAAACTTGGAGAGGAAAATGGACATCGCCAACAAACTCGGAGTGCTGGGCAATGGTTAGTAGGGCACTTACTTTAATAGGCTGCCCTATTTATATTTCCTGGTAAAATACATGGGAAAATCCCATTGGAGGAAAATTCCACTTAGGGTTAGGGTTAGCTCAGTATAAACTCAGAGAGGAAAATGGACATCGCCAACAAACTTGGAGTTCTTGGTTATGGTTAGAAGGGCACTTAATTTTCTAGGCTGCCCTATCTTCTTTTCCTGATAAAATACATGGGAAAATCCCATTAAAGGAAAATTGCACTTAGGGTTAGGGTTAGGTAACCAGGAACCCATAGACTCAAATGGACATTTCCAAGAAACTCGGAGTGCTTGGGTATCGTTAGGAGGGGATTTTCTTTTCTAGGCTGCCCTATTTTTTTTTCCTGATAAAATACATGGGAAAATCCTATTGGAGGAAAATTCCAATTAGGGTTAGGGTTAGGTCACCATGAACTCAGAGAGGAAAATGGACATGCCAACAAACTCGTAGTGCTTGGGTATGGCTAGGAGGGGACTTATATTTCTAGGCTTCCCTATATATGTTTCCTGGTAAAATACATGGGAAAATTCCATTGGAGGAAAATTCCACTTAGGGTTAGGGTTAGGTCAGCATAAACTTGGAGAGGAAAATGGACATTGCCAACAAACTCGGAGTGCTGGGCAATGGTTAGGAGGGCACTTAATTTTCTAGGTTGCACTATTTATATTTCCTGGTAAAATACATTGGAAAATCCCATTGGAGGAAAATTCCACTTAGGGTTAGTGTTAGGTCACAATGAACCTGGAGAAGAAAATGAACAATGCCAACAAACCTGAAGTGCTTGGGTATGGTTAGGAGGGCACTTACTTTTCTAGGCTGCTCTATCCATGTTTCCTGCTAAAATACATGGGAAAATCCCATTGGAAGAAAATTCCACTTAGGGTTAGGGTTAGGTCAGAATAAACTTGGAGAGGAAAATGGACATTGCCCACAAGTCGGAGTGCTTGGGAATGGTTAGGAAGGCACTTACTTTTCTAGGCTGCCTATTTATATTTCCTGGTAAAATACATGGGAAAATCCCATTGGAGGAAAATTCCACTTAGGGTTAGGGTTAGGTCACCATGAACTCGGAGAGGAAAATGGACATCGCCAACAAACTCGTAGTGCTTTGGTATGGCTAGGAGGGCACTTAATTTTCTAGGCTGCGCTATCTATATTTCATTGTAAAATACATGGGGAAATCACATTGTAGGAAAATCCAACTTAGGGTTAGGGTTAGGTCAGTATAAACTCAGAGAGGAAAATGGACATCGCCAACAAACTCGAAGTGCTTGGGTATGGCTCGGAGGGCACTTACATTTCTAGCCGGCCCTATTTATGTTTCCTGGTAAAATACATGGGAAAATCCCATTGGAGGTAAATTCCACTTAGGGTTAGGGTTAGGTCAACATAAACTTGGAGAGGAAAATGGACATCGCCAACAAACTCGGAGTGCATGGCAATGGTTAGGAGGGCACTTACTTTTCTAGGCTGCCCTATCTTTGTTTCCTGGTAAAATACATGGGAAAATCCCATTGGAGGAAAATTCCACTTAGGGTTAGTTTTAGGTCACCATGAACCTGGAGAAGAAAATGAACAATGCCAATAAACTTGAAGTGCTTGGGTATGGTTAGGAGGGCACTTACTTTTCTAGGCTGCCCTATCTATATTTCATTGTAAAATACATGGGAAAATTCCATTGGAGGAAAATTCCACTTAGGGTTAGGGTTAGGTCAGCATAAACTTGGAGAGGAAAATGGACATTGCCAACAAACTCGGAGTGCTGGGCAATGGTTAGGAGGGCACTTAATTTTCTAGGTTGCACTATTTATATTTCCTGGTAAAATACATTGGAAAATCCCATTGGAGGAAAATTCCACTTAGGGTTAGTGTTAGGTCACAATGAACCTGGAGAAGAAAATGAACAATGCCAACAAACCTGAAGTGTTTGGGTATGGTTAGGAGGGCACTTACTTTTCTAGGCTGCTCTATCCATGTTTCCTGCTAAAACACATGGGAAAATCCCATTGGAAGAAAATTCCACTTAGGTTTAGGGTTAGGTCAGAATAAACTTGGAGAGGAAAATGTACATCGCCAACAAACTCGGAGTGCTTGGCAATGGTTAGGAGGGCACTTACTTTTCTAGACTGCCCTATTTATATTTCCTGGTAAAATACATGGGAAAATCCCATTGGAGGAAAATTCCACTTAGGCTTAGGGTTAGGTCAGAATAAACTTGGAGAGGAAAATGGACATTGCCCACAACTCGGAGTGCTTGGGAATGGTTAGGAGGGCACTTACTTTTCTAGGCTGCCCTATTTATATTTCCTGGTAAAATACATGGGAAAATCCGATTGGAGGAAAATTCCACTTAGGGTTAGGGTTAGGTGAGCATAAACTTGGAGAGGAAAATGGACATTGGCAACAAACTCGGAGTGCTGGGCAATGGTTAGGAGGGCACTTACTTTTCTAGGCTGCCCTATTTATATTTCCTGGTAAAATACATGGGAAAATCCCATTGGAGGAAAATTCCACTTAGGGTTAGGGTTAGGTCACCATGAACCTGGAGAAGAAAATGAACAATGCCAACAAACCTGAAGTGCTTGGGTGTGGTTAGGAGGGCACTTACTTTTCTAGGCTGCTCTATCCATGTTTCCTGCTAAAATACATGGGAAAATCCCATTGGAAGAAAATTCCACTTAGGGTTAGGGTTAGGTCAGTATAAACTCAGAGAGGAAAATGGACATCGCCCTCAAACTCGGAAGTGCTTGGTTATGGTTAGGAGGGCACTTATTTTCTAGGCTGCCCTATATATGTTTCCTGGTAAAATACATGGGAAAATCCCTTTGGAGGAAAATTCCACTTAGTGTTAGGGTTAGGTCAGCATAAACTTGGAGAGGAAAATGGACATCGCCCACAAAGTCTGAGTGCTTGGCAATGGTTAGGAGGGCACTTACTTTTCTAAGCTGCCCTATCTTTGTTTCCTGGTAAAATGCATGGGAAAATACCATTGGAGGAAAATTCCACTTAGGGTTAGGGTTCGGTCAGTATAAATTCAGAGAGGAAAATGGACATCGCCAACAAACTCGGAGTGCTTGGCAATGGTTAGGAGGGCACTTACTTTTCTAGACTGCCCTATTTATATTTCCTGGTAAAATACATGGGAAAATCCCATTGGAGGAAAATTCCACTTAGGGTTAGGGTTAGGTCACCATGAACTCAGAGAGGAAAATGGACATGCCAACAAACTCGTAGTGCTTGGGTATGGCTAGGAGGGGACTTATATTTCTAGGCTGCCCTATATATGTTTCCTGGTAAAATACATGGGAAAATCCCATTGGAGGAAAATTCCACTTAGGGTTAGGGTTAGGTCAGCATAAACTTGGAGAGGAAAATGGACATTGGCAACAAACTCGGAGTGCTGGGCAATGGTTAGGAGGGCACTTACTTTTCTAGGCTGCCCTATTTATATTTCCTGGTAAAATACATGGGAAAATCCGATTGGAGGAAAATTCCACTTAGGGTTAGGGTTAGGTCAGCATAAACTTGGAGAGGAAAATGGACATTGCCAACAAACTCGGAGTGCTGGCAATGGTTAGGAGGGCACTTAATTTTCTAGGTTGCACTATTTATATTTCCTGGTAAAATACATTGGAAAATCCCATTGGAGGAAAATTCCACTTAGGGTTAGTGTTAGGTCACAATGAACCTGGAGAAGAAAATGAACAATGCCAACAAACCTGAAGTGCTTGGGTATGGTTAGGAGGGCACTTACTTTTCTAGGCTGCTCTATCCATGTTTCCTGCTAAAATACATGGGAAAATCCCATTGGAAGAAAATTCCACTTAGGGTTAGGGTTAGGTCAGAATAAACTTGGAGAGGAAAATGGACATTGCCCACAAGTCGGAGTGCTTGGCAATGGTTAGGAGGGCACTTACTTTTCTAGGCTGCCTATTTATATTTCCTGGTAAAATACATGGGAAAATCCCATTGGAGGAAAATTCCACTTAGTGTTAGGGTTAGGTCAGCATAAACCTGGAGAGGAAAATGGACATCGCCCACAAAGTCTGAGTGCTTGGCAATGGTTAGGAGGGCACTTACTTTTCTAAGCTGCCCTATCTTTGTTTCCTGGTAAAATGCATGGGAAAATACCATTGGAGGAAAATTCCACTTAGGGTTAGGGTTCGGTCAGTATAAACTCAGAGAGGAAAATGGACATCGCCAAAAAACCCGGAATGCTTGGGTATGGTTAGGACGGCACTTATTTTTCTAGGCTGCCCTATCTTTGTTTCCTGGTAAAATACATGGGAAAATCCCATTGGAGGAAAATTCCACTTAGGGTTAGGGTTAGGTCAGTATAAACTCAGAGAGGAAAATGGACATCACCAAAAAACTCAGAATGCTTCTGTATGGTTAGGGGGGCACGTATTTTTCTAGGCTGCCCTAACTTTTTTTCCTCATAAAATACATGGGAAAATCCCTTTGGAGGAAAATTCCAATTAGGGTTAGGGTTAGGTCACCATGAACTCGGAGAGGAAAATGTACATCGCCAACAAACTCGTAGTGCCCTCCTAGCCATACCCAAGCACTATGAGTTTGTTGGCGATGTCCGTTTTCCTCTCCGAGTTCATGGTGACCTAACCCTAACCCTAATTGGAATTTTGGTCCAACAGGTTTTTCCCATGTATTTTACCAGGAAACATAGATAGGTCAGTCTAGAAAATTAACTGCCCTCCTAACCATACCTAAGCACTCTAAGTTTGTTGGCGATGTCCATTTTTCTCTCCGAGTTCATGGTGACCTTACCCTAACCCTAAGTGGAATTTTCCTCCAATGGGATTTTCACATGTATTTTACCAGGAAATATAAATAGGGCAGCCTAGAAAAGTAAATGCCCTCGTAAGCATTCCCATGCACTCCGAGTTTGTTGGCGATGTCCATTTTCCTCTCCAGGTTTACGCTGACCTAACCCTAAGTGGAATATTCCTCCAATGGGATTTTCCCATGTATTTTAGCAGGAAACATGGATAGGGGAGCCTAGAAAAGTGCCCTCCGAACCATACCCAAGCATTCCAAGTTTTTTGGCGATGTCCATTTTCCTCCCTGATTTATACTGTCCTAACCCTAACCCTAAGTGGAATTTTCCTCCAATGGGATTTTCCCATGTATTTTACCAGGAAACAAAGATAGGGCAGCCTAGAAAAGTAAGTGCCCTCCTAACCATACCTAAGCACTCCAGGTTTGTTGGCGATATCCATTTTCCTCTCTGAGTTTATGGTGACCTAATCCTAAGTGGAATTTTTCTCCAAAGGGATTTTCCCATGTATTTTACCGGGAAACAAAGATAGGGCAGCCTAGAAAAATAAGTGCCCTCCTAACCATTCCCAAGCACTTCGAGTTTGTTGGCATTGTTCATTTTCTTCTGAAGGTTCATGGTGATCTAACCGTAACCCTAGGTGGAATTTTCCTACAATGGGATTTTCCCATGTATTTTACCAGGAAACATAAATAGGGGAGGCTAGAAATGTAAGTGCCCTCCTAGCCATACCCAAGCACTACGAGTTTGTTGGCGATGTCCATTTTCCTCTCCGAGTTCATGGTGACCTAACCCTAACTCTAATTGGAATTTTCCTCCAATAGGTTTTTCCCATGTATTTTATCTGGAAAAAAAGATAGGGCAGCCTAGAAATGTAAGTGCCCTCCTAACCATACTCAAGAACTCCGAGTTTCTTGGCGATGTCCATTTAAGTCTATGAGTTCATGGTTACCTAACCCTAACCCTAAGTGCAATTTTCCTTTAATGGGATTTTCCCATGTATTTTATCAGGAAAAAAAGATAGGTCAGTGTAGAAAAGTAAGTGCCCTCCTAATCACACCCAAGCACTCCGAGTTTCTTGGCGATGTGCATTTTTGTCTACGAGTTCATGGTGACATAACCCTAACCCTAAGTGGGATTTTCCTACAATGTGATTTCCCCATGTATTTTACAATCAAATATACATAGGGCAGCCTAGAAAATTAAGTGCCCTTCTAACCATAACCAAGAACTCCAAGTTTGTTGGCGATGTCCATTTTCCTCTCTGAGTTTACACTGACCTAACCCTAAAACTAAGTGGAATTTACCTCCAATGGGATTTTCCCATGTATTTTACCAGGAAACATATATAGGGCAGCCTAGAAATATAAGTGCCCTCCTAGCCATAACCAAGCACTTCGAGTTTGTTGGCGATGTCCATTTTCCTCTCTGAGTTTATACTGACCTAACCCTAACCCTAAGTTGGATTTTCCTACAATGTGATTTCCCCATGTATTTTACAATGAAATATAGATAGGGCAGCCTAGAAAATTAAGTGCCCTCCTAGTCATACCCAAGCACTACGAGTTTTTTGGCGATGTCCATTTTCCTCTCTGAGTTTATACTGACCTAACCCTAACCCTAAGTGGAATTTTCCTCCAATGGGATTTTCCCATGTATTTTACCAGGAATCATATATAGGGGAGCCTAGAAATATTAGTGCCCTCCTAGCCATAAGCAAGCACTTCGAGTTTGTTGGCGATGTCCATTTTCCCCTCTGAGTTTATACTGACCTAACCCTAACCCTAAGTTGGATTTTCCTACAATGTGATTTCCCCATGTATTTTACAATGAAATATAGATAGGGCAGCCTAGAAAATTAAGTGCGCTCCTAGCCATACCCAAGCACTACGAGTTTGTTGGCGATGTCCATTTTCCTCTCCGAGTTCATGGTGACCTAACCCTAACACTAAGTGGAATTTTCCTCCAATCTGATTTTCACATGTATTTTACCAGGAAATATAAATAGGGCAGCCTAGAAAAGTAACTGCCCTCCTAACCATTCCCAAGCACTCCGAGTTGTGGGCAATTTCCATTTTCCTCTCCAAGTTTATTCTGACCTAACCCTAACCCTAAGTGGAATTTTCTTCCAATGCGATTTTCCGATGTATTTTAGCAGGAAATATGGATAGAGCAGCCTAGAAAAGTAAGTGCCCTCCTAACCATACCCAAGCACTTTAAGTTTGTTGGCATTGTTCATTTTCTCCTCCAGGTTCATTGTGACCTAACCCTAACCCCAAGTGGAATTTTCCTCCAATGGGATTTTCCCATGTATTTTACCAGGAGACATATATAGGGCAGCCTAAAAATATAAGTGCCCTCCTAGCAATACCCAAGCACTACGAG
Organism: Crotalus tigris; assembly: GCF_016545835.1. Classification (NCBI taxonomy): domain Eukaryota; kingdom Metazoa; phylum Chordata; class Lepidosauria; order Squamata; family Viperidae; genus Crotalus; species Crotalus tigris. The sequence continues at coordinate 13,024,683 of NW_024100606.1, forward strand.
TTTGTTGGCGATGTCCATTTTCCTCTCCGAGTTCAGGGTGACCTAACCCTAACCCTAATTGGAATTTTCCTCCAATGGGATTTTCCCATGTATTTTATCAGGAAAAAAAGATAGGGCTGCCTAGAAAAATAAGTGCCCTCCTAACCATAACCAAGCATTCCGAGTTTTTTGGCGATGTCCATTTTCCTCTCTGATTTTATACTGACCTAACCCTAACCCTAAGTGGAATTTTCCTCCAATGGGATTTTCCCATGTATTTTACCAGGAAACAAAGATAGGGCAGCCTAGAAAAGTAAGTGCCCTCCTAACCATTGCCAAGCACTCTGAGTTTGTTGGCGATGTCCATTTTCCTCTCCAAGTTTATGCTGACCTAACCCTAACCCTAAGTGGAATTTTCCTCCAATGGGATTTTCCCATGTATTTTACCAGGAAACATATATAGGGCAGCCTAGAAATATAAGTGCCCTCCTAGCCATAACCAAGCACTTCGAGTTTGTTCGCGATGTCCATTTTCCTCTCTGAGTTTATACTGACCTAACCCTAACCCTAAGTTGGATTTTCCTACAATGTGATTTCCCCATGTATTTTACAATGAAATATAGATAGGGCAGCCTAGAAAATTAAGTGCCCTCCTAGCCATACCCAAGCACGACGAGTTTGTTGGCGATGTCCATTTTTCTCTCCGAGTTCATGGTGACCTAAACCTAACCCTAAGTGGAATTTTCCTCCAATGGGATTTTCCCATGTATTTTACCAGGAAATATAAATAGGGCAGCCTAGAAAAGTAAGTGCCCTCCTAACCATTGCCAAGCACTCCGAGTTTGTTGGCGATGTCCATTTTCCTCTCCAAGTTTATGTTGACCTAACCCTAACCCTAAGATGGATTTTCCTACAATGTGATTTCCCCATGTATTTTACAATGAAATATAGAGAGGGCAGCCTAGAAAAGTAAGTGCCCTCCTAACCATACCCAAGCTATCCGAGTTTCTTGGCGATGTCCATTATTGTCTACGAGTTCATGGTGACCTAACCCTAACCCTAAGATGGATTTTCCTTCAATGTGATTTCCCCATGTATTTTACAATGAAATATAGAGAGGGCAGCCTAGAAAATTAAGTGCCCTTCTAACCATAACCAAGCACTCTGAGTTTGTTGGCGATGTCCATTTTCCTCTCTGAGTTTATACTGACCTAACCCTAACCCTAAGTGGAATTTTCTTCCAATGGGATTTTCCCACGTGTTTTAGCAGGAAACATGGATAGAGCAGCCTAGAAAAGTAAGTGCCCTCCTAACCATACCCAAGCACTTCGAGTTTGTTGGCATTGTTCATTTTCTTCTCCAGGTTCATGGTGACCTAACCCTAACCCTAATTGGAATTTTCCTCCAATGGGATTTTCCCCATGTATTTTATCAGGAAAAAAAAGAAAGGGCAGGGTAGAAAAATAAGTGCCCTCCTAACCATACCCAAGCATTTTTGGTGATGTCCATTTTCATCTCTGAGTTTATACTGACCTAACCCTAATCCTAAGTGGAATTTTCCTCCAATGGGATTTTCCCATGTATTTTACCAGGAAACAAAGTTAGGACAGCCAAGAAAAGTAAGTGCCCTCCTAGCACTTACTTGTTGGCGATGTCCATTTTTGTCTACGCGTTCATGGTGACCTAACCCTAACCCTAAGTGGGATTTTCCTGCAATGTGATTTCCCCATGTGGAATTTTCCCCATTTGGAATTTTCCTCCAATGGGATTTTCCCATGTATTTTACCAGGAAACATCAATAGGCTAGAAATGTAAGTGCCCTCCTAGCCACACCCAAGAACTACGAGTTTGTTGGTGATGTCCATTTTCCTCTTTGAGTTCATGGTGACCTAACCCTAACCCTAAGTGGAATTTTCCTCCAATAGGATTTTCCCATGTATTTTACCAGGAAATATAAATAGGGCAGCCTAGAAAAGTAAGTGCCCTCCTAACCATTGCCAAGCACTCCGAGTTTGTTGGCGATGTCCATTTTCCTCTCCAGGTTTATGCTGACCTAACCCTAACCCTAAGTGGAATTTTCCTCCAATGGGATTTTCCCATGTATTTTACCAGGAAATATAATTAGGGATCTGCCTAGAAATGTAAGTGCCCTCCTAACCATAACCAAGCATTCCGAGTTTTTTGGCGATGTCCATTTTCCTCTCTGAGTTTATACTGACCTAACCCTAAACCTAAGTGGAATTTTTCTCCAATGGGATTTTCCCATGTATTTTACCAGGAAACATAAATAGGGCAGCCTAGAAAAGTAAGTGCCCTCCTAACCATACCCAAGCTCTCCGAGTTTCTTGGTGATGTCCATTTTTGTCTACGAGTTCATGGTGACCTAACCCTAACCCTACGTTGGATTTTCCTACAATGTGATTTCCCCTTGTATTTTACAATGAAATATAGATAGGGCAGCCTAGAAAATTAAGTGCCCTTCTAACCATAACCAAGCACTCCGGGTTTGTTGGCGATGTCCATTTTCCTCTCTGAGTTTATACTGACCTAACCCTAACCCTAAGTTGGATTTTCCTACAATGGGATTTCCCCATGTATTTTACAATGAAATATAGATAGGGCAGCCTAGAAAAGTAAGTGCCCTCTTAACCATACCCAAGCACTTCAGGTTTGTTGGCATTGTTCATTTTCTTCTCCAGGTTCATGGTGACCTAACCCTAACCCTAGGTGGAATTTTCCTCCAATGGGATTTTCCCATGTATTTTACCAGGAAACATAAATAGGGAAACCTAGAAATGTAAGTGCCCTCTTAGCCATACCCAAGAACTCAGAGTTTGTGGGCGATGTCCATTCTTGCCTCCGAGTACATGATGACCTAACCCTAGTCCTACGTGGAATTTTCCTATAAGGGGATTTCTCCATGTATTTTACCAGGAAACATACATAGGTCAGTCTAGAAAAGTAAGTGCCCTGCTAACCATTCCCAAGCACTCCGAGTTTGTTGGCGATGTCCATTTTCTCTCCAGGTTTATGCTGACCTAACCCTAATCTTAAGTGGAATTTTCCTCCAATGGGATTTTCCCATGTATTTTACCAGGAAAAATAATTAGCGATCTGCCTAGAAAATTAAGTGCCCTCCTAACCATACCCAAGCATTCCGAGTGTTTTGGTGATGTCCATTTTCCTCTCTGAGTTTATACTGACCTAACCCTAACCTTAAGTGGAATTTTTCTCCAATGGGATTTTCCCATGTATTTTACCAGGAAAAAAAGATAGGGCAGCCAAGAAAAGTAAGTGCCCTCCTAACCATTCCCAAGCACTTCGAGTTTGTTGGTATTTTTCATTTTCTTCTCCAGGTTCATGGTGATCTAACCGTAACCCTAGGTGGAATTTTCCTCCAATGGGATTTTCCCATGTATTTTACCAGGAAACAAAGATAGGGCAGCCTAGAAAAGTAAATGCCCTCTTAACGATACCCAAGCACTCCGAATTTCCTGGCGATGTGCATTTGACTCTATGAGTTCCTGGTTACCTAACCCTACCCGTAAGTGCAATTTTCCTTTAATGGGATTTTCCCATGTATTTTATCAGGAAAAAAAGATAGGTCAGTGTAGAAAAGTAAGTGCCCTCCTAACCACACCCAAGCATTCCGAGTTTCTTGGAGATGTCCATTTTTGTCTACGAGTTCATGGCGACCTAACCCTAACCCTAAGTGGGATTTTCCTACAGTCTGATTTCCCCATGTATTTTATAATGAAATATAGATAGGGCAGCCTAGAAAATTAAGTGCCCTCCTAACCATAACCAAGCACTGCGAGTTCGTTGGCGATGTCCATTTTCCTCTCTGAGTTTATACTGACCTAACTCTTACCCTAAGTGTAATTTTACTCCAATCGGATTTTCCCATGTATTTTACCAGGAAACATAAATAGGGCAGCCTAGAAAAGTAAGCACCCTCCTAACCATACCCAAGCACTCCGAGTTTTTTGGCGATGTCCATTTTCCTCTCCACATTTATGCTGACCTAACACTAACCCTAAGTGGAATTTTCCTCCAATGCGATTTTACCTCGTATTTTAGCAGAAAATATGGATTGGGCAGCCTAGAAAAATAAGTGCCCTCCTAACCCTACCCAAGCACTTCAAGTTTGTTGGCATTGTTCATTTTCTTCTCCAGATTCATGGTGACCTAAGCGTAACCCCAGGTGGAATTTTCCTCCAATGGGATTTTCCCATGTATTTTACCAGGAAACATAAATAGGGCAGCCTAGAAATGTAAGTGCCCTCCTAGCCATACCCAAGCACTCAGAGTTCGTGGGCGATGTCCATTCTTGTCTCCGAGTTCATGGTGACCTAATCCTAGTCCTAGGTGGAATTTTCTTATAATGGGATTTCCCCATGTATTTTACCAGGAAGCATAGATAGGTCAGTCTAGAAAAGTAAGTGCCCTCCTAACCATATCGAAGCACTACGAGTTTCTTGGCGATGTCAATTTTCCTCTCCGAGTTCATGGTGACCTAACCCTAACCCTAATTGGAATTTTGGTCCAATAGGTTTTTCCCATGTATTTTACCAGGAAACATAGATAGGTCAGTCTAGAAAAGTAAGTGCCCTCCTAACCATACCCAAGCTCTCCGAGTTTCTTGGTGATGTCCATTTTTGTCTACGAGTTCATGGTGACCTAACCCTAACCCTACGTTGGATTTTCCTACAATGTGATTTCCCCTTGTATTTTACAATGAAATATAGATAGGGCAGCCTAGAAAATTAAGTGCCCTCCTAACCATAACCAAGCACTGCGAGTTTGTTGGCGATGTCCATTTTCCTCTCTGAGTTTATACTGACCTAACTCTTACCCTAAGTGTAATTTTACTCCAATCGGATTTTCCCATGTATTTTACCAGGAAACATAAATAGGGCAGCCTAGAAAAGTAAGCACCCTCCTAACCATACCCAAGCACTCCGAGTTTTTTGGCGATGTCCATTTTCCTCTCCACATTTATGCTGACCTAACACTAACCCTAAGTGGAATTTTCCTCCAATGCGATTTTACCTCGTATTTTAGCAGAAAATATGGATTGGGCAGCCTAGAAAAATAAGTGCCCTCCTAACCCTACCCAAGCACTTCAAGTTTGTTGGCATTGTTCATTTTCTTCTCCAGGTTCATGGTGACCTAACCGTAACCCCAGGTGGAATTTTCCTCCAATGGGATTTTCCCATGTATTTTACCAGGAAACATAAATAGGGCAGCCTAGAAATGTAAGTGCCCTCCTAGCCATACCCAAGCACTCAGAGTTCGTGGGCGATGTCCATTCTTGTCTCCGAGTTCATGGTGACCTAATCCTAGTCCTAGGTGGAATTTTCTTATAATGGGATTTCCCCATGTATTTTACCAGGAAGCATAGATAGGTCAGTCTAGAAAAGTAAGTGCCCTCCTAACCATATCGAAGCACTACGAGTTTCTTGGCGATGTCAATTTTCCTCTCCGAGTTCATGGTGACCTAACCCTAACCCTAATTGGAATTTTGGTCCAATAGGTTTTTCCCATGTATTTTACCAGGAAACATAGATAGGTCAGTCTAGAAAAGTAAGTGCCCTCCTAACCATACCTAAGAACTCTAAGTTTGTTGGCGATGTCCATTTTCCTCTTCGAGTTCATGGTGACCTAACCCTAACCCTAAGTGGAATTTTCCTCCAATAGGATTTTCCCATGTATTTTACCAGGAAATATAAATAGGGCAGCCTAGAAAAGTAAGTGCCCTCCTAACCATTACCAAGCACTCCGAGTTTGTTGGCGATGTCCATTTTCCTCTCCAAGTTTATGCTGACCTAACCCTAACCCTAAGTTGGATTTTCCTACAATGTGATTTCCCCATGTATTTTACAATGAAATATAGATAGGGCAGCCTAGAAAATTAAGTGCCCTCCTAGTCATACCCAAGCACTACGAGTTTTTTGGCGATGTCCATTTTCCTCTCTGAGTTTATACTGACCTAACCCTAAGTGGAATTTTCCTCCAATGGGATTTTCCCATGTATTTTACCAGGAATCATATATAGGTGAGCCTAGAAATATTAGTGCCCTCCTAGCCATAAGCAAGCACTTCGAGTTTGTTGGCGATGTCCATTTTCCTCTCTGAGTTTATACTGACCTAACCCTAAGTTGGATTTTCCTACAATGTGATTTCCCCATGTATTTTACAATGAAATATAGATAGGGCAGCCTAGAAAAGTAAGTGCCCTCCTAACCATTGCCAAGCACTCCGAGTTTGTTGCCGGAGTCCATTTTCCTCTCCAAGTTTATGCTGACCTAACCCTAACCCAAAGTGGAATATCCTCCAATGGGATTTTCCCATGTATTTTACCAGGAAACATATATAGGGGAGCCTAGAAATATTAGTGCCCTCCTAGCCATAAGCAAGCACTTCGAGTTTGTTGGCGATGTCCATTTTCCCCTCTGAGTTTATACTGACCTAACCCTAACCCTAAGTTGGATTTTCCTACAATGTGATTTCCCCATGTATTTTACAATGAAATATAGATAGGGCAGCCTAGAAAATTAAGTGCGCTCCTAGCCATACCCAAGCACTACGAGTTTGTTGGCGATGTCCATTTTCCTCTCCGAGTTCATGGTGACCTAACCCTAACACTAAGTGGAATTTTCCTCCAATCGGATTTTCACATGTATTTTACCAGGAAATATAAATAGGGCAGCCTAGAAAAGTAACTGCCCTCCTAACCATTCCCAAGCACTCCGAGTTGTGGGCAATTTCCATTTTCCTCTCCAAGTTTATTCTGACCTAACCCTAACCCTAAGTGGAATTTTCTTCCAATGCGATTTTCCGATGTATTTTAGCAGGAAATATGGATAGAGCAGCCTAGAAAAGTAAGTGCCCTCCTAACCATACCCAAGCACTTTAAGTTTGTTGGCATTGTTCATTTTCTCCTCCAGGTTCATTGTGACCTAACCCTAACCCCAAGTGGAATTTTCCTCCAATGGGATTTTCCCATGTATTTTACCAGGAGACATATATAGGGCAGCCTAAAAATCTAAGTGCCCTCCTAGCAATACCCAAGCACTACGAGTTTGTTGGCGATGTCCATTTTCCTCTCCGAGTTCAGGGTGACCTAACCCTAACCCTAATTGGAATTTTCCTCCAATGGGATTTTCCCATGTATTTTATTAGGAAAAAAAGATAGGGCTGCCTAGAAAAATAAGTGCCCTCCTAACCATAACCAAGCATTCCGAGGTTTTGGGCGATGTCCATTTTCCTCTCTGAGTTTATACTGACCTAACCCTAACCCTAAGTGGAATTTTCCTCCAATGGGATTTTCCCATGTATTTTACCAGGAAACAAAGATAGGGCAGCCTAGAAAAGTAAGTGCCCTCCTAACCATTGCCAAGCACTCTGAGTTTGTTGGCGATGTCCATTTTCCTCTCCAATTTTATGCTGACCTAACCCTAACCCTAAGTGGAATTTTCCTCCAATGGGATTTTCCCATGTATTTTACCAGGAAACATATATAGGGCAGCCTAGAAATATAAGTGCCCTCCTAGCCATAACCAAGCACTTCGAGTTTGTTCGCGATGTCCATTTTCCTCTCTGAGTTTATACTGACCTAACCCTAACCCTAAGTTGGATTTTCCTACAATGTGATTTCCCCATGTATTTTACAATGAAATATAGATAGGGCAGCCTAGAAAATTAAGTGCTCTCCTAGCCATACCCAAGCACTACGAGTTTGTTGGCGATGTCCATTTTTCTCTCCGAGTTCATGGTGACCTAAACCTAACCCTAAGTGGAATTTTCCTCCAATGGGATTTTCCCATGTATTTTACCAGGAAATATAAATAGGGCAGCCTAGAAAAGTAAGTGCCCTCCTAACCATTGCCAAGCACTCCGTGTTTGTTGGCGATGTCCATTTTCCTCTCCAAGTTTATGCTGACCTAACCCTAACCCTAAGATGGATTTTCCTACAATGTGATTTCCCCATGTATTTTACAATGAAATATAGAGAGGGCAGCCTAGAAAAGTAAGTGCCCTCCTAACCATACCCAAGCTATCCAAGTTTCTTGGCGATGTCCATTTTTGTCTACGAGTTCATGGTGACCTAACCCTAACCCTAAGATGGATTTTCCTACAATGTGATTTCCCCATGTATTTTACAATGAAATATAGAGAGGGCAGCCTAGAAAATTAAGTGCCCTTCTAACCATAACCAAGCACTCCGAGTTTGTTGGCGATGTCCATTTTCCTCTCTGAGTTTATACTGACCTAACCCTAACCCTAAGTGGAATTTTCTTCCAATGGGATTTTCCCACGTGTTTTAGCAGGAAACATGGATAGAGCAGCCTAGAAAAGTAAGTGCCCTCCTAACCATACCCAAGCACTTCGAGTTTGTTGGCATTGTTCATTTTCTTCTCCAGGTTCATGGTGACCTAACCCTAACCCTAATTGGAATTTTCCTCCAATGGGATTTTCCCCATGTATTTTATCAGGAAAAAAAAGATAGGGCAGGCTAGAAAAATAAGTGCCCTCCTAACCATACCCAAGCATTCCGAGTTTTTTGATGATGTCCATTTTCCTCTCTGAGTTTATACTGACCTAACCCTAACCCTAAGTGGAATTTTCCTCCAATGGGATTTTCCCATGTATTTTACCAGGAAACAAAGTTAGGGCAGCCAAGAAAAGTAAGTGCCCTCCTAGCACTTACTTGTTGGCGATGTCCATTTTTGTCTACGCGTTCATGGTGACCTAACCCTAACCCTAAGTGGGATTTTCCTGCAATGTGATTTCCCCATGTGGAATTTTCCCCATTTGGAATTTTCCTCCAATGGGATTTTCCCATGTATTTTACCAGGAAACATAAATAGGGCAGGCTAGAAATTTAAGTGCCCTCCTAGCCACACCCAAGAACTACGAGTTTGTTGGTGATGTCCATTTTCCTCTTTGAGTTCATGGTGACCTAACCCTAACCCTAAGTGGAATTTTCCTCCAATAGGATTTTCCCATGTATTTTACCAGGAAATATAAATAGGGCAGCCTAGAAAGGTAAGTGCCCTCCTAACCATTGCCAAGCACTCCGAGTTTGTTGGCGATGTCCATTTTCCTCTCCAGGTTTATGCTGACCTAACCCTAACCCTAAGTGGAATTTTCCTCCAATGGGATTTTCCCATGTATTTTACCAGGAAATATAATTAGGGATCTGCCTAGAAATGTAAGTGCCCTCCTAACCATAACCAAGCATTCCGAGTTTTTTGGCGATGTCCATTTTCCTCTCTGAGTTTATACTGACCTAACCCTAAACCTAAGTGGAATTTTTCTCCAATGGGATTTTCCCATGTATTTTACCAGGAAACATAAATAGGGCAGCCTAGAAAATTAAGTGCCCTCCTAACCATACCCAAGCTCTCCGAGTTTCTTGGTGATGTCCATTTTTGTCTACGAGTTCATGGTGACCTAACCCTAACCCTACGTTGGATTTTCCTACAATGTGATTTCCCCTTGTATTTTACAATGAAATATAGATAGGGCAGCCTAGAAAATTAAGTGCCCTTCTAACCATAACCAAGCACTCCGGGTTTGTTGGCGATGTCCATTTTCCTCTCTGAGTTTATACTGACCTAACCCTAACCCTAAGTTGGATTTTCCTACAATGGGATTTCCCCATGTATTTTACAATGAAATATAGATAGGGCAGCCTAGAAAAGTAAGTGCCCTCTTAACCATACCCAAGCACTTCAGGTTTGTTGGCATTGTTCATTTTCTTCTCCAGGTTCATGGTGACCTAACCCTAACCCTAGGTGGAATTTTCCTCCAATGGGATTTTCCCATGTATTTTACCAGGAAACATAAATAGGGCAACCTAGAAATGTAAGTGCCCACTTAGCCATACCCAAGAACTCAGAGTTTGTGGGCGATGTCCATTCTTGCCTCCGAGTACATGGTGACCTAACCCTAGTCCTACGTGGAATTTTCCTATAAGGGGATTTCTCCATGTATTTTACCAGGAAACATACATAGGTCAGTCTAGAAAAGTAAGTGCCCTCCTAACCATTCCCAAGCACTCCGAGTTTGTTGGCGATGTCCATTTTCTCTCCAGGTTTATGCTGACCTAACCCTAATCTTAAGTGGAATTTTCCTCCAAGGGGATTTTCCCATGTATTTTACCAGGAAAAATAATTAGCGATCTGCCTAGAAAATTAAGTGCCCTCCTAACCATACCCAAGCATTCCGAGTGTTTTGGTGATGTCCATTTTCCTCTCTGAGTTTATACTGACCTAACCCTAACCTTAAGTGGAATTTTTCTCCAATGGGATTTTCCCATGTATTTTACCAGGAAAAAAAGATAGGGCAGCCAAGAAAAGTAAGTGCCCTCCTAACCATTCCCAAGCACTTCGAGTTTGTTGGTATTTTTCATTTTCTTCTCCAGGTTCATGGTGATCTAACCGTAACCCTAGGTGGAATTTTCCTCCAATGGGATTTTCCCATGTATTTTACCAGGAAACAATGATAGGGCAGCCTAGAAAAGTAAATGCCCTCTTAACGATACCCAAGCACTCCGAATTTCCTGGCGATGTGCATTTGACTCTATGAGTTCCTGGTTACCTAACCCTAACCGTAAGTGCAATTTTCCTTTAATGGGATTTTCCCATGTATTTTATCAGGAAAAAAAGATAGGTCAGTGTAGAAAAGTAAGTGCCCTCCTAACCACACCCAAGCATTCCGAGTTTCTTGGAGATGTCCATTTTTGTCTACGAGTTCATGGTGACCTAACCCTAACCCTAAGTGGGATTTTCCTACAGTCTGATTTCCCCATGTATTTTATAATGAAATATAGATAGGGCAGCCTAGAAAATTAAGTGCCCTCCTAACCATAACCAAGCACTGCGAGTTTGTTGGCGATGTCCATTTTCCTCTCTGAGTTTATACTGACCTAATCCTTACCCTAAGTGTAATTTTACTCCAATCGGATTTTCCCATGTGTTTTACCAGGAAACATAAATAGGGCAGCCTAGAAAAGTAAGCACCCTCCTAACCATACCCAAGCACTCCGAGTTTGTTGGCGATGTCCATTTTCCTCTCCACATTTATGCTGACCTAACACTAACCCTAAGTGGAATTTTCCTCCAATGCGATTTTACCTCGTATTTTAGCAGAAAATATGGATTGGGCAGCCTAGAAAAATAAGTGCCCTCCTAACCCTACCCAAGCACTTCAGGTTTGTTGGCATTGTTCATTTTCTTCTCCAGGTTCATGGTGACCTAACCGTAACCCCAGGTGGAATTTTCCTCCAATGGGATTTTCCCATGTATTTTACCAGGAAACATAAATAGGGCAGCCTAGAAATGTAAGTGCCCTCCTAGCCATACCCAAGCACTCAGAGTTCGTGGGCGATGTCCATTCTTGTCTCCGAGTTCATGGTGACCTAATCCTAGTCCTAGGTGGAATTTTCTTATAATGGGATTTCCCCATGTATTTTACCAGGAAGCATAGATAGGTCAGTCTAGAAAAGTAAGTGCCCTCCTAACCATATCGAAGCACTACGAGTTTCTTGGCGATGTCAATTTTCCTCTCCGAGTTCATGGTGACCTAACCCTAACCCTAATTGGAATTTTTGTCCAATAGGTTTTTCCCATGTATTTTACCAGGAAACATAGATAGGTCAGTCTAGAAAAGTAAGTGCCCTCCTAACCATACCTAAGAACTCTAAGTTTGTTGGCGATGTCCATTTTCCTCTTCGAGTTCATGGTGACCTAACCCTAACCCTAAGTGGAATTTTCCTCCAATAGGATTTTCCCATGTATTTTACCAGGAAATATAAATAGGGCAGCCTAGAAAAGTAAGTGCCCTCCTAACCATTACCAAGCACTCCGAGTTTGTTGGCGATGTCCATTTTCCTCTCCAAGTTTATGCTGACCTAACCCTAACCCTAAGTGGAATTTTCCTCCAATGGGATTTTCCCATGTATTTTACCAGGAAATATAATTAGGGATCTGCCTAGAAATGTAAGTGCCCTCCTAACCATAACCAAGCATTCCGAGTTTTTTGCGATGTCCATTTTCCTCTCTGAGTTTATACTGACCTAACCCTAAACCTAAGTTGGATTTTCCTACAATGTGATTTCCCTATGTATTTTACAATGAAATATAGATAGGGCAGCCTAGAAAATTAAGTGCCCTTCTAACCATAACCAAGCACTCCGGGTTTGTTGGCGATGTCCATTTTCCTCTCTGAGTTTATACTGACCTAACCCTAACCCTAAGTGGAATTTTCCTCCAATGGGATTTTCCCATGTATTTTACCAGGACATATAAATAGGGCAGCCTAGAAAAGTAAGTGCCCTCCTAACCATTCCCAAGCACTCCAAGTCGTGGGCAATGTCTATTTTCCTCTCCAAGTTTATGCTGACCTAACCCTAAGTGGAATTTTTTTCCAATGGGATTTTCCCATGTATTTTAGCAGGAAACATGGATAGAGCAACCTTGAAAAGTAAGTGCCCTCCTAACCATTGACTCTATGAGTTCCTGGTTACCTAACCCTAACCCTAAGTGCAATTTTCCTTTAATGGGATTTTCCCATGTATTTTATCAGGAAAAACAGATAGGTTTTTAGGGCATACCCAAGCTCTCCGAGTTTTTTGCGATGTCCATTTTCCTCTCTGAGTTTATACTGACCTAACCCTAAACCTAAGTGGAATTTTTCTCCAATGGGATTTTCCCATGTATTTTACCAGGAAACATAAATAGGGCAGCCTAGAAAAGTAAGTGCCCTCCTAACCATACCCAAGCTCTCCGAGTTTCTTGGCGATGTCCATTTTTGTCTACGAGTTCATGGTGACCTAACCCTAACCCTAAGTGGGATTTTCCTACAATGTGATTTCCCCATGTATTTTACAATGAAATATAGATAGGGCAGCCTAGAAAAGACAGTTCCCTCCTAACCATAAGAAAGCACTCCGAGTTTTTTGGCGATGTCCATTTTCCTCTCTCAGTTTATACTGACCTAACCCTAACCCTAAGTGGAATTTTCCTCCAATGGGATTTTCCCATGTATTTTACCAGGAAACAAAGATAGGGCAGCCTAGAAAAGTAAGTGCCCTCCTAACCATTCCCAAGCACTCCGAGTTTCTTGGCGATGTCCATTTCAGTCTATGAGTTCATGGTTACCTAACCCTAACCCTAAGTGCAATTTTCCTTTAATGCAGTGGTTCTCAACCTTTCTAATGCCGTGACCCCATAATACAGTTCCCCATGTTGTGGTGACCCCCAGACACTTATACATCACTGGGTGCCAGGGGCATGGCCAGCCTTGTTTGGCGACCCCTGTGAAATGGTCATTCGACCTCAAATGGGGTCCCGACCCACAGGTTGAGAACCACTGCTCTAGATCTTTATTTGTGTACACATTTTGCCAATGAAGGTTTGTGCCTAAGTAACCTGTTTCCTCTGTTGGTAAACAGATCAAACTCTTAAAATATCTGGGCAAAGGATGGGAGGGGGGGTAAGGCAGTTTGTGGTTGTTTGCCCTCTAATATTGAAATGGGATGTAGCCATGCTTGTGTTAGGACTGGCTTCTATCTCCTTCATAGACTGTAGCATTTATCTGGTGGTGACAATCTGTCATCACAGATGGTTAGAAATAGCACTTTCATTCCCTCCACGCTTTCTCACTTCACACAGAAATACTCTTCGGTGGAGCCAGGTCACCCGTTTAACTGCCAGCCATCAATGATACAATATTCAACTAAAACAGTTGTATGGAGTCATGTAAATAGTTGCTTCACATTACAAGATTTAATAGAATGGATGCTGTTTGATCTCCTATTCTGGTTTGGAAATATGGGACTCAGTATCTCTCTGTTTGCTTCAGTGATAAATTACCCCCACCCCAAATGCTTCTTTAGGTAATATTTTAATCACAGCTGGAGAAAATAGTATAATTCTTGTAGGACTGCAGGCTAAATCTTTTGCTTATGTTTCCATTCCAACTCTGGTTGTTTCCCAAATTGCTGTTACTGGAGTAGCAAATCAGGCAAGTGTGTGTGTGTGTGGGGGAGGGATAGATATGCAGACTTTCTAGAACAGTGGTTCTCAACCTTTCTAATGCCGCGACCCCATAATACAGTTCCCCATGTTGTGGTGACCCCCAACCACTTATACATCACTGGGTGCCAGGGGCGTGGCCAAAGAAAAGGGGAAAAAATGGCGGTCAGCCTTGTTTGGCGACCCCCGTGAAATGGTCATTCGACCCCAAATGGGGTCCCGACCCACAGGTTGAGAACCACTGTTCTAGAAGATGGAAGATCTGAGGACATTGGGCTTCCATCGTGGTCCCCTGAGCAGATGGCTACACATACAGTACATCTTTTGGTTCAGAACTGGATTGGAAATAAATGAAATCATTTTTAAAGCTGGAGAAAAATAAGTTCTGAATCCAAGAACAACTGAATGGTGAAGATGGAGAGGAAGAAGGATCACTTAGATAAATTGTTGTTCTAATGCTATTTAAGATCAACTGCTATTTCAGCTTATCTTTGTTTATTTTTAACACTGGGAACCAGTAGTTTCTTCAAATAGATTGAAATACTTAAATTCATGTACTTAACTAGGTTAAGATCTAATGGTGCCATTTGTAGCACTTAACTTGTGTTAAGAAAACATAAGTAATTATTTATTTATATTATGCTTTTAATGAACAAGGCATTAATGAATCCTATTTTCAAGGCTACCACTTAAAGTGATTATTATTATTATTATTAGCCACATTTATTTTACTAATACTGAAGTAACTGAGTTTTTGACTGCATAGTCTCAAGGTCAAAGCTATTTCTTTTCGACATACATAGAGTGAAGTTGCAGTAAAACTCTTCCAGACACCAAAACTAAAATAAATAAACAAACAACCTTAAAAATTGGGTGACAGGGGCAAGAGAGAATCAAGCAATCTCTTCTTTTTAATTCACTTTTTTCATAGTCCATTATTTTGTTATTCCTATCCTGTGCATGCAATGTCACTAAAGTTAGAGAAAGTGAAATTTTGCCATTCTGTGACATGAACCACTGGCACAAATGGATAGGATCCCAAGGGAAAACAGGTGGTAAATTTTATTGATGTGGTTTTCCTGCATTGAAATGTTTTGCTGAAAATTTGCATCAAGGTCAGAGCAAGTTTGTTACCGCATGTTTTCCCCGGAACATATAGGGGACTTTTATTAGAAAAAAAGAAAACCAGTATGGTGTAATGAATAAGGCATGGGAGATCCTAAGTTCAAATCCCATTTTAGGCATAAAGCCAGCTAGATGACCTGAGCCAGTCGCTGTCTCTTAGCCCTAGAAAGAAGGCAATGGGAAATCACTTCCAAAATCCTGCAAGAAAATTACAAGGATTTGTCCAGGCAGTCACCAAAAGTAAAAAAACAGACTCAAAGTCGTATGCATATGTGCATACACACATTAGGAAAAAAAGGGGTGTGTGTGTGTGTGTGTATGCTCAATATGCTGTTTGGGACTTAATTTTTCCTGTCTCTGGACTGCTATTATTGCCATTAGAGTCTCTTGTCTCATACTAGTTGCAGTCCTTCATGATTAGATTTGGTGCTCTGTTTTCACAAATTCTACTTCAGAAAGGGTTTTTTACTGCACACTTCTTAACCAATACTTCCTTAGGAGGAACATTTCTTTGGCCAAATTGTTACAGGATCCTTTACAAGGCGTGCGTTTGTTGCTTATTTGATGCCTCTAATTTTAGTTCTAATTATAATAAATATCACACACACACACAGAGTCAAGTCTTGCTACTTCAAATATAAAATGATGGCTATTTGCAACTTGAGAGGATTGATCAGAATGGGACTTCCTTAGCAGCCATGCTAGTTCTCCCATTTGAGGATGCTGAGAATATTTCACTTTAGAGACAGCAAAATCATTTGCAGAACACTTTAACTGCTAAATAAATATTTTACTGGCAACTTCTGAAGCATCATAAATGCAGTCAATATAAACAAAACAATGTGGAAACAAGTTAAGTTTAAGCGACTGCTGGCTAATTCATTGTGAAACAGGACTCTGGTTTGCATCAGGCAACATATTAGCATTTGGAAATTCTGTTTTCTTCCCACTTTAATAAGCAAATATTCTTAGTTTGTTTGCAATTTCTGCCAACAAAAAGCACATTAAGTCTGCAAGCCATATGATGCAGCTGGAAAGCACTTAACTAAGTGCCAGTTATTAGGCTCACTCTATTATCATTAATTTTAAAATTGTGAACATTGCTTGTAAAAGGTGATGGATATAGAGACCCAGAGTGTATGGTGGGGCAATTGTCTTTTTGGCAATGGAACAAAAATGCCATGTGCTGTGGTAGCATAAGCATATTCCATTTTTCCTGCAATTCTTTCATGGTGACTCATTTTTCTAAATACACCAACATGTGGTAAACTCCAATCACGTGAAAATCATCTGTGTTCTCTCTCCCCCCCAGAGTATTTTGCACTTTATTAGGTTTTCTTTTTACCACAAGAGGGCACATATTTGTTCAGGAACCACACATGCACTATCTCAGCCCTCCTTTAATTGAACTGGTTAGCAGGAGGTTCATACTTGTGAAAGGCTTTGTGTAGACTATGTACCTGGATAAATTCTGAATGTTATATATGCAAGAAATTTGTCTTATGTGTATTCTAGTCTCTAAAACTTAGGTTATATGATCAAAGATTTCATTCATGAGTGTTTTCTTCTATTTATTTGGACATTTGGGCCAAATTTTCTTCTTACTTGACAGCGTTTTCTGCAAAATTCTTCTTGTAGTCATATCTTAGTTTGTTTATTTGCATCTTAGTAAATGGATTGTCAGTCATATCAAGTTGAACATCTTCATTAACAATGGTAAAAAGAAGGCCCAGCTTATTTTTTTCATACCCAAGATGTCCAATTATCATTGGCAAACATGAGATGAATCACAAAGAATCTGCTTAAATGATTCCTTCCTTCCTTCCTTCCTTCCTTTTCCCATATATTTTCCACACCCCTCTTCCTCATTCTCTAACATGGCAGCAACCACTTATTTGCCTTGTCTTTGCTTTAGCAAAAGTCAACACTATATTAGATCATCAATCTACTTTACTTGTGTGAGACTTGCTTGGAAAAAGTCAGGGAAGCCAGCAGGAAGTTGCAAGTCCAAGGCTAGCATGCAGGAAAGTGACTGCTGTCAGGGAGGAAGGAAGGGGATGTGAAGGGGTGTCCAGGAAGGAAAGAAAAAAGGAAGGAAGGAAGGAAGATTTTGAATGCTCCCTGCCAGCTTCCTATAAGGAAATTGCTCCCCCTCTGTCTCCTTTTTGCTCATCCAAGGTCATCTCTTGGTTTTAGGTAAAGAGATCTTTCTGAAATGATGACCCAATGGGTAATGGATTGTCTAGTATAACGCTGTATTTTTGCTGAAGCAAAGTTAAGGCTTTCTTAGCTATTCCCTTTGTCTGTCCTTTGCCACTTTTGAAGTGCCTGAGAAAGATCCAACTTCTGGGATAATGTTTCTCAACTTAGACATTTTTAAGATGTGTGGACTTCAAATCCCAGGATTCCTCACCAGAAAGGAAGATGAGTTCTACTAAATTCTTTCCCTCCTACTATGTGGAGCCATTGCAACATCAGAAAAAAAATCACCCTAAACTTCATAATGTTCTCTTAGGGGAAAAGTGGACAGGATAGGCCCAATTAAGCATCATCATTGTTTCATTCCATCACGCAGGCACTTGCATTTGAAATCATCTCTGTGTGGTGCCTTCTAGATAGATAATCTATGTAAGGGTGAACTGTCAGATCTTCATGGTAGGCCAGGTCAAGAAAGAGAGACTGCACATGTTATAAGAATGCAGCTTTATTATTGCATACTATATTAGCAATCTTGAAAATCTGTCCAGACCTTTGCCACTCTTTTTAAGGGCCACAAGGACAAAATGGACTATTTCAAATTTCTTCTACATAGGGCCGAGCAGCCATTTCACCTTTTCTACTTTCTTCCAAGATAAAATATAAGCAATTTTTTTATGCCACCTTTATTATTTTTATAAATAACTCAAGGCAGTGAATACACCTGATATTCCTTTCTCCTTTTGTTTTCCCCATAACAATAACAAGAACCCTCTGAGGTGAGTTGGGCTGGGAGGAAGTGACTGGCCCAAAGTCACCCAGCCAGTTTTTCCATGTCTAAGGTGGAACTAGAACTCGCAGTCTTCTAGGCCAGCACTTTAGACCAGACCAGACTGGTCTATTTCTTGTGTTCCCAAACCCAAGAAAAGTATCAAAGTTAGTACTATGCTGCAGTAAAAACACTATATGTAATAGTAATGAAGAACACATTGATTTGCCATCTGAGGCCACATTTGGTATTTTGTGAGCTGTGGTTCATATATAGAAGTGGAGACCATTTTTCCTCATGTGTGGGATATAATTCAATTGCATATGAGTCATTTAATGTATACCACAGCTCCTATGATTTCATATTTCTTTTTCTGCATGTAATATGGTTAAAGAAAAAAAACCCTTCTATTTTATGGGGTGAAAAAAGATTGTTCCCCCTTACCACCCACCCTACACACCATATTTGAAGAATGATTGAAAACATCAGAAGAATGTTGCATTGTTCAGGAAAAATGAACAGGCATTTAGTTTGTTTATAATATATTTTCTACAGATGTGATTCAGAATATATTCTCACTATGGCTGAAATGAAACCAAAAAATCATTTTTGAATTGCCTTAAGAATCTGCATAAGTACAATTTAATTTTAATTGACAAGAGCTATTAATTGAATGCATACACTGGGATTTAGGAGAAACTGAAGAAAGGAAAAGAAAGGAAAGAGAAAGGAAAGGAAAGAGAAAGGGAAGGGAAGGGAAGGGAAGGGAAGGGAAGGAAAGGAAAGGAAGACTGCAAATGACTTTTAATAAGGATTCAAAAAACCTAATTAAAAATCCCAAAACAATCTAAATATAAAAATTATATATTTACCAGGTGTGACAATCCTGGATTTTCTGGGGGAGGGGAAAGGGGTGACTTGACATGGCATACTTAATTATTTTTACTTCATACTGAGTGATCTGTGTTTCAAAGAACCCTTTCAGCTAATTAAATTTATGACATCACAGATAGGGGAATTAGCTTGATGGGCAAACCAACTGTTAGTATCTTCCCAAAAGCTGATTTTTAGGCATTCTCCACATTTTATAAAATGAAACATAGTGTTCAAAACAAGAAAAGGAGGAAATACTACAGTAAAACCATATCCAACCAAGAGGCCTAGAAAACCTCTCTCCATCTATTTTCTCTGCAATGAAATCTGGACAGATTCTCAAATTAATCTTTTTCAGATAATTATAAATTAAATTAGGCTGATTGTGTTGATTTTATTTGGAATTCTGTATGTGATTATTAACGCCTGGAGGAACGTTGTCCATGGGGTTGCAATGGGTCGGACACGACTTGGCAACTAACAACAACAAAATGTGATTATTAGTTTCCTTTGTTGTTCTGTATGTGATATTGCTTTAATTTGTTGTTCTGTTTTTCTCTTTCCCAATATACTTATTTTTTACATCTAAATGTTTTGCTTTATTGATTTAACAAAGAAATTTTTCATTAAAACTTTCATCACATGCAAAGTTGTATAATCACACAGCTATGCTTTATTCTTCAGGATTGGCATAAGATTTGATTCATTTTGCATAGTACTGTTAGTTTTGGGCAAGAATAGCCAAGGCATCTTCCTTTTTATTTTTGCCATTGCTGAGCTAAAAGAAAAATGTCTTGGGTAGAACGGCTAAGAATTCCTCAGCTACTCCAGTACAGAGTGTTGGGAAATGCAGGCTTTCTGTTGGCAGCCTCTCAAAAATCTTTTACTGAATTGGAAAAAGGTATAAATTATCATCTCTCCCATTTTTGTAGCAACCAGGCAGATTACAACTTCACAGATTTGTTGGATTCATTTTTTTTGTTATAAAAGCAACAAGTTCAGTAGTTATACCAGTACTGAAGTAGAAGATTCTCTTACTACCTATCTAATAATCTATGATTCTTGCCTTCTTTAAAATATATATACAGTACACACACACACACAAAATCACTACAGTAATGAAACAAATCTCGTATTATTAAAGTCAACATGGCTGCAAAACTCTGAATAAGCATCATGATCATCTGGACTTTGAAGCTTAGATATAGCAGGCCTATACCTTATTAAACTTCTTCATTGAGGAAGATGGTACACCAGATGAAGCATAAGGCCTGCTATCAGGAAAATTAAGTTGTACTCAGAATCACGACACAACGTATCTGTGTAGCACCGGACCTTGATTGTGGTTTCTGATCCTGATATAGTGGTTCAACTACCAGCTCAAAAGAACATGTCTAGTGATGCCAAATAGAAAACTGAAGGAGAAAGAAGTTGCTTGGGAAAAATCCAAGGTGATCATCTAATTGTCTAATTATTCATTTCCCCCAAGTAGCCCACTTTCTGAGATAATACTAACACCACATCTGGGACAACTTTTTCTTGTAGCTTTTCCAAGCCTTTCCTGATTACTGTATCTGAAAGGTTGAATTCTTGTATCTGACCATGTCTTATTGCTCTATGATCTCCATCTTGAATATAGAATTTTGTGGACCTTGAGCCCCGACAATGTCTTTAGATAATGATTATACCATACCAATTATGGATTGTTTGAGGGCATTGTGAAGTCTTTGGGATAGAAAAACTTACTTATAAAGAAGATTTAAAATGTGGTATTATTTGACAACCTTATCAGTAGGAATTTGGACCTCTGTCCCACTAAATAGTGCCATTCCATACCAATTTTCCATCAGGAGTTGATATAAATAGGCCTTGATAGTTTGAAATTTCTCCCCAGACTTTCTTGTCCATGAGTACTTGGGAAAGTGACAGAGAGACTGCTGGAAACAATCTGAATCTAGGCAAAGAACTACAAGTTTAGCTGGAATTCGTTAATGAGTTAAAGTAGAAGCAGCCTGGGGAAGCAAGCAGGGAGGAAAAGGACAAGTCCATCTTACTACATCTGGCAAATTGTTAGAGGATTAGCAGTTGCTCTAATTGCATCCACAAGACTCAGCTTCCAAACTGTAAATTTTCTTGAATTTGAATAAACAAAAATTAGAAAGATCCTATCGGTTTCTGATAGTTTCTTGTTACAATAACACAGGCCTGTGAAAAGACTTTCTCTAAACCCAGGAAAGTAGGATTATCTTTCACTCTTTGTAACAATAGGACTAAAGTTGGTGACGGAGTCTGAAAGGTTGTTGCAAATGTTTTATTGCCTGTTTGTGAAATTTCTACCCGCATAAATTCTTTAGAGTTTCTATGAGATTGTGGTAGAATGTCTTCCTTCAACATTCCCAATGCTGGGAATTTCTGCTGGATTCCATTAAGTAATTCAGTGGTACATCCCATGATCTTCTGATGAAAGTTCCCAGATTCATTCATGAGGATCCTTGTAAAGGATTAATAGCAACTTAAGAACCTATTTGACTACAAAGCATTAGACAAGGTGCACAACTTATTTACTTTTAGATTAGGGGAATTACTGGTATTCCTCTGCCCTACCCATCTCTGCAAACTTCCAACTTTATTTCTTTACTCAAAGCCCAAACCATCTACCCTAATCCTCTTCCTTTATTCCAACAGAAATGAAAATATTCTTATCATTAATTTAACATAAAGACCCATTTCATGGTTATATAAGGAGCTTTTCCTAACCAAGCTGGCCAACAAAATTGAAATTTGTTAAACCAACACATTTGGAGGGCACCTTGTTAAGGAAGAGATCTGCTCTCTGGAACAGCATTTTCCCCTCCCATATTTGTACAGCTCCCACCCCTATAAGGGCTCCACAAAATTTTGAAAATATGGCTGTGCTCCCAGAACCGAGATGAGGGTGTTTGTAGAGTCCCCACACCATTTTGGGGGGTAAAGCACTGTATGTTTTGTCTAGGTTCACATATTTTCTATATCTAAATAAATAAATAAGCAGGAATTATTAAGATCAAGGATCCAATCTGGGTCGGTCCCTTGGACAAGGAGTTTAGTCTTCTGAGCTTTCAGACTCATGCTGCAGCCGTTCCTCATTCAAAATGGTGAGAGATAAGTTCCCTAAGGATGGGCTCCATTAAGAGTCTGGAAACTTGGAAGATTAAACCTCTGGTCCCAGTAAACAACCCAGATTGGATCCTGCAACATTATCCTGGGACACATATATTTGCCTTCATTTGTATTATGATCAACCTCTTCTCTGCTGACATGTAACATCTCTTCTAAGATTTGTTTTTTTTTGTTGTTGTTTTTTACTTCCCAGTTTAGGCTATTGGTAATCCCCCATCCATGTCTAGCTACCTTTATTTTTGTTTTATGTGTTTTTTTGGGGAGGGGTGATTTAGATAAAGTTATTATTGCAGTTTCATTAACCTTTAGTTAAACAATATGGCATAGCGATAACAACACATTACATCTATCAAATGATATAAACATTGATGGTTCTACAATTAGGTCCTATGGAAAAGCCATGTTTTTACTAATTCCCATAAGGGCCTCTGGCTTCAACCTACCTTTCCAAGACATTTTTTTTTTTTTTTTTTTACTGTAGATGCCTTGAAGTCACTTTTGACTCCTGGTGATTACCCAGATAAGTCCCTGAAGTTTTCTTAGCAAGTTTTTTCAGAAATGGTTTGCTCATGATTGCTTCCTTGGGTTGAGAGAGAGTGACTGGTCCAAGATCACCTTTGTGCTTAAAACAGAACTATAACTCAGGATCTCCCAGTTTCTAGCTTGGTTTTTTAACCCAGGGCTTTTCAACTGGTAGTAGGTGTACCTCCGGTGGTATTTTAGCACCTGGAAGGTGGTATGTGTTGCGTCCTTGGCGGGAAAACAGACACGAGAAGCAGCTGGAGTTCTCAGTTTCTTTTATTCAGCGTTCAGCTTACAGGAAGATGGCTTCAGCCTCGCCCAAACGCCTCGCAGCCTCTTATATAGGCAACTCCCGGGTAAATGGGTTACTTTTCCCGCGCCAGCACCCGCGCATGCGCACGGCGCTGGCGACAGCCTGTCTGGTCCCGGGCAGCTTTGCACCTGCCCGGGACTGCCTGCAAACGCCCGAGCCGTTTGCAAAGGCTCGGGACATAACACCCCTTTCCCCCGGGCTAAAACTACTACCAACATACAACATTTATTTTATATGACATTTTGCTCCCCAGTGCTCCCACTGTTTACTGGCCTTTGCCTTGCCAGCAATGTTATGTAGTCTTCTAGTACTTAGGAGATTTCTTTGCTCTCTGTGACCTTCTTAGCTGTGGGTTACTGGCATAAGTCCCCTGACTGGAGGGAGGCGTGAGCCTGTTCTCTCTATTGTGCCCTGGTGTCTTCCAAGGACTGTGCCCCGATGCCTGGCCTGCTTGCTTGCCCACCGGGCTCGTCAGGCCAGGGCTTCTGTTGCTTTGTGACCTGGTTGACCTGCCTAGCTGTAGACCCTCAGGCCCCTTGAAGTGATAGCCGCTGCTGGGCGTCTCTGTAGAACCTCCTAGGTCAGTCCAAGACCTGTCAGGAGGCTGTCCATTCCCTGAACCCCATTCTGTGTTCGGGCTCGTGTGGGTTTCTGTACTTTCCCAAAACTCAGGTGTTCCCTGATTTGTGCTAGGGTTGTTGTAGTCGGGACTTGGTTCCTCGACTAGCTCTGTGTATGTTTGACCCCCTGTAGGATTTGGGTAAGGTCAGGCCAACTTTGGGGATTGTGTGCCAGCTCTCTTGCGGGGAATGATTTGTTGGGATGCCCCCGGGTATCCTCCGTGACTGGAGTGCTGTGTGACGTGTGTGGAACGTGAGTATGCCCCCGGGGTGACTCCCTGGCTGGAGTAGGCGTGAGTGCCTGTTGTGTGGGTAAGCTCCATGACTTCCTTTTCGGAGCAATTGCGGAATCTTGGGACGGGCCGTTTGTGGCTCCCTCAGTGGAGATGGGCAGTAACTCTTGCCCTTCCCTTTGCTCCAAAGGGTCCCCCTCCCCCCCTGGAAAAGACCCAGGAGTCTCAGCAGAAAAGTCTCGCCTAGAGTGAAGTTGGTCGATGTGCCGACGTAGGACACGACCGTTGTCCAGGGCGACCTCGTAGGAGAGAGGACCTGTGATCCTGGAAACAGAAGCGGGGACCCATGTATGACCAGGCCCGTAATTGCGAGCCCAAACCGGGGCACCCACAAGTAGTTGTCTAGGTGCCCTAGGATGTGAGGTAGATGAAGGCAGTCTGTCCGGATGCAACCGGTCAAGTCTAGTAGTAAGTTGGCGCCCCCAACGAAGTTCAGCTGGACTTCTCCCTGTAGAAGTGGACGGTGTGGTGCGATAAGAAAGGAGAAAGTCAGCCAACCTGTGATGCCAGTCCCCGTAGGTGAGTCTCTTCAAGGCGTCCTTTGCGATGCGCACCATGCGTTCCGCCATACCGTTGGTGGACGGGTGAAAAGGCGCAGACGTGGCATGACGAATCAGGTTTGCCTGTAAGAAAGCTTGGAATTCGGAGGAGGTGAATTGAGGGCCGTTGTCGGACACAATGACATCTGGCAGCCCGTGTGCAGCAAAAATCCCCCTCAGTACCTGAATAGTCTTTGCAGTGGTGGTGGATGAGACAGGCACAACCTCAAGCCATTTTGAATGGCTGTCAACAAGGACCAAGAAGAACTGGCCCTGAAAGGGCCCAGCGTAGTCAATGTGCACCCTAGACCATGGGGACTGTGTTTCCTCCCATCTATGCACAGGAGCTTGGGGCATCTCTGGGCGAGATCGTTGGCAGAGGTGGCATGCGTGCACCTTAGCCTCAATATCTTTATCTAAAGCAGGCCACCACAAGTGGCTTCGTGCAAGAGCCTTCATACGGACAATGCCAGGATGACCCTCGTGGAGGGATTCTAAGACCCTAGTCCTCATTGAGGTGGGAATGACAACTCTGTTTCCCCAAAGCAGACAACCCTGAGAAAGGGACAGTCGTTCTTTTGGACCAGAAACTCTGAAACTCAGGACTAGGGCAGTGCTCAGGCCACCCGGACAGGACCCAGGAGCGGACACGTGAAAGTGTGTGATCTGTACCCGTTTCAGCGGTAACATCCCTGGCACTAAGAGGGAGCTCGGGCAAGGCTTGGATTGATAGAATGTTGACAGCTGGCGCGGGGTCAGCTTCTACTACTGGCAGAGGCAACCTACTGAGGCCATCAGCATGGCCCATTTCTTTCCCAGGCTTGTGGAGTAATGAAAAATCATATGCAGACAAGAAAATAGACCCACTAAGCATTCTAGGGGAAATGATGTGGGGAGTCTGCTTACGTGTGGTAAACAGTCCCAGCAGAGGCTTATGGTCAGTGAAGACCGTGAAATGCCTGCCATATAGAAAATCGTGGAATTTTTTAATTCCAGCAACAACAGCCAGAGCCTCCCTGTCTATCTGAGCGTAGTTGCGCTCGGCAGAAGACAGTGTTCTGGAGTAGTATGCAATAGGAACCTGAGTTCCATCAGACCTGAGGTGACTCAGGACAGCTCCAACCCCGTAGGGGGATGCATCACAAGCGATGCACACAGGAAGAGACTCGTTGAAATGTGCAAGAACACTGTTAGAAGTGAGCAAGGCCTTGACTTCTTTAAAGCAAGCCTCATGTGCTTGTGACCACAGCCACACAGCTGTTTGTCTAGTAGCCTGTGAAGAGGCTCAGCTACACTAGCTTTATGTGGAAGAAAAGAATTGTAGAAATTCAGGAGGCCTAGGAAGGCCTGAAGTTCGGCCTTAGACTTTGGCCTGGGTGCTTGTAAAATAGCAGTTAGTTTGGATTCAGCAGGATGAATCCCAGCAGCATCAATTTTGAATCCCAGAAATTCAGTAGAAGGCACCCCGATCTTGCATTTGTCTTTTCTGAGCTTGAGGCCTGATTCCCTGACTCTTAACAGGACAGCCCTAAGTCTTTCAGCTAGAATGTGTGTGGAGTCTCCTGCAATCAAGACATCGTCAAAGTAGGGGCAGACCCCTGGTATACCTCGTAGTGTGTTTTCCATTACGCTTTGGAAAATCCCAGGAGCGACATTTACTCCAAACTGTAGCCTTTTTACTTTAAAGGCTCCCCTGTGGGTCACAATGGTCTGAGCTATGGCAGCATCATCATCAACAGGCAGCTGTTGATATGCTTGAGCTAGGTCAAGCTTTGCAAAAAACACGCCCCCCCTTGAGAGAGGCCAGGATGTGACTGACCACAGGAACAGGATAGGCATGTTGCTGCAATGCCTTATTGAGTGTGCATTTGTAATCAGCACAAATGCGAATGTCCCCATTTGCCTTTAGAGGCGTGACAATGGGGGTCTCCCACGGGCTGGAATCAACAGGTTCTAGGATTCCCTGTTGGATTAGTTTGTCTAGTTCAGTGTCAATCTTACTTTTTAAAGCAAAAGGGACCCTTCTTGCTTTAATCCTAATGGGAGTGACAGAGGGGTCTAGCTTTAAGGACACAGGTGGTCCTTTGAATGTGCCCAGCTGGGGGCTGAAAACATCTGCAAATTCTTTGCAGACTTCCTGTAGGTCAAGTGTTTGTAAGCTGTTGAGTCCTGTGACGTGTATCCCCAGGGCCTCAAACCAATCGAGTCCTATGAGACTCGTTCGTTCACCCCCTACTACGAATAAGTCTAGTGGACCTTCAAAACTCTTGTATTGCACGTTAAGGGTGGCCTCCCCCTTAACACACACTCTTGCGTTCTGAAAATCTGTTAATACAATATCATAAGGCCTTAACTTGGCCTTAGACCCACTACTGGAACAAATCTTCCTAAATGTATGCAATGAAATGATGGACAGGGCAGACCCTGTGTCTAGTTCCATAGATAATGGACCCCCTTGTAGCTTCACGTTGAGTGACAGCTTTTTCTTCATGGGCTTGTGTGTGCCTGTTCTACAGATGCTTCTTCGCGAAGCGCAAAACCCTACCCTATGCTGGCTGGGGAATCTGGTACCTTTCAGGCGTTCTTCTTGGGGTTGTGCCTTTCGTCGGCTCAGACACACAGCTGCAATGTGCCCTTGTTTGCCGCATGCCCGGCAGGTAGCGGAGCGGAACTTGCAGTCGGTTCTCCTGTGGCGACCTCCACAGCCGATGCACTTGAGCAGAGCCGAAGAGCTTCCCTTCTGGTTCTCTTCCTTCGCGGGGTGTAGATGGTCGACTTCCTCGTCCGGATCCTCCTCGGAGTTTCGTCGGACGTCTTCCTGGTGCACGGACGCACCCTCTGCACTGTTTCTGATCGGCCGCATGTTTTTTGATGGCGCCGCCTGCTGCTTCTTCTGCGGTGACTTCCCTTAAGGCGTCTTGGAAGGATAATTCTTCCTTGGCAAAAAGTCTCTGTTGTAGCTCTCGATGCCTTAGCCCGCACACGAATCGGTCCCTCAGACGTTCCTCGAGGTCCTTGAACTCGCAGGGCTTGGCGGCCTTCCGTAGCGCGGCGATGTATTCCTTGGCTGTTTCACCGGACCGTTGATCCCTCTGCTCGAAGGTGTGGCGCCATGAGATAACGGACACCTTGGGGTGGAAGTGCTCTTTCAGCAGCTTCTTCAGGTCTGCGTAGCTTACAGACTCTACTGGAACAGGTGCTACAAGATTTTCTGCGATTTCGAAGGCGTCTTGGCCGCAAACGCAAAGCAGGGTGGCGGCCTTCAAGCTATCTTCCCTCACTTGGTTTTCCTTGAAGTAGTTCTCCATTCTGGATACGTAGGACTCCCACCGCTCTGGATGTGAGACGTCGAATTCTGAAAGCCTTCCGATTTTCGCCATCTTCGGATCTTCAGGAGACGGGTCTATCAGCCAGCCTACCCCCGAATGCGCACCGGATTGGCGGGTAGCTGCCGAGTCGACGCCGTTCCTCTTCCGCCGCTCAGGACTCCTTGGGTAAGCTTACACTTCTTCCTTTCCAGGTAGTGCAAGGCATCCCACCTTCGTCGCCAGTGTTGAGTCCGTGGCGGGAAAACAGACACGAGAAGCAGCTGGAGTTCTCAGTTTCTTTTATTCAGCGTTCAGCTTACAGGAAGATGGCTTCAGCCTCGCCCAAACGCCTCGCAGCCTCTTATATAGGCAACTCCCGGGTAAATGGGTTACTTTTCCCGCGCCAGCACCCGCGCATGCGCACGGCGCTGGCGACAGCCTGTCTGGTCCCGGGCAGCTTTGCACCTGCCCGGGACTGCCTGCAAACGCCCGAGCCGTTTGCAAAGGCTCGGGACATAACACAAGGTATGGTCAAAATGTTGCCATTATCTGTTATAGGTCTTTGGAAACTGTACCCAATTAAATAGATTCAGACTCAAAAGAGCCACAAAAGCACTGGATTTTAGACAGGTGTTGTTTTAATTTTTTTTTAAAAAAAATACAAAAGTGAACTTTGAATCTTACAAATCTATATTTGAGTGTTTTCTATTTCATCTATTCTCTATTCTATTCCTATTATTTCTATATTATTACACTAATTACTCTATTTCAATTACTCTCTTATTAGTCTTTTTCTCATTTTATTAGTATTTATCTTACTAATCTAATATTTGAGGAGTTGCCACAAGGAGGGTGCTGAATCCATTCTCCAAAGCACCTGAAGGCAGGACAAGGAGCAACGGCTGGAAACTCATCAAGGAGAGAAGCAACCTAGAACTAAGGAGAACTTTCCTAACTGTAAGGACAATTAATCAGTGGAACAATCTGCATCCAACACTGGAGATTTTTGGACAATCATTTGTCTGGAACAGTAGAGGCAGTGGGGGGATTCAGCCGGTTTGCACCAGTTTGGCAGAACCGGTAGCTAATTTTTTGTTGCCCAGGCCCAGAATGGACTTCCGAAGCAGCATCCACACAGAGAATCGGTTGTTCACATATTTGAATCCCACCACTGAGTATAGGGTTTCTTGCTTGAGCAGGGGGTTGGACTAAAAGACCTCTAAGTTCCCTTCCAACTTTGTTTTTCTGTTATAGTCAATGTCTATTACTCTTATGATACCACACTTTGCAGTAATATTACAGGTAGTCCTTGATTTATAATTGGTCGCTTACAAACCAGATTGGAAGTTCTAACAGCTGAGCAGCCCACACTCACTACGATCACATTTTGGATGCTCAAAACCTGGCTCTCATTTACAGGTGTTTACAGCATCCCACAATCACCCAATCATGACTTACGTTTTTTGCCAGAAACCACTATTTACTTTTGGGTTTTGTCAAAAACTGTCCCTTGTGGACAATGGAATGCTTAATGGTTGCTACAAAAAATGTTGTACAATTAGGTTGGTCATGTGACGTTCCACTTAATGACATAATTTGGGGCACAATTACAGTTGTAAATCAAGGGCTACCTGTATATAGCAATGTTTTCTGCTTAGAAATACTGTTCTGCCTTAATTCTTCTCTCTGGAATATTTTTTTTGCTTTTTTTCTTCACCACTTCTGGTCAGAGTGTATAGAGCAGTGGTGGCGAACCTATGGCACATGTGCCAGAGACGGCACTCAGAGCCCTCTTTGTAGGCATGTGTGCCATCATCCCAGCCCCGCCTCCCCTTGTGGCCACCTCCTCACCAGCAGCCCCCCTGGAGGAGAGTCACCCCTGGGTGAGGCCCGCGCAGAGCAGTACAACCAAGGACATGGCAGCCAGGCAGCAGGGACAAGACTCCGCCTTTGCGCCCCTTTACGTGCAGTTGATGCTGTGGGGCGCGGGTGAAGGTCGTAGCCATGGTGCTGCTAGGCCACCTGGGCGATCTGCAGTGGGCCGTGGAGGCAGTGTGTGGCCTGGCGGGCGGGGCAGAGGGTGGGGGAGCAGGGGGAGTGGAGGGAGTGGAGCAGGTGGGACAGGGAGGGGCTGGTTTTTGGGCACTCGGTCTCTAAAAGGTTCGCCATCACTGGTATAGAGTATTTGCAAGTTTTCACATGGTGCTTTTTTCTTGCATTTTTTCTCTATATTTTTTTCCCTCTGAACAATTCACTTCCATTGAAGTGAGGATGGCCAAAAAGATCATTGGCAGTTCCCTCCCTCCCATCCAGGACACAGCACAGAAGTGTTGCATGAGCAGGGTCCGTAAGATCAACTGGGACACTACACATCCTCTTCATGATCTGTTTCCCTTGTTACCTTCTGGGAGGAGGAAACTCTATGGTATCCATAGCAGAACATCCAGATTCAGCCATAATTTCATTCCATACAGCATTAACCTTGTGAACTCTCAAGCTTCCTCCTTCCGTTATACATTCAAGATGGACAGTATTTATTTATTTGTTATATATATCTAGGGGTGTGGGTCTATACATATGTTGTACATAGTATGTTTAGGTGTGTGTCATGTATGTGTTTCACCTTGAAAGCGGGCAACTAAATTTCATTTTTGATGTGTGCCATTGTGCCCACAGTAAAAAAAAAAATTACAATAAAGGTTATCTTATCTTATCTTGAAGGAAAAACACTTTCTTTTGTTCAGGTGCTTTATTCTGTTTGCATCTGGCTGCAGAGCTTCCAAAACAACATCTCTTCCATTGTCTTCCCACACCTGCTTCAAGTTGCAGCTGTCCTGCCAACTCCACCATTCTGCTGATGCTGGGAAGAAGGCTCAAATGAAAGGGGAAGAAAGCAGCACAGGTGCCTGCAATTTTCCAGAGCAGCTTGTTCTTCCACAAGATAGATCACTGAAAACTACAGGACACCTCAAAAACTATCACGTGCTGTCTAAAGACTGAGCTTCCACAAAACTACATTTGATGCCATCTAGGATTGGGTCTGTTCAGAAACTGTCATGAGCAACAGCAGACTAAGACTGAGTAGACAAGAACTTGGTAGCAGAAGACAGCCACTCAAAGGCAGATCAAAAGAGCTGTGGTGGCAGAGTGGTTAGAATGCAGTATTGCAGGCTGACTCTGCCCACTGCCAGGAGTTCGATCCTGACTGGCTAAAAGTTGCATTCCATCCTTTTGAGGTCAGTAAAATGAGGACCCAGATTGTTGGGGGCAACATGCTGACTCTGTAAACCACTCAGAGAGGGCTGTAAAACACTTTGGGGTGGTATATATGTCTATGTGCTATTACTATTGCTATTCTGCCCTAGAATCTCCTTCTCCCAGGAAACTAGACGATCTCCAAGGTCTCTTCCAACTATTCTATTCTATTCTATTCTATTCTATTCTATTCTATTCTATTCTATTCTATTCTATTCTATTCTATTCCATTCCATTCCATTCTATTCCCTATCTGCAAAGAAGAATACTCCAAACCAACTTTTAAAGCTTAACCAATTGCATCAGATTCTCCAGATCTTCCAGTCTTCCTAGGTCTGTTTCAGTTCTTCTATCTATTTCCAGATTCAAAGTTCATTGAGGGTCAGACAGAAAGCTATGTCTCTTTAGACAGGTTCAGGCATCTCTCACTGCTACTAATACTGCACCTACCAGAAAAGGAGTCTAAACCAAGTCTAGTAGATGTTCTCCTAATATAAAAGAGAATTAGTCATCACATTTGTCATGTGGCAGTTTTTAACTTTTTGGTATTTAAATGAACAAATCCTTAGCATAGCAGACAAAATCATGCTAGACTACCTCTTGCTATGAATCTATCCAGTTAGATAGCTCAGCTACTGAATGTCAGATCTGCCATCAAACTACTTTAGACTGCTTCGCTTCATTTTGATGACAGTCTGCTATAAAATGTGGGGAGGAGAAATGGGAGGAGAGGGAGGGAGGATGATAGGAACCAGAGACAATGGTTGAAAGACTCAAGGACATAAGCCTGAGAATGGAATGTGAAATGCCCATCCAAAGAGGTGCCAAAATGTGGAACTCTTACCAAAACACCTAATTCGAATCTTATTGGACATCACCCAGGTGACCCCGGGGGAGAAGGGGAAATTACTGGGCTAAGAGGGAAATCCTCAGATCTGACTTTGCTATGCTGTAATCACTTGGCTTCAGTAAAAGACTATTTTCGCTACAAATGGAGTCAATGGGCATTCTTTCCTGAACACCCAAGCTGGGACCTGTTTGAATAGAGAAGCTCTTCTGAAAATGCCCCCTGGACTAGTATGAAGGAGGGGACCTTCTCTTATGTGGACCCAAAACAGTGTGTTTGGGCCCATCTAGTCTCCCAGAATTTAGGAAAATGAAAAAAAACCCTCTTTTACCAATCTTTTAATTGTTAGTTGAAAAGATTTTAATGTTAATGTTGCCTTGACTTTATAATTGTACTGTTTTTATTTTTGTGTTTCAGAATTTGCATTTTTTAAAAATTGCTATCAGCTGCTTTAAGGATTGCATAAAGAGAAAAGCAGGTTATATCTTAAATGAAAAAAACTGGAAAACACTTTAATGGCAACTGGATGAGGAAAGTCTTTCAAACAGTGTTGCTTGTTATTCACTCATTCATTTGAACAAGGTATAGGATCACCCAGCTCACAAATTGTGAGTCTGGGTATTTGACCTAGGATTAAAACACCCCCAAAATAATAATCAATAAACATTTTTTAAAAACACAAACACCACAATGATGCACCTATTGCATCAATTCATCTTGTGAAACAGCAGAATGCATGGGAGCGAAAAGTGACTGCTACAGGGACAATATGCTAGTAAATAGTGATTGGGATTAAAAACAGATTCCAGACACCCTTGGCTACCTGTTTTCCACCATATTGTCTGGGATTTCTGGGAGTGGCCATGGAGGGAACAGGTTGGGGAAAGATGATATCTGGAGCTCTGCTTCTTGGGTGAAGATTGAGATAATATTCAGAGAGATGTGCTCCATGTTGTAGTCATGCCTTGTGCCTTGATATCTTGTCTGATGCATTCTCCAGTGAAGGACAATTGACTAGTTTCAGAAAATCTCAAGACTTTGTGCGGTGTAAGTGTTAAGATATTGGACTAGCTTATAAAAGAGTCACACAGAGAGACCAAAATATTATGAATTCTGCATAAAGATTTGTTGTCTTCTATTAGTGTATCAGATGATGTCCTAAATAAAAAGAATGCTCCAACAGATTGCATTACTTACTTAGAGCTTTAGATATTGGCTCTTCCTAATGGGAGTTTTGAGTAAAGGATATGCAGTTTTCTCAGAGGTGAAATATGGGCAAAGCCCACTAGTTCTATACTACAATAGTATAGGAACTGAGTATGTCTAGTCTAGTGAAAAGAAGGACTAGGGGTGACATGATAGTAGTGTTCCAATATCTGAGGGGCTGACAAATATTTTCCAAAGCAGCAGAAGGCCAGGCAAAAAGAATGGATGGAAACTAACCAAGGAAAGTATAACTTAGAACCAAGGAGAAACTTCCTAACAGTGAGAACAATTAACTAGTGGAATGGCTTGCTTTCAGAAGTTGTAGGTGCTTCATCACTGGAGGCTTTTAAGAAGAGGCTGGATAGCCATTTGTTTGAAATGGTATAGGGCAGGGGTCTTCAAACTTGGCCTTTTTATGACTGGTGGACTTCAACTCCCACAATTCCTCAGCCAGCATGCCTGATTGAGGAATTCTGGGAGCTGAAGTCCACAAGTCATAAAAAGGCCAAGTTTGAAGACCTTTGGTATAGAGTCTCCTGCTTGAGCAGGGGGCTGGACTAGAAGTCCTCCAAGATCCCTTCCAACTCTTTATTCTGTTACAGTAGTTAAGGTACTGGACTATGTGCTTTCAAAGATTTTCCCTTTAAAACATAGAAATTTTGGGGATAGACTAAACTTTTAGTAAGAAAGGCAGGATGTATACTTAATACTAATAATAAATAATATTCTGGAAAATGTAGGTAGCAGCAGCCATCTCTTTGGAAAATGTCCCATGATTTTGTCCCCAGCAAGGTTAGGACTTCTAGGGGGTTCCTGTAGTTTGGACAGATACTGATTTCTAATTAAAAGACCTCAGTTCAAAATTCTGAATTAGTTTAAAGACGTTTCCCCTTGTACAAGAAAGCAAAAACTAGCATTAATAAAAACTAGCACTGTCAAGACACTTACAAGAATGAAGCCAATAAGCTCATTTTGATCTTGATGACCCTTCCTTAGGCAAAATCTTTTCAGCTTTACACAAAAAAATAAAGTCTATTTTAGCTACAAGTCAAATCTAGTTCTCACCAAGGGAAGAAGCTTGGCAGGTAATCTGGGACTGGAGGTCATAATCAAAGAAATCACCATCTGAAATATTTGTGGAGGAGTAACCAGAGAAGACAGGATCAGCCCGTCCAGGTTGTGATGTTGTTTGGGCAGGTTGCTCTTATTTGTTTCCCCTGCTTCATCTGCTGCTTCATTTGTAGTTTGTCAAGTCCCAGCTGATAAACTTGCTGCTCACATAAACTACAAAGAAAACCAGAAAACTGGATGGGTTAGATAAATCCACCAGGGGCAGACACTTCCCATCTTCTCTTTCCAATTAGAGTTAATGGGACTTACATACATGTATCAAGTAACATTAAGGAGGAAGCAATTTAATACTTTCTCTCCATCTTCTTTTCTTGGTTGTTTTCCAAGTCAGGAAATTTCCACAATTTAGAGGCTCAGGTTATTTGACTGCAATTACCCTTTTTTTAAAAAAAGTTTTCATTTGGTGCAAAATGGCTCACAAACCAGCATGCATTAAAAAAGAATTGTAGCTGCAATAGGATGTAGGGCTGGGATAACTGTGAAGCATCTTAAAATACTTCTTAACATTTAAAGAAATAGAATCCATGCAAAGTATGATATATAATCTCCCATCTGCTCTCATTATAATGAATTTGGTTTTTCCAAATGTAGGAAAGTAGAACAACTAAAGAAGATTCAGGGGTAGTGTCCAGAGAACCCAGTAGCCCTATAATTAGAGAATTGGGGTAAAACTGAACTGATCATACCACTAAAACGGAATCATGGAATGAGAAGGAACAGTTTGATTCTTCCTGTCCTCTTCTCCATGTATGAAAAGGGTAGTCATGGTTTCAGGCGGTTATCATCCAGGGCTCCTAGCAACACAACTTTCTTACGTGCCACACATTCTTTGGAGCTGTTAGCATGCTTGCTGGCACCGTTTATGTCTACAGATCTTCCCTATGATCTTTATTTATTTTGGATAATCTGGGCATATTGCTTTGGCTTGGCAGACAGATTTACTCGTTTTATCCACCTTTAACCTACTTCATTGACCAATGGTAAATTGACCACTTCCATTGACCAATGCATATAAGCCTTTTGGCTTATCTGTGCATTATTGCCTTTGCTGCCAATAACAAGAGTAACATTCACCTTCCAAAGAATTCCTGACTTGTCTGACTGATAGTTTTCTACTTCAAAAGGTGCAAGAAGACACAAAGAATCTGCCATATTTAATTTTATCCAATCTGTATGGAAGGCTTATGAAATGTCCTAGAGCAGGAGTCTCCAACATGTGGACTTCAACTCCCAGAATTCCCCAGCCAGCCATGCTGGCTTGGGAATTCTGGGAGTTGAAGTCCACAAGTCTTCAAATTGCCAAGGTTGGGAACCCCAGTCCTAGAGATACCAGGAACTTGGAGAAAAGTGTACCATGGAGTGGTATTATCAGGTCAAGTTAGGAAAAAGTAAGACGGTGACAAGCAAATAAGTTCAATTCAAAGCACACTCAAAGCAACTTTGCAGCCACAAATCATTGTCCCTAAACTTAACCTAAGTGAGAACAAACTGCACAGGCTTTTAGCTGAATCAGTCAAACTCTATCCAGGCATTACTGGTTTCTCTTTTTCAGATAATCCTGGTTTAGCTTGCCTATGCAATATTTCCTATCACATAAGAATGCTATTTAATTTTTGACCAAATCAGAGCAAAGCCCAGAGGGTTTCGCCTCTCTCCGATAGGTCAAGAGGACATGGTGGCTGTTGAGCCAAAATGCAAAGCACACAAGCTCTGCTGAGGATGCAAAATTCCACTTGTTTTAGTGACAGCTTGACCGTAGCACCAAGCTAATCATTCCTTCATCTATCTTGCTTTGCCCGGACTTGGCCTCTTTTAGTGACTGCATATTGAAACAGGCTGGATTTATTTCCTGGCTCTGACAGCTATCTTTGTCATCTCTCCTGGAGCTTTTCAAGGGCCCACATAATCAATATAGAAAAACTGAATCCAGATAACTCCATGTGTTGCCCACAGATATATTCTCTCTATGTGTGAGAGTATGTATGTGGTGTGCATGTGTGCGCGCTTGCATGCATGCGCTCACCTGCACATGCATGAATATTACATACAGTGAGTGTGGGAAGAACTGGAATATGTAAGACAACCATGTCACTGAATAGAACTAGCTCCAAGAGAGGCCATCGTTGCTTAAATTTAACCTTTATTTCCACAGAACAAAGAATCCCAGGGCTGGAAGAGACTTCAGAGGTCTTCTAGTCCAATCTCTTTCTCAAGGCAGAAGATCTTATACTATCCCGGTCAAATGGTTGTCCAGGCTATTTTTGAAAACTTCCAGTGATGGAGCATCTAGAACTCCAAGAGGCAAGCTATTCCACTGATTAATTGTTCTCATTTTCAGAAAAATTCTCCTTACTTCTAGATTGTATCTCTCTGTAACAAGCTTCCACCCATTACTTCTTGTCCTGCTCTCTGGTGCTTTGGAGAATAAGTCCATCCTGTTTTCTTGGGACAACTCCAGTGGTGGGGTTCAGCCAGTTCATACCACATCAGCAGAACTGGTAGCTAATTTTTTGTTGCCCAGGCCCAGAATGGACTTCCAGAAGTGGCATCCACACAAAGAACCGGTTGTTCACATATTTGAATCCCACCACTGTACAACTCCTCAAGTATTGGAAGACAATATCATATCCCCACCTAATACTTGTCTTCAGTAGACTAGACACACCTAACTCCCTCAACTGTTTGTCATACAATTTAGCCTCCAGACCCTTTTTCATCTTTGTTGCTCTTCTCTACACACTTTTCTCAGCATCTTTTTTGTATCGTGGTGACCAAATTGTCCATATGTCTAATCACAATGAAAGAGAAGATTCAGCCTCTCCAATCTGGTCTGATCTGGGACCATCATATTTATAGTTCATCAGGCAAAGCTTCCAGTCAAATAAAGACAGGTGCTGCATTAGATAACCCCAAACAAAACAAAAAAAGAAAACTCAAAGACACAGATTTTTTTTAAAAAAAAAAATAGTCATTTCTAAGCAGTAACATCTGTAAGGGGCATGAGATAGAAAATCAAGGGGGTAATCTTTACAATGACTTTAAAAAAAACATGTACTGAGGAAGAAAACTTAAAAAAAGAGAGTAATGAAGAATAAGGAGATCCAGGATAACAAGGGGGAAACGCTAATGTTATCATGTAGCCTAAAGTGAGTTACTGTAGTTGAAGATGAATGATCTTCAGGAGATGATACTAAATACACTCAAAAAGTTAAGCAGGGTCAGCCTAGTTGGCACTTGGAAGGGAGACTATTAAGGCAAGACCAGAACTTTTCTGTATTGTTGACAGGAATATGACAGGAATGTATGCTTGAAATTTCTAGGAGTTCAGCTCAACCAGAAGAAAGCTTTTCTTTGGCAAGCCAATGTGGAGACGTGGTCGAAGATCATATTAGAACTGGGAAGATCTACGTCCAAGTCAATCCTCAGACATTTATTTTATTTATTTATTTTTAAAAATTTATAAGCCGCCTCACTCCCGAAGGACTCTGGGCGGCTAACAATAAAAAACACATAAAACATAACAAAACAACAATACAAAAACAATCATCCAGGGGTAAGGTTTTATAAACCCCAGGCCTGCCGGAAAAGCCAGGTCTTAAGTAGCTTACGGAAGACCAACAGGGTGGGAGTGGTCCTAATCTCCGGGGGGAGCTGATTCCAAAGCGTGGGCGCCATCACAGAGAAGGCCCTCCTCCGCGGCCCTGCCAAATGGCACTGCTTGGCCGACGGGGCCTGAAGGAGGCCCAGCCTGTGGGATCTAATCGGACATAGGGAATTATGAGGTAATAGGCGGTCTCGCAAATAGCCTGGCCCTGAGCCATATAGGGAAGCTCATTGAATGATATGGACCAAATTAATTTTTTTCAACCCAAGGATTTTTGGAGGGGAAGGGAATAAAATGAAGGGAGATTTCCATGTAAGCCACTATAAACTTCTGGAGAAAAAGTGCAATAAACATCTAATTAAATAAATGATGATGGGATCAATCTTTTTTTTTTTTAATTGAAATTTTTCAAAAATTTTACAAATAAAAATCCACCCCCCCCTCCCAAACCACCCCACCATCCCCCCCCCCCCGACTTCCCAGAACTGAATATAGGATTATTTAACAAATGATGGGATCAATCTTTAGATAGAAATGAACAAAGTGTAACACAACAGAATAACAGAGTTGTAAGGGATCTTGGAGGTCTTCCAGTCCAACCCCCTGTTCAAGCAGGAAACCCTACACTGTTGAGTCCGTGGCGGGAAAACAGACACGAGAAGCAGCTGGAGTTCTCAGTTTCATTTATTCAGCGTTCAGCTTACAGGAAGATGGCTTCAGCCTCGCCCAAACGCCTCGCAGCCTCTTATATAGGCAACTCCCGGGTAAATGGGTTACTTTTCCCGCGCCAGCACCCGCGCATGCGCACGGCGCTGGCGACAGCCTGTCTGGTCCCGGGCAGCTTTGCACCTGCCCGGGACTGCCTGCAAACGCCCGAGCCGTTTGCAAAGGCTCGGGACATAACACCCCTTTCCCCCGGGCTAAAACTACTACCAACATACAACATTTATTTTATACGACATTTTGCTCCCCAATGTTCCCACTGTTTACTGGCTTTTGCTTTGCCAGCAATGTTATGTAGTCTTCTAGGTACTTGGGAGATTTCTTTGCTCTCTGTGACCTTCTTAGCTCTGGATTACTGGCATAATTCCCCTGACTGGAGGGAGGCGTGAGCCTGTTCTCTCTATTGTGCCCTGGTGTCTTCCAAGGACTGTGCCCCGATGCCTGGCCTGCTTGCTTGCCCACCGGGCTCGTCAGGCCAGGGCTTCTGTTACTTTGTGACCTGGTTGACCTACCTAGCTGTAGACCCTCAGGCCCCTTGAAGTGATAGCCGCTGCTGGGCGTCTCTGTAGAACCTCCTAGGTCAGTCCAAGACCTGTCAGGAGGCTGTCCATTCCCTGAACCCCATTCTGTGTTCGGGCTCGTGTGGGTTTCTGTACTTTCCCAAAACTCAGGTGTTCCCTGATTTGTGCTAGGGTTGTTGTAGTCGGGACTTGGTTCCTCGACTAACTCTGTGTATGTTTGACCCCCTGTAGGATTTGGGGTAAGGTCAGGCCAACCTTGGGAATTGTGTGCCAGTTCTCTTGCGGGGAATGATTTGTTGGGATGCCCCCGGGTATCCTCCGTTGCTGGAGTGCTGTGTGATGTGTGTGGAAAGTGAGTATGCCCCCGGGGTGACTCCCTGGCTGGAGTAGGCGTGAGTGCCTGTTGTGTGGGTAAGCTCCATGACTTCTTTTCGGAGCAATTGCAGAACCTTGGGACGAGCCGTTTGTGGCTCCCTCAGTGGAGATGGGCAGTAGCTCTTGCCCTTCCCTTTGCTCCAAAGGGTCCCCCTCCCCCCCTGGAAAAGACCCAGGAGTCTCAGCAGAAAAGTCTCGCCTAGAGCGAAGTTGGTCGATGTGCCGACGCAGGACACGACCGTTGTCCAGGGCAACCTCGTAGGAGAGAGGACCTGTGATCCTGGACACAGAAGCGGGGACCCATGTATGACCAGGCCCGTAATTGCGAGCCCAAACCGGGGCACCCACAAGTAGTTGTCTAGGTGCCCTAGGATGTGAGGTAGATGAAGGCAGTCTGTCCGGATGCAACCGGTCAAGTCTAGTAGTAAGTTGGCGCCCCCAACGAAGTTCAGCTGGACTTCTCCCTGTAGAAGTGGACGGTGTGGTGCGATAAGAAAGGAGAAAGTCAGCCAACCTGTGATGCCAGTCCCCGTAGGTGAGTCTCTTCAAGGCGTCCTTTGCGATGCGCACCATGCGTTCAGCCATACCGTTGGTGGACGGGTGAAAAGGCGCAGACGTGGCATGACGAATCAGGTTTGCCTGTAAGAAAGCTTGGAATTCGGAGGAGGTGAATTGAGGGCCGTTGTCGGACACAATGACATCTGGCAGCCCGTGTGCAGCAAAAATCCCCCTCAGTACCTGAATAGTCTTTGCAGTGGTGGTGGATGAGACAGGCACAACCTCAAGCCATTTTGAATGGCTGTCAACAAGGACCAAGAAGAACTGGCCCTGAAAGGGCCCAGCGTAGTCAATGTGCACCCTAGACCATGGGGACTGTGTTTCCTCCCATCTATGCACAGGAGCTTGGGGCATCTCTGGGCGAGATCGTTGGCAGAGGTGGCATGCGTGCACCTTAGCCTCAATATCTTTATCTAAAGCAGGCCACCACAAGTGGCTTCGTGCAAGAGCCTTCATACGGACAATGCCAGGATGACCCTCGTGGAGGGATTCTAAGACCCTAGTCCTCATTGAGGTGGGAATGACAACTCTGTTTCCCCAAAGCAGACAACCCTGAGAAAGGGACAGTTCGTTTCTTTTGGACCAGAAACTCTGAAACTCAGGACTAGGGCAGTGCTCAGGCCACCCGGACAGGACCCAGGAGCGGACACGTGAAAGTGTGTGATCTGTACCTGTTTCAGCGGTAACATCCCTGGCACTAAGAGGGAGCTCGGGCAAGGCTTGGATTGATAGAATGTTGACAGCTGGCGCGGGGTCAGCTTCTACTACTGGCAGAGGCAACCTACTGAGGCCATCAGCATGGCCCATTTCTTTCCCAGGCTTGTGGAGTAATGAAAAATCATATGCAGACAAGAAAATAGACCACCTAAGCATTCTAGGGGAAATGATGTGGGGAGTCTGCTTACGTGTGGTAAACAGTCCCAGCAGAGGCTTATGGTCAGTGAAGACCGTGAAATGCCTGCCATATAGAAAATCGTGGAATTTTTTAATTCCAGCAACAACAGCCAGAGCCTCCCTGTCTATCTGAGCGTAGTTGCGCTCGGCAGAAGACAGTGTTCTGGAGTAGTATGCAATAGGAACCTGAGTTCCATCAGACCTGAGGTGACTCAGGACAGCTCCAACCCCGTAGGGGGATGCATCACAAGCGATGCACACAGGAAGAGACTCGTTGAAATGTGCAAGAACACTGTTAGAAGTGAGCAAGGCCTTGACTTCTTTAAAGCAAGCCTCATGTGCTTGTGACCACAGCCACACAGCTTGTTTGTCTAGTAGCCTGTGAAGAGGCTCAGCTACACTAGCTTTATGTGGAAGAAAAGAATTGTAGAAATTCAGGAGGCCTAGGAAGGCCTGAAGTTC
Source organism: Crotalus tigris (assembly GCF_016545835.1). Lineage (NCBI taxonomy): Eukaryota > Metazoa > Chordata > Lepidosauria > Squamata > Viperidae > Crotalus > Crotalus tigris. Next base: position 13,066,000 of record NW_024100606.1, read on the forward strand.
GGCCTTAGACTTTGGCCTGGGTGCTTGTAAAATAGCAGTTAGTTTGGATTCAGCAGGATGAATCCCAGCAGCATCAATTTTGAATCCCAGAAATTCAGTAGAAGGCACCCCGATCTTGCATTTGTCTTTTCTGAGCTTGAGGCCTGATTCCCTGAATCTTAACAGGACAGCCCTAAGTCTTTCAGCTAGAATGTGTGTGGAGTCTCCTGCAATCAAGACATCGTCAAAGTAGGGGCAGACCCCTGGTATACCTCGTAGTGTGTTTTCCATTACGCTTTGGAAAATCCCAGGAGCGACATTTACTCCAAACTGTAGCCTTTTTACTTTAAAGGCTCCCCTGTGGGTCACAATGGTCTGAGCTATGGCAGCATCATCATCAACAGGCAGCTGTTGATATGCTTGAGCTAGGTCAAGCTTTGCAAAAACACGCCCCCCCTTGAGAGAGGCCAGGATGTGACTGACCACAGGAACAGGATAGGCATGTTGCTGCAATGCCTTATTGAGTGTGCATTTGTAATCAGCACAAATGCGAATGTCCCCATTTGCCTTTAGAGGCGTGACAATGGGGGTCTCCCACGGGCTGGAATCAACAGGTTCTAGGATTCCCTGTTGGATTAGTTTGTCTAGTTCAGTGTCAATCTTACTTTTTAAAGCAAAAGGGACCCTTCTTGCTTTAATCCTAATGGGAGTGACAGTGGGGTCTAGCTTTAAGGACACAGGTGGTCCTTTGAATGTGCCCAGCTGGGGGCTGAAAACATCTGCAAATTCTTTGCAGACTTCCTGTAGGTCGAGTGTTTGTAAGCTGTTGAGTCCTGTGACGTGTATCCCCAGGGCCTCAAACCAATCGAGTCCTATGAGACTCGTTCGTTCACCCCCTACTACTAATAAGTCTAGTGGACCTTCAAAACTCTTGTATTGCACGTTAAGGGTGGCCTCCCCCTTAACACACACTCTTGAGTTCTGAAAATCTGTTAATACAATATCAGAAGGCCTTAACTTGGCCTTAGACCCACTACTGGAACAAATCTTCCTAAATGTATGCAATGAAATGATGGACAGGGCAGACCCTGTGTCTAGTTCCATAGATAATGGAACCCCTTGTAGCTTCACGTTGAGTGACAGCTTTTTCTTCATGGGCTTGTGTGTGCCTGTTCTACAGATGCTTCTTCGCGAAGCGCAAAACCCTACCCTATTCTGGCTGGGGAATCTGGTACCTTTCAGGCGTTCTTCTTGGGGTTGTGCCTTTCGTCGGCTCAGACACACAGCTGCAATATGCCCTTGTTTGCCGCATGCCCGGCAGGTAGCGGAGCGGAACTTGCAGTCGGTTCTCCTGTGGCGACCTCCACAGCCGATGCACTTGAGCAGAGCCGAAGAGCTTCCCTTCTGGTTCTCTTCCTTCGCGGGGTGTAGACGGTCGACTTCCTCGTCCGGATCCTCCTCGGAGTTTCGTCGGACGTCTTCCTGGTGCACGGACGCACCCTCTGCACTGTTTCTGATCGGCCGCATGTTTTTGATGGCGCCGCCTGCTGCTTCTTCTGCGGTGACTTCCCTTAAGGCGTCTTGGAAGGATAATTCTTCCTTGGCAAAAAGTCTCTGTTGTAGCTCTCGATGCCTTAGCCCGCACACGAATCGGTCCCTCAGTCGTTCCTCGAGGTCCTTGAACTCGCAGGGCTTGGCGGCCTTCCGTAGCGCGGCGATGTATTCCTTGGCTGTTTCACCGGACCGTTGATCCCTCTGCTCGAAGGTGTGGCGCCATGAGATTACGGACACCTTGGGGTGGAAGTGCTCTTTCAGCAGCTTCTTCAGGTCTGCGTAGCTTACAGACTCTACTGGAACAGGTGCTACAAGATTTTCTGCGATTTCGAAGGCGTCTTGGCCGCAAACGCAAAGCAGGGTGGCGGCCTTCAAGCTATCTTCCCTCACTTGGTTTGCCTTGAAGTAGTTCTCCATTCTGGATACGTAGGACTCCCACCGCTCTGGATGTGAGACGTCGAATTCCGAAAGCCTTCCGATTTTCGCCATCTTCGGATCTTCAGGAGACGGGTCTATCAGCCAGCCTACCCCCGAATGCGCACCGGATTGGCGGGTAGCTGCCGAGTCGACGCCGTTCCTCTTCCGCCGCTCAGGACTCCTCGGGTAAGCTTACACTTCTTCCTTTCCAGGTAGTGCAAGGTATCCCACCTTCGTCGCCAGTGTTGCGTCCTTGGCGGGAAAACAGACACGAGAAGCAGCTGGAGTTCTCAGTTTCTTTTATTCAGCGTTCAGCTTACAGGAAGATGGCTTCAGCCTCGCCCAAACGCCTCGCAGCCTCTTATATAGGCAACTCCCGGGTAAATGGGTTACTTTTCCCGCGCCAGCACCCGCGCATGCGCACGGCGCTGGCGACAGCCTGTCTGGTCCCGGGCAGCTTTGCACCTGCCCGGGACTGCCTGCAAACGCCCGAGCCGTTTGCAAAGGCTCGGGACATAACACATATTATTGTGTATTATTCATTCTATCTGTGAGGAAGGTCAGAAAGATCAAGATGGCAGCCACTCAGTTTACACTGCACCCCTTTTTATACACAGGTAAAAAAAGATGGGGAATTCTGGGAGCTGAAGTCCACAGGTCTTAAATTTAGGTTAGACACCTCTGATCTAGGTCAACCCTTAGAGAAGCAAGTCAGTGCAGCGAGTCATAAAGTGCTTTCCAGAATTGTGCTAAGGAAAAGGCAAACATGTGCAAAGTCTCACCTGTGCTAAAGTGAGTTCTCCCCTCTTTAAAAGGGAAATGGGATATTTGGTAAATAGATGTAAAAAAAAACCACCTTCCCTCTTCAATATATTTTCTGCAGTGCTGCTGCCTTCATGGGTCTCTTGTCCCTTCTGACTTCAGCTCCTTTAACTTCTTGCTTCTTATAAAAACGAGCATTTGATTCAATCAGCGATGAATTTATTTTCACACTTGTTCAGATCAACTAATTCAAAGCAAAGGTGAAAAGGAAATAAAACCATAAGAATTCTGGTGTTCTAGTTATTAAAAACAAAACAAAGCAGGAAAGCAAAGCAAACCCTCTGAAAACATCCACACCCACCCATAATCCACAGACACAAACATAACCTTTGAGGGTAGGAAAAGGCTGGAAGGCTCTAGAATATTCTAAAAGAGAAAGCCAGACAATTACTCTCTCCTAAAGGCCTTACCAATCCATAAATTAATGTTTTCCTGAACTGGTCACCTTTTAACCCTGTCATTAAGAGCAAAGTAATATTGCAATGCTTGTAATTTCAATTAATGGATTCTTTGTCTACTGCACAATATGCATAGCTTGGATTTTCCAAGCTGCCGAAGTAAACCTGTTCAAGCAGACACACCATACAGTTTCAGACAACAGGGACCTCGGAGTCCTAGTGGACGATCCCTTAAACAGGAGCCAGCCGTGTGCTGCAGCTGCCAAAAAGGCCAACATAGTGCTGGGCTGCATCAACAGAGGGATAGAATCAAGATCACGTGAAGGGTTAATACCACTTTACAAGGCTTTGGTAAGGCCACCCTTGGAATACGGCATCCAGTTTTGGTCACCAAGATGTAAAAAAGGTGTTGAGACTCTAGAAAGAGTCCAGAGAAGAGCAACAAAGATGATCAGGGGACTGGAGGCTAAAACACATAAGGAACGGCTGCTGGAATTGGGTATGTCCAGTTTAACAAAGAGAAGGACAGGGGGGACAGGATAGCCGTGTTCCAATATCTCAGGGGCTGCCCCAAAGAAGAGGGTGTCAAGCTATTCTCCAAAGCGCCTGAAGGCAGGATAAGAAGCAACGGATGGAAACTAATCAAGGAGAGAAGCAATCTAGAACTAAGGAGAAACTTCCTGACAGTTAGAACAATTAACCAGTGGAACAAGATGCCTCCAGAAGCTGTGAATGCTCCAACACTGGAAGTCTTTAAGAAAAGACTGGACAGCCATTTGTCTGAAATGGTATAAGGTTTCCTGCCTGAGCAGGAGGTTGGACTAGATGACCTCTAAGGTCCCTTCCAATATTATTATTATTATCGATCATCGCACAGTCAGCCAGATGTTCAGACTGGATTTGGCATTTTGTCTACCTATCGAGTCCTTACCCAGGACCTGGGATAGGCAGATGTGGATGGTTGATGGTATTACAGGTATCGTCGCAGGATGGAAGCAGTTCCTAATAAGGCCGCCTTTTGCAATTGATTAATAGCGAATTTGTCAATACCAATGGTGTTCAAGTGGTGATCCAGTTGCTTTGGGATTGCACCCAAGGAGCCTATTACTATTGGTACTACCCTTGCTTGCTTTTGCCACAGTCTTTCTATTTCTATTTGTAGGTCTTTGTATTTTGTTATCTTCTCCAGTTCTTTCTCCTCTATTCTGCTATCTCCAGGCACTGCCACGTCCACTATCCAGACTTTTTTGTCTTTCTTATCAACAATTGTTAATTCTGGGTGGTTATGTTGCCGGTGCTTTGTTCTGTTTAATTCTGAGTCCCAGAGCAGTTTAATTTATCATTTTCTATGACTTTCTCTATTTTATGATCCCACCAGTTTTTGCTTACAGGCAAATGATATTTTTTGCAGATCTTCCAATGCACCATTGTTGCTACTTTGTCATGCCGCTGCTTGTAATCAGTCTGTGCAATCTTCTTGCAACAGCTTACCAAGTGGTCCACTGTTTCTTCAGCTTCCTTGCATAGGCGGCACTTACTGTCTGTTGCTGTCCTCTCAATTCTGACTCTGTATGCATTTGTCCTTAAGGCTTGGTCTTGTGCAGCCAGAATTAGTCCCTCGGTCTCTTTCTTCAATTTTCCTGCTCTTAGCCAGTGCCAGGTTTTATTGTTATCTGCTTTCCCAGCTATTTTTTTCATGTATCGGCCATGTAGTGCTTTGTCTTCCCATGCCTCTATTCTGTTCTTCATTTGGTCTTTCTTGAAGGCCAGTTTGGTCTCTCCAGTAGTTAGTAAGCTTTCCTGATATACTAATTTCAGTGCATCTTCATCATTGTTCTTCAGATATTCTTCCAAAGCCATTTTTTCTTCTTCAACCATCTGATGTACTTGTAGCATTCCACGCCCACCTATTTGCCCTGGTAGATAAAGTCTATCAATGTCACTGCGTGGATGAAGGGCATGATTCATTGTCATTATTTTTCTGGTCTGCCTATCCATTGCTTTTAGTTCTGCTTGAGTCCAGTCCACTATTCCAGCTGTGTACCTAATTACTGGGATTGCCCAGGTGTTGATTGCCTTTATGGTATTTCCTCCATTGAGTTTGGATTTTAATATCTTCTTCACTCTCTTGATGTATTCATCTCTAATCTTTTTCTTGACTTCAGTGTGCTTGATGTTGTCAGCTTGAAGGATACCCAAGTATTTGTAGTACTCTTCCTCATCCAGACTCTTAATGTTATTTTCGTGGGGCATCTTGATTCCTTCAGTTTTCACTATTTTTCCTTGTTTGATAGTAAGTGTGGCACATTTGTCCAAGCCAAACTCCATTACAATATCTTGGCTATATATACGGACAGTGTTGAGCAGCGATTCTATTTCAGATGATGTTTTTCCATACAGCTTCAGATCATCCATGTAAAGGAGGTGGGATAGTCTAGCAGATGTTTTTGATGTTTGATAGCCATGTCCTGAGTTATTCAGTATTGTTGACAGAGGAAACAGTGCAATAACAAATAGTAATGGTGATAATGAATCTCCTTGAAATATTCCTCTCTTGATATTAACCTCTCCCAGCCTCTCACCATTGATCTGCAACTGTGTCTTCCATTGTGCCATCGATCTTTGCACAAATTTTCTGATGTTTCTACTGACTCCTGTTATTTCTAGGCACTTTATTATCCAATCATGTGGCAGAGAGTCAAATGCCTTTTTGTAGTCAATCCATGCCACATTCAGGTTGGTCTTCCTTCTCTTGCAGTTTTCCAAGATCATTTTGTCTATTAGGAGTTGATCTTTTGTTCCTCTGCTATTGGAGCAGTTTTCTTTCTGCTCAGGTGGAAGGAGATTGTTTTCCACTAGATGCTGTTGTACTGCATCAGCTACTACACCAGTTGTAATTTGAAGTTGTTGGTAAGCAGGTAATTGGCCTGTAGTTTACTGTGTTGCCCCTTTTGCTGGATTTTTCATTATTAGGTAGGTTTTCCCAGTTGTTAGCCACTTTTCATTTCTCCTCCTTGTAGTATATTGTTTGAACTGTTTGGCAATGAGGGGGTGTATAACAGTTAGATGTTTCAACCAAAACCATGCAGTTCATCTTCACCTGATGCTGACCAATTTTTGATTTTCCTTGCTCTTTTTTCTACCATTTTTGTTGTTATTACTAGTTCTTTCATTTCAACTTCTGTTTTATTTGCATCCACCTCTTTTAACCAAGCCGCATCCTTGTTGTATTTCTTGGGTTATCCCATATCTGCTTCCAGAACTGCACTGTTTCTTCCTTGTCAGGTCCTGACTGTTCTTTTGCAGTTTCTCCTTGATGGATTGGTAGAAACATTTCTGATTGGATTGAAATTGGAGGTTCTGCCTATAGTTTGCAATTCGAGATTCATATCTACTGATTTTCCTGGCTATATCTGTTATTTGTTGCTTTATTATTTCCAGTGCTTCCTTGATCTTCCTTGTTTCTAAGTGGTATTTCTTGATTAGGTATTCTTTGGTCTTCTTGTTCTTCAGCTTCTTTTCTTTCATCTGTTCTAGCTTGCTTGCATTGATCTTAACTTGCTGATCTTATTTTCTAGTCTAACCTTCCATTTTTCTAGTGCACTGTTTGTTTATTTTTCTTTTTTGTTGATTTTTCATCCCAGTAATTCTGTATAACTGGCAGCTTGTGCTGTACATTAGTTGGTTTGTTTCTTGCAATGAATTGGTGCTTATACTTGATATTGCAGTATTTGCATCTTTTAATGCTTGTGCTAGCTGTTTCTTTGGAACAAGCTTCAATGCGGTAGCCTTATTCTGTTGTTTTTGTGCTGTTCTAGATGCTCAGTTATTCTTTGTTTCAATTCTTTTATTTCTTTAGTTAGAGGGTTTTGTTCTTCCTGAGGTAGAGGTGCCTGGTTTCCAAATGAGAACAGTTGTATATCTCTGCTAGATTCCTTCACTGCCAACTCCCCCTGGTTTACCTCTACATTCTGAATTACTTCTGGTAAGGCTTTGATTTCTTTGCCCTGGGTAAACCTTTGCAGTTCGTCCAATTCTGGTTCTGTGAATATTTTATTTCGTGTTATAAATCGGCGTTGATCTGCTAGTCTCTGTTCTGTTATTTCTGATTCTGGATGTTGTTCTTTCCAGAATTGGTGCATTCGTTTTAGATATCCTCTTCTTGTTGGACTTGATCTGTAGTAACAGATCATTATTTCTTTGTTTTCAATCACTGTGTATCTGCGACGGGTAAACACCTTTTCTTCCAGTAGTTCTGCAGCTGCTGGCCCTGGTTGCTCAGCCAACAGTCCTGAGTCCTGTAACCCATTTTTCACCAGATATCCAGGAACTCCAATATCTAGTGCGACCTTGTTAACCCGGGCGACGTCCGAGCCGGTATGGCATTCTGCAATTTACGTCTCACCATATTTTTTATGGGAGAGACACTCTTTGTCTGACTCCTCTGATGAGACCTGTCCAGTATGGTTGAACCTCTGGCATAGCTCTCATCTTCCTCAGAGTACACAAGCCCCACAACCACGTCAAGGTAGTGCCTCACTGGGGGATATTATTATTATTATTATTATTATTATTATTATTATTATTATTATTATTATTTATAAATTCACAATCAACAATATACACACACTGCCCCTAATATAATAAAACAGTTGTAATTAAATTCATCTATCTATTATCTATCTATCTATCTATCTATCTATCTATCTATCTATCTATCTATCTATCTATCTATCTCTGGGGTTTTATATTTTAAACAAAGTGGCTAGGTTAGATTTGGTAAAGTGGTTTCAATCTTTCTTATCCCTGTCATTCAGATCTTGAGAAAGGAACAGTTCACCAATCCATGCCTGAAAATCACGTACACGTAATCCTCAACTTATCACCATAATTGAGTTGGCAATTACAACTGCAAATTGTACCAGTCAGTACACAGGTTGCCATGTGGACGATCACTTGACTGTACGCCGGCCGTGTGCAGCAGCAGCCAAAAAAGCTAATACAATCCTGGGTTGTATAAACAGAGGCGTAGACTCAAGATCACATGGAGTATCAGTACCACTTTATAAAGCCCTAGTGAGGCCACACCTGGAATACTCCAGTCAATTTTGGTCACCACATCACAAAAAAGACATTGATGTGAGGGTCTGGATGGGGGTGAACAGGCTTAGACTCAACCCTGACAAGACCGAGTGGCTCTGGGTCTTGCCCCCCAAGGGTCATCCTGATGGTCCATCATTAGCCCTGGGGGGAGGGGTAAATTTACCTCCTCAGTGCAGGCACGCAACTTGGGTGTCCTCCTGGACTCACAGCTAAATTTGGAACAACATCTATCGGCTGTGGCCAGGGGGACCTTTGCCCAGGTTCGCCTGGTGCACCAGTTGCGGCCTTATTTGGACCGGGAGGCTCTACTCACGGTCACTCATGCCCTTGTCACCTCAAGACTGGATTACTGTAATGCGCTCTACATGGGGCTACCCTTGAAGAGCGTTCGGAGGCTGCAGTTGGTTCAGAATGCAGCCGCGAGAGCGATTGTGGGTGCACCAAGGTACACCCACGTGTCACCTATCCTCCGTGAGCTGCACTGGCTTCCTGTGGGTCTCCGGACGCAATTCAAGGTGTTGGTTATCACCTTTAAAGCCCTTCATGGCATAGGGCCAGGTTACTTACAGGACTGCATACTGCCGCATAGTTCCCAGAGACCGGTGAGGTCCCACAGATTAGGCCTCCTTCAGGTCCCGTCGGCCAGACAATGTCGGCTGGTGGGCCCTTGGGGAAGGGCCTTTTCTGTGGTGGCTCCGAACTGGTGGAATCAACTTCCCCCTGAGATTCGAACTACTCCCACCTTGCCGGCCTTTAAGAAAGCCATTAAAACTCTTCTGTTCCGGCAGGCCTGGGGTTGATGTCCCCGGGGGGGGCGGGATATGACTGGACACGCTGTATGAATGCACTTATTTTATTGTTATATTTATTGTTTTAATTTTGTATGCCGCCCTGAGTCCCTAGGGATTGGGCGGCATATAAATTTTATTAATAAATAAATAAGTAAATTGAAAGTTTGGAAATAATTCAGAGAAGAGCAACTAAGATGATCCAAGGCCTGGAGACTAGAACATGAAGAACGGCCGTGGGACTTGTGTTTGGCTAGTAGTCTAAAGAAAAGAAGAAATAGGGGAGACGTGATAGCAGCGTTCCAGGATCTGAGGGGCTGCCACAAAGAGGAGGGGGTCAGGTTGTTCACAAAAGCACCAGAGGGAAGTGTTGCGTCCTTGGCGGGAAAACAGACACGAGAAGCAGCTGGAGTTCTCAGGTTCTTTTATTCAGCGTTCAGCTTACAGGAAGATGGCTTCAGCTCAGCCCAAACGCCTCACAGCCTCTTATATAGGCAACTCCCGGGTAAATGGGTTACTTTTCCCGCGCCAGCACCCGCGCATGCGCACGGCGCTGGCGACAGCCTGTCTGGTCCCGGGCAGCTTTGCACCTGCCCGGGACTGCCTGCAAACGCCCGAGCCGTTTGCAAGGCTCGGGACATAACACCCCTTTCCCCCGGGCTAAAACTACTATCAACATACAACATTTATTTTACACGACAATTTGCTCCCCAGTGTTCCCACTGTTTACTGGCTTTTGTCTTGCCAACAATGTTATGTAATCTTCTAGGTACTTAGGAGATTTCTTTGCTCTCTGTGACCTTCTTAGCTCTGGGTTACTGGCATAAGTCCCCTGACTGGAGGGAGGCGTGAGCCTGTTCTCTCTACTGTGCCCTGGTGTCTTCCAAGGACTGTGCCCCGATGCCTGGCCTGCTTGCTTGCCCACCGGGCTCGTCAGGCCAGGGCTTCTGTTGCTTTGTGACCTGGTTGTCCTACCTAGCTGTAGCCCCTCAGGCCCCTTGAAGTGATAGCCACTGCTGGGCGTCTCTGTAGAACCCCCTAGGTCAGTCCAAGACCTGTCAGGAGGCTGTCTATTCCCTGAACCCCATTCTGTGTTTGGGCTCGTGTGGGTTTCTGTACTCTCCCAAAACTCAGGTGTCCCCTGATTTGTGCTAGGGGTGTTGTAGTCGGGACTTGGTTCCTCGACTAGCTCTGTGTATGTTTGACCCCCTGTAGGATTTGGGGTAAGGTCAGGCCAACCTTGGGCATTGTGTGCCAGCTCTCTTGCGGGGAATGATTTGTTGGGATGCCCCCGGGTATCCTCCGTTGCTGGAGTGCTGTGTGCTGTGTGTGGAAAGTGAGTATGCCCCCGGGGTAACTCCCTGGCTGGAGTAGGCGTGAGTGCCTGTTGTGTGGGTAAGCTCCAAGACTTCCTTTTCGGAGCAATTGCAGAATCTTGGGACGAGCCGTTTGTGGCTCCCTCAGTGGCGATGGGCAGTAGCTCTTGCCCTTCCCTTTGCTCCAAAGGGTCCCCCTCCCCCCCTGGAAAAGACCCAGGAGTTTCAGCAGAAAAGTCCCGCCTAGAGCGGAGTTGGTCGATGTGCCGACGCAGGACACGACCGTTGTCCAGGGCAACCTCGTAGGAGAGAGGACCTGTGATCCTGGACACAGAAGCGGGGACCCATGTATGACCAGGCCCGTAATTGCGAGCCCAAACCGGGGCACCCACAAGTAGTTGTCTAGGTGCCCTAGGATGTGAGGTAGATGAAGGCAGTCTGTCCGGATGCAACCGGTCAAGTCTCGTAGTAAGTTGGCGCCCCCAACGAAGTTCAGCTGGACTTCTCCCTGTAGAAGTGGACGGTGTGGTGCGATAAGAAAGGAGAAAGTCAGCCAACCTGTGATGCCAGTCCCCGTAGGTGAGTCTCTTCAAGGCGTCCTTTGCGATGCGCACCATGCGTTCAGCCATACCGTTGGTGGATGGGTGAAAAGGCGCAGATGTGGCATGACGAATCAGGTTTGCCTGTAAGAAAGCTTGGAATTCGGAGGAGGTGAATTGAGGGCCGTTGTCAGACACAATGACATCTGGCAGCCCGTGTGCAGCAAAAATCCCCCTCAGTACCTGAATAGTCTTTGCAGTGGTGGTGGACGAGACAGGCACAACCTCAAGCCATTTTGAATGGCTGTCAACAAGGACCAAGAAGAACTGGCCCTGAAAGGGCCCAGCGTAGTCAATGTGCACCCTAGACCATGGGGACTGTGTTTCCTCCCATTTATGCACAGGAGCTTGGGGCATCTCTGGGCGAGATCGTTGGCACATGTGGCATGCGTGTACCTTAGCCTCAATATCTTTATCTAAAGCAGGCCACCACAAGTGGCTGCGTGCAAGAGCCTTCATACGAACAATGCCAGGATGACCCTCGTGGAGGGATTCTAAGACCCTAGTCCTCATTGAGGTGGGAATGACAACTCTGTTTCCCCAAAGCAAACAACCCTGAGAAAGGGACAATTCGTTCCTTTTGGACCAGAAACTCTGAAACTCAGGACTAGGGCAGTGCTCAGGCCACCCGGACAGGACCCAGGAGCGGACACGTGAAAGTGTGTGATCTGTACCTGTTTCAGCGGTAACATCCCTGGCACTAAGAGGAAGCTCGGGCAAGGCTTGGATTGATAGAATGTTGACAGCTGGCGCGGGGTCAGCTTCTACTACTGGCAGAGGCAACCTACTGAGGCCATCAGCATGGCCCATTTCTTTCCCAGGCTTGTGGAGTAATGAAAAATCATATGCAGACAAAAAAATAGACCACCTAAGCATTCTAGGGGAAATGATGTGGGGAGTCTGCTTACGTGTGGTAAACAGTCCCAGCAGAGGCTTATGGTCAGTGAAGACCGTGAAATGCCTGCCATATAGAAAATCGTGGAATTTTTTAATTCCAGCAACAACAGCCAGAGCCTCCCTGTCTATCTGAGCGTAGTTGCGCTCGGCAGAAGACAATGTTCTGGAGTAGTATGCAATAGGAACCTGAGTTCCATCAGACCTGAGGTGACTCAGGACAGCTCCAACCCCGTAGGGGGATGCATCACAAGCGATGCACACAGGAAGAGACTCGTTGAAATGTGCAAGAACACTGTTAGAAGTGAGCAAGGCCTTGACTTCTTTAAAGCAAGCCTCATGTGCTTGTGACCACAGCCACACAGCTTGTTTGTCTAGTAGCCTGTGAAGAGGCTCAGCTACACTAGCTTTATGTGGAAGAAAAGAATTGTAGAAATTCAGGAGGCCTAAGAAGGCCTGAAGTTCGGCCTTAGACTTTGGCCTGGGTGCTTCTAAAATAGCAGTTAGTTTGGATTCAGCAGGATGAATCCCAGCAGCATCAATTTTGAATCCCAGAAATTCAGTAGAAGGCACCCCAATCTTGCATTTGTCTTTTCTGAGCTTAAGGCCTGATTTCCTGAATCTTAACAGGACAGCCCTAAGCCTTTCAGCTAGAATGTGTGTGGAGTCTCCTGCAATCAAGACATCGTCAAAGTAGGGGCAGACCCCTGGTATACCTCGTAGTGTGTTTTCCATTACGCTTTGGAAAATCCCAGGAGCGACATTCACTCCAAACTGCAGCCTTTTTACCTTAAAGGCTCCCCTGTGGGTCACAATGTCTGAGCTATGGCAGCATCATTATCAACAGGCAGCTGTTGATATGCTTGAGCTAGGTCAAGCTTTGCAAAAACACGCCCCCCCTTGAGAGAGGCCAGGATGTGACTGACCACAGGAACAGGATAGGCATGTTGCTGCAATGCCTTATTGAGTGTGCATTTGTAATCAGCACAAATGCGAATGTCCCCATTTGCCTTTAGAGGCGTGACAATGGGGGTCTCCCATGGGCTGGAATCAACAGGTTCTAGGATTCCTTGTTGGATTAGTTTGTCTAATTCAGTGTCAATCTTACTTTTTAAAGCAAAAGGGACCCTTCTTGCTTTAATCCTAATGGGAGTGACAGTGGGGTCTAGCTTTAAGGACACAGGTGGTCCTTTGAATGTGCCCAGCTGGGGGCTGAAAACATCTGCAAATTCCTTGCAGACTTCCTGTAGGTCGAGTGTTTGTAAGCTGTTGAGTCCTGTGACGTGTATCCCCAGGGCCTCAAACCAATCGAGTCCTATGAGACTCGTTCTTTCACCCCCTACTACTAACAAGTCTAGTGGACCTTCAAAACTCTTGTATTGCACGTTAAGGGTGGCCTCCCCCTTAACACACACTCTTGAGTTCTGAAAATCAGTTAATACAATATCAGAAGGCCTTAACTTGGCCTTAGTCCCACTACTGGAACAAATCTTCCTAAATGTATGCAATGAAATGATGGAAAGGGCAGACCCTGTGTCTAGTTCCATAGATAATGGAACCCCTTGTAGCTTCACGTTGAGTGACAGCTTTTTCTTCATGGGCTTGTGTGTGCCTGTCCTACAAATGTTTCTACGCGAAGCGCAAAAACCTACCCTATTCTGGCTGGGGACTCTGGTACCCTTCAGGCGTTCTTCTTGAGGTTGTGCCTTTCGTCGGCCCAGACACACAGCTGCAATGTGCCCTTGTTTGCCGCATGCCCGGCAGGTAGCGGAGCGGAACTTGCAGTCGGTTCTCCTGTGGCGACCTCCACAGCCGATGCACTTGAGCGGAGCTGAAGAGCTTTCCTTCTGATTTTCTCCCTTCGCGGGGTGTAGACGGTCGACTTCTTCGTCCGGATCCTCCTCGGAGTTTCGTCGGACGTCTTCTTGGTGCACGGACGCACCCTCTGCACTGCTTCTGATCGGCCGCATGTTCTTGACGGCGCCGCCTGCTGCTTCTTCCGCGGTGGCTTCCCTTAAAGCGTCTTGGAAGGATAATTCTTCCTTAGCGAAAAGTCTCTGTTGTAGCTCTCGATGCCTCAACCCGCACACGAATCGGTCCCTCAGTCGTTCCTCGAGGTCCTTGAACTCGCAGGGCTTGGCGGCCTTCCGTAACGCGGCGATGTACTCCTTGGCTGACTCCCCGGACCGTTGATCCCTCTGCTCGAAGGTGTGGCGCCATGAGATAACGGACACCTTGGGGTGGAAGTGGTCCTTCAGCAGCTTCTTCAGGTCTGCGTAGCTTACAGACTCTACTGGAACAGGTGCTGCAAGGTTTTCTGCGATTTCGAAGGCGTCTTGGCCGCAAGCGCAAAGCAGGGTGGCAGCCTTCAAGCTATCTTCCCTCACTTGGTTTGCCTTGAAGTAGTTCTCCATTCTGGATACGTAGGACTCCCACCGCTCTGGATGTGAGACGTCGAATTCCGCAAGCCTTCCGATTTTCGCCATCTTCGGATCTTCAGGAGACGGGTCTATCAGCCAGCCTACCCCCGAATGCGCACTGGATTGGCGGGCAGCTGCTGAGTCAACACCGTTCCTCTTCCGCCGCTCAGGACTCCTTGGGTAAGCTTACACTTTTTCCTTTCCAGGTAGTGCAAGGCATCCCACCTTCGTCGCCAGTGTTGCGTCCTTGGCGGGAAAACAGACACGAGAAGCAGCTGGAGTTCTCAGGTTCTTTTATTCAGCGTTCAGCTTACAGGAAGATGGCTTCAGCTCAGCCCAAACGCCTCACAGCCTCTTATATAGGCAACTCCCGGGTAAATGGGTTACTTTTCCCGCGCCAGCACCCGCGCATGCGCACGGCGCTGGCGACAGCCTGTCTGGTCCCGGGCAGCTTTGCACCTGCCCGGGACTGCCTGCAAACGCCCGAGCCGTTTGCAAGGCTCGGGACATAACAGGAAGGACGAGAAACAATGGTTGGAAACTGGTCAAAGAGAGAAGCCACCTGGAATCAAGGAGAAACTTCCTAACAGTGAGGACAATTAACCAGTGGAACAGCTTGCCACCAGAAATTGTGGAGGCTCCATCACTGGAGGTTTTTAAGAAGAGACTGGACAGCCACTTGTCTGAAATAGCATAGGTTCTCCTGCTTGAGCAAGGGGCTGGACTAGAAGATCTCCAAGGTCCCTTCCAGCTCTATTCTATTCTATCTTTTTTGTGTTGGTTGCTAAGCAAACGGCATATTAAGTAAATCCATTGTCTACGATGGGCATTTTTTTGCCAGAAACCGGAAGTAAATACCAGCCTTAAATCATGGTCATGTGACCATGGGACACTGCAAATGCCTGTAAATGAGGGCTAGTTGCCAAGCAACCCAAATACAATCAGGTGAATCTGAGGGCGTGGCCGTTGTAACTTTGAATCTGGCTCATAAGAAGCCCTGGGAAGGTCTGTCATAACTTCAAACAGTCGGTAAGCAACCGGTTGTAAGTAGAGGACTACCTGTATGACTTTATCATTCTTGTGTTGTGTATCCTTTTAGTATCCTTCTCCTGGTGGTAAGGTCCATATGCCAGCCTACTCAATATTTCCAAAGTTAAAAAAAGAATATTCTCTTAATACAATATTGTTGTATTTGCTCCTTCCCCTCATTTCGCATCAAACTTTTTTACATTTAAGATTGTGATATCTTGCCTGCAAAAATCCCATTGAACACTAGGGGGAGTAAGGTTAGTGGGAACCATACCTCTTTGGAGCCATCTAGTGGTCCTCCATGCCTTTGCAGCTCATATCTGATTGCCCTTAAACACATTTTCAAGCTGGTTGTCGAAATAACTCATTTCCTGGATTTGTACAATTTCTTGAACCATAAATAATAATAATAATAATAATTATTATTATTATTATTATTATTATTATTATTATTATTATTATTATTATTATTATTATTATTATTATTATTACTTTTGGGCAAAGGGGGGAAACATTCAAAAGTATCCGGAGATCTTCTTGCATATTTCCATCATTTAAAAGTTCAACGTTTTAAGAAAAATAAAGCCAGCAGCTTTCTCTATAGCAGGTTTCCTGAAATTATCTCATGAAAAAGCTCGCAATGAATGCTCATTTCATAACAACTTTCCAGGTGCTTTTGAGCAGCACAGCCATCCATGTGCAGGTTTGACTGGCTTTGCATAAAGACACCCATTGTCTTCCTTTCTGCATTCCCTCCCAAGGCTGCAATTCTTGAAGGATGCTTCCTTGACCGGCATCAGTGTGGAAAGGTCAGGGAAATAAATTATTCTTGCCTATAACTGTGTCTGAGTTCATTCAAACTATGAAGGCGTGTCTGCTCCGGTTGGTAGATTTTCTAGCTTCTTCTACAGCAGCGGGTTCTCCACCTGTGGGTGGGGATCCCATTTGGGGTCGAACGACCACTTCACGGGGTCACCAAACAACGCAGTCTGCCATTTTTTCCCCCTTTTCCTTAGCTGTGCTACTCCCTTTTATTCTATTGGCTTTGGAAAGCCAATAGAAGAGACTCTCTTGAATAGAGTCTAATTCTATTGGCTTTCAAAAGGCAATAGGAATTGTCCAGGCTGTCTCTGCCTGCTGAGCCCGCCAAAAGTCCCAGTCTGCAAACGGTGCTGCACCAGTTGAGTAGTCCTCGACTTACGACCGGTTGAGTAGTCCTTGACTTACGACCGGTTGGGGGGTCGTGGCATTAAAAAGGTTGAGAACCACTGATCTACAGCTTGTTCCGGTTTTGGTACACCTTATCTCAAAGGCCCCCAACCTTTCGGGCACCAGGGACCGGCTCCTTGGAGAAAGATTTTTCCACAGACTGGAGAGCACATAGTTTTGTGTTCTGCCTGCATCCCACGGATGGGGCTTTGCTTGTTTTTGCGGACTGGTAACAAGCGAACCGGTTGCTGGCATGTCGCAGCCCAGTACCGGTCCACAGACCTGGGGTTGGGGACCCCTGCCTTATCTGATCAAAAGTTTGGAAAACCTGAGAGCTTTCACATATTTATTCTGTTATAATTAAAAGTGGCCTTCAAGCTATCAAACCTTTCTATAGACCTGGATGGACCTGGCTGTGATTTCTCACCCTGTCAGCCCTCTGGAACAGCAGCCCCTCCCCCATCCTTCCATCTTGACAATGTTTAGAAAGTCATGGAAAAAAAGGTATTAGGAACCCCAGGTCCTGGAGCAAAATTATGGCTGAGATTTCTGGATTCAGGGTAGTCCTCAACTTACAACAAACTGTTTGTTTAGTGATCATTCAGTTACTTTAAAAAAATAATAATTTTATTGGTTTATCAAAATATAAAATACAAAGAGAAGTTAAAAAACATGGGCGCTCCATCACTGGAAGTTTTTAAGAAGAGATTAGACTAGACAATCATCTGTCTGAGAGGTTACAGGTTCTCCAGCTTGAGCAGGGGGGGGGGCTGGACTGGAAGACCTCCAAGATCCCTTCCAGCTCTATTCTATTCCTATTCTATATTCTATTCTATTCTATTCTATTCTATTCTATATTCCATTCTATTCTATTCCTATTCTATTTCTATTCTATTCTATTCTATTCTATTCTATTCTATTCTATTCTATTCTATTCTGTTCTATTCTATATTCTATTCTATTCTTTTCTACTCTACTCTATTCCTATTCTATTCTATTCTATTCTATTCTATTCTATTCTATTCTATATTCTATTCTATTCTATTCGATTCTATTCTATACTATTCTATATTCTATTCTATTCTGTTCTGTTCTATTCTGCTCTATTCCTATTTCTATTCCATTCCATTATTTCTGTCTATTCTACTCCTGATTTCTATTCTACTCTATTCTATTCTATTCTATTCTATTCTATGGGCAAATCAGCAGTAATAGTTTACGTGCATCTGAGGGTCGTTTTCTCAACAGCCCTGCAGTCAGTATCACCTTCCTGTAGAAATGTTGCACACTCATTGTGAGTGTCATCTGTGCTTCTTACGAGCATCGAAGTTTGCCTTCAATAAGGTTTTGCTTCATTTTGCGGTGCAAAAAAGGAGCTGGTATTTCAAGTTCAAACCCTTTGTGCCACATACTTCATATATGTCAAAAAACATTACAATAGAATAGAGCTGGAAGGGATCTTGGAGGTCTTCTAGTCCAGCCCCTGCTCAAGCTGGAGAACCTGTAACCTCTCAGACAGATGATTGTCTAGTCTAGTCTCTTCTTAAAAACTTCCAGTGATGGAGCGCCCACGTTTTTAAACTTCTTTTTGTATTTTATATTTTGATGAACCAATATTTTTTTTTTTAAAAAAAGCAACTAAATCAGTGGTTCTCAACCTTTCTAATGCCGCGACCCCATAATACAGTTCCCCATGTTGTGGTGACCCCCAACCACTTATACATCACCGGGTGCCAGGGGCGTGGCCAAAGAAAAGGGGGGGAAATGGCGGACAGCCTTGTTTGGCGACCCCCGTGAAATGGTCGTTTGACCCCAAATGGGGTCCCGACCCACAGGTTGAGAACCACTGAACTAAATGGTCACTAAACAGTTTGTTGTAAATTGAGGACTACCTGTATCCAGAAATCTCAGCCATAATTTTGCTCCAGGACTTGGGATTCCTAATACCATCTCAGACAAGTGACTGTCTTGTCTCTTCTTAAAAACCTCCAATGAGGGAGCGCCCACGATTTCTGGTGGCAAGCTGTTCCACTGGCTAAATGTCCTCAGGAAGTTTCTCCTTAATTCCAGGTTGCTTCTCTCTTTGGTCAGTTTCCAACCATTATTTCTTGTCCTGCCCTCTGGTGCTTTGGAGAATAGTTTGACCGTCTCTTCTTTGTGGCAGCATGAATTAATATTATATTTCACCATTTAACTTATATTTGGAATTTCATACTTGTTCCCAGCATTACATATTTTTATTTATTAGATTTTTTTATCCCACTTTTGTGAAGTTATACGTAGCATGCCACATAATACTTCTTCCTCCTATTTTTCCCATGACAACTCTGAGGTGAGTGGGGCTGAGAGAGAATGACTGGCCCAAAGTCACCCTAACAGAAGAACAGAATGACAGAGTTGGAAGGGACCTTGGAGGTCATCTAGTCCAACCCCCTGCTCAGGCAGGAAACCCTGTACTATTTCAGACAAAGCTTTGTCCTATCTCTTCTAAGGCGGATCTAGAACTCAGTCACTTGGTGACTAATAATAATAATAATAAAGTTGGAAGGGACCTTAGAGGTCATCTAGTCCAACCCCCCGCTCAGGCAGGAAAGCCTGTACCATTTCAGACAAATGGTTGTCCTATCTCTTCTAAGGCGGTTCTAGAACTCATAGTCACTTGGTGACTAATAATAATAATAATCATTGGAAGGGATCTTGGAGGTCATCTAGTCCAACCCCCTGCTCAGGCAGGAAACCCTGGCCCAAAGACACCCGAACGGTCTTTCATGCCTAAGGCAGGACTAGAACTCACAGTCCCCTAGTAATTGCCTCAAAGTCACACAGTCGGTGGAATATGGATGAGAAATTAAAAATTAGGTAAAAATTAATAACAGGCTAAGGATGGTTTATGAAGATTGAATGTAATTAAGATATGTAGAAGCTAACAATTTATTGATAAACGTAATAATGATGTTTTTATTGAGTTGATATAATTACAAATGTACTAGTTTGAATACGAGGCAGTAAATGTTTTAAGGGAAAAAGAGAAGAAATATCTGACATTGTAACCTGAGATTTGCACTAAAGATTTTGTTATTGAACTATTGATTAACCCAGTCACCACGTTGCTTTTTAAACACTCGAGTGTAAAATTGGAAAAATTAATAAAATATTATTTTTTAAAAAGTCACACAGTTGGCTTTCATGCCTAAGGCAGGACTAGAACTCACCGTCTCCTGGTTTTCTAGGCTAGCACCTTATCACTGAACGAATTATAGTTAGTATAACTTAATACTAAGTGCACCTATACATATTTCTGATGGAGATGGAGAGCTCCCAGTTAGATTACAGGACTTGTTTCATGGACACACCTGTTTCCCTTTCGAACCGTATTTTTACACCTGCCTGTGACCTCTGGGTGAATTGGAGCATTGTGTACTTACGAAAAGTTTATGATGCATATACTGTACGCTTCCACTTTTGTCTGTCAGATGTACGTTTATACTGATTAGAAAACAACTAAAGTAAATAATCTGCAAGGACACTTTCTTCAGCAAGCTACCCTTAGCCTTGTCCTCTGTGTGTGTGTGTGTGTGTGTGACCCAAAGTTCAATGCCATCAAGAAATGAATGACATTAAACTATTACTTTGTTGTACATCTGACCTTGTTTTTAGCTTGCTTACTCAGTGTCTACCCTGCCAACAAAAGTGCGTATAGTCCAGGCCATGGTTTTCCCAGTTGCAATGTATGGCTGTGAAAGTTGGACCCTAAGAAAGGCCGAGCGCCAAAGAATGGAGGCCTTTGAACTCTGGTGCTGGAGAAGACTCCTGCAAGTCCCCTGGACTGCAAGGCAATCCAACCGGTCAGTCCTGGAGGAGATCAACCCTGACTGCTCTTTAGAAGGCCAGATCCTGAAGTGGAAACTCAAATACTTTGGCCACCTAATGAGAAGGAAGGACTCACTGGAGAAGAGCCTGATGCTGGGAAAGATGGAGGGCAAGAGAAGAAGGGGACGACAGAGAAGGAGGGGGCTGGATGGAGTCCCTGAAGCAGAAGGCCTGAGCTTCAATGGACTCCAGAAGATGGTAGAGGACAGGAAGGCCTGGAGGAACATTGTCCATGGGGTCATGATGGGTCAGACACGATGTCGCAACGAACAATAACAATAGAATAGAATAGAATAGAATAGAATAGAATAGAATAGAATAGAATAGAGCTGGAAGGGACCTTGGAGGTCTTCTAGTCCAGCCCCCTCAAGCAGGAGAACCTATACCATCTCAGACAGGTGGCTGTCTAGTCTCTTCTTAAAAATCTCCAGTGATGGAGCGCCCACGATTTCTGGTGGCAAGCTGTTCCACTGGATAATTTATTTATTTATTTATGAGACTTATATACCGCTTTAAGTGCAAGCACTCTCTAAGCGGTGTACACCAGTAAGCAATGTATATATATATTTACATTGCCCTCAACAATCTGGGTCCTAATTGTCCTCCCTGTCAGGAAGTTTCTCCTTAATTCCAGGTTGCTTCTCTCTTTGGTCAGTTTCCAACCGTTGTTTCTCGTCCTGCCCTCTGGTGCTTTGGAGAATAACGTGACCCCCTCCTCTTCTTTGTGGCAGCCCCTCAGATACTGGAACGCTGCTATCATGTCGCCCCTGTTTCTTCTTTTCTTTGGACATTTAGCGTGCTTCTAAGAGACTTTAGGCTCAACCCCACGGCTTCATTCAAATGATGGGCGTCAGGACTCCACCTTCTCCTTGAAACCCTGTTTTTATAACTCTTTCCACTCAGCACAGCGGCTCTTCGGATCAGCCGCTCTTCAGCTGTTTCTTGGAATCACCTTCAGACACCAGACGGCTATAAAACTGTGCAGAGTCGCACCCTAGTCCAGCTCACTCAGGGATGTCACCTCTGAAGGAAGACACTGTGTTCTTGCCAAAGACATTGGTCTGGAGAGTTTTTATTACCTCTATGACAGGGGTCCTCAACCTTGGCCACAGTAAGACTTGCGGACTTTAACTCCCAGAATTCCTCAGCCAGCTTTGCTGGCTGAGGAATTCTGGGAGTTGAAGTCCGCAAGTCTTACAGTGGCCAAGGTTGAGGACCCCTGCTTTATGCCATCTGTGAGAAGGCTCAGCGCCCCCCCCCCGTCTTACATTCTGACCTCACCTCCAGGGAGAAGCAGTTTATTTATTTTTCTTTTAGCTGCATTAGCATTATTCCAAGACACTTCCTCCCCCCAAATTACAGAAAATACCAAAAAACAAACAAACCCCCCCCCCTCCACAACCTACTACCCTTTAAATAAAGTCAGGCACTATATAGGTGAAACTTTGTCACAGGGGTCTTCAAACTTGGCCCCCCCTTTTATGACCTCTGGCCTTCCAATTCCCAGAATTCCTCAGCCAGCGTGCCTGACTAAGGAATTCTGGGAGTTGAAGTCCACCAGTCATCAAAGGGCCAAGTTTGAGGACCCCTGGTCTGGATCCAAGCCCGCAGTTTCATCAAAATGGCCGACTTGAGGAATTCTGGGAGTTGAAGTCCAGAAGTCATAAAAGGGCCAAGTTGGAAGACTCCTAGTCTGGATCCAAGCCCGCAGTTGCATGAAAATGGCTGACTGAGGAATTCTGGGAATTGAAGTCCACATGTCATAAAAGGGCCAAGTTGGAGGACCCCTGACTTAGATGAAGGGGTTTTGTTTCAGCTTCAGAATGTAGTGGAAATGTATACATCGTTGGGGTTATATTCCTGCTAAGCTAGCCCACAAGTATCAAAATCATTTGCTAAATTGTCTTTAAAAAAGGGTTATTCTTTCATGTGTGGTGGTCATGTGATAAAGTTATATCCTTTTCGCAAAAAATTATATATATTGTATTAGAGTGCAAAAAAGAGAGGACGGAACAGGTAAGGCAGTCACGAGCAATCAGGAAGAGTGGCCCTGTCACGAGGGCAATGAGTAGGCAATTGGATCAGCAAGGGGATAAAAAGAACTTCCCACCCCCTAAGCCCCACTCTGAGGACGCTGGCAGAGGACCAGCAAAAGCTAAGTTGTTTTAATTCTTGCATTTAACTGTTTTTATTGTTTTAAATGTGGTTTTAACAATAAATAACTGGAGTATACTCTTCCCGGAGATCGAAGATTGCATCATTGATATATATATATATAAAGACAATTTAGCAAATGATTTTTAGGAAGTCCTTAAGACTGTAATGGACTTTGCCTATTATGGTTGCCAACTGGGTTACCACGTGTTGCAAACTGGGTTATCATATGACCAGGCCAGAATCCTGTAGAATAGAATAGGAGCTGGAAGGGACCTTGGAGGTCTTCTAGTCCAGCCCCCTGCTCAAGCAGGAGAACCTATAGCATCTCAGACAGGTGAATGAATGTCTAGCCTATTCTTACAAATCTCCAATGATGGAGCGCCCACGATTTCTGGAGGCCAGCTGTTCCACTGGCTAAATGTCCTCACTGTCAGGAACTTTCTCCTTAATTCCAGGTTGCTTCTCTCTTTGGTCAGTTTCCAACAGTTGTTTCTCGTCCTTCCCTCTGGTGCTTTGGAGAATAACCTGACCCCCTCCTCTTCTTTGTGGCAGCCCCTCAAATACTGGATCACTGCTATCATGTCTCTCCTATTTCTTTTCTTTAGACTAGCCAAACCCAAGTCCCGCCGCCGTTCTTCACATGTTTTAGTCTCCAGGCCTTGGATCCTCTTAGTTGCTCTTCTCTGCACTTTTTCCAAACTCTCAACGTCTTTTTTGCGATATGGTGACCAAAATTGGCTGCAGTATCCCAGGTGTGATGGGATCTATGACCTTTTTTTGTAGTGGTTGATAAACAAGCACACGGTCGTTATGGGAACCCACTGTTTGGTATGGGGCATTTTTTGTGAAACCAGACGTAAATGCTGGTATTTGGCAAACATCTGAATGGCGCTCGTATGATGCTGGAACCCTTCGTAAATGCAGGCTGGATGGAGAGGCATGAAGTACACTGTGGGGGGGGGGGGCTGCCCATTGGAACTTTGGAATTGGGTCATCCAGGACCCCCGGGGAGAGGGCTGTCAGAAGTCAAGGATTCCCTGTATCATCACTAAATAAAGAATCAAATGCTCTGCGGAGCTAAGCCAATTGCATTTATTGACAGGACCAAACCATAAGCTTAAAAATAAAGAATTGATCCACTCTTTAACTGTAGCAGCCAAAACAACAACGGTGTAACACTGGCAAACTTTAGATAATATAACAACTATGGATTAGTCCACCTCCCAGATTGCCGGCGTTAAAAAAAAAAAGGGGAAAAAAAGCAGATAAGAGTAATGAGACCCTGCAGACCTGTGTGAGATTGCGTGTGTTGTACCTCACATTCCCTGGCTGAACATTTTCTTCAAATGGCAACGTTTATCTTCGCCCCTCCCTGGATGTGATTCAGTGCATCCCCAGGCCTTGAGTCACATCCATGGCAATCCCTCGCCCCCCCCCCCCAGGCGGCAGGCGGGAGACCAGGGCAGCCCTCCATCGCCCTGGGCTGCCCCACACTGACCCCTGGGAGGAGAACAGAAGGGGGGGCAGCACTTCCTCCCTCCCTCCCTCCTCTCCTTTTCTTCCTTCTTTCCTTCCTCTCCTTTCCTTCCTCCCTCCCCTTCCTTCCTCTCCTTCCTCTCCTTTCCTTCCTCTCCTTTCCTTTCTTTCCTTTTCCTTCCTTCCTCCTTCCTCTCCTTTCTTTCCTTTTCCTTCCTTCCTTCTTTTCTCCCTCCCTCCCCTCCTTCCTTCCTTCCTCTCCTTTCCTTCCTCCCTTCCCTCCTTCCTTTCTCCTTTTCTTTCCTTTTCCTTCCTTCCTTCCTTCCTCTCCTTCTTTCCTTCCTTCCCTCCTTCCTTCTTTCCTTCCTTCTTTCCTCTCCTTTCCTTCCTCCCCTCCTTCCTTCCTTCCTTCTTTCCTTCCTTCCTCTCCTTTCCTTCCTTCCTCCCCTTCCTTCTTTCCTTCCTTCCTTCCCCTCCTTTCCTTCCTCCCTCCCCTCCTTCCTTTCTCCTTCCTCTCCTTTCCTTCCTTCCTTCCTCCTTCCTCTCCTTTCTTTCCTTTTCCTTCCTTCCTTCTTTCCTTCCTTCCTCTCCTTTCCTTCCTCCCTCCCCTTCCTTCCTCCCTCCCCCTCTCCCCTCCTTCCTCTCCTTTCCTTCCTCCCTTTCCTTTCTTTCCTTTTCCTTCCTTCCTTCTTTCCTTCCTTCCTCCTTCCTCTCCTCTCCTTCCTCCCTCCCCTCCTTCCTTCCTTCCTTCCTTCCTCTCCTTTCTTCCCCCCCTCCTTCCTTCCTTCTTTCCTTCCTTCCTCTCCTTTCCTTCCTTCCTCCCCTTCCTTCTTTCCTTCCTTCCTTCCTTCTTTCCTTCCTTCCTCTCCTTTCCTTCCTTTCTCCTTCCTCTCATTTTCTTTCTTCTCCTTTCCTCCCTCCCTCCCTCTTTCTTCTCCTTCCTTCCTTCCTCCCTCCTCTCCTTTTCTTCCTTCTTTCCTTCCTCTCCTTTCCTTCCTCCCTCCCCCTCTCCCCTCCTTCCTCTCCTTTCCTTCCTCCCTTTCCTTTCTTTCCTTTTCCTTCCTTCCTTCTTTCCTTCCTTCCTCCTTCCTCTCCTTTCTTTCCTTTTCCTTCCTTCCTTCCTTCCTTCCTTCCTCTCCTTTCCTTCCCCCCCTCCTTCCTTCCTTCTTTCCTTCCTTCCTTCCTCTCCTTTCCTTCCTTCCTTCTTTCCTTCCTTCCTTCCTCTCCTCTCCTCTCCTTCCTCCCTCCCCTCCTTCCTTCCTTCCTTCCTCTCCTTTCTTCCCCCCCTCCTTCCTTCCTTCTTTCCTTCCTTCCTCTCCTTTCCTTCCTTCCTCCCCTTCCTTCTTTCCTTCCTTCCTTCCTCTCCTTTCCTTCCTTCCTCCCCTTCCTTCTTTCCTTCCTTCCTTCCTCTCCTTTCCTTCCTCCCTCCCCTCCTTCCTTTCTCCTTCCTCTCATTTTCTTTCTTCTCCTTTCCTCCCTCCCTCCCTCTTTCTTCTCCTTTCCTCCTTTCCTCCCTCCCTCTTTCTTCTCCTTCCTTCCTTCCTCCCTCCCTCCCTCCCTGCCCCCCAAAAGTTCTTGAAAAGAGCTCAGGAGCCCAACCGCCCTGCCCTGCCCTGCCAAGCCGCGGCCCCTTCCCCGAGCGGGCGCCGCCTCTCCCTAAACGGCCCCCGGAGCCCCCTCGCCCTTCCCGGGCCCGGAGCGCAGAGGCCGGCCGGACTGCCCTCGGCCCGTCCCCGCCCCAGCGCCGGCGGCTCCTCTGATGCGGGTGACTCAGGCGGCGGCTCGCCAGGCCAGCCCGGCCGTCTCCAGCGCCGCCGCCGCCGCCCGGGCGATGAGTGGCTGGCGGGCGGGCGGGCGGGTCGGGGCCAAGGCGGGCCAGGGGCGGCGCGAGGCCCGGGACGAGGTCCGCGGTGCGAGTCCCGCGCCGCCTCCCGAGCCCGCCTCGCAGGGGAGACGGAGGGCCGGGGGAGCCCCGCGCTGCCCTTTTGCCCCTGGCTTTCAATGCGGGTTTGTTTAATCCGGGTTTCACGTGCAGGCTGCCTTCTTAGGTCTGTTAAGCCGCGGCAAGAGGGGCTGCCCGTACATTTTGTCTGTGCGCTTGTGTGTTTGTATACATGTATATATGTACACACACACACATATAAATAAAATGTATTGGCCGCTATCTTACCATGAGTAACTTGGTGGCTTAGACATAAATTATATGTATGTATGTGTTATGTGTGTGTGTTTTTGTGTACACTTTGTCAGCCACAAAATGTTGAATGTATGTGTGTGTATATATATGTGTGTGTGTCTGTGTGTGTGTGTGCATATATACTGTATGTATGTGTATATACATATGTATATACACATACATACAGTATATACATGTCTGTATGTATGTGTATATACATATGTATATATATGCAGGTATGTGTGTGTGTGTATATATACATGTGTATATATGTGTGTGTGTGTATGCAGGTCTTGGCGTATTCAAGTCTTTTCCCGTGTAAGATTGAGAGTATCTCAATCTTACATGGGAAAAGACCTGAATACGCCAAGACCTGCATACCTGTACCCATGAAAATCTACGAAAACATATAAAAAATATAAAATATATATATAAAAAAACATAAAAACATTAAAAATTGAAGAACACACATACACACACACACACACACATACACATCTGCATATATATAGGCCTGAATATATTATACATGCATACGCATATATATTATACACATATGTGCATTACACACACTATATATATATACATACACATATACACACACACACACACAAATATATATATATACACACTATATATGCACATATATACATATACATATATACATACACACAATCTACATAGACCTGTATATGCATATACATACATACGCACATATATTATACACACACATAGATATGTGCATTATAAATACACATGCATGTATATTACACATACATACATGTGTATTACTCATATACATACATACATACGCATATATATGTGTATCACACACACACACAACGCCGTGCATGATGGTACAGCCATCACCAGGCACCCGCTCGGAGTGGCTGACCATCGGCCGGACTGCCCTGCTAGCTGGGGACTCTGGGTCGTGTAGTCCCCGCATCCCGAAAGGGGGAGGGGGCGCCTGAACCCGCCCAGCCCGGCGCTCCTCCCCCCCCTTCCGGACGGGGACCCCCCCGGGAGATGCTCTCCCGGCCCCGGAGGAGGGGGGGCTTTGGGGGGGGCGGCCCCAGCATGAGGGACGGGAAAGAAAGGAAGAAAGGGGCGGGGCCGGAGAGGGAAAGCCGGTTTTGCCGCCCGGGGATTGGCGGGAGGTCGGTTGTGACGTCGCCCCTCGGCAGACGCCGAGTTGCGATTGGCTAGAAAGAGGGCGGGGCGAAACTCTGAAGCGCGTTTAACTCTGAAGCGCCTTTGTCAACGTTGGCCTCTTGGAGAGGGGTGGACTTCAATTCCCAGAATTCCCCAGTCAGCGAAGCTGACTGGGGAATTCTGGGAATTGAAGTCCACCCCTCTCCAAGAGGCCAACGTTGACCAACCCTGTATTAAAGGCATGACCTCCAGGAATGGACCACTAGTGGCCTTTCCTAAAATAAGAAATGGAATGGAATGGAATGGTGGGACAGATTACCTGAAATGTGCAGCTACGGAGAGCCTAAAAGGAGACTTGGCCTGGCAAGGAAGCAAGGAGGTCTCTCACAGGATGGGGGAGAACAAGGACAGCTTTGCTCTCCGAGAAATGACTCAGCTGGACTCTGCTTCTATTTTTAGGGAGAATTACATAGTAGAACAACCTCTCTGCGTCTGTGGTGGGTCTGGGTGGGAGCCGCCGTTTCATCTGCCTCTCCCTTCGGACACTCGAGTGGTTTCCGTGGCAGGCTGACCCCCCCCCCCGGCTCTGGCTTCCCATCCCAGTTGGCCAGCTGCAGGGAGCCCTTTGCGGGGCAGCCCTTGAAGAGGTCCAGTTACAAGAGTGTCAACAGGTCAGGAACCCCCAGATCAATAGGGGCCTCAGTGACTCTGCTGGCAAAGGACCAGCTGTCTGCACGGAATAGCATGGAATAGAATACAATACAATGCAATGCAATGCAATGCAATGCAATGCAATACAATACAATAGAATGCAATAGAATAGAATACAATAGAATAGAATAGATATTGGAATATAGAATGGAATGGAATAGAATAGAATAGAATAGAATAGAATAGAATAAAGAAAATATAGAATAGAATAGAATAGAATAAAGAAAATATGGAATGGAATATAGAATAGAATAGAATAGAATAGAATAGAATAGAATAGAATAGAATAGAATAGAATAGAATAGAATAGAATAGATATTGGAATACAGAATGGAATAGAATAGAATAGAATAGAATAGAATAGAATAGAATAGAATAGAATAGAATAAAGAAAATATAGAATAGAATAGAATAGATATTGGAATATAGAATGGAATGGAATGGAATGGAATAGAAAAGAATAGAATAGAATAGAATAGAATAGAATAGAATATAGAATAGAATAGAATAGATATTGGAATATGGAATGGAATCGAATAGAATGGAATAGAATAGAATAGAATAGAATAGAATAGAATAGAATAAAGAAAATATGGAATGGAATATAGAATAGAATAGAATAGATATTGGAATATAGAATGGAAAATATAGAATAGAATAGAATAGAATAGAATAGAATAGAATAGAATAGAATAGAATAGAATAGAATAGAATAGATATTGGAATATAGAATGGAATGGAATGGAGTAGAATAGAATAGAATAGAATAGAATAGAATAGAATAGAATAGAATAGAATAGAATAGAATAGAATAAAGAAAATATGGAATGGAATATGGAATAGAATGGAATAGAATAAAGAAAATATGGAATGGAATATAGAACAGAATAGAATAAAATAGAATAGAGTAGAACAGAACAGAACAGAGCAGAATAGAATAGAATAGAATAGAATAGAATAGAGCTGGAAGGGACCTTGGAGGTCTTCTAGTCCAGCCCCTCGCTCAAGCCGGAGAACCTATATAGTCACTAAGTGAATCGTTCTAAGTCAACGATGGCCTGTATATCGTTTTAACCTATTTCTGGTTCTGGCTTGCCTTTTGCTTTTGCTCCAGATGCTGCGGGAACTAAACTAGTATAGTGAGATAAACGGAAAACCAAGGCAGGGATTGGAGGAGTGGGCTGGAAGAAGGAGCCATTTGGAGTGATCTCAGCCTTGCAGAAACTAGAATCATAGAATAACAGAGCTGGAAGGGACCTTGGAGGTCATCTAGTCCAACCCCCTACTCAAGCAGGAGACCCTTACATAATCGTAGAATAACAGAATTGGAAGGGACCTTAGAGATCTTCTATCTAGTCCAAGGGTAGGCAGCCTTGGCTCTTTGATGACTCATGGACTTCAACTCCCAGAATTCCTGAGCCAGCTGTGCTGAGGGAAAAAGGAGAGGTTTCCAAGCTGAGCCAGGCTGGCTCAGGAATTCTGGGAGTTGAAGTCCACCAGTCATAAAAGAGCTGAGTATGCCTACCCCTGGCCTAGAGCAGTGATGGCGAACCTTTTAGAGACCCAGTGACCAAACTGCAACCCAAATCCCACTTATTTATCACGGGGTGCCAGGTGGGCGTGGCCGCGGTGGTCATGGCAGACGGTGGGCGGGGCCAGGGCAGCAGGGGTCAGTCCCTCACCATCTCTGGGGCATGGCATGGGTGCCCACAGAGAGGGCTCTGAGTGCCGCCTCTGGCATGTGTGCCATTGGTTCGCCACCACTGGCCTAGAGTCTAGTCCAGGGGTAGGCAGCCTTGGCTCTTTGATGACTCGTGGACTTCAACTCCCAGAATTCCTGAGCCAGCGGTGCTGAGGGGAAGGGAGAGGTTTCCAAGCTGAGCCAGGCTGGCTCAGGAATTCTAGGAGTTGAAGTCCATGAGTAATGAAGGGGCCATAGTTCCCCCATGCTGGCTCAGGAATTCTGGGAGTTGAAGTCCACCAGTCATAAAGCAGCCTAGGTCTAGGCCAGAGGTAGGCAACCTTGGCTCTTTTATGACTGGTGGACTTCAACTCCCAGAATTCCTGAGCCGGCCATGCTGAGGGGAAAGAGACGGGTTTCCAAGCTGAACCATGCTGAACTCAGGAATTCTGGGAGTTGAAGTCCACAAGTCATAAAAGATCCCAGGTTGCCTACCCCTGATCTAGTCCAACCCCTTGCTCAAGCAGGAGACCCTACACCATTCCAGGCAAATGGCGGTCCAATCTCTTCTTGAAAACCTGCAGTGATGGAGCACCCGTGACTTCTGGCGTCAAGGAGTTCCACTGATTAATTGTTCTGACTGCCAGGAAATTTCTCCTGAGTTCTAGGTTGCTTCTCTCCTTGGTGAGTTTCCATGTTCTGTTAAAATGCATTCAGGCATGCAACACTTAAGGTGAGGCAGCCTCAGTTCAATTTCCTTGCATAACCTCTGTCTCGTATCGCCTCCCCAGTTTCAGTTCCTGATGAGTATTTAAAAAAGAAAGAAAGAAAGATCAGCCTATTGATCTTCCTACATTATGAGCATGGTGTAAGGGCTCCTTGTACAGTTAGAGCTGGAGAAGACTTTGCATATTTAATGATGCTATGTAAATAACATGAAACATTTGAAACATGCCCAGGGAAGCACTGGAGTCATATAAAGGCGGGCCATGACACTACTGTATGTGTAAGAAAAGAAGACCTGTTACAGGTAATCTTTGACTTATGGTGTAATTGAGAATGGAATTACAATCGTAAGTTGTGGAGGTCATTAAAGGGAGTCACCATGTGTCCATGCCCAATTTTACAATCTTTTTTGTGGCAATCCTTCAGTGAATGTTGTGGTTGTTAAACAAAGTGTATTGGGAAGAACTTGTCAGAGCGTGCACAGTCTTATTGCGCTGAGATAACCAAGGAGTAAACACAGTAAACAGTGGTTTGTATTAAATGGTGGTTTATCTTATACTATTTGCAATATCATATACCAGGGACGATATACACATATGTGCTAATATAGCGGGATCCGACAAACCACAACTGCAGCAGGAAACAGAAGGGGGAGAACACAGAAGCAGAGCCTTCCCTATACACAAAGGCTCTTAAAGAGACACAGACCCTGCTGAGTCATTCTCATCATTACATCTTACATCTTACATTACAAAAACTGGTTAGCTGTTAAATCAATATCTTGACAGAACTTCATAAATTGCAGTTGTATGACTGTGGCTGTCGGAACTTTGAAACCAGGTTCTGAACTGGCTCTGAGAAGGTCTGTCATAACTTTGAACACTCACTAAGCATAGGTCAAGGACTTATGTCCTAAGTGGTCTTTGACATGTGGCTATAATGGGTTGGATATCATAGCGATTGATTTTACGACCTTTTTTTGCATCGGTCACTAAACAAACACCATAGTTGTTAAGCAAAGCAATGGTCACCAGTA
The DNA here is from genome assembly GCF_016545835.1 of Crotalus tigris. Lineage (NCBI taxonomy): Eukaryota > Metazoa > Chordata > Lepidosauria > Squamata > Viperidae > Crotalus > Crotalus tigris. The sequence goes on from NW_024100606.1 coordinate 13,097,516, forward strand.
AGTGAACACTGCGGTTGTTACATGAACGCCACCGTCATTAAGCAAAGCAAAGGCTCATTAGGGGCACAGCTTTGCTGAAAATGGGAAATAAATCCCAGGTTTTGGCAAAACCATCATTAAAATGTGGTCACGTGACTGCAGGACACCACAAATGGCCATAAAGGTGGTCTTGTTGCTGAGGGCCCCTGACTATGAAGGGAGCACTGGGCACTTCGAATCCATTGTGTAGGTCCCCTTTTTTGGAGACTGTCATAATTTTGAAAGCTGACTAAGTAACTGGTCGTAATTTGAGGATTACCTGTGTTCAGCTACGCTACAAAGATTTTGTGCGTTTATTTCACCACCGTTGAATCTCTCTGTGTTGCAGGAGCTGGATATTATAATAGTAGTAGTAGTAGTAGTAGTAGTAGTAGTAGTAGTAGTAGTAGTAGTAATTATCATCATCATCTTCATCTGAAGAAACAGTGGACCACCTGGTAAGCTGCTGCAAGAAGGTTGCATAGACTGACTACAAGCAGCGGCATGACAAAGTAGCAACAATGGTGCATTGGAAGATCTGCAAGAAATATTATTTGCCTGTAAGCAAGAACTTGTGGGATCATAAATAGATAAAGTTATAGAAAATGATAAAGTTAAACTGCTCTGGGACTTCAGAATTCAAACAGACAAGCACTTGCCACACAACACCCAGAACTTAACAATTGTTGATAATAAAGACAAAGAAGTCTGGATAGTGGACGTGGCAGTGCCTGGAGACGGCAGAATAGACGAGAAAGAACTGGAGAAGATAACAAAATACAAAGACCTACAAATAGAAATAGAAAGACTGTGGCAAAAGCAAGCAAGGGTAGTACCAATAGTCATAGGCTCCTTGGGTGCAATCCCAAAACAACTGGAGCACCACTTGAACACCATTGGCATTGACAAATTTGCTATTAGTCAATTGCAAAAGGCGGCCTTACTAGGAACTGCTGGGACAGCCCTGGGACAGGCTGGCTAATGTGCGCACATACACACGCACACTCCCTTGCTTGTGTAAGCACCGCAGCCACGGGGTGCAAAAACAGTACATCACGCCACAGGGCGTAAAAACAGGAAGCCGCTGCCTTGGGGCATGAAAACGGGATGTCAATGTGCCTCAGGGCGCAAAAATGGGGCGCCATCATCCCGGGGGGGGGGCGTGAAAACAGGCTGCCGCCACGCTGCAAGGTGCAAAAACGGCCACCGCTACTCTTTAGGGTGCAGGAACGAGGCACTATGCCACACAAGAACAGGGCGGGGCCAGTGAGTATCACGTGGATGGTAGCCCCATCCTGTTTGTGGTGCATGTGTGCTCACGGCCCTGTGCGTGCCCGCACAAGCGCACGCATGTAAATTGCTTCCCCCTCCCTTTTCCTCCTGTCTGCCAACTGACAAAGGTTGGTGACCTCTGGTCCAAAGCACCTGAAGGCAGGACAAGAAGTGATGGATGGAAGAGAAGCAACCTGGAACTGAGGAGAAACTTCCTGACAGGAAGGACAATTGACCAGTGGAACAGCTTGCCACCAGAAGTTGTGGGTGTTTCATCACTGGAAGTTCTTAAGAAGAGACTGGACAACCATTTGTCTGGCTTAGGGTCTCCTGCTTGAGTAGAGGTTGGACTAGAAGGCCTTCAAAGTCCCTCCCAACTGTTATTATTCTGTTATTGTTCTATTATTCTGATCTTAAGATGTGGGAATGCAACTGGAAGTGACACTTCTAAGAGTTAATTTAATGAACTGCCTTAGCATGATCTGTGAACTCAGTTTTCCATGTGGCCCTTTTGGTATGCAGCGGGACTTTGTTTGGTCCAAGTAGTGCTTGAAGCTAAAATCACAAACCCAAATCCTAGTTTTAGGGCATTTATTCTGTCAACCAGCTTCGGTCTCCAAACTCCATGTAAAGAAGAGCTTTTCATGTTGAATTTTGGCCTAAGGACACAACCTAATCATGATCTTCTCATTTCTCTCTGGAGAAAAAATAGCCTATCACTGCTAACATTTTATCTCTGCCAACGTGGACTTTGAAGATGCCCAGACATTTTCCTTTGAAATAGACCCTTACTGGGCTGTTTTAGTTGTATATTGTATTTTTCAAATGCGCTGTGATATTTTGGAGGTTCACAGGATCCCACAACAGTGTTTCTCAAACTTGGCAACTTGAAAAAAATGGGCAGGATTCAATTCCCAGAATTCCCCAGCCAGCAGAGTTGACTGGAGGAATTCTGGGAGTTGAAGTCCTCTCATCTTTGAGCTATCTAGATTGAAAAACATTGTCCTGGAGTTGGAGAAGGCTGTTTATCGCTTTGTTTTCCAAGTTTGTATTTAGGCCACGGAGTCCAATTCCAGCTTATTGCAGAAATTTAAATTAATTTAAATTAATGCATGCTTGAGAAGTGGCTGTCTCTCTACTCAGCACTTCAATTGTCCAGATCACACGTGCCTGGCTGAGGAATTCTGGGAGTTGAAGTCCACAAGCCATAAAAGGGCAAAGTTTGAAGAGCCCTGGTCCAGATGCTTCTACTTCTAGGGGCCTTAAATGTTAAAAAAAAGAAAGCAAGCATTATCTGCCCTCTTGTTAACGTAAATCCATATTCCAAGGTCTGAAATACCTTGGCCTCTTTCTAGAAAATCTAGATCAGTGGTTCTCAACCTGTGGGTCGCGACCCCATTTGGGGTCGAACGACCATTTCACGGGGGTCGCCAAACAACGCAGTCCACCATTTTTTCCCCCTTTTCCTTAGCTGGGCTACTCCCTTTTATTCTATTGGCTTTTGAAAGCCAGTAGGAATTGTCCAGGCTGTCTCTGCCCTGCTGAGCCCGCCAAAAGTCCCATTCTGCAAACGGTGCTGCACCAGTTGAGTAGTCCTTGACTTACGACCGGTTGAGTAGTCCTCGACTTACGACCGGTTGGGGGTCGTGGCATTAAAAAGGTTGAGAACCACTGATCTAGATGGTCTCTTCTCCAGTATGTGAAGAAGATATTGTATTTTCAGACGTCCTTTTGAAAGCTGAAACTGCCCAGCTCTTTCAGTCATTCTTCTGGGTTTCCAGGGAAACGTCTAGAGTCCAGAATTAAGCAGCTGAAACAGATACCCACCTTCACATTTCCTGGCCTTTTCGGTGTCGCCCAGAACTTTGGGTGAACATGCAGGCAGTCAGAATTACCTGGGTTGGCTTCAGGCCAACCAAGAAACACACCGTGAACACCCTTGTGCTTGCAAAAGGAATTATTGGATCATGAACCACCTCAGCAGACAGGATGTGAACCCACGAAATCTATATTACGCGTTACTTGGCGTTGCCCAAGCTTGTTGTGTCGCAAAAAGCTTTTCCTTTCCACCCAGGTCTGAGGAAAAAAAGAGATTTGCCTACGTTTTTCGAAAGACCCTCCTGAATTTCTCTTGCAATCGTAATGATAAAAGACATTCCAGTAAATCAGTGGCTGAGAATGCAGCGAGACAACCAGGTGGGGGAAGATAGCGTGTGTGTGCGCGTGTGCCCGCAAAGGAACAGCTGCTAGGTGCTAATTAATCAAGCTGATTAAGCCTCAATTTGCAGGTTATCTCGGCAGCCACAGCAGCACGGTAGCTACTGAAAAATGAACTTTTATGCCAATGCCAGCCTGCACCGTAGGATTGAGGCATCAATAATATGCCTGTGTATGAGTTTGCATGTGTGTGTGTGTGTGTGTGTGTATAGCTGTGTGTGTGTGTGTGTGTGTGTGTGTGTGTGTGTGTGTGTGTGTGTGAGAGAGAGAGAGAGAGAGAGAGAGAGAGATGATCCTTTTGATGTGGTATGGAAAGAATTAAATCCCTAACACAACAATCAGCCTTTGCCTATTATGTCAACCAGCCAGCACAATCCTAAAGCAGCCTAGATGGCTTAGGAACCAACCTACAGTTCACTGGATCTGAATGATCTTCCTCCAATTCACGTGAGAGCAAGGGAATTCCAGAATGAATGAATACTCATAGAACGGCAGGGGAGTGGGGGGGTCCTCAACCTTGGCACCCTTAAGACTTTCTTAAAGACTTGGAACTCTGGGAGTTGAAGTCCACAAGTCTTAAAGTCGCCAAGGTTGGACACTCCTGTTACAGAAGGTATCATAGGAGGAGAATCCGGTTTGTGCAGGGTAGTCAAAATTCAGGAGGCACCTGGTAGCCTCTTTTGTGAGTAACCCACTTTATTGATAAAGGAGAATATTCGTAGCGCAGGGTTGAAATGAGGGGTCCTGGGTGCTCTCTGAGCTTGGTGGTTTTCTTGCAGACGTTTCATTACCTGACTAGGTAACATCTTCAGTACTAGAAGGGAATGAAGATTGTGGGGAAGAGGAGGAGAAGGAGAAGGAGAAGGAGAAGGAGAAGGAGGAGGAGAAGGAGGAGGACGACTGTGGGGTCATTGGTGCTTTCTGAGTTTGGTGGTTTTCTTGCAGACGTTTCATTACCTGACTAGGTAACATCTTCAGTACTAGAAGGGAATGAAGATTGGAGGAGGAGGAGGAGGAGGAGGAGGAGGAGGAGGAGGAGAAGGAGAAGGAGAAGGAGAAGGAGAAGGAGGAGGAGGATGACGACTGTGGGGTCCTTGGTGCTCTCTGAGTTTGGTGGTTTTCTTGCAGACGTTTCATTACCTGACTAGGTAACATCTTCAGTACTAGAAGGGAATGAAGATTGGAGGAGGAGGAGGAGGAGGAGGAGGAGGAGGAGGAGAAGGAGAAGGAGAAGGAGAAGGAGAAGGAGGAGGAGGATGACGACTGTGGGGTCCTTGGTGCTCTCTGAGTTTGGTGGTTTTCTTGCAGACGTTTCATGACCTGAGTAGGTAACATCCCTAGCATTGATGATGTTACCTAGTTTGGGTCATGAAAGGTTTGCAAGAAAACAGCCAAGCTCAGAAAGCACCAAGGACTCCACAGTCCTCCTCCCCCTCTCCACAACTCTTTATTAAAAGTCAGGGTCTTTTACAGTTACTCTGTGCATCTGATGAAGTGATCTGCAGCTCACTGGAATTTCTGCCTTTTAATAAAATGTGTTTAGTCGGGAAAAGGACATTTCCTGATTTTTATTTTTTTCACTCATAGAAGGGTAATAGAGATGTAGCCTGCAACTTCTCTATCCTGGAATATGCTGAATGCCCCAGACCACCCCAAGAGACTCTGGGTATGCATTCGTGCTGGCAAGTGTGACGGTCTCTAGAGAATTCAAAACCTCCAAAGCCAGATGTGTAATCGAGGTTTAACCATGCCCCAAATGGTCTATATTGCAGCAAAGAGATTTGGGGTCCTTTTGTGGGCATGTGCACGCACATGTATGTCTACACGTGTGCAAGCAGTCCCATGTCATTCATATGACTTGAGTCTCCCCCTCACTGTTAGCCACATGTGCCGTCCTTGGGGAGAAGTCGCCCGTCCTTTGCAGTTTAGCGAGCATCTCCGTTTGAGCCAGCATTTGTAAAATGATATTTCTATATTTACTTAAACATCTATTTAAAGAGAAATCCTTCATAATTACTCACCCCCAGATAGATGATACTGTTTTGGCTGTGTTTATTTAGTTTCTATTAGCAATTGGCAAAATGTCTACTCTGGTCTTAAAAGAAGATCCAGACGAATAGCCACTTGATCGTAAAATAAAGAATGTTCGTTTCTTTTTCATATTTTTTTTTAAGGAAAAACTTGTGGGAAACGGCATGCAGAAGCCCACGGAGCATTAAAAATCTCTCCCAGGGATGGATGGATGGAGTGGAGAGGCTAAAACTCTCAACGGCAGTGGTTCTCAACCTGTGGGTCGGGACCCCATTTGGGGTCGAACGACCATTTCACGGGGGTCGCCAAACAACACAGTCCGCCATTTTTTCCCCCTTTTCCTTAGCTGTGCTACTCCCTTTTATTCTATTGGCTTTTGAAAGCCAATAGAATAGACTGTCTTGAATAGAGTCTAAGTCTATTGGCTTTCAAAAGCCAATAGGAATTGTCCAGGCTGTCTCTGCCCTGCTGAGCCCGCCAAAAGTCCCATTCTGCAAATGGTGCTGCACCAGTTGAGTAGTCCTCGACTTACGACCGGTTGAGTAGTCCTCGACTTACGACCGGTTGGGGGTCGCGGCGTTAAAAAGGTTGAGAACCACTGCTCAACGGGATCAAGTGACATTGTAAACGGCCATGTCTGAAGGTCAGGGCAATTGCTGAGAATGGGTCCCTCAACCTGGTGCCCCCACAATGAGTAGGGATTACAACCCCCAGAACCCCCAGCCACCAAGAGGAATATGCTTTCCATTTCGCAAAGGAAGGCATGCATTGGAAAACAACACCTTTGCACCTTGAAAGGGCCATTCGGCTAAAAATGGACAGATCGCTGATATTTGGGGGGCTAAATCTCTCTTCTGGGGGGGGGGAAGCAAGAAGTTGCAGTTAAGCAGCCCTGGGCACGATAGAGATGTAAACAGGTGAAAAGGGGATATTTGGCGTGCGATGGGAGTTATTTATTTATTTATTTATGAGATTTATATACCGCTTTAAGTGCAAGCGCTCTCTAAGCGGTGTACACCAGTAAGCAATGTATATATATATTTACATTGCCCCCAACAATCTGCGTCCTCATTTTACCTACCCCGGAAGGATGGAAGGCTGAGTGAACCTTGAGCCGGTAAGATTTGAACCGCTGACCTGGTGGGGTGTTTGGTTTTTGAAAATGATTGAGTCTGATATATATTATTGCTTCCCACTCCCACATCAAGCTATAGATCACACTGTGGCCAGGTGGAAGCTGAGGGCATCTATCGGTCCAGTATCTGATTATTATCTTTTTAATATAAACAATGCTGTGCTTCAATGGTTAGATGACTTGGACATTGGAATCTGAAAGTAGATCTTGTTAACGTTTTACATTTTATTGCTTTTTACTAATTAGATCAGTGGTTCTCAACCTATGGGTTGCGACCCCATTTGGGGTCGATCGACCATTTCACGGGGGTCGCCAAGCAAGGCTGTCCGCCATTTTTTTTCCCCTTTTCCGGCGGGTGCCTTACCTCCCTTGGGCTGGGCCAGCTGGTGGCCCAGCCGGTGGTCGGCCTGCTCAGTCTCTGCCGCTTGCCAGCTACGCCTCGGCCGGCACAGGGGCGGCACCACACATGCGCAGCGCTCCCAGGCAGGGAAAGTCCTCAACTTACGACCGGTTGGGTAATCCTTGACTTACGACCGGTTTAGTCCTCGACTTACGACTGGTTGAGGTCGCGGCATTAAAAAGGTTAAGAACCACTCAATTAGATGAAATGTTAATATATGTTGCTGGTCCATGTATGATCCGCCATACGCTAAATAAACAGCTGCCAAAAAGGCCAACACAGTGCTAGGCTGCCTTAACAGAGGGAGAGAATCAAGATCACGTGAAGTGTTAATACCACTTTACAAGGCCTTGGTAAGGCCACACTTGGAATCCTGCATCCAGTTTTGGTCACCACAATGTAAAAAAGATGTTGAGACTCTAGAAAGAGCACAGAGAAGAGCAACAAAGATGATCAGGGGACTGGAGGCGAAAACATATGAAGAACAGTTGCTGGAATTGGGGATGTCCAGTTTAAAGAAAAGAAAGATGAGGGGGGACAGGATAGCAGCGTTCCAATATCTCAGGGGCTGCCCCAAAGAAGAGGGAGTCAAGCTCTTCTCCAAAGCGCCTGAAGACAAAGAAAAGAAGCAACAGATGAAAACTAACCAAAGAGAGAAGCAACCTGGAACTAAGGAGAAACTTCCTGACAGGGAGAACAATTAACCAGCGGAACCACCTGCCTCCAGAAGCGGTGAATGCTCCAACACTGGAGGTTTTTAAGAAGAGACTGGACAGCCATTTGTCCGAAATGGTGTAGGGTTTCCTGCCTGAGCAGGGGGTTGGACTAGATGACCTCCAATGTCCCTTCCAACTTTTTATCATCATCATCATCATCATTATTATTATTGATGATCATTGCAAAGTCATCCAGATGTTCAGACTGGATTTGGCCTTTTTGTCTACCTATCGAGTCCTTACCCAGGACCTGGGATAGGCAGATGTGGCTGTTTAATGGTATTACAGGTATCGTCGCAGGATGGAAGCGGTTCCTAGTAAGGCCGCCTTTTGCAATTGACTAATGGCAAATTTGTCAATACTGATGGTGTTCAGGTGGTGCTCCTGTTGTTTTGGGATTGCACCCAAGGCGCCTATTATTACTATAAATGTTTTCCAATATTTGTCATAAAAAGCTGTGAAACACGGACACGTGACCACGGGACATTGCAAACGTCCGTAAATGCAGGCAGTTTGCTGAGTGCCAGGGATGTTGTTGCCTGACCAAGAGGGGTACTGGGGGAGGGGTTGGCTGTTGGGACTGGATCATAAGTACCCCAGGGAGTCCATCGTAGCTTTGAATGTTGACTAAGCCACCGGTTGTAAGTTGAGAACTACCTGTATCGTAGGGGTTCCGTCTTCCAGTTCTTTCTGTTTCTCTCTAAATACCTTAAGGGCAAGTGTTTTTCTTAGAAATATGTGGAAATAGGGTTTTTCCATACGGCAAAGAATTTCTAAGAACCCACAGTTAGCCTTGGGTCTTTTCCCAGAAGGAAGTTGAGACACGGTTTGTGCATTGCTTGGAGACGGTGTCACCGTTGGTGTGCAATAGAATGCACACATCTTCGGCCTGCCCACGGAGCCTGTCTGTGATAAAAAGAAGTGGGCAAAAGAGAAGAAAGGGAGGTGAAGTCATCGTGACTCTCCCCCCTGTCCCTCCCCAGCACCGAGAGGCTTGGAGGAAGCACTTGGAGGAAGGCTGTTGAAACGGATGAAGAAAGAGCAGGAAAGTCTCAGCCTTCGTGAGAGAGAGAGAGAGAGAGAGAGAGAGAGACGGAGAGTCATCCATAAGTCATAGCGGAGCCTCTGGCGAGAGTTGAGAGTTTGGCCAAGGGAGGGGGGAGCTTTGGTGGATCTGGGGTGTGGGGCAGCCCCACGGGAGGGGGTTCCTTTGACAGAGCAGTCATCCGGGGAAGAACGGTGGAAAGGAAAGGACTTCCTCCTGCTCTCTCTCTCTCTCTCTCTTTTCTTTCTTTCTTTCTTTCTTTCTTTCTTTCTTTCTTTCTTTCTTTCTTTCTTTCTTTCTTTCTCCTTCACTCCCTCCCTCTTTTCCTTCCTTCCTTCCTTCCCTCCCTCTTTCTTCATTTCTTTCTCCTTCCTTCCTTTCCTCCCTCCCTCCCTCCCCCTTTCTTTCTTTCTTTCTTTCTTTCTTTCTTTCTTTCTTTCTTTCTTTCTTTTTCTCTTTCTCCTTCACTCCCTCCCTCCCTCTTTTCCTTCCTTCCTTCCCCCCTCCCTCCCTTTTTCTTCATTTCTTTCTCCTTCCTTCCTTCCTTTCCTCCTCCTCCTCTCTCCCCCTTTCTTTCTTTCTTTCTCTTTCTCTTTCACTCCCTCCCTCCCTCTTTTCCTTCCTTCCTTCCCCCCTCCCTCTTTCTTTATTTCTTTCTCCTTCCTTCCTTTCCTCCCTCCCTCCCCCTTTCTTTCTTTCTTTCTTTCTTTCTTTCTCTTTCTCCTTCACTCCCTCCCTCCCTCTTTTCCTTCCTTCCTTCCCCCCTCCCTCCCTTTTTCTTCATTTCTTTCTCCTTCCTTCCTTCCTTTCCTCCTCCTCCTCTCTCCCCCTTTCTTTCTTTCTTTCTTTCTTTCTTTCTTTCTTTCTTTCTTTCTTTCTTTCTTTCTTTCTTTCTCCTTCACTCCCTCCCTCTCTCTTTTCCTTCCTTTCTTCCTTCCTTCCTTCTTCCCTCCCTCCCCCTCCTCCATTTTTCTCCCCTTCCTTCCTTCTCCCTCCCTCCCTCCCTCCCTCCCTTCTTCTTTGTCCTTCCTCTCCCCTCCCTCCCTCCCTCCCTCCCTCCCTCCCTCCCTCCCTCCCAGGAGTTTAATCCTCAAAGGCCAGTTGCCCAGGATTTTTCTGGCTCTGCAGGTCATTTGATCAACCTGCTCCCGCCAGCCTGCCTCTCCTGTCCCCGTTGTCCCTCTGCCATTTCGGGCTGCTGCTAAGACGACCCATTTGGAGCAGGTTTCCTTCTGTAGCAGCTGCCAAGCACGTCCTTGGAACCAAACGGAGATACACAAAGTTCTGCCCTAAAGCTTTGGCTATATTAGCCTCCAGTCTCTGCACTCCTGATCTTTTCCAACATCAGCTTCCATAAACTCGGACATTTGGCCGCTCAGTTCTATTGCTGTCCCAAAGGCTAACATTAGACAATCGGGCTCTCATCAAATAACCCACAAGGAGCGCCCAGCCTCATGGGCTCCGGTTTTTGAGAGGGCCCCCTTCTCCAAAGCTGGAGCCAAACGAAACCTCCACTGGGTTTGGTTTCATTTATAGCTAAAGGTAATGGAAATTAAAAGTTGTTACTGGGATTACTCCACTCGTGGATTGAATAGAATAACAGAGCTGGAAGGGACCTTGGAGGTCTTCTAGTCCAACCCCCTGCTCAGGCAGGAGACCCTATACCATCTCAGACAAGTGACTGTCTAGTCCAGTGATGGTGAACCTTTTAGAGACCGAGTGCCCGAACTGCAACCCAAAACCCACTTATGCATCGTCGAGTGCCGGGTGGGCATGGCCCATTGGGTGGGCGTGGCCCATTGGGTGGGCGTAACTGCAGTGGTAACGGCAGACTGGGTGGGACTAAAAAGTTTAATCAATCAATTCCAACTTTGCGAGATCTTTTTTTTTCCCGCGAGAAGTTGAAATTGATTGATTGAACCTTTTTTCTTTTGCACACGGCGGTGGAGGCCTAAAGCGAAAAGGTTTTATAAAACCCAGCTGAAGGCCTAGGACTGGGGAGAGGGTGCGCGTGCCCACAGAGAGGGCTCTCAGTGCCGCCTCTGGCACCCATGCCATGGGTTCGCCACCACTGCCCTATACCACTTAAGACAAATGGTTATCCAATTCCTGTGTGATATAGAGGTGGACACTTTTCTATACCAGGGATAGACAACCTTGGCTCTTTTATGACTCGTGGACTTCAACTCCCAGAATTCCTGAGCCAGCCATGCTGAGAGAAAAGGGAAATGTTTCCAAGCTGAGCCATGCTGGCTCAGGAATTCTGGGAGTTGAAGTCCACCAGTCATGAAGGGGCCCAGGTTGCCTACCCCTGGTCTAGACTCTTGGCCTAGGGTAGGGGTCTTCAAACTTGGCTCTTTTATGACTGGTGAGCTTCAACTCCCAGAATTCCCGAGCCAGCATGGCTCAGCTTGGAAACCTCTCCCTTTCCCCTCAGCATGGCTGGCTCAGGAATTCTGGGAGTTGAAGTCCACGAGTCATAAAAGAGCCAAGATGGCCTACCCCTGGTCTATACCTTCTCTGTTTTACTGAAAAATGGGAAAGCACGCAGGTCAATATCCATGGCCTGCTTGGGATGACCTCAGCATATAGGTGAAGGTAAGTTCTTTTCAGTCAGGTCTGTTTCTGGGATCTTAATCTCTACCCACATCAACATCAAACAACACCAGTTCGATTGGAGCAACACTGAAATCATTGGCCAGGCTACCAGCTGCCATGCTTGTGAGTTCATCAAAGCCTGGCACCCCACAAGCAACTCTATCAAGAGACACATCAACCCACAACCAGCCTACAAACCCCTCAGGACCCAAATCAACCACACAGCCAACGAGGGACAGCACCAACCCTCAACCATCCCGCGCAGTCCCCCACTCCCCGTCCAGCAGTTCAGCTCCCAATGACTCTCACCTGATATAACCTCCCCATCACAAGCCTCTCAATGATGACTCACACCTGACTCATCACAAGACCCTCACTTGACACACCCACACCTGAAGCCCTTATCAACAGAAGAACACGGACATCCCCTAAGCTCTGCTGAAGATGCTACCTAGCCTGGTAATGAAATGTTCGGAAACCAGCCCACAAGCTCGGAGAAGGAACCTTCACCCTCATCTTTGTGACAGTCTCTGGCAGACATATTGCTTCTGAACAGATTGTAGAGGCTTCTTAGTAGCTTCAGGTGAGCTCATATCTGCATAGGGTTTTCTCTCCCTAAAATTATATTGTCATGGTTCCGACAGATGAAACTCTTCAAAAGAACTTCGAGGCATTGTTTACCTTAAAGGATCTTTTATTCGAGTAGCATAACATCGGCAGTGCATAATTGAAGCCAAAAACTGAATTCTTCTCCCTTGAGCACATAGTAGAAAAGCACAATTCCCTCCTCCAATTAACAGTCATAAATCACATTCCCCAATTAGCTTGAAGTGCGGGCTTCCTCTCCAGTTCTCCAGCCCGCCAATCCTTTATCAGCTCTGGGCTCAATAACCTTGATTCTCACACTAAGTTTAATGTTGTTATGTCTAGCTAGATTCTCATTCACATCCTCCCCCCAGCATCATCTAACTCTAAAAGTGAAAGGGAAAAAGAGGGCTACGTTTCCATCTGTTGTCAATGCAAAAACATCCAATGTTAACAGCATTGACATATATATTCTGTGAACTCCTGGGACGACACCAAGCTGGCAGGAATAGCCAACACTCCAGAAGACAGGCTTAGGATACAAGAGGACCTGGACAGACTTGAACACTGGGTGCTATCTAACAAAATGAAATTCAGTGGTGAAAAAAGCAAGGTTCTACATTTAGGCAAGAAAAACCAAATGCACAGGTATAGTATAGGGGGTACCTGGCTCAATAGTAGTAACTGTGAGAGGGACCTCAGAGTCCTAGTGGACAATCATTTAAACGGGAGCCAGTCGTGTGCTACAGCTGCCAAAAAACCAACACAGTGCTGGGCTGCCTTAACAGAGGGAGAGAATCAAGATCACGTCAAGTGTTAATACCACTTTACAAGGCCTTGGTAAGGCCACACTTGGAATCCTGCATCCAGTTTTGGTCACCAGGATGCAAAAAAGATGTTGAGACTCTAGAAAGAGTGCAGAGAAGAGCTTTCACTTGTCACCTTTCAGACATACCTTTCTTTGTAGGTTAGCAACACTTGAGGCCCAGAACCGATGTTTTATAGTGCAGCTTTTTTGAAATGAAAATTTGGAAATGACAATTCAAGCTCCTGTGGAAACAGATCAATCCAATTAAGAGGGCAGAGACTTTTCTTGTGTATTTCCACAGAAACCACTTCCAGTAAATTAAAAGGCCATTTCGAACTTTAAAGCTATTCATGGGATGCTGGTATCTTAACCATGTAAATAATCTACAATGGGCTTTCCCCGAACTGGAATATTCTACGTTCAAGGACGCTGTCTCGGTGAATAATCAGAGGAGCCATTTAAAGTATTTGCAAGGCGATGGCACAAACCCAACACAGACATAAGCCCAGGGATGAATGAGCACATCAGAATATTGGTTTCCTTATCTCAAGCATCTCACACACACAAAAACCACACCCAAAGAGAGAGAGCACCAGAACTCAGTTCGATAGATTCCTAGGGGCAATGGGTATCAGTTGGGCTGGGCTGAAAAATAGCAAGTGGTTTTCTGTTAGGCATCCCTGACTCAGTGTTCTGTGGAAAGAGAAGGAACTTGGTCTGAGTAGGGAGAATGGCTGTATGAAAGTGAGGATCTTTGCTGTGGTGCAACATGGTCTCGTGAATACACAAAACTCTTAGTAGTCTGTTAAAGATCTATGGGTCATAGCTAGGCACGCAATCTTGACTGGTGGGACCGCACCTACCCATTTTGAGAAATTGCAATAGATTCTTTCTGCAAGGAAGCACAGCCCTAGCGTGGGCTTGATTAACATTTAGTATCCAAATTCAGAAATCAATGAAAAGGCTTCCTTGTATGAGGGTTTGAGATGGAACCACAGACCCCCCCTGGGTGAGTTGGCTGGACAACAGACCTTAAAGGGGCTGTATTGACCTTAAGAGCGTTAAACAAATTCCATGGGGATGTAGGTGCTTTTGGCTTTATTGATTTAATTGTCATTAAATACTGTGTTGTATCCTTTGCTTGAATTTATATGCCGACGACTCCCTTCTGGAATAAGGGATTTTATAAGTCAAATATAGATAGACAGACAGACAGACAGACAGACAGACAGACAGACAGACAGACAGACAGATAGATGATATGTGATAAATATAGATATATGATAGATATAGATGGATGATGTATATAGGTATGTAGGTAGGTAGGTAGGTAGGTAGGTAGGTAGGTAGGTAGGTAGGTAGGTAGATAGATAGATAGATAGATAGATAGATAGATAGATAGACAGACAGACAGACAGACAGACATGATAGATGGATAAATAGATAGATGGTAGGTACGTAAGTAGATAGATAGATAGATAGATAGATAGATAGATAGATAGATAGATAGATAGATAGATAGATATAGATGATACATGATAAATATAGATATATAATAATAGATATATGATAGATATAGATGGATAGATAGATAGAGATAGACAGATAGACAGACAGACAAACAGACATATGATAGATAGATAGATAGATAGATAGATAGATAGATAGATAGATAGATAGATAGATAGATAGATAGACAGACAGACAGACAGACAGACTGACATGATGGATAGATAGCTAGATGGTAGATACGTAAGTAGAGAGATGATAGATAGATAAAGAGAGAGAGAGAGAGAGATAGTAGATGGATAGATAGATAAAACGATGAGGAGAGATGGATGGATGGACACAGATTATATATATATAATCTGTTTTATATATATATATTATATAATCTATCTCTCTCTCTCTCTCTCTCTCTCTCTCTATATATATATATATATATATATATATATAGAGAGAGAGAGAGAGAGAGAGAGAGAGAGAGAGAGAGAGAGAGAGAGATCGTTAAAGAAAATAGATGGTTAGAGATAATGGTAGATGGATGGAGATGATAGATAAATGGATAGAATTATAAACAAATAATATGGATTATTTTATTTTAATATTATGATTCTACTTAGTTTGAACACCCAAAGCAGCTAACAAGTGTATTACAACATATTTTAAAACCAATATATTTGTTCTTCTGACTATTAGGGCAGCAGACAAAAAAGAAAGAGTTTTTAAAAATAATAGTATAACAAAATGTTACGAGGTTAAGCTTAAGCAAATATTCAGTTATGTTCATGTGTAAAAAAACCTTGGTTTACTGAGACCCAAATACTTATGAGCCTCTTTTCAGTGTGTCACAGTTAAAAGTGCTAAAGGTAATTCACTATAGTTCCTTGTTACATTTGAACTAGGGAATTTGGGTTACTAAAATTGGGACAAACTAGGATCCATAACCATAGTTTGAAGTTGGTCAGAATCAGGTTTGTTCTGACTTCCATATCTCGTATGTCCCACCCAGTTCAATGTAGAAAAATCTGCTATTACTTTCACAGCTAGAATTCAGTTTTCTCCCATAAAGAAAGGCGACGTCTCAAAATCTAGATATAACTGAATGTAATAAATAACAAAATATTATCTCAGAACTAAGATCTTACTGGAGAAGACCTTTGAGGTAAGATCTTTTTGCAACAGCTGATCTCAATCCCAATTTTAAATTGCAGATTTTCCTCCTCCCAGTGTGCATTTAGAAATGTGGCTTGATTGAATACAGCTATTAAAATACCAAACTTGGTTTTACTGGCGCTATTAACATGAATCAGGAAGGGAGAGGTTTCTGGGTCAACAGGCCAACAGTTAAAAAAATGACTGTTGAAAAGTAGATCAGAAGATGGTGCCAGCCTCCTAGCCAAGATTTTATTGGTCTGATAAGAATGGCAGTCAGTGTATCTGCAATCTGCAAAGAAAATAATAATAATTGACATTTGTGTTCTTCTCTGTGTGATTCTGCCAAGTTTTATTCATATTTATGAGGCTTCATCTGGCACAATCTTATTTATCTATGGCTGTGTTCGTACAATTTAAGCAGGTTCTGTTAAAAGCTTAATAATTCCTCTTACGCATCTGAAGCTTGGCTAGTTTTAACCATTTTCGTGGATGACAAAGCTGTCCCAAATCCAGCTGTTTTGTACATTCATTTCACTATATGATGCAAATTCCAGAAAAATGGATTAACTCAGCAATCATGTTAAGTGTGGGGAAATTGAAACAAACAAACAAACAAACAAACAAACAAACAGGATTTTCCCATCAATATAGGAACCAGATCGGAGTCAGGCAGCGATTCAAAGACCCTGTACATAATAAACCAATTTTATTTATTTACCAAATTCCTACACTGCTCATCTCATCTGAGTGACTCTGGATGGTTTAACCTCCAATGGAGTTTAAAAACATCATTAAAAAAGAGAGTTAAAAATGGAATTAAAAGAGAGTTGAAGTTGTATTTATTTATTACGTGATACACTGCCCACCTGTCATCAAAGAACGACTCTCAAAATTGAGAGGGTAAAAAGTAAAGAATCAGAGGGAGCACCCTCAAGACACCAACCACCCCCAGGGACCCCCTAAGCCAGGGGTCTTCCAACTTGGCTGGACTTTGATGACTCGTGGACTTCAACTCCCAGAATTCCTCAGCCAGGCCTAAAGCGAAAAGGTTTTATAAAACCCAGCTGAAGGCCTAGGACTGGGGTGACGGTGCGCGTGCCCACAGAGAGGGCTCTGAGTGCCGCCTCTGGTACCCGTGCTATAGGTTCACCACCACTGAACTAAGATAATCCAAGAAAGGTCGTAAAATGAGGCAAAACACACTTAAGAACTGTCTTGCTTAGCAACAGAAATTTTGGGTCAGTTGTGGTTGTAAGCCGAGGACTACTGTTTCAGTCCAGTTCTAAATAGCTCAGGTTGATTTATTGAGCAATTGGGAAGCTGAAGATAAAACCCATATTGTCCCAAAGGTGCTTTTTCACAAGGCAACTGGACCTTCTTTCTTCTCTCTCTTTCTCTTTGAAGACGTTTCGCTTCGTCCAAGAAGCTTCTCCAGCTCAGAGCATCTTTGGGACAACATGGATGACTGAGAATCTCCATATACATAAAACCCATTTCACTGGAGAAATGGCAAAATCTTGCACCACTGGAGGTTTTTGCTTTTTAAAAGCAAAGGCTGCATTAACAGAGGGATAGAATCGAGATCACATGAAGTGTTAATACCACTTTACAAGGCCTTGGTAAGGCCACACTTGGAATCCGACATCCAGTTTTGGTCACCACGATGTAAAAAAGATGCTGAGACTCTAGAAAGAGTGCAGAGAAGAGCAACAAAGAGGATCAGGGGACTGGAGGCTAAAGCATATAAGGAACGGCTGCTGGAATTGGTGATGTCTAGTTTAATGAAGAGAAGGACGAGGGGGGACAGGATAGCAGCCTTCCAGTATCTCAGGGGCTGCCCCAAAGAAGAGGGAGTCAAGCTATTCTCCAAAGGGCCTGAAGGCAGGACAAGAAGCAACGGGTGGAAACTCATCAAAGAGAGAATCCAATCTAGAACTAAGGAGAAACTTCCTGGCAGTTAGAACAATTAACCAATGGAACTCCTTGCCTCCAGAAGCGGTGAATGCTCCAACACTGGAAGTTTTTAAGAAAAGTCTTGATAGCCATTTCTCTGAAATGGTATAAGGTTTCCTGCCTGAGCAGGGGGTTGGACTAGATGACCTTCAAGGTCCCTTCCAACTCTGTTATTCTCTCATTCTACATCTTCTCTATTCCATCAACAGAAGGCAACCAAACCAGGATGGATTAAAACCTGTAGGTTTTTTTCTTCAACTTTGCTCACTTTAGGATGTGTGGACTTCAACTCATCTTTACATGACCAAGGTTAAAAAACACGGCTTCACTCCAACTTCTTGCCAAAGGGAGGAATGTTCAGGCCATCCCAGATAAATAGTTGCTAGGTTTTGTTTAAAGACCCACATTGATGGAGTCCCCACAACGCCAGGATTATTATAGGTTGCTGCCCTGTGAGGGGAAAAAATCTGGTTTTTCAAGTTATCTTACACATTCTCTCTCATTTTTGCTCTCTTGCCTCATTGCCTGGATCCAGCACTTAAAGTGGCGGTTTGAGGGAGAAAAAACAAAATAAGTGGTGTGGAACTATTATTTTGGAAACTGTATTTTTGTTGATGCATTTTTGTGTTTGGCAGCCACATCACACTTTGGTCTGCTATTCTGCCTGGATTCTGTTACCACTCCGAGATCTTTTTCAGAAGCGCAACTGCCAGAGTTTCCCACTTCCTGTATCTTGCAGTGTCTGTTCAGATATGAAATGACTTTATATTTATACAAAGATGATCAGGGGACTGGAGGCTAAGACATATGAAGAACGGTTGCTGGAATTGGGGATGTCTAGTTTAAGGAAGGGAAGGACTATATCTAGAAAAGAACAACCATGTGAAACCGCCATCATCCAAGCCCTGAAACAAAACCAGTTTTTCAGGACCTTTGGAAACTCAGCAGGGAAGCAGCCCTACAATTCTCTGGGGATGATGCTCCAGGCAGTGGTGGGATTCAAATAGGTGAACAACCGGTTCTCTGTGTGGATGCCATTTCCGGAAGTCCATTCTGGGCCTGGGTAACAAAAAATTGGCTACCGGTTCTGCCAAATTGTTGCGAACCGGCTGAATCCCACCACTCTATCTATCTATCTATCTATCTATCTATCTATCTATCTATCTATCTATCTATCTATCTATCTATCTATCTATCTATCTATCTATCTATCTATCTATCATCAACAGCCAGTTCTCTGCGTGGATGCCACTTCTGGAAGTCCATTCTGGGCCTGGGTAACAAAAAATTGGCTACCGGTTCTGCCGAATTGGTGCGAACCGGCTGAATACCACCACTGGCTCCAGGTCAGGTGTGGCGATAGAGAAGGTCAATTCCATCACAATGGATTGATATCAGAAATATCTTAGCACAAGGACCTCCAAACGTGGCAACTTTAAGGCTTGTGGACTTCAACTCCCAGAATTCTCCAGCCAGTATAGCTGGCTGAGGAATTCTGGGAGTTGAAATCCACAAGTCTTAAAGTTGTTGGATAAAATAAAATCTGGCTGATGGATTGCCACCCAGCAAAGAGTTGTCCCTTTGCAACAATATTTGCCCGCAGTTCATGGTTCTTATAGGACAGTCCTCAAGACTTCCAACAACACTGGCCCGCATTGTCATCTTCAGGAAGATTACTTTTTTCCCCTCAACTTCCCTGTCTTGTGTACAGTCATGGGGTTTCCTGGATGTCCCCCATCCAAGCACTGACCACTTCTGCCCTTGCTTAGCTTTTTCAGAATCACCTACACTGGAGAGTGCTGCCCCCTGCTGGACACAATGCACTGAAATGTTCTGAATGAGAAGTAGCAAGTTAGCAAGGCTCTAGAGCAGTGGTTCTCAACCTTTTTAATGCCGCGACCCCCAACCGGTCGTAAGTCGAGGACTACTCAACTGGTGCAGCACCGTTTGCAGAATGGGACTTTTGGCGGGCTCAGCAGGGCAGAGACAGCCTGGACAATTCCTATTGGCTTTTGAAAGCCAATAGAATTAGACTCTAGTCAAGAGAGTCTATTCTATTGGCTTTCAAAAGCCAACAGAATAAAAGGGAGTAGCACAGCTAAGGAAAAGGGGGGAAAAAATGGCGGACTGCGTTGTTTGGCGACCCCCGTGAAATGGTCATTCGACCCCAAATGGGGTCCCGACCCACAGGTTGAGAATCGCTGAGATAGAGGTCCAAATGGGGTCAAACATAGTTCAAGGTAGTTCTTGCCATAGACCTGGGGTCTCCAACTTTGGCTGGCTGAAGAATTCTGGGAGTTGAAGTCCACAAGTTTTAAAGTTGCCAAGGTTGCAGATTCCTGCTATAGAGGACATTTGTGTTTGTAGCAACAATACACACCTAGGTAAGGAACCGTATGCTTTAGAGGACATGTACTTCTTTCCAGACCCCATGTTGGCTATCAAGAAATTGCACAAATGCATCAGCTATTAGAAGCACCACTGTTGGTTTGGATGGAGATTTTAAGGGGTGGTGGTGGACACAGATGCACACAAATTAAAGGACTGGAAACTAAGTCCCATCAAGGAAAGTTGAAGGATCAGAGAGTAGACTTGTGAAGGCAGAAAGCTCTGGGTGTCTATCCCAAGCCAAGTTGACAAGAAACAACAACAAAAGTGTATTGTAATACCATCATGCAAATTGTGGCCTCTCCAGTTGCATGTTGACATTGGACATAAGAACACAAGTCATGGGGTTTGTGTCTTGACATTTCCACATCTGCTTTCTCATTTCCTCTTCTTTGCTCCTTTGTGAATGTCTGCACCAGGAGGGTCCAACCTTGTCAACTTTAAGATCTGTTGAGATCAATTCACAGAATTCCAGCATGGCTGGCTGGAGAATTCTGGGAACTGAAGTTCACAGCTCTTAAAGTTGATAAGATTGGGCACTCCTGGCCTACACTGAGAATGAGGCAACATGGAAGCAGCTCTGCACGGACTGGGGGAGAAGCCAATGGCTACTTCTCCGTCGTCCCCTAATGCAGATTACATAAGTGTAGCCCAAGAGCCAATTTAGTATAATGGTTAGCAACCAGGAGGCTGGGAATTCTAGTTCCACGTTGGGCCAAGGCCATCCAGATGCCCTTGGGCTGTCCGTCTCTCTCAGCCCTAGGAAGAAGGCGCCCTACTTCTCAAAAACCTGGCAGGGATTTATCCAGGTGGTCTCTAACCACAGCTGAGCCCCAAATTTCTGTTGCTATAATAATAGTAAAGTTGGAAGGGACCTTGGAGGTCATCTAGTCCAACCCCCTGCTCAGGCAGGAAACCCTACACCATTTCGGACAAATTTGTTAGTGAGTTTTGCCCCATTCTTGCCATTGTTTAGTTCCATGTTTGAAAATATTCTGCATCTTCTTTTTCTTTGATCCTCAATGTTAAGTCTGTCCATTTCACCACCATCCGGTCTTTTCTGGATTATTTCATCGTCCAGTGGCGTTTCTTCATTTTTCCAGTGCTGAGCAAATACAATCCTCGTCATGTAATAAGATAAGATAACCTTTATCGTCATTTTTATACTGTGGGCACGACGGCACACATCAAAAATAAAATTCAGTTGCCCGCTCTCAAAGTGAAACACATACATGACACACACCTAAACATACTATGAACAACAGATATATATAGACCCACATCCCTACATATAGGTAGCAAATAAATATTAAATATTGTCCATCTTGAATATATAACGGAAGGAAGAAGCTTGAGAGTTCGCAAGGTTAAGGCTGTATGGAATGAAACTCTGGCTGAATCTGGATGTTCTGCTTCGGATACCACGAAGCCCCCTCCTCCCCCCCAGAAGGGAACAAGGAAAACAGGTCGTGAAGAGGATGTGTAGTGTCCCTTGATCCAGTCCTAACCTGGAGTAGCTGCGCAACGCACAGTCGACCACCGACATGCAAGTTTTCCTTCACATTTGCCTTGCTTCAGGCTCCTGCAAGCTTTTCATTCCTTGCTTTGGCTGCACAGACTCACCGCCTCTCGAAAAACCTGCTCTTCCTGACTGCTTTGCTCCATCTTATTTACAGCAAGCCACTTTGGGGGGGTGGGGTGGGTAAGGAAGGTCATCTAGCAGTTACTGCTTGACATGCCGGCTTCCTACATTCTCATAGCTTGCTTGACTGGAGACGGGTCTCTCTCCGCTGTGCAATTTTTTTTTTTTAGTCCAACAAAACAAAACAAAACACAACAAACATTACACACATACACACGTAATATATCCTTTTTGTTAACAGCAGTTTGTAACAGTACCCTTCTATTCTTTACATTTCCCCCCTCTTTCGTCTTTGAAATATTTGTCCTTATTGCCCCATTGTTTCTTATTTACATTTTCCTTCTTTCATATTCTACTATTTACTAGGAATCCAGCATTATTCATTGTAGTAACACTCATATTATTTATAAGACTCGACCGGAATTCCATCTAAGCATGGTGATCATACAAATATTCTCATATTATTTAGTGCATATACTGTTTTTACTCTAATACTATTTCCAATATTAAAATTCACCCCTTTTCATCCAAGTATATTTATTTAATTTTATTTTTCTTTGACACATATAATTCCTCCTTTCTTGTTTTATGCTAATATTGTGTATAATGTTTCTAAATTTTACTTTCTCTAGTAATTTTCTATAATCCTATTTTATGTAAACTTCCTAAAGATACATCACATCTACATCCAATTTTCTTAAATTGTTAAACGTCTAAACTCTTTTTCTTGATATATTTAATCCATTAATATTTATAGAAAAGAGTTTAATTACATCTCCCATTTTTAACTTGATCTATTTTTTTGTTTTTATTTTGTTTTATACTTCTTGTCTCTATAAGTCTTCCTTTTGCTTCTTTTTCTAACCTTTCTCTTTCTTGTAACTTTTTGTATTTTTCACTCTCGATCAACTTCCTCTAATAGATCTTCATCATAATTTGTGCAATTTTAAGGGGAGGCCACAAAAACACTCTCTGGATTGGAGCCCGCCCATCTTTCTGGTTTTCTCACCCCAAATACT